>NC_092339.1:114994000-115647000 GCF_046630445.1 Rutidosis leptorrhynchoides | reverse complement strand
TGTGGTAGGGAGTTTTTGGCGCCGCTGCAGGGGAACTAGTATAAGATAATACTGCTTCTATCAAACTCATTCACAAGCATTTAGTGGTGTCTAAGAAAGATAATTATACATGGACTTGGTTGTTGGATTTTTCGAACAGTGTCCAATTATATTAATCCAAACGGATCCTGCCTCTCCGTAGTCGGCCTGGCCACTTGGTTTGTTGAATAGTTCGTGCAAAGCTCTGTTATCAAAATACCAGGGAATCAGTAGCAAGAACCAAAAACATATTCAACCTTAGGATAATTAATTAGATTAGATTGCCTTAGACTACCTTAGATTAAGACTACCTTAGACTACTCTAGATTAATTTAGATTACCTTAGATAGCTTAGATTAAATTTAGGAACTTAGCTTATCTGCTTAAAATTTAAAAACAAAAAGGCATACCCAGTGTATGACCCAAACCCGATCTAGACCAGGGCCGTTGTTTTTCGTATCTGATCCAGACGCAATAATCTCAAAAGCACGCAAGGAAGGATGAATAAGAAAAGAGATGGCGTTACGCGTTACTTTAGCAGAAAACACTAAACCCACGATTGAAGGCCTAGGCAGACCGATCAGATTCCCAGAGGTTCAAGGACACTCGTTCGAGTTAAAACATCACATTATACAGCTCATCCAAAATGGCTGTGAATTCCATGGATTATCGAATGATGATCCAAATTCTCACCTTGATAAATTCATATCTCTTTCGAACTCCTATAAACAGCCAGTAATAGGACAAGATATAGTCCGGCTATAATTGTTCCCCTATTCTCTCACTCATCATGCACAAACATGGTTTGAAGGATTGGAAAAAGATTCCATCACGTCTTGGACGAAGATGGATACTAAATTCCTAACCAAATATTTCCCTCCTTTTAAACAAATCAAACTCATGAATGACATCATTAACTTTAAACAAAGTTATGATGAATCTCTTTACACTGCATGGGAGCGATTCAAAACTCTGCTGAAGAAATGCCCTAATCACCAGTTAGATCCGCCAGCCCAAATATGTACCTTCTACAATGGTCTTACGGTAAATCATAGGACGATGATCGATGCCGCCGCTCAAGGAAATAACCAAACCACGGACGAAGCATGGGAGTTGTTCGAGAACATGACTATGCATCATCATAACTGGGAACAGTGGTGAAACCACTTCATCATTTACACCACTCTCCACACTTAATAATCAAACGGAGGCCATCAAAACTCTCACGGACAAGATGGAATCTCTTGCAAAACAACTCGGAGAATTGAAGACGCAGCCGCAGCGGGTTAACCAGGTCCAGGCATGTGTTAATTGTACCAACCCGCAACCCACTGAAGAATATCAAGTTGAGTACGAGAACCCTAACGGTTCAGTCTGTTAAGTTCAATACCCAGCTCGTCAATCAAATCCTGGATTCAATCAACAACCTAGGGTTAACCAATTCCAAAGAAGCAACCAACCTTTTCGCTATAGTTACCCACCTTATCCACCCCAACAGTCTCAATTGACCTACGATCAACCACTTCCACTCACTGGTCCGCCAGCTGAGGAAAATTCCCCAACCACCCAAATTACAAAAGTAACCAACCCCACTCTCGGAGCTGATGATCAATTGACATAGTTTATCCAAGGACAACAACAACTAAATCAGAGAACTGCATCTAGACAGGACCAGACGGAGATACTAATGAGAAATCAATTGGCTCTGCTCAAAAGTCTAGAGACGCAGCTCGGACAGTTATCACAACACCTAGAAACCCGACCTCAAGGAAGGTTACCTAATAATACTATCCAAAATCCCCACATAGAAGAAGCTAAGAAAATGGATTCCGTAATTCCAGAGGAAGAACCTCAGAGAAGGTCAGATATGTGACGACCCGGGAATTTCCGACCAAATTTAAACTCAATCTTTATATAATTTCGACACGATAAGCAAAGTCTGTAATGATGAGTCTCGAAAATGTTGGAACTATGTTTATATAATCAATTGACCTTTGACTATTACCCGACGATTCACGAACTTATAATTGAAAATATAAATGTATATATAAATAACTATACATGTAAATAATTATATATAATAAATTAAATATAATAATGAACTACTATGTGATTTAGTTATTATGGAAAATAACTTCAAATAAGAAAAACTTGTTAATCTGAATATATAAAGTATATTGAAGATAAATAATTTCGAACATTAATTGTCAACGACAACAAGGTATTAAAATTTATAATGTTATACTTTGAGTTTAATTGTTCCAATATATATAATGAACATATTTATCTACGTAATAAATATGATATTTAAAAACATAATTACATATATAATAGTGAGAATAGATATGTGATATCTATACATAATTAGCACTATATAGAATGTATACATATATAAATAAATGTAACTACAAGATAAAATACAGTTGTTGTATTAATGTTAATATCAGTATTAATAATAGTATGATATAAATATGAAACTGAATATGTGTAAATTATTAGATTTTTATTGTTAATATTATTATTAATTAATAATATCTATATTATTAAAGTTGTATTATTATTAATGTTATTATTATTATCATTTTATCATTTTATTATTATTATTATTATTATTATTATTATTATTATTATTATTAGTATTATCATGATTGATATTATTATTATAAATTATTATTAATATCATTTTTAGTATTATTTGATAATAATAATATTATTGTTATTAATATTAATATTATTATTATTATTATTTGAATTTTTATTATTATTAATATAAGTGTAATTATTAATTATTAACATATCTTTTTATATAAAATCGATTATATAGATTTAGGATCAGATTAGGAATCATGTACCAATCAACCAGTAGTTAATTTTGTTTATATACCTAATATCGTACCAATTACCTACAGGATGTGTCAATTTCAGTTACACGTCGTGATCTTCTCCAATATTTTATTTATTTATTTTATTTATTCTCTGATTAATTATTTTGGTCAAATTGGATTGATATAAAGCAAGGATTTCACTGAAATATTACCACACTCGATCAACACAGCATCCTCAATATCAACTATCAATTTATACAGCCCCAAACCATCGAATTAAATAAAAATTGTGGATAAACGCAGTTACCTCCTCTGTTTGTCCAATATTTGGTCTAAAACTCGAATTCAAATTTTTTTTCAAAATGTACAAATGCAATCATGTTAGAATTATTTAGCTTAAACTATCTGCAAAATATCTTATCTCAATTCTTTGTATCAAGGTAGAATTTTGAAGTCAAAGTTTATAAATTTAAAAGTCAAAGTTTTGTTCATGATCAAATTCGTGTTTTCTGTTAAGATTTAGGTTCAATTAATGGAATGGAACGTTTCTAGGAATGATTTGGTATCTTTTTCGTTTTGTAAACTTTGTCTAAAACAGCCTTAATTTCGAAAATAGGTTTGAGATGAGGTCGTGTTCTTCACAGACTCATCAACAATTTTTTTTCTTTTCTTTTTCTATTTTAAATTAACAGGATTAATCTTTAAACGTTTTCATATAATTTATAAATCTTAAAACTAAGTGTTAACTCATTGAGTATTTAATTTCAAAAATTGGTCGATTCAGTATGGATTTTGAAGAAGGAGAAGGAGAAGACTTTTATTAATACGGGTTATATATTAATTGTTTCTGTGTTATTTCGGATAATGGGCACAGCCCAACTGGTTAAAGGAAGTGTTGGGTGTTTGAAAGGTCGGGGGTTCGAGCCCCACTCAAGGGCTGTTTTTTTTTAAACTCCATGAGGTAGTTTATTTTATTGATTCTTATTATTATCATTATTATTATTATTATTATTATCATTTTTAATTATTATTATTATTATTGTTAATATTACACTTATCATTATTGTTATTTATTATAATTATTATTATTATTATTAGGTATTATGAACATTAGTTATTAATATTAGTATTATTATTATTATAATTAAAGTTATTGATATTGAGGATATTATTATTATTATTATCATTATAAAATTTGTAAAATCATTATTATTATTAAAAGTAATGTAAGTGTTGTTATTAATACTACTAAAATCATTATCGTTAGTAACAAAATGACGGATAAAAGTATTGCTATTATTATTACTAACAATAGTATTGGAATTAACCTTATTATTTTCATTAATACAAGTATTAACATCATTGTTATAATTATTAAGATTATTATGATTATTATTAACGTAAGTATCATTAATAACAATATCATTATTATTATCAATGTTATCATTATTAATAAAAGTTATTGTTATTATTATCACTAGTAAAACATTAATATCAAAAGCTACCTTTTTAAGCAGATAAATATTTTGTACATAAAATATACTTATTACATATACTATGATTATATTAAAATTTTACATAACTATATATATATAACCTACTAATATTATTTATATAAATACTTACAAATAACAATGTATCGATTTTTAAATATAACATTAAACAAGTAAGTATATAAATATAGATATATTAATATAACTATATAAATATTAAATATTATGAATATATATACAAATTAAACATACATATAAATTAAAGGTTTAATAAGTAAATTTGTTCAGTTATGTTTATATGTTTTAATATAGATAAACAAATGATATAGGTTCGTGAATCCGAGGCCAACCCTGCATTGTTCAATCTAGTCATATGTATTTTTACTACAAAATACAGTATGGTGAGTTCATTTACTCCCTTTTACTCTTTACATTTTTGGGACTGAGAATACATGCACTGTTCTTACAACTGCTTTATTAAATGCTTTTGAAATATGTTTTGAACTGCGAATACATGAAATGTTTTTACAAATGTTTGACGAGATAGACACAAACAAAACATTCCTCACATGAATTATTATGCAGACAGAAGTTCTGCGGATTATTATTGAATTATGTGGACATGATAATTGCCACCATTGAATTATGTGGACATGATAATTGCCACCATTGAATTATGTGGACATGATATTTGCCACCATTGAATTATGTGGACATGATAATTGCCACCATTGAATGTTATGTATCGAGAGAATGATTTTATACACAAGTTATGTGTATGTTATTTTTGTGCACGAGATATGTGTACGGTTACTAAGATTTATGAAAAAGGATTTCGTACACGAGAAATGTGTACTGTATTTAAAAGATATCGCATGTACATTACAGGTGGGTATAGGATTCGGGCCCATTTGTACCATGCATCATTTAAATCTTGTGGTCTATCAAAATGATGAATCTTATTGTTTTATGATAAACTTATGAACTCACCAACCTTTTGGTTGACACTTTAAAGCATGTTTATTCTCAGGTATGAAAGGAATCTTCCGCTGTGAATTTGCTCATATTACATGGAGTCGTTCATGGCATATAGAGGTCAGAACCTCGCAATGGGACCAACTATTGAAGACTTCGTCCAGATGGAATAGGACGGGGCATTTCAAGATAGGCTCAAGAACAAATCAAAATATACTCAGAAGCTGTCCACAGAAATTCCAGTGCATGTACCCTACCCTGGAAGGCTACAGGAGGAACCATCCAAGCTTGATTCCTTCAAACTCGATGGAAGATTCCTGGACACCGTATCCAAAGTTCCCAACCAGAAGAAATATATCCGAAGGCTTCTCTCTACAAAGGAAAAGATACCAGATTCTAAAAAAATTCCGCTGAGTGAAGAATGCTCAGCAGTACTCAGAAACTCTCTACCGCAGAAGCTAGGAGATACGGGCCTATTCTTTTTCTCGTGTTCAATCTACCAATCTGGAACCATTCATGCGCTAGCAGATTTAGGAGCAAGTATCAACCTAATCCCCTACTCGCTCTACAAGAGATTAGATTTAGGAGACTTGTCACCAACTAAAATGACAATCCAACTTACCGATCACACAATCTGATATCCTAAGGGCATAGTTGAGAACGTCTTGGTGAGAGTCGACAAATTCTTGTACCCTACTGATTTCGTAGTGATGGACATTTAGGAAGACCTACACACACCAATAGTGTTAGGAAGACCTTTCATGAATACGGATAGGACTGTCATTGATGTGTACAATCAAACCTTGATCCTGCGATCACATGGGGAGAGCGTCACCTTCAAAATTGACTGACCTACCGAACTTTCTGGACAGGCAGAGATGTTTGCTATTTCCACCAGACGGATCACTTCTGATGATGAGTCCCCACCACCAGCCGAAGATATCGAGATGGTGTCGAATCACAGTCTGCTGAAGACCCAAAAATGGAAGAAGAGGATCCCAGTGAAGAAATAGAGGAAGAACAAGAACTTGAGGAGGAAGAGGAAATGGAAGACGTAAAAGAAACTGCGATGATACCATCTCCAAGCCCGGAACGTCACGAAGAATTAATGAGGCTCGAGACAAAAGATCACAGTTTAATCATTCGCTTAAAAAAGAAGACTGATAAGGTTGAGGTTAAGGATATAGAAATTGATCCCGAAAGTGTCAAAGTGAAGAACCAGAATACTGAAGAAATTTGTTCATCAGACGAATCTTCAGATGACTATTATACCAATGATGACGAGGAAGAGCAACATGAAGACATTTTGGATAACTCATATTCTCCATCCGAACCAGATCAGGAGGAGACATACTCTTCTTCAGATCGAATTCCGATCATAACTACTCACGCCGACATGATAACCTTCATCAATGACACCGATGAATTTGAAGATATTCTTGAAGCCATCCGTAAATAAACAATTGATTTCATGCTACGCTTAACCGAACGAATCATGGCTATTAAAGATGAATACAACCTCTATCTACAAAGAGAAGACAATAATGTTGAAATCCTAGAAGAGCGCATTCAAGAATCTAACAATACCCTTTACGAACATATCCACCGCGAAGAAAGGCAACGAGAGCACGATTCAGTAGTTCGCAATATTCTAGAGACAAGATTCTGTCGAGATCAGAAGATCATTTACTCTAAGGTCTACAATGCCTTAGCCGGATCTGCACTTCCGTTCTCAGCCAATCAACGAGCACTACTAACTCTCATCCGGAAGCATATGGATCTTTCCACCGGACGCCCGACTTATCACTCTGACTTGCAAATGATCGAGGATATTCACAGCTTTTTCTCTCTTTTGGAAAGAGATAATTTTGAAAGCACACCAGAGAGGCTAGTGATTTACGTAACAATTAATCGCCACGCTGATCTGATTATCAAAGAGTTACGAGACGCGGTCACAGAAGAAGTAAGACGCAACAATCCGTGTTCCCATCTTGAACCAGACCAAGTCAACATTGCCACCTACCTTACGAAGCAGATAGCACGTATCTTCCAAGAATCCACGGATCCTAGTTTCACATTCAAAGCCGGATGTCAGGTGATATACTCAAAGACGGTGACATTAATGCTTGGATCAGGGCTGCTTTTCACTTCTTTTTAGCTTCGTCTCTTGACTAATCTGAGCAAGGCTACAGACTCCTACCGTGGAGACCACCGATCAGAAGATTTTGAGATACTAAAAATACAATTTCTGACACTATTTGAAGATCTCTAAAATGAACATCCTATCAAAGAAGTAATCACCACCAGCACTGCTTCAATGATTGACATTCATGGATCAATCAGCGGAGCAGTGGATCATATCCTTATCGGACTTCATGATTTGTCACGAGCTGAAACAGCGCATTATATCTCTTTCAGAAGATCTTCAAGAGAAGTACCGCATCTGTTACCACTACTGGTGCGACACTTTCTCAGGATTTATCCATCAAGACTCACATTCCCTCGAGAAGACAAAGATCACAACTACCAGAGAGATATGTCTACTTTTTAGGCATCATTACGGTCGAGCCAACGACCTTAAACAAAAGCGCTTCTCGGAAGGCAACCCGTGCAATAAAGTAGAGTAGAAGAATAAAAGAATGACAAGTGAGCCGATAAATAAGGGACGAGACTTCCAAGCCAGCCAACTTCTTCACAAACAACCACGTCCGCTAGGGGGTACTCCTTTCTTCCCGTTACTTGCTCAGATTTTAAAATTATGCTGCGTCCTAGCTTATCACTAAGTGTGGGATTACAACCCAAATAAACACTAGACGAATAATCCCAAATCTTCAACTAAAACTCCTAAGTGTGGGGATACACTAGGAACATTGAGGACAATGTTCGTCTAAGTGTGAGATGTTGGTATAATCTTTTTTATGATGTATTAAAATAACCCATTACGAGGATTTCAAGTTCTTAAGCCAAATTTCAAATTTTTAACAAAAGAAAGCCTTTTCGAAAAAGTATTTTTGAAAACCTAAAACATTTGTAAATAAAAATAAGGCTTAAGTAAGGTAGAAATCTTGTTAGGACGAACCGAATATCTAAAAGAGAATTGCATGACTAGGCATTATCGACCTAAATTGATTATGGTGAGGCACCCAAATAAGACCAGCATTCATCTTTCATACTTCACTATTTTTCGTTGAGAGTGCCGATGTCCGTGCTCGAAATCAGAACTTGCTCTTGATCTGCATTTCCAATTAACGAAATGTGATTCGGTTATAATCAGAAGAGCTAGCCATTTGTTAAACAACCCTTTCGCATCTCCGCTACTTCTACCACACCACCTCATCCACATCACCTATACTATCACTAGAAAAAACCCAGAAAATGAGATTCCTTCCGAAAACCCGATGTTATAAATTCTCAAGTATCACGGCAAAGGTCCTGAAAAAGTTTACCGGCAAAAAGTTTCTCGAGATCAAATCTCCAAAAAAAATAAAAATCTATATAATATATATATATATATATATATATATATATATATATATATATATATATATATATATATATATATATATATACTTCCAAAGTTCGGAAAAAAGGAGCAGGACCTATAAGAGAAACGCCGAAGAAGAACTTGACCACGAATGCCTCAAAAGTGCTTCTCGAAAATATCAGCACTCCTATCTATCTTAAATTTTCCAAAATTCCGAATAAAGTCTGTTGAGACTGATAATGCTAAAAACGAACATATATTTCATAGCATTATCCCTCAAGAAAGACAAGCTTTTAGTTATAATTGTTCTATTTACAAGTAATATTCGTTTAAAGAATAAAAGGTGAAGACAAAAGACAGATTCGACGAATTAAAGACGCAAATGACCAAAAAGCTCAAAAGTACAAAGTACAATCAAAGAGTTTCAATTATTGATAAGAAACGTCTCGAAATTACAAGAGTACAAGAAGCGAAACGCAAAGTACAAGATATTAAATTATACGCAAGGACGTTCAAAAATCCGGAACCAGGACCAGAGTCAACTCTCAACGCTCGACGCAACGGACTAAAAATTACAAGTCAACTATGCACATGAATATAATATAATATAATATAATATATAATTAATTCTTAAAATTAATATATATATTATATTATATTTAAAAACCGTCGGCATAAGAAAACAAGCTCATGTGAGCTGGAAATAGAGGCCATGCAATCGCATGGCCTTGAAGAGTAATTCCCATGCGATCGCATGGCCAACAATATCTGGCCACAGCCCTATAAATTCGCGTGTTTGGTTCAGTGTAAAAATATATCTATCCATCCATCCAACTCTCAACGTATATATATATATATATATATATATATATATATATATATATATATATATATATATATATATATATATTTTAATTTTAATTTAAATTTCTAATAATAAGGGTATGTTAGCGCATATTGTAAGGGTGTAAGTCGAAATTCTATCCGTGTAACGCTACGCTATTTTTAATCATTGTAAGTTATGTTCAACCTTTTTAATTTAATGTCTCGTAGCTAAATTATTATTATGCTTATTTAAAACGAAGTAATCATGATGTTGGGCTAAATATCTAAAATTGGGTAATTGGGCTTTGTACCATAATTGGGGTTTGGACAAAAGAACGACACTTGTGGAAATTAGACTATGGGCTATTAATGGGCTTTATATTTGTTTAACTAATTGATAGTTTGTTAATTTTAATATAAAGATTTACAATTGGGCATACCTATAAATAACCATATACACTCGATCGGACACGATGGGCGGGATATTTATATGTACGAATAATCGTTCATTTAACCGGACACGGGAATGGATTAATAGTCTATGGAATTATTAAAACAAGGGTGAAATTATGTACAAGGACACTTGGCATAATTGATAACAAAGTATTAAAACCTTGGGTTACACGCAGTCGATATCCTGGTGTAATTATTAAACAAAGTAATAAAACCTTGTTACAGTTTAAGTCCCCAATTAGTTGGAATATTTGACTTCGGGTATAAGGATAATTTGACGAGGATACTCGCACTTTATATTTATGACTGATGGACTGTTATGGACAAAAACCAGACGGACATATTGAATAATCCAGGACAAAGAACAATTAACCCATGGGCATAAAACTAAAATCAACGCGTCAAACATCATGATTACGGAAATTTAAATAAGCATAATTCCTTTATTTTCATATTTAATTGCACTTTTAATTATCGCACTTTTATTTATTGTCATTGTATTTAATTGCACTTTTAATTATCGCACTCTTTAATAATCGCAAGTTTATTTTATCGCAATTTTATTTATCGCAATTTCATTATCGTTATTTACTTTACGCTTTAAATTAAGTCTTTATTTTATTTAATATTTTACATTAGGTTTTAACTGCGACTAAGTTTTAAAATCGACAAACAGGTCATTAAAGGGTAAAAACCCCTCCTTTTATAATAATAATATTACTTATATATATTTGTATTTTTATAAATTAAAACTAATATAGCGTTAAGCTTTGTTTAAAGATTTCCCTGTGGACGAAACGGACTTACTAAAAACTACAATACTGTACGATTAGGTACACTGCCTATAAGTGTTGTAGCAAGGTTTAAGTATATCCATTCTATAAATAAATAAATATCTTGTGTAAAATTGTATCATATTTAATAGTATTTCGTTGTAAAAATAAAGCTATTTCATATACACCTCTATGCACATCAAGTATTTTTGGCGCCGCTGCCGGGAAACAATTCAGCTTAAAAGCCGGAAGCGCAACGCTAATATAGAAAAAAAAAGATTTTTATTTTTTTTAGTTTAACTTTTATAAAAAAATACGCTTTTGTAAAAATACGTTTTAAATATTCAAAAATATAAAAAGAAAAACAAAAATATAAATATTTTTAAGAGTTTGTTAAATATTTAAGTTCTATAAAAGTTTCTTTATCTTTATTTTATAAAAATATAAGTTTTATTTAATTTATATAAATATATTATATATATATATATATATATATATATATATATATATATTTCAGCAATACAGAAAAATAAATAAAAAATAAAAACACTCGAGTCCAGTACTGTAGCAGCCCAGTCACTGGCCCGAAACCCTAGCCCATGCGATCGCATGGTTGGGTAACTTAGGACTCATGCGATCGCATGAGCCCTGCTGACACGCCACAGTTTGACATCGTACTGCATTAATTACGGATTATAATTATTATTATTATATTTAAACCCTAATTAGGGTTATATATTATATTATTTAGTTTAGTTTATTTATTATTTGTATTATTTAGTTAAATTAGTTTAAATAAATTATAAATTTAATAGTTTTATAAAATAAATAATATAAAAAAAATATTTTTTATAAAAATTGTACTTTTTGCAACTTTTAGTATATTTTTATATTTTGTATCTTTTTATTTGTTTTAGCGTAATTTTTGTATTTTTCGTTCATATTTAGTTTTAAACTTAGTTTTTGCCATAATTATTTTTACTTCTAGATTTTTAGGCTTTGCCGTAAAATCCCTTAAGTGCTTTTTCTTTAGACTAAGATTTAGGTGCTTTAGAATTTTGCGACGCCTTTTTTAAATTTTAGTACCTTTTTAAGATATTGCCATTTGAGATATAGTTTTACTTGTAAGCTTTAATATTTTTAGACGCAACTTTTAATTCTTAGTTTTTAGTTCCTTTTTAAGTTTCAACGCGCTACTTTCTTATTTTTATTTTTCGACGCCTTTTACCTATGTATCAATTATCACTCCAATTAGTAATCTCAATTTGCAATTTTAATTTTAAGTTAGTGATAATAATAAGGTTGGGTTAGTCGAGTGTTTTAAAGTTTTATAAGTCACTCTTTTTCTTTCTTATTTCTCCAATTTTAATTATAATTTCGACGCGCTCTTTTTCTTTCTTATTTCTCACCATTCTAGTTTTTAGGACATAGAATTTTCTATTTCTTCTCTAAATTTCTTTAAATTACGAAAAATTATTTTAAGCGGTTAAATTGATAGACATCAAAATTTTCTGGTTCGTAGTAATAGTTGGATTTGTACGTGGACCGGGTTATTGGAGCCAACGAATCCTGCCCCTCTGCTGCATCTTTTGGCTATTCGAAACGTGGGCAAAATCAAAAAATTCTATTAATTGGATAACTTATATAATTTTTCCTCCTTTTTAAAAACTAATATACCTTTTGTACGTTCACCACCTGTAACTCGATCAAGACATCTAGCAAATATTGTCGCCGTTGATTTTTCTTTAGAATCGTCATCCAGTCGACCAAGTACTCCAATTCAAATTTTCGATAATCCATTTTTTGAACCCGACCTCACAATTGAGAATCCGGAGAATATTCAGGGACGATTTCGAGATCCTGAACCATTAATCTTTCCTCCGGAACCACCAATCATTCAAACAGAGATTGTTGAGGAACCAACCATTAAATCAGAATCCTCTAGTGATTCAGATTCAACAAATTCAATTATGGGGAATCTGGAACCTCTAAGTATGGAAGACCGAATGCGAGCTAAACGCACTGGCCAAGGTCACTCAATTACTCAACCAGACATTAATGCACCAGATTATGAAATCAAAGGACAAATCCTACATATGGTAACTAATCAATGCCAATTTAGTGGTGCGCCGAAGGAAGATCCAAATGAACATCTTCGTACCTTTAATAGGATCTGTACTTTATTTAAAATCCGAGAAGTTGAAGATGAACAGATATATCTCATGTTATTTCCCTGGACTTTAAAGGGAGAAGCCAAAGATTGGTTAGAATCGTTACCTGAAGGGGCGATTGATACATGGGACGTTTTAGTTGAAAAATTTCTTAAACAATTCTTTCCGGCATCTAAAGTCGTAGGACTTCAAGGAGAAATTGTTACATTCACACAGAAGCCAAATGAAACTCTTTATGAGGCTTGGACCAGATTTGGAAAGTTATTAAGAGGATGTCCGCAACATGGTTTAGACACCTGTCAAATAGTACAAATATTCTACCAAGGATGCGACATCACTACAAGGAAAGACATAGACATAGCAGCTCGTGGTTCTATTATGAAGAAAACCGAAACTGATGCTTACAAAATTATTGATAACACTGCTTCCCACTCACATGAGTGGCACCAAGAAAAAGATATCGTTAGATCATCTAAAGCAGCTAGAGCCGATTCTAGCCATGACTTAGATTCCATTTCTACAAAGATAGATGCTGTCGAGAGACGAATGGAAAAGATGACTAAGGATATACACTCAATACGAATTAGTTGTGAGCAGTGTGGAGGACCACATTTAACAAAAGATTGTCTCAGTATTGAACTAACAATGGAACAAAGAGAGAATGTTTCATACATAAACCAAAGGCCTGGAAATAATTATCAGAATAATTATCAACCGCCAAGACCGATTTACAATCAAAACCAGAATTATAACCGAAATGTTTCATACAACAACCAACAAGGTCCTAGTAATCAACAAGTATCCAACAATACTTACAACCAGCAAAGACCTAATTTTCAAAACAAACCACCACAAACCGATGATAAAAAGCCGAATTTAGAAGATATGATGACGAAGCTAGTTGAATCTCAAACACAGTTTTTCACATCTCAGAAACATACGAATGAACAAAATGCTCAAGCATTTAGAAATCAACAAGCTTCTATTCAAAATCTGGAACAAGAAGTAAGTAACCTAGCAAGGTTAATAGGTGAAAGAAAACCGGAAAGTCTACCTAGTGATACAAATGCTAACCCCCGGAATGAAACAGTTAAAGCTATTACCACAAGAAGTGGTACAATACTTAAACCACCTGAAATACCTGTAATTTCTGATGAAGCTATTCCTACTCCACAAGAACCACAACCTGAACAAGATAAGGAAAAAGAATCGGTAGTTGAAAAGGTTAATGAAGATAACACAGTTAAGGCTAAACCTTATGTTAAACCATACCAACCACCACTTCCTTACCCGAGTAAAACGAGAAAAGAGAGACTTGAAGCCGAGCAATCCAAATTCTTGGATATGTTTAAACAGATAAATGTAAATATTCCTTTCATTGATGTGATTTCAGGAATGCATAGATATGCTAAATTTCTGAAAGATCTAATCTCAAATAGAAATAAAATGGAAGAACTCTCGGCTGTTACTATGAATGCTAATTGTTCAGCAGTGCTGTTGAATAAGATACCAGAAAAATTATCTGATCCAGGAAGTTTCACAATTCCATATTTTCTGGGTAGTCTTAGTTCAATAGAAGCATTGGCAGACTTAGGTGCTAGTATAAATTTAATGCCGTATTCACTATACGCTAAACTAGGCCTTGGAGAATTGAAACCAACACGAATAAGCATACAACTAGCCGATAGATCAGTAAAATATCCTAGAGGGATAATGAAGAACATGCTAGTTAAAGTTGGTACTTTAGTATTTCCAGTAGATTTTATTGTTCTGGACATGGAAGAAGATTCTCAAGTTCCTCTCATATTAGGAAGACCATTTTTAAACACGGCTAAAGCAATGATAGACGTGTTTGGTAAGAAACTAACCCTAAGTATAGAGGACGAAAGTGTTACCTTTTCAGTTGATAGAGCAATGCAACAACCGCAATCTGCAGATGATACATGCTATTATATTCAAACTATAGATTCACATACAGAATTGTTAGAAGAATTTCCAGAATTACAAGGAACAGGAGAATGTTCTTTAGGAGAAGGAACTGAACCAATTGATGAAACTGAAATGTTAGCTACACTAATGGATAATGGATACGAACCAACAAAAGAAGAAATTCAAATGCTAAAAGAAGAAGACAGATATCGATATAAATCATCGATAGAAGAACCACCGAAATTAGAGTTAAAGCCACTTCCAAACCATTTGAAATATGCTTATTTACATGGTGAATCTGAATTACCTGTAATAATATCGTCTTCTCTTACTGAAAATGAAAAATCTCAACTCATTTCTGTGCTAAAAGCTCATAAACCGGCCATTGCATGGAAAATTCATGATATTAAAGGAATAAGTCCTTCGTATTGTACACATAAAATCCTTATGGAAGAAGGTCATAAAACGTATGTGCAACGCCAACGAAGACTAAATCTTAATATGCAAGATGTTGTTAAGAAAGAAATTATTAAACTGCTTGATGCAGGTTTAGTTTATCCAATTTCTGATAGTCCATGGGTAAGCCCAGTTCAATGCGTACCTAAGAAGGGTGGCATGACTGTCATCACAAATGAGAAAAATGAGCTTATTCCTACTAAGATTGTAACAGGATGGCGTGTTTGTATTGATTATAGAAAATTGAATGACGCCACCAGAAAAAATATCACTTTCCCTTACCTTTCATTGATCAAATGTTGGAAAGATTAGCCGGAAACAGTTAATATTGTTTTCTTGATGGTTTTTCCGGATATTTTCAGATTCCAATAGCACCCGAGGACCAAGAGAAAACTACATTCACGTACCCTTATGGTACTTTTGCTTACAAACGCATGCCATTTGGACTTTGCAATGCCCCTGCAACCTTTCAAAGGTGCATGATGGCGATTTTTCACGACATGATAGAAGAATACATGGAAGTTTTCATGGATGACTTTTCAGTCTTCGGTGATACTTTTGAATCATGTCTAGTTAATCTTGAACGAATGCTTATTAGATGCGAACAATCAAATCTAGTACTTAATTGGGAGAAATGCCATTTCATGGTTAAAGAAGGCATCGTTCTTGGACATAAAATTTCAAAGGAAGGAATTGAAGTGGATAGAGCTAAAGTAGATGTAATTGCTAAACTTCCACATCCCACCAATGTTAGAGGAGTTAGGAGTTTTCTAGGGCATGCCGGTTTTTACCGACGTTTTATAAAAGATTTTTCTAAAATTGCCACTCCTATGAATAAACTCCTAGAAAAGGATGCTCCATTCATCTTTTCAGATGAATGCATCAAATCTTCTAATATTTTTAAAGAAAAACTCACTAATGCGCCGATTATGATAACTCCAAATTGGAATCTACCATTTGAACTTATCTGCGATGCAAGTGATTTTGCAATGGGAGCCGTTTTAGGAAAAGGATTGAAAAACGATTTCAACCTATATATTATGCTAGTAAGATGTTACAAGGAGCACAAACAAATTACACAACTACTGAAAAAGAACTCCTTGCTATTGTCTTTGCTTTTGACAAATTTCGATCATATCTCGTTCTAGCTAAAACGGTGGTCTATACCGACCATTCTACTCTTAGATACCTATTTTCGAAACAAGATGCCAAACCAAGATTAATCCGTTGGATCTTACTCTTACAAGAGTTTGATATTGAAATCCGAGATAAAAGAGGAGCAGAAAATCTCGCCGCTGATCATCTTTCTCGTCTTGAAAATCCTGAATTAGAAGTTCTAAATGAATCGGCCATACAAGATAACTTTCCTGATGAATATCTATTGAAGATAGATTATAATGAAATTCCATGGTTTGCAGACTATGCAAACTATTTAGTATGTGGATTCCTTGAAAAAGGATTGTCGTACCAAAAACGAAAGAAATTCTTTAGTGATATAAAACACTATTTCTGGGAAGATCCACATTTGTTTAAGAGTTGTCCCGATGAAATAATACGCCGATGTGTATTCGGAGATGAAGCTAGTAAAATTTTGAACCATTGTCACACAGGACCAACAGGAGGGCATTATGGGCCTCAACTAACAGCAAGAAAAGTTTATGATGCTGGATTCTATTGGCCTACAATTTACAAAGACGCACACCTTCTTTGCAAATCCTGTGATACTTGTCAAAGGGCCGGAAAAATAAGTCAACGTGATGAAATGTCACAAAATGTCATTCAAGTATGTGAAGTATTTGACATTTGGGGTATTGACTTTATGGGTCCATTTCCAAAATCTCATAATAATCTCTATATTCTCGTAGCCATTGATTATGTATCTAAATGGGCGGAAGCACAAGCTCTCCCAACTAATGATGCACGAGTTGTAGTCAACTTTTTAAAACGTCCTTTTGCAAGGTTTGGAACACCGAAAGCTTTAATAAGTGATCGGGGTACTCATTTCTGTAATAATCAACTTGAGAAAGTTCTTAAAAGATAGGGAGTAACTCATAAAATCTCCACTGCATATCATCCACAGACGAGTGGACAAGTTGAAAATACCAACCGAGCATTAAAACGTATTCTAGAGAAAACCGTAGGATCAAATCCGAAGGAATGGTACATTAAATTGGAGGATGCACTCTGGGCTTTTAGAACAGCCTACAAAACTCCAATTGGAACCACACCTTTTAAACTCATTTATGGAAAAGCATGTCATCTTCCAGTAGAAATTGAACACTAAGCATTTTGGGCTTTGAAAACATGTAATCTTGATTTACATGAAGCCGGACGTCTACGGTTAAGTCAATTAAACGAATTAATCTATAAAGAAAGAACGAAGAAATGGCATGATAAAAGAATCAGAAGTTCAAAAGAATTTAAAGAAGGCGACAGAGTTCTTCTTTTCAATTCACGATTCAAGCTATTTCCTGAAAAATTGAAATCAAGATGGTCTGGACCATTCATAGTCAAAAGAGTTTTCCCATACGGAACTGTAGAATTAATAATTCAAATGGGATTGAATTTAAGGTTAATGGTCACAGAGTTAAACATTACATAGATAGTCCAATGGAAGTTGACAACGAAGTTAATCACAATTTCGATACCACAGCTAATTAAGTATGGGGAGAATTAAGTCTTTAAAGGATAATATGTATTTCTGTTAGAGTTAGATTTTCTGTTTTCGTGTAGTTCTCGAAAATGGAACCCGAATGGTCTTTCCCTAGCAGACCCTAAAGAACTAGTCTTCTCCCCCCATTCTGAATTTTTATTTTTTTTAGGTTTTTCGAAATGAAGATTTCCTGTGAATTAAACCATGGTTTAATGCTATACGCTTTGATCACTAAACATAATAATGACACACTTCCAAGTGAAATAGTATCATTAATAAGAGGTAAATTGGATGGAGTAAGAAAAGAATCCAGATGCGAAGATAATAAGTTACAATTTGGTAAAGGAAAATCAAAATCCGCAGTGAAAAGAAGAGCACAACACCTTGAAAAATGTCACAAATGCGGAAAATGGTCACACGAAGGTAAATGTTCAAATAATCAAACCTATTCAAACACTGAATTTGTTACTTTATGCAGAGATGGACCGTTCATATGTTTAGAAGAAAAAACGTTAAATGCTTGAGGTTACGCCTATGTAGCCATGGAAAACCAATTAGTCCGACTATCTTATGAGTGGGCTAGAGCATATCACTAAGAAATATATTTCACAGGTAAGTTTGTACAGTTTTCATTTTTATTTTTAACCTTTTGATAATAAACGCTAATTTGTTCGCTATAAAGTATTAAATTGGTATTCGATAAAATTAGGTCTTGCGACCGAAATTATTGATATCATTCAAAAATTTATTACATCACTGCGAAATTTAACGTTTATTCTTAAGGTATAAATATCTTTAATCAATCAACCCAAAATATTTCAAAAATTCGTCATGAGTTAAATTAGGTTATGAAACCGAAATTACTTTACCGAAAAAAGGGGCGTACATTTTTGATAATATTTGATTGATTAAAGTGGGATAAAAGCCAAAAAGATTTTTAATTTTATTTTTACTTTGTTTTAAAAATTAATATTAAAATAATATTGTAAACTTTTTAAATAAATATATTTAAAATTGTAAATATTTGAAAAATTAATATTTTTAATATAAATTTGTATGTATAAAAACAAAAATATAATATAAGTTTGGTGTGAATTTTTAATATGAATTTTTAATTTTATGCATTTTAAATTTAAGTTTGGTGTGAATTTAAAAACAAAATTTTACTTTATTTCGCTAAGTTAAAAATTTGATTTTTAAAATTCGTCGTGAGTTGAAGACTAGGTCGTTGAACCGAAATTGCTTTACCCGAGGGAGGGACGAGAACTTTTATTATCATTATTTTTAATCTTATTGAATTAAAGTATGCCAAAAACATTAAAAAAACCAAAAATCTTTACTTTTAAAAACCGCGCTTTAAATTGACAAATTTTAAAATTTTGTCGAGGGACGGACTAGGACAACGATCCGAAACACCCTCGCTCCTAAAGGAAAACAAAATTTTTAGAATTTATTTAATTATAAGTTTTATAAAGTATAAGGTTTTATATAAAAAAAAATATAAAAGTACTATACCCGGGACTCCATGCGATCGCATGGAGTTAGGCCTTTGTTTCCATGCGATCGTATGGGGAGTAAAATCAGGCCTGATACAAGCAGTCGCCTGTTCTGTTCTTCAACACACAAAACACACAACACATACAAAAACACTCCCAAATCACCTCTAAAATTCGCAATTTTTCACCGTAATTCGTCAAATTTCTTGCTCTAATCATGCCTAGATTCTCATTCTTCAGCAAAAAGGTAAAAATTACACCCCTAAACTCTATAAATTCCTAGTTTTTTGTGATAATTAGCAATATTTTACCTAACGCAATTTTGTTAATTTCTAGAGTAGTTAGTGTTAAATTGTTAGTATTTTATGCATGTATAACCTAGATTGATGCTATTTAACATGATTTGAAGCCAAAAGCTTCAAAATTTTTAGAAATCTAGGGTTTGTGTTCTTGAGCAATTTGGGGCTTTTTGATATAAACAGGTTATGGCCGATTTTTGTCATGAATTATTGCTAAATTGAGTAATGTAACAAGGTTTAGGTAGTTAAATGATCCAAACATTGATCCTAAACATGATTTTTGGAGATTAAAGTGGACTTTTTAGGTGCAAAATTCATGAACTTGATTAATTTGATATATTTGTCATTTGAGACTTGTTTAATTATTAGTAATGACTATTTTGACATGTTATTTGAGTTAAATGCTTATGAACTTTGTCTACATTTTCATATGTGCTTATTTGAAAAAGTGTAGAATTGTGAAAAATTGTGAAAATGTGTATAAGTTTAATTTTGATTTAACATGTTATTGTGATTGTTTTAAATTGTTATTTTGCTAACACTAATGCATATTTGGATGCACAAAATTTTGTGTTTAATGTGTTTTGCAGAAAGCCGATACTGGAGGTTCAGGATCTTCAACATCTAGACGACCTGCTCCAGCACCAGAACCAGAACCAGAAATGCAACACGAGCCAGAACCCGAACAAGAACCACAACAAGAACCACAACAACAGCCTGATCAACACGTACCTTATTATGATCCGGTACAGTTTGATAATGAATTCATAGTATTCCCGATGAGGCCGCCAGTAGAATACCCAACGATTCCTGAGCACACTTTGCATCCTAATCTGAGATTTGATAGAAGATGGAGAGATTACGAGACATATCAAAGGAACAAATTCAGATTGTTAACTAAAAATGTAGAGGTGCAAAGGGTAATCGATTGGGATCCTTTGGAAAGAGTTCAGCTAGCTAATAGAGTCAGACTGCTACTGATTCAGAGGTACGGGAACTCTTCTTTTACAGATTGGGAACGTCTTTTCACCATTCGTAGGCCTGTATATAAGGAATGGTGTGTTGAGCTCATGAGTACTGTATCACTTGATACAAATATAGTTAGAATAGATGATAGAAGATTTCTTAGGTTTATCCTTGGCGGTAGGATGTACAGAATGTCCATGCTGGACATGGCCAGGACTTTACAGATATATACTCCTGGTGAGTTGCTACTACCCGATTGTATAAATTTGATTCATTATGGTGAAAGGGTAGATAGCAACTTTGATGCTGACGCCATTTGGAGGCGTATGTCACATTTTGATGTTTTTACACGAGCGGGAGGACACTCCTATACACATATTGATAGAGCCGAGCTTCGTATCATTCATAGATTTTTGGCTAACTCGATTACACAAAGAGGTAACAATAAAGAAAAAATAACCTTACATGATTTATTCTACCTAAAGTGTATTCGGGATCCTAGAAGCTTTGTCAATATCCCTTACTGTGTTGGTTTTTATTTATCTAAAATGGTAGAAGGAATGCAGGACGGGAGTATAATAGGAGGAGGTATTTTTGTTACTCTCATTGGAGAGTATTTAGGTGTTGATAGAAACCAAGGGGGTCCATTACAGCTTTGTAGAGAACAGGTTGAGCCTTTAGGATTGAAAGTTTATGTGGGTGCTAAGGTATTGAAAAGTAGACGCAAACAGGCAGTACCCTATGAGGGCCCTCATCCACAGGTAGAAAGGGGCTCAGACGAGGAAATGGAGGAAGCGGAAGACATTAGGGATGTCTTTCGAGATGCTATTCTTGACGTCCATGTTCGTATAGATGAGGAATCAATGACGAACACGGCCAGACATAGTATGTACGAGCAGTGGAACTCCGAGCGAGTATACGAGGATTATAGGCGACGCCAACATGATAGCTGGTTAGTTCATCAGCACCAAATCATGAGCCAGCTATCATATCAGGTACCAAATAACTACGTACCTACTCGACCTGCTCATTTTCCGCCACACAACCCCGAGATCCGACCACCCTTTAACCGGTATGACTATAACCAAGCCTATCAGAACACCTATAACCAATAATGGAACCCACCTGACGAGATGAACTCTAACCCCTATCCAGACTGATTTAGTTCCATTGGTTATTTTTATGTTTTTATCTTTTTACTTTTTCATGTTTAAACTTATGTTATTGGATATATTTATGTAATTTTTATCATTTTTATTATTATTGTGTACTAATATTTCACATTTAGGATTTGAAAGTGGGATATTAAGTCCCATTTCAAATTGTCATGCATGTTTATATTTGTATTGTATGTATATTGTTGATTGTACAAAACAGGGTAAAACAGCGCATTTTCAAAGACTTGCATTAAGTTCAGCAAAAGCTAGTTTTGACGACAAAACGAAAAACAAATGTGATGTACCAACAGACGGAATGAACAAATGATGTGCACCATTTATCATTCAGCAAACAAACGCCAATATGTTTGGAAACTTTGGTAAAATTTAATCATTTTTCTACGCTAATCACCCTCAATAATTTAAATTGTTACTGATTTCTTGCAAATGAGGGCATTGCAAGATCTTAAGTGTGGGAAGGGGTTAAATT
This sequence comes from Rutidosis leptorrhynchoides, assembly GCF_046630445.1. Lineage (NCBI taxonomy): Eukaryota > Viridiplantae > Streptophyta > Magnoliopsida > Asterales > Asteraceae > Rutidosis > Rutidosis leptorrhynchoides. Next base: position 115,624,537 of record NC_092339.1, on the reverse strand, counting down.
CTTTCAGAATTTTAAAAAAAAATTTAACTTAAAACACTTGGTTACCATTAAAAATACTAGTAAAGCAGTAGTTGTATTAGAATCTAGTGCTCTCTGATAATAAAGAACAGCCCTAGTCTTATATACTGACTACCCAATTCTAGTAAAAAATTTCAAAATTTTCAATTAAATGAATTCAAAATCATATTTATACATATTTATGAACGATAAAACTAGGTGTTAACACCGAAATTATTGTTACCTCGGAAAGGACATAAATTGAGAAACAAACCAAAATGTTAGAATTCATTTAAAATGGAATAGAGGACAATAAAAAGGAAAATAAAAGCCAAGTGTGGGAAAAATTACCAAGTTATCTTAAACAAATGTCACATATTTCTGTAACAAATAATTGAAGATACTTTTGCTTTGGACTAAACTAAACAGTTTTACCCGATTTACTGTAAGAAAGATGGATCTACACGATGAATCAATTCCATCATTAAAAGGAAGTAAAGTCTTTCGAAAAAGAAACGCGCTTCTTGATTTAGGTCATGAAGTTGTCGTCCAGACTAGCTGTAGGTTGACGAAAAATCTAGAAAAGCCATCTCTAAAATCAGCAGGAAATCCACGGACCTCAGCATCAAACAGGGTCGCCAAGTGGTCAGACTTATCCTAACCATGAGAGGATCTGTCTTGTAAAATGGGGAGGACGCCGTGCAAATTAGCTGGATAATACTAATGAATCAGATCCCCAGAAAGGATAATCTCCTTTAAAAGATCAAAAATCAGCTTTTAAGACTGATATTACTCAATCCTAGAGATTGACCTTAAAGATTGAGAATTACAAACTCATGGAATTCGATGATATCTAAACTCGAGCTTGAACGAGAAAATATTTTGATCAAAATTACAAACCGATTTGTTTTCTGAAAACCCATTTTCAATGCGTTCATTACCTTTGAACGTAAAATCCTAGGAATTCACCTGGAATTCATTAGGTCACCTAAACCAAATCGGGTGTCAACCGTAAGAACGGTGGTTGCATAGCATGGTCAAAGACGGACCTTGTGCCAGACCGAAAAATTATAAGGGTGAGCTTTACTATTGCTCCTACCAAGGATAGTAATTGCGTCCGACACATTATAAACCATAATTAAAAGCATGTCAGAGGACATTGCCTTAACAGTTGCTTGTTCAACGCTTTCCTTTACAACCGAACGGTAGTTTACCGAAAGGTAATATACAGAGCAAGTATAATGGACGTGTTGCTTTCCCAATACAAGGTTAGCAAGTGGGTGACACAAAACCGCAAGTTTTGAACTAAAATTTTCAAATCTGAAACCCACCAAACCCACAAAAATATTTTGCAAACATCGGTGAAGGGTTATTCCGGAAAACTCATCTAGGGTAAAAGGTAGATTTAATTTTCAAAAGATCAAATGTTTTCATAAAGATCCAATTTCCTTAAGGATCTAAATTTTTATAGTCATTTGGGACTGTAAACCACATCGTTACTACCATTGTTTATACCGCCGTATAGAAATCACTGATGTACAAAGTGTGAAGAATAAAGAAGTGATTCTAGTATTTCAAGACTATATTGCTTGAGGACAAGCAACGCTCAAGTGTGGGAATATTTGATAATGCTAAAAATGAACATATATTTCATAGCATTATCCCTCAAGAAAGACAAGCTTTTAGTTGCAATTGTTCTATTTAAAAGTAATATTCGTTTAAAGAATAAAAGGTGAAGACAAAAGACAGATTCGACGAATTGAAGACGCAAACGACCAAAAAGCTCAAAAGTGCAAAGTACAATCAAAGAGGTTCCAATTATTGATAAGAAACGTCTCGAAATTACCAGAGTACAAGAAGCGAAACGCAAAGTACAAGATATTAAATTATACGCAAGGACGTTCAAAAATCCGGAACCAGGACCAGAGTCAACTCTCAACGCTCGACGCAACGGACTAAAAATTACAAGTTACCTATGCACATGAATATAATATAATATATAATTAATTCTTAAAATTAATATATATATTATATTATATTTAAAAACTGTCGGCATAAGAAAACAAGCTCATGTGAGCTGGAAATAGAGGCCATGCGATCGCATGGCCTTGAAGAGTAATTCCCATGCGATCGCATGGCCAACAGTATCTGGCCACAGTTCTATAAATTCGCGTGTTTGGTTCAGTGTAAAAATATATATATCCATCCATCCAACTCTCAACGTATATATATATATATATATATATATATATATATATATATATATATATATATATATATTTTAATTTTAATTTCTAATAATAAGGGTATGTTAGCGCATATTGTAAGGGTGTAAGTCGAAATTCTGTCCGTGTAACGCTACGCTATTTTTAATCATTGTAAGTTATGTTCAACCTTTTTAATTTAATGTCTCGTAGCTAAATTATTATTATGCTTATTTAAAACGAAGTAATCATGATGTTGGGCTAAATATCTAAAATTGGGTAATTGGGCTTTGTACCATAATTGGGGTTTGGACAAAAGAACGACACTTGTGGAAATTAGACTATGGGCTATTAATGGGCTTTATATTTGTTTAACTAATTGATAGTTTGTTAATTTTAATATAAAGATTTACAATTGGGCATACCTATAAATAACCATATACACTCGATCGGACACGATGGGCGGGATATTTATATGTACGAATAATCGTTCATTTAACCGGACGCGGGAATGGATTAATAGTCTATGGAATTATTAAAACAAGGGTGAAATTATGTACAAGGACACTTGGCATAATTGATAACAAAGTATTAAAATCTTGGGTTACACGCAGTCGATATCCTGGTGTAATTATTAAACAAAGTAATAAAACCTTGTTACAGTTTAAGTCCCCAATTAGTTGGAATATTTGACTTCGGGTATAAGGATAATTTGACGAAGATACTCGCACTTTATATTTATGACTGATGGACTGTTATGGACAAAAACCAGACGGACATATTGAATAATCCAGGACAAAGGACAATTAACCCATGGGCATAAAACTAAAATCAACGCGTCAAACATCATGATTACGGAAGTTTAAATAAGCATAATTCCTTTATTTTCATATTTAATTGCACTTTTAATTATCGCACTTTTATTTATTGTCATTGTATTTAATTGCACTTTTAATTATCACACTCTTTAATTATCGCAAGTTTATTTGATCGCAATTTTATTTATCGCAATTTCATTATCGTTATTTACTTTACGCTTTAAATTAAGTCTTTATTTTATTTAATATTTTACATTAGGTTTTAACTGCGACTAAGTTTTAAAATCGACAAACCGGTCATTAAACGGTAAAAACCCCTCCTTTTATAATAATAATATTACTTATATATATTTGTATTTTTATAAATTAAAACTAATATAGCGTTAAGCTTTGTTTAAAGATTTCCCTGTGGAACGAACCGGACTTACTAAAAACTACACTACTGTACGATTAGGTACACTGCCTATAAGTGTTGTAGCAAGGTTTAAGTATATCCATTCTATAAATAAATAAATATCTTGTGTAAAATTGTATCATATTTAATAGTATTTCGTTGTAAAAATAACGCTATTTCATATACACCTCTACGCACATCAGAGACTATATCACCTTTTTCTCACCCCTTAAAACCAACTTCACCACCACTCCAAAATTCCTTTCCATCATTTACAAATGACCTAGAAGCTATGGTTACTACCGTTTTCACATTAGTAGCAAGGATTTGAGTCTTTATCTGCCTATGACGATGGGTGCAACATTACTGGCTATGAGAGAATTCATTTCTTAGATCTATAGGGAACCCTAAACACTTGAGTGATTTGAGTGACCCGTGGAAGATAGCCTAAGTCATGTAACCTCCTCGCATGCTTGTAGAGATAGTTTCAAACCCTAACATAGATGACTCACTTTATCTTTCGCTCTTATAATAAAAAGCAAACCGCTTAGGATATTATAAGAGAAATTCCGAAAAGATTTCTTAAGGTAAAAAATGAAGTTTTCTTGAGGACAAGCAAAGTCTAAGTGTGAAATATTTGATATCGGCTAAAAGTCACGTTTTCACCCCGATATTAAGGCCTAAAAACAATAAAGTTCCAAAATTTATCTCCAAAATACCCGCTTCGTTGGTTAAAATTGAAGAACAAATGATTACGAAGATGGTGCAAGAAGAATCAAGTAAAACGGAGCAAAAACGAAGATTCTAGAGCGAAAACGGTGAAAGACAAGAAATCAAGTTACGATCCAGCAAATCAGCAAGCCAAACGGGCTACCAAACGGCCTGCTTGGCTTGCAAACGGCCTGCCACATGCCCAGATCAAAAGAGCACGATAAACGGCCTGGCTTGGCAAATGGCTCCTGCAAACGGCTTGCCAAACGGCCTGCCAGCCGTTTGCAGGCAAATTTCAAGCTTATTTAAAGGGTCTTTGTCATTCATTCCAACACACACTTCAATTCACTTCTTTCTATCTCTTGTACAATATTAGTCATACTCTCAAGGTCTTCGACTCCGTGCGGGAAACCTAGTACCTGGAGAAGAACGCCGAAGATTGTATTAGGAGCGGTCTGGAGTTTGAAGTTGTCACTTTTGTATTCAGAACTCGTTTAATCTACTGGTACTTCTATCATCTGTCTTTATATAATGTCTTTCATTATTATGCTTTGTGATACTGTTGCCATGATTAGCGAGTATTTATCTTTAGTGTATATTATGATGTAGTCAGTTATAATGCTGAAATTATATTATGGCTTCTGTATATTGTCAAAATGCTTTCCGATTATGCTTTGAATTCAATCGCTTTTCCAACTAATAGAACGTAGTTATTGGCTCTGTTATTGGAAAGTTGCGAACCCTGATTCAGAGTACACTATCTGTGTCACCCCTTGGTAAGAGAAGTCTATCGGATACAATGTGAGTTTGACTGAGGCACACCGGTTGTAGTAAGTCCACCGAGCCTTGGACTCCAGAAACTTTAGTCTTAACTTCGTTTAGTCAGAAGAACTTAGAACGGCGGTAGCAGGGCGAAAGGCACTGAGGACCCTTTCATAGTGAAACATCTAACAAGACCCCTAGTACATTGTCGGTCCTAGACCATGCTAGTATAGTCACCAAGCATATAAACTTCGTATGTGCACGCTGAAGCACAACGGTTGTTGTAAGCTGTACCTCTACTAAGTAAGGCCATGGAACATGGTTAGTGCTGACTAGTACACTTCACCATAACGCGGTCTAGATACTTGCACCCCGCTTGAGGGATTCTTGGTTAATTAAGGAACTGTTTGTTCGAACACATAAAGGATTGGACCGTTAGGATATGCACATAAATTGTAAAGAATCGTTATATCCACCATAATAAACATACAAGCATTGGTTTGCTTCTTTCGTGTATAACATTGGATTGTTAGCGTAAGAATAAAAAGATCATGATAAAATTGAGGGGTCGCTCCCGTCATGAAATCATGGCATTTATTCTAAAACAAGTTATGATATGCATATAAATTGTAAAGAATAGTTATATCCGCCATAATGAATTCACAAAATACAAAAGTATAAATGCACATAACAAACAAATATATTCGATAATAATATTTAAAACTACTAATTACAGTCGGAGCAAAAGATATAAAGTCTAACGCTTATCATAATGGCGTGACTTATACAAAATAAAAACTGCTATATGCTAATAATAATAATAAAAGGGTGGCTTGGCTGGAATGTTGCCCTACACTAAGGAGAGTATGCCATCCTCGCTCGCAGCTATCAAATGTATACCCCGCTTTAAACAAAAAAGAAAATATAATATTGGGATGCGAAACATTCAAACTGCAAGGCCCATCCCTCGCTACCAAAAAGTTGCTACCCAAAATGGACAAACAACATCCACCCTGGGTAGCATAACAACTTTAGGTAAACTTTTCATTCACAATCTGCTGGGAGGAAACGTTAACGTCATTCACCAACTGCTCCAGATGGGGAATGGGTATCTACTCCAGCAAGGCACAAGCATGGTCACATTTTTCCTTTGTGCCATCAAAAAGAAGCTCAGAAACTTTGGGAGGAATGGAATGCGGAACGTACATTTCCTGACAAATGATATCCCAAAACAAAGTGCGCTCATATGCAAGTGCAGCTACCATCGCTGCACCAAATCGCTGCTCAATAGCTTTATAGTCAAAGGCGTGCTGCACAATTACCGGCAGACCCTTGCGAAGGATGTCGTACTCTGCCTTAATCGCGTCATGTTTTGTGCCCCATGATTCCTGGGCCGCAATCAAGTCGTTGTAACTGTCGTTAAGAAAAACAACATGACCTTCCGCCTCCTTCAACTTAGTAGACAAGGATGAAATTTCATACTCCAAGAACTTATTTTCGGCATTGTGTTGATTTTGATCCTACTGTCTCTTTAGCATCAGAACATTGATGCGCTCTTCTGCTTGTACATGTGCAGTTACAGTAACCGCAAGTCGGGCAGAAAGCCTAGAGTTGTCCTCTTCCAACAAAGCTATCTTGGCTGCATCCGATGATGATGTCGCCAGTGGATTAGCAAGAGCAGCTGATTTTTGGTGAAGGTGATTAAAATCTTAAGCTAAATTAAACAATGTAGATTGAGCATCAATATACAGCTCTTCGGTAGGATATAGATCAGAAAACTTCTGCACCAGATGAAGGGGTGAGCAAGATTGTAAGTGAGAAAATTGTTCGGAAAAAATTGTCGCTGGCACTTTCATAAGATCGTCGATGTTCGAAATCGACAGAGATGGATCAACATGATTCAGGCATGCACGTTTTACACGGGAAACATCGTGTGGCACACCACTAGGACCTGAAAATAACAAGCGAAATAAGCAAAAATGTTGTGGGAATTTACAGCCAAATTTTAGAACAAGTCAGAGGGTCAAATAAATACCTTCATCGAATAGCCTCTTATGACTAAAGGAGCTCCTAACTTCATCGGTTTTAAAAAGCGAAGATGTAGTTTGCGGTTGAGTAGCCGGAATGTTGGAGAAATTAACGGCATTGGTAACTGGGGCAGGTGCATACGATTCCATCTTCATCTTCAAAATTAAATAATATTGCCAAAAATATGCATACGTAGTTGATATGTAACTAAGGTTACGTTGTGGAATGCAAATAAGTATAAGCGTATGGTAAATAAATTTTTACTATCACATACCTTGAAAAAAGGTTTTTTTGACAAAGAAGATGAAACGGCTGCGAATGGCTATAAATGGAAGAGATTAAGAAATGAAATAGGCCAAAACGGTATTTATAGATAAAATATGCACGTCAAAAAATAACCGAGATAAAATCACAACTGTACATGTGTGGTAATATTAAGCTAAACACCTTGATTAGATGCTCGATGCACATTAGCATTACCAGGGAGTTGCATAATTATAATCATTATCTTTTCGGTAAATAGTGACAGTTGTCACCTCAGATGCAGGAAGTACAGCTGAAAAGACAGTTTTGTGACTGCACTCGTACATTGCATTTAATGCTGTAATAGTACCCGATTACGCATATAAATTTAAATAATCATGTGCATTGTCCGGTTACACTTAGAATCCAACTATGCATTCACATATGAATATAAAGTATGTTCATTTTGAGTAGTAGTTTTTTCTTACTAAGTTCGATGTCATACACTTATTGTCATCGTATATAACATCGAACTGGGGGGACTTAATGATATGCATATCTGCATGTCCATACGGATTACGCATTCAAAGTCCTAGGCCGCATACTAATTGCCATTTAAGACGTATGGCATGGGTATAGAAACGCTCTATGCGCCTATACCAATTAATGTGAGTTTTGTATACTTGCATAAGGGTCCATTATGTCCTAGAAGAATATACGGCATAACTAATTCAAATTCTTATTCCTTAAATAACATAAGTTAGTTAGGGAAAAAATCACATTTATTTAGGGATGAAATCCTATTCAAACCCTAATTCGTGAGTCTATAAATACATAGCTCTGAAAATCTAAAAAGATAGATAGTTGCTAATACGTAACGCAGCATACCTATTATCGTACAAACAAGCTTCATACGATCATTCACATTAAGACTTTCAGGTATGTTACAAAATATGAAACCTTCATGTCTTTGGGCCACTCAACCTCGTATGCTAGGTTGTTGGTGGACTCTCAAATCGACCACCCCACTGGAATCGAAATGATGCCGGTGTGGGTTATCCACGACTAAGGTCGGAGGTTCGAATATTGTTAGTCCTTAAACCCTTTTATGCACTCAAGCGTAGGTTCACCCCGACCTCGTGAAAATATGCTTGATCAACCGGATAAGCATCGGGCGTTGAGCATAGTCCATCCGATCAGAATCACGATAACCTAGTTCCTCGTGACATGCTAATCGAGAAATCAATTAGTAGGGAATCTAGTGTTTACACCAAGGTATATCTATCCAAGGAGTGTCTCGCAATCATCCCGACACTACTTTATCTTAAATCATGGTGAACTACGTCTTCTTTGTCCTTCGTTGTATGCTAGCTAGCTTACTTTTAATTTTATTGCTTTAATATTTGAATATAGTTATAAAACAAATCAACCCAACGATTGCCTTTACACTATTTAATATTCCAGATAAAGTGGTGTCTAAAATAAATTGGTTAGACTTGGTTGCTGGATTTTTCGAGCAGTCACCAATTTATTGGCACCAAAAGAATCATGCATCTCCACACAAGGTGTACCTGGCCACTTGTCTTGGATACTAAATTGTGTACAAACCCCCATCTTAATCATTAAATTATCTGAATAAGCTCCGTTTCAAATTCGACCCCTCAAGGAAAGACCCTAGTTCATATTTGCCCTTGCTAACCCATAGGAAGGAAGAATAGATTTTGGTCCAGCACATATAAATTAAATAACTAGCATCCTCTTGAGACTTGTTTTGTCGACCTCGTTACACGATAAACGTAAAAGAATTTTCGAACGATATCAGGGTGGCTCACAACCATTCTATGATGGTTTGGCTAGGTTTTGGACTTGAGTGGATGGGTACCGAGTGAAGTAGACAAAGAGTATAGCGACAACGTAATAGTTCTCAATAAATGAGTGACATCAAAATGATTATGATGTGACTTTCTGCGTGTGTTCTTGAGAATGATAGTAGCATATTTATATGCAAACACTAGAGTTTGTGTTACGGGTCTGACCATGCTCACGTGTCATTCTATTATGGGCTGGCCAACAATGAGAGTTGGACCCAAGCCTTTTTGGTGTTGCTACTGAGTCCCAACATAATTGTGAATCATCACTTTATTAAGAGATTTCTAGCAGCAAAGGGAAAAGAGTGTATGGAACGGGCTCCAAAATTTTAGACTATTATATGAACACAAATACTAGTTCTACAACAATAACATCTAAGGATGGCAACGAAACTGAAAAGGAAAATGCTTAACAATTATCAAAGGAAAGTAGTGCATTAAAGCAAACTCGTGAGATTGTGTAAAAGCTCGCACATTGTTCTTATAACATATATTGTTTGTGCGAATGACGATAGTGATGATGAGGAAAATGTGAACATGCTAGTCCTGCGAATGATGGAATTAATGAAGAAAGTAACCATGATGATATCTGATTTCTTAATTGTATGCTTATTGAATTACTTTTAAGACATTTTACTTTGACGGTTTAGCATATTTGTGTTTCTTCATATATTTTACTCTTGTATTCGAATGGTCTTATGTATTAATATGTTTTTCTAATTTAGTGTCCTTATATAGTTTTGTTATTTGACAGTTTTAATATATATATATATATATATATATATATATATATATATATATATATATATATATATATATATATATATATATATATATATATATATTAAACGGTAACGAAATGTTGACATTGGTACATTTTTTGAAAGTTTGTAGAAGACATTGGGACGCAAATAGGTATGTGGGCGACATCGGGACATTTGAGAAAGTATATAGCTAATTTGTGGCTTTAACCTTTTTATAAATATTTAATTTAGTTTTACACTACTCGTTCACCATCGTTTCCCTTTTTTTTAAAGAACTTGTTGTCTGCAGATTTGATTCATACGTGACTGTGCTTTTTTCCAGACCCTTATCATGGCTTCGCCCGAGCTCGCACACGCTTTAAGCTAATGCAAACTCGACCATACTCTAGTGCCTTCTCACTAATTCTACTAAAATGACAGTTGAATCGTACCTGAACTTTAGTACTATTATCAATTTCAATCTCCTATTTAATAATGTGTAACAACCCCTCCGTTACTATCGTTAATTGTGCGTTAATTATTTAACGGTGATTACGTAGAACTTTGTGTCTTTAATTGATTTAAATGCATACATGATCCTAGTGGATTACTTGAATTAATATATTTATATTAATTGATAAGCTTTATTCGGATAACGAAATACTTAGAGAATGACACGATTACGATAATCGCATAGAAAGCCTTTCAGTTTACGGAACGTACGTTTTAATAAAATAATTATTTTTAATAATTATTAGCTTTATGAAGAACTTATTTAATCTATTATTTATTTAATGAATTAAACCCGGTGGATTGCGTTTCAACGACCGGTTAACGTTCCGGGGACTCGGTACGGTTAACATGTAACATCCCGCGTTTTTCCGTTAAATTTATTTTAACACCGTCTTTTTTTTTAAATAATATCTTTCGTCATTTAATTTGGCATCTTTCGTTAACTAACGTTCATAATATTCTCGTTATTTAATTATGACATCACTCGTTTACTCTAACGTTTTAAAATATTTCGTTTGGTTAATTCCCGCACCCGACAACAAACTCGAGGGACTAGTTTCGCCAAGGGAGCAAAGATGTGACTAGCTTTTGACTAGTCAACACCCACCTCCCCATTTCCCTTCCATTTTCATTTTCATTTTCTTTTAACACTTTCAAGAATTCTCTCAAATCTTCAAACAAGAAATCATCATCCATTTTAAATCGATCAAGCTTCAATCCAAACAAATTACATATTTGGAATCCTTGCATCTTCCTCTTCGATTTCATACCAACCTCATCTCGTTTGGGTAACTTTCTAAAATCACTAGATTTTTGTGTTCTTGATGTTTTTAACTTATAAAGTTGTTAATTAGTGTCTATGGCTCAAGTCTAACATGAATATATGATTTATATGTTCGATTTCGTTATTTTTGATAACTAGCATGAACTTGAAAGTTTGGTGTGTTTGATTTATGATTTGGATGCTTAAATGTTGTTAATATGTTAAAGTGCAAGTATTAGATGTGTTCCTAGTGTCACTAGCTTCAATTTGATGTGTAGGTTGATTTGTAAAACTTCATAAACTTGATTAGTGATTTTGGTGATTTTGGATTAGGGTTTGATAAGCTTTATATGAACTTTTGGTGCATCAAATGCTATGAATTGTTGTTGATAAGTGTTTAGTTGCAATGTGTGTTTGATTACCTTCAAAACGGCATATCACATGTGTGAATTGGATTCCCGAAACTTAAAATGCATTTGATGAGCTTGAAACTTTGAAAATGGATTCTTAATGATCACTTGACGGAAAATCGGTTATTGAAATTGATGAATTGCTTGATGAAATGTGCTTAGTTGTTTTCCTTGTCAAATTACCTTTCTAATGATATAGGTTATGCGTTTTAAGTGTTTTCGGTGCATGAAATGTGTTATATTGTATTTTGGTTCGTGACTTGGACCATTTTTTTTCTGCAAACTGCATGATTCCCAGGTATTGCGCGCCGCGCATTTACCCGCGCGCCGCGCAGAATCAGAGATCCCAGATGTTTGCCTTCTTGGTTGAGTTCTGACCAGAAATTACACTTGGGTGCGCGCCGCGCAACCCAGTGCGCGCCGCGCAAAAGCCCCAGGCCACTCTCTTTTGTTTTTAAATGTCACAAAAATGTTTCCGCTTAACTAAAACTCCGTTTAACATGAAACTTGACTATTAGGCTCTTATATGACTTCTCGTCTTGGGAAAATTGTCGGATACCCGACCCGACCCCGTTGACTTTGACTTTGACCAAGTTTGACTTTTAGTCAAACTTAACCAAACGATTATACAATCGTTCTAACATACTTAACTACTTGTAACGTGCATGAAACTTGACAATTTGCTTCACATGCTATATTAATCGAGTCGTATTGAGCCATAGGACTAATTGAACATCTTTGACCTTTCGTGACTATCGATATTGATACAACCTAATTGTTTAGGTCAAGACTAGCATTGTTCTTTGCACGTTTACTTGTTGAAGTACTATTTCACTCTTGCAATCAAAGGTGAGATCATAGTCCCACTTTTACTCTTTTTGAACTTATATTTGGGATGAGAAAATATAAACGATTCTTTTGAACTAAGTGAACACAAGAACGGGAAAACAAACATTCTACATACGAGTTTAGAACAAAAAGCCTCAATTCGATTATCATTAGTTACACTTGACGGGTGTAAGCGAGAACTTATGTTATATGGCCATATGGGTTGACAACCCTCATCTTTGACGGTTCGCTACCGTCTACGGATGAAATATATTTTCGAGAATCAGTGTTTGTTCTAGCACTATGGATGGGGTATACAATGGATGGAATGTTAAGCTTTGATAATTGGGTGCTCGTGAATATTAACTTTTAGAATGTGTTACTATTATTTCAACTTTGCAAACCTTGTGGTTCGACTTACTTACTTTTACTCACTTACTTACTTAAACCTATGATTTCACCAACGTTTTCGTTGACAGATTTCTATGTTTTTCTCAGGTCTTACACGATATGTGAAACATGCTTCCGCTCACTATTTGATACTTGCATTGGATGTCGAGTATACATGCATTACTTGGAGCGTCTTTGACTTTACTTTAAACCGTGTCGCCTAGATTTCAAATGTACTTATAACCTTGTAACTTAACTTTTGGTTGAACAATTCTTGTAAACTTTGGGAACAATCTTTATTTTGAAATGAAGGCGACATATTTTGGTCAAACTTTGTCTTAAAGACTTATGACCATGCAATGGGACCTATGCAGACGACGCCGTCACTTGACGATTTGTCGGGGTCGCTACAAGTGGTATCAGAGCATTGGTTGTAGGGATTTAGAGTTCATTTGTGTCCACCCCGAGTCATAGGGTACATAGGTGAATCTAGACTACAACCGGCATATAGACTAAAGTAGGAATTACTTGACTATTTGTGCATTTATACTCGAACTCTTCTATCATATCTAACTCGTATTCGATCTTGATCTTACGTTGATAAATTTTGTTGATGCGCCACCTTGACTTTATGAAGTAATGTTAAATGCACATGAGAATCAGGGTAATATAATTTCCGGGATTATATTACGGTGATTCACATGGACGTTCCGACACTATGACATAGAGAATTTAAGGCGAGTCAAGGAAAATTTTCTCTTTATCCTTATTCCATACTCCGGTTAGTATTGTTGAAAATACTAACCAACGATATTCTTGTGTCATGAAGGAACAATGGCTCACCAAGGTCAACACAATACTCTTCTCGAAACTCTAGAACAAGCTCTTCAACGAATGATAACCACCGCCGTGGGTACGGCCGTGGCCGATCACTTTTCTAACAACAACAATCATGGAGCCGGTAATTCAATCGAAGGTTGCTCCTACAAGAACTTCATGAAGTACAATCCTCCCACTTTCGATGGAACCGGGGGACCGGTTACTCTCACCCGATGGTTTGAACAAATGGAGACCGTTTTTAACACAAGCGGTTGTCGAGACCAAGATAAGGTCAAGTTTTCCACCCTCACTTTCACCGGTATTGCTCTCTCATGGTGGAACACGTATGTACAATTAGTGGGAAGCGATGAAGCCCACACACTCTCTTGGACCGAATTAAGAGAAAGAATGATCACCGAATACTTCCCGCGCGACGAGACTCGGAGGCTCGAACAGGGTCTAAGGAATTTAAAAACGGTCGGGAATGACCTCGGAACTTATAATCAACGGTTCACCGAACTAGTCTCAATGTGTCCAAATCTCATGACTCCCGAATCCCTAAGAGTCGAACTTTACATGGATGGCCTCCCTAAGAGCATTCAACACGGGGTAATGGCATCCCAACCCACTAACCTACAAGAGGCTTTAACCAAGGCCCGCCAAACTTTAGAAACGGCGAATGAAATGGAAGCACCGGCACAAATGGTCGAGAACCACCCGAGTAACAACAAAAGAACATGGGAAGCCCCCCAATCGAGTAACTACAACAACAACTTTGCCAAGGAACCTCTCACCCCCGTCGGCAAGAAAAGTTATGCCGGGACACGACCTTTTTGCAACAAATGCCACAAGCATCATTTTGGTGAATGTGGCAAGCTAATTTGCCATCGGTGCCAAGGTAGTGGTCATATTGCCAAGTATTGTGGAAGTACCGCCCCCGTCACTCAAAAGGGGCCCGACGCACCAAAGCCGAGTATTTGCTACAAATGTGGCCAATCGGGTCATTTTAGGAATGAATGCCCAAAGAATAAAGCAAAAACCAACGCGCGCCGTTGAACTTACAACATCGACACCTAGGATGCCCGAGACGATGATGGACTAGTCACGGGTACGTTTCTTCACAACAAACCGTATATTTCATACTTATTCGATTCGAGTACCGTTAGACGTTTTATAACCAAGGATTTGACTCGTGCTCTTTATATTCCACCTTTTTCCCCTAGACACTACTTAGGCAATTTAAGTGACCAACGGAAAATATTGTGTGCCTATAAATTTTATTGGAGGATATACGTTAAGACTTTTGACTTGACACCTATAGAACTAGGGAGCTCGGAACCTATTCGTTAAAAAAAAAAAAAAAAAAAAAAAAAAGAAAATGTTTCCCCATCATCTTGTATAGATTATTGTGAACTGAGTAATTTTCGGTTGGAAACCGATACCCTCTCCCTCGCATCCATGACCTCATGATTTCTTGCATGAATCCCGTGTGTATTCCAAAACGACCTCCGTTCCGGTTATCACCAATTGGGGGTTAAGGGAGACGATGTCTCCTAAGCCATCTTCCGAACTCGCAACGTTAGTTGTAAATCTCTCTTAGTACCGTTTGATTTATTTAGGACTCCGTCCGTATTCATGAACCTCCTAAACCACGTATGCAACTTATCTAGACAAATCTGTTATCGTATTTATGGATGACATCTTAACTTATTTAAGTAAAGAAGGAAAACGAACAACATCACCATCTTACCCTCGAACTTTTGAGAAAAGAGCAACTCTATACCAAATTCTCCGAGTGAGAATTTCTGTTGAACGAAGTCCAATTTTCTAGACCATGATGTTAATGGTCAAGGCATTACAATCAATCTCGAAATCAAGCCACATGTAATCAGGAAACTCTACCAACTCGGACTTGTATTCGTAAAAAAAAAAAAAAAAAAAAAAAAAAAAAAAAAAAAAATCTTAGATCTCGTCTGTTATTACCAAAGATTCATTTCTGACTTTTCTCGTGTTACCCGACTTTTAAACTCGTTAACTCACTAAGGGAAAACTTTAAACCTCTCCGTGTTCGAACCTTGAGCGTGATTCTTCACACCAACATTTCTAGTTAAAATCGTATAGCAACAGATGGAACTCAAACATGGAAATATTTCTACATGAACGCCGAAAGGCATACTCTCTCGACTCAAAATTAACGTAACTAAAATTCGTTATTTTGCACGAAGAATTCGAATACTAAACTGTAGATCCGATCAACTTTCTCGTCATCACGTACCACACACATACCTCTGTTATTTCACCGTTACTGTCTGATATTACTGGAATTTAAGATAACACACAATCCAACGATACTTCACTCTTCTTTGACTTAACGCCCTTGTGTTCCTGATAATCGGTCAACTATTGTTCAACCCCGAACTATACAACTACGTGTACTACCTCGTTTCTCTTTCAGACTTCAACTTTTGACAACTAGAGGCACGTTATGGCAACCTCGAGATGTAAGCTCATCCTATTCTAGGTCCTCATTTCACTCCTATCTTTATCGCTCGCATTTCCGTTTAAGGAAACTCCTTGTAA
The DNA here is from genome assembly GCF_046630445.1 of Rutidosis leptorrhynchoides. Taxonomy (NCBI): domain Eukaryota; kingdom Viridiplantae; phylum Streptophyta; class Magnoliopsida; order Asterales; family Asteraceae; genus Rutidosis; species Rutidosis leptorrhynchoides. The sequence continues at coordinate 115,608,466 of NC_092339.1, read as the reverse complement.
CATTTCTCCATGGATAGAGAAACTCCTTATATTACATTAGTATTCGCCACGAGGGTGAATAGTCCTAACGAACATTTTTCGAACCCTAACTGACTTGTTCAAACATATCTTAAGAGATTCTACACCAACACGGTGTATCTTTGTCATTTATCCTGTATCGAAATACTCGTTTCACTTCTAGTGTTACAAGAAACCTTGGGAACCCGCTTAGACATGAGTACCGCGTACCACCCACAAACTGACGAACCGAGCAAACGAACGATTTACGTCTTGGAAAGACATGTCACAAACTCGTATTGTCACCTTTAGTAGATCACTCTTACAACAGTAGTTACCACTCGTGTGTTCACGCGCACTTTCCGAAACCCTATATGACCGCTAATGTCATACCCCTGTTCATTTAACCAAAGCATCAACCACCGAAATCTGCACTCCATCAAGAAACAACAATTGAGATCATTCAAATCCGAGGAGGGCTCGAGATGATCCGTAGTCGCCAAAAGAGTTATACCAAACTTAGATGAAAACCTCACAAATCCCAGTGTGTAACCGCGTAATATTGAGAAACCGCACCTTGGAAAGGTGTAATCCATTTTGGGAAATCGAGAAAGGCTATATCCGCAATATCGAACCTTTTGAAACCTTGGGGCGTATTGGAACCGCTTCCTACCGTTTAGAACTTCCTACTAAATTAAGTTTCCGTTTACCCTACATTTCGTGTAACAAGCTTAGAAACGTGTCCTGCGGAACAGGAACGTGCAATCCTGCTAGATACACCAACTATCGATGACAAACTTCTCTTCATAGGAAAACCAGTTGAAACCGGGGATCGTAAAACCAAACCTTAATACAACGTAAAACCCTGACTATCCAAATTCATGAGAACACTCAAGGACGTACCTACACTTATTCATGTCATGAACAACGTAAAGTCTCGAGTAAGAGATATCGACTACTACTTCCAACTAAATTTCGGGACGAAATTTCTTTTGAGGTGTGGATAATGTAACATCCCGCGTTTTTCCGTTAAATTTATTTTAACACCGTCTTTTTTTTTTTTAAATAATATCTTTCGTCATTTAATTTGGCATCTTTCGTTAACTAACGTTCATAATATTCTCGTTATTTAATTATGACATCACTCGTTTACTCTAACGTTTTAAAATATTTCGTTTGGTTAATTCCCGCACCCGACAACAAACTCGAGGGACTAGTTTCGCCAAGGGAGCAAAGATGTGACTAGCTTTTGACTAGTCAACACCCACCTCACCATCGTTTCCCTTTTTTTTAAAGAACTTGTTGTCTGCAGATTTGATTCATACGTGACTGTGCTTTTTTCCAGACCCTTATCATGGCTTCGCCCGAGCTCGCACACGCTTTAAGCTAATGCAAACTCGACCATACTCTAGTGCCTTCTCACTAATTCTACTAAAATGACAGTTGAATCGTACCTGAACTTTAGTACTATTATCAATTTCAATCTCCTATTTAATAATGTGTAACAACCCCTCCGTTACTATCGTTAATTGTGCGTTAATTATTTAACGGTGATTACGTAGAACTTTGTGTCTTTAATTGATTTAAATGCATACATGATCCTAGTGGATTACTTGAATTAATATATTTATATTAATTGATAAGCTTTATTCGGATAACGAAATACTTAGAGAATGACACGATTACGATAATCGCATAGAAAGCCTTTCAGTTTACGGAACGTACGTTTTAATAAAATAATTATTTTTAATAATTATTAGCTTTATGAAGAACTTATTTAATCTATTATTTATTTAATGAATTAAACCCGGTGGATTGCGTTTCAACGACCGGTTAACGTTCCGGGGACTCGGTACGGTTAACATGTAACATCCCGCGTTTTTCCGTTAAATTTATTTTAACACCGTCTTTTTTTTTTTAAATAATATCTTTCGTCATTTAATTTGGCATCTTTCGTTAACTAACGTTCATAATATTCTCGTTATTTAATTATGACATCACTCGTTTACTCTAACGTTTTAAAATATTTCGTTTGGTTAATTCCCGCACCCGACAACAAACTCGAGGGACTAGTTTCGCCAAGGGAGCAAAGATGTGACTAGCTTTTGACTAGTCAACACCCACCTCCCCATTTCCCTTCCATTTTCATTTTCATTTTCTTTTAACACTTTCAAGAATTCTCTCAAATCTTCAAACAAGAAATCATCATCCATTTTAAATCGATCAAGCTTCAATCCAAACAAATTACATATTTGGAATCCTTGCATCTTCCTCTTCGATTTCATACCAACCTCATCTCGTTTGGGTAACTTTCTAAAATCACTAGATTTTTGTGTTCTTGATGTTTTTAACTTATAAAGTTGTTAATTAGTGTCTATGGCTCAAGTCTAACATGAATATATGATTTATATGTTCGATTTCGTTATTTTTGATAACTAGCATGAACTTGAAAGTTTGGTGTGTTTGATTTATGATTTGGATGCTTAAATGTTGTTAATATGTTAAAGTGCAAGTATTAGATGTGTTCCTAGTGTCACTAGCTTCAATTTGATGTGTAGGTTGATTTGTAAAACTTCATAAACTTGATTAGTGATTTTGGTGATTTTGGATTAGGGTTTGATAAGCTTTATATGAACTTTTGGTGCATCAAATGCTATGAATTGTTGTTGATAAGTGTTTAGTTGCAATGTGTGTTTGATTACCTTCAAAACGGCATATCACATGTGTGAATTGGATTCCCGAAACTTAAAATGCATTTGATGAGCTTGAAACTTTGAAAATGGATTCTTAATGATCACTTGACGGAAAATCGGTTATTGAAATTGATGAATTGCTTGATGAAATGTGCTTAGTTGTTTTCCTTGTCAAATTACCTTTCTAATGATATAGGTTATGCGTTTTAAGTGTTTTCGGTGCATGAAATGTGTTATATTGTATTTTGGTTCGTGACTTGGACCATTTTTTTTCTGCAAACTGCATGATTCCCAGGCATTGCGCGCCGCGCATTTACCCGCGCGCCGCGCAGAATCAGAGATCCCAGATGTTTGCCTTCTTGATTGAGTTCTGACCAGAAATTACACTTGGGTGCCCCCCAGGCCACTCTCTTTTGTTTTTAAATGTCACAAAAATGTTTCCGCTTAACTAAAACTCCGTTTAACATGAAACTTGACTATTAGGCTCTTATATGACTTCTCGTCTTGGGAAAATTGTCGGATACCCGACCCGACCCCGTTGACTTTGACTTTGACCAAGTTTGACTTTTAGTCAAACTTAATCAAACGATTATACAATCGTTCTAACATACTTAACTACTTGTAACGTGCATGAAACTTGACAATTTGCTTCACATGCTATATTAATCGAGTCGTATTGAGCCATAGGACTAATTGAACATCTTTGACCTTTCATGACTATCGATATTGATACAACCTAATTGTTTAGGTCAAGACTAGCATTGTTCTTTGCACGTTTACTTGTTGAAGTACTATTTCACTCTTGCAATCAAAGGTGAGATCATAGTCCCACTTTTACTCTTTTTGAACTTATATTTGGGATGAGAAAACATAAACGATTCTTTTGAACTAAGTGAACACAAGAACGGGAAAACAAACATTCTACATACGAGTTTAGAACAAAAAGCCTCAATTCGATTATCATTAGTTACACTTGACGGGTGTAAGCGAGAACTTATGTTATATGGCCATATGGGTTGACAACCCTCATCTTTGACGGTTCGCTACCGTCTACGGATGAAATATATTTTCGAGAATCAGTGTTTGTTCTAGCACTATGGATGGGGTATACAATGGATGGAATGTTAAGCTTTGATAATTGGGTGCTCGTGAATATTAACTTTTAGAATGTGTTACTATTATTTCAACTTTGCAAACCTTGTGGTTCGACTTACTTACTTTTACTCACTTACTTACTTAAACCTATGATTTCACCAACGTTTTCGTTGACAGATTTCTATGTTTTTCTCAGGTCTTACACGATATGTGAAACATGCTTCCGCTCACTATTTGATACTTGCATTGGATGTCGAGTATACATGCATTACTTGGAGCGTCTTTGACTTTACTTTAAACCGTGTCGCCTAGATTTCAAATGTACTTATAACCTTGTAACTTAACTTTTGGTTGAACAATTCTTGTAAACTTTGGGAACAATCTTTATTTTGAAATGAAGGCGACATATTTTGGTCAAACTTTGTCTTAAAGACTTATGACCATGCAATGGGACCTACGTAGACGACGCCGTCACTTGACGATTTGTCGGGGTCGCTACATAACAGCACTCAAAACGGACCACGCGCATACGAGTAATTAAGCAAAACGAGCTCGGGACCCTCTTGGTGGGCCATTCGGCCGACCACCCCACTCCACCCCTTTTAATTTTCTTGTTGGGCTTGGTTTGTCACTAGTGTGTGCGCTTAAGGCCCTAATTGTGATATAATTAGAAAACAAAACACTGGATTAATTCCCAAACCCTATTTTCAGTCGACAGTTTCCCTCTCCCTCTCCCTTTTGTTCGTCGACCATAGCCACCACCATAACACCATCATCAACTCAAAATTAGAAGAAACCTTCAACATAAACATTGTTCCTTTGATCGTTCTACACGCGCTAGTACCGATTAATTGTGTTTTGAGGTATAAATCACTAACCCTAGTTGTTTTAAATCTTAATTTTGTTCAATTACATAGAGTACATGGGTCTAGTGCTCAATTTATTGTGATTGTACTCGTTGTTAGTCGTTATTTTGCGCGATTGATGCGTTTTGATGTAATCACGAATTGGTTTGTTATGAATCTGATTAAGTGAGTTTACTTACTATTAATATAATGTATCTAGATGGATAGATCTCGAAAAATTAATAAATTTTGACTTTGGATTTGCGTATTTTCATTACCATATGCGTAAGTTATGATCAATTGAAGTTTTGTTAGGGTTTTGCATGCAATACGAATTTTTTGGTGTTTATGCTTTATGAATGAGTCATTGAAATGCTAACCACTGAATTCCTTGTTAAAAATCACTCAAGATACACTTAACAATCATGTTAAAAGATTATGTATAGCTCTCGTTATCATTAAACGTATATTGGTAACTCGTATTGAGCTGAAACTGTTTTCATATGCACACGAAATGACCTCACATGAACTAGAAAATTTGAGACTTTGATCTTCTGGATTATTGTTATTTAGATGTTCCTAAACATATTTCATTCGTATGATAGCTTCTGAAAACATTGTTTGCTATGTGTTATATGCATCACCAAATGACATGTCTGAATGTTGTTCAAAACATAAGGTCTTACTTTAGGGAATAAACTGTACAAAATGGCTACATGAAATACTTTGATTATTTTATCACTAAAAATTCGGAGTGTCTAGAGTCATCTCCAATTAGCCGTTCATTAATAGCTATTTTCTAAATTAAACTAGAATTTTTCTAAAACTGCTGCACGAGCAGAAACTGATTTGGTAAACCTTAACTAGACCTTATCTAAAACCCAACTTGTAGACATCGTATGAGGCCCTGGCTAGGCTTTTTGGAAACTTTTATGAGTCTAGCTATGATCTGGAGTTTTTCATATTACCATGACTTATGTTCTATGAATTATGTTCGTTGTTTGCAACTTGTGCATGAATTTTATGCTAAACGATAAACTGTGAACGTGTATTTGACAAACTGTGAGCTAAAACATGTTAATTGACTTAGGATCAACATGTTGACTAAGATTTGATGACCTACTGACATAGTTGACTTTAGTTTACCACTTTGACCAAGTTTGACTTTTGGGTTGACTTTGGTTGACTTTTGTTGACTTGCTTGGGCTAGTTGACTTTTGCTTACATGTTGAGTCAGTCTGAGCACTAGGACTATGCGTACACTATGGGTTGACATATTGTAACTTATGTATTTACTTAAGGTAACCTATTTGACTAAGTTGCGTTTTACGGTCGCTATCGTCCGGCTACCGTACTGTTTTGCTAAGAGTTTGTTGTTCATTTTCAAAGGTGCGTCTACAGTCCCTACTACTTTTTACATGGGATGAGATAACATGCTATTTCAAATATTTTACATATTAGGCACGAGTAACTAAACGATATACATATGAGTTCAGATCATAAATCCCTTAGCTTGATTATATTAATTACTTTACGTAAGCTCGACTTATAGGGACGGTACTGTTAGGTTTGACAAACCTCGCCCCAACGCACGGGGTGCTTATACTATTGTAACTTGTACACTTGATCGGTGTATGCTTAGAAAGGGTAAAAGGAAGACGCGTAGCGAATGAGCTATCTGCAGGTTAAAGTCTTATAATCAAGTGCTCATGATAAATGTATAAATTTAAAATGCTTTCAAAGAAATCTTGTGGCCTAACTTAGGATAAATGCTTTACTAAACATGTAGATTCACTCAACAATTTTTGTTGAACTTTTGCATGTTTTTATCTCAGGTCCTTAGAGGTATTGCTTCCGCTAGCCGAGTTACTATAATTGTTTGTTGCTATTACTGGAGTGAAGTCCAGCATGCTTTATCACTTCTTATTTCAAGAACTTACATTCGCATTGAAAATTATTCACTTTAAATAATGTTTTCAGGTTACTTATGTTGGTCATTGAATTTTTGGAATTATTTTACATTTAATGACTTTGCCATTTGAAATTTAATGCGAATGCTTTTCGGAAACGTCTCATATAGTGGGCGTGACCGTTAACTGTGGGACCAGAGTTAGTACACCGTTAGTCGATTTTGACGGGGTATTATGTGATGACCCCGTCAATACACTTAACGGCTCCGTCACTTGGTCTCACAGCTTTATCGAACTTTAACTGAATTTAATATACAACATTGCATTCTTTTATTCAAAAGTTTCCCAAAAAGAAAATTTATCAAAATATGTAGTTTAAATAAACCCAACATATTAATTAACCAAAGTTGACATAAAACATTGTCAACCAAACACCCACAAGTTTAATAATTCAAAAAGAGAATGCAAGTTTAATGTTTCATAAATCATTTAACAAAATCTGCCCATATGCATGCAGACACTTCTAACATAGCGGAAGCACCAAACAAATCAAGTACCTGTGAAAACATGCGAGTAAACTGTCAACAAAAATGTTGAGTGAATTATAGGTTTAAATAAACGTATAAACTTTAGACCACAAGATTTAAAATGTTAGAAAACAAAAAACATTATTCCATTATCAATGAGCCACCTGGTAACCACTTAACCATTTATTTACCCTTGCCAAACACAATATATATACACTGAACAAGTGTATCTTCAAATAATTATGAAGTACTAACACATTTCGATTATAAATTGCTAGCACGACTAGCTCAAAATGGGGTTGTCAAACTCGATAGATCTATCCATAGGATTCGCGTTCACTAGTAGAAACAAGTGATTACAGTTACCAGACTAGGGAATATTTTCGTTCAACTCATAATGAATAATTTAAATTTCATTGCCACTTGTGTCTAAATGTAAAACAAAATGCATGTAATAACATCCCAAATATATACTTTAAAAAGTATGAAAAATGGGACTATAACTCACCTTAAAGCAAAAGTAGTAACCACACAAAAAGCGAACAGCAAACGAAGTAAAGTGATCAGGAATGATCACAACGCCGACCTATAAAATAAAGCAAGTCGATATAAATAACTAACTTAAGTCAAGTCTTAGTATGATAGCTATAGTACTTGTCGCAAGTAAACATAGAACAACACTCAACATGCTTCGGTTTGATCAGAACAGCGTAAGGACACGTACTTTCTATTTTTAGAAAGTTTCTATTTTTACCAGGTTATCATTTTTGGAAAGTTTCTATTTTAGGAAAGTTTCTATTTTAGAAAAGTTTTTATTTTTGGAAAGTTTCCATATTTAGAAAGTTGCTATTTTTGGAAAGTTTATAAGTTAGAAAGTTTTCTTAATTAGAAAGTCAACAAAAGTCAACTGAAAGTCAAAGTCAACAAAAAGTCAACTCAAAAGTCAACCTTGGTCAAACATAGTCAACATTAATTCTAAAAGTATAAGTTATAATAATAATATAAGTTATAATGTTATTTTAAGTCATATATGTATAATTATGTCATATCATAAGTTTAATTAAATTAAATTGAATTATTAAAGTTAACATAAGTTTAAATGATATAATTAATATAACATAAGTATTTAATTAATTAATTAAATATTAATCATAATATAAGTATTGTTAATTAATAATAAATTTTAATCATATCATAAGTATTAATAATTAATAATGAATTATTAATCATATCATAAGTTTCTAATTATAATTATTAAATCTTAGTATTTAATAATTAAATTATAATTAAATAATAACTAAGCCTTATAATAATTAAATAATTAATTAATCCTTATTATAAGTCTTATTATAATGATCTCATAACATAAGTTTAATACTTACCATAAGTTTTTTTCATGAATAATAAAAGTATTATTAATCATAAGTTTAATTAAAAGTTTAATTAAATCATAATTAATTAATAAATGATATAATGAATATGTATATCATAAGTGTTAAATTAAAATAATTACTTTTATATTATAAGTAATTTATTAATAATGAAAATCATTATTTATATCATAAGTCTTAATTAATAACCATAAGTTTTAATTAAAAGTTCATCGGGTCATAACTTGAGCCCCGGGAATCGATTTTCGGCGAGTCTTATATATATCTTCGCCTAACCAACACACTCGACAAATTAGTGTACTCAAGAACATCCCAAGAACAGCCACCAAGTCGTGACCAACAGCCATTATTCAACTTGGAGCTTTAATCCGTTCAAAAACAAGTTTTAATCATAACGGGTGATCTGTGGCTCGGATTTCGATGACGCGAACATGAAAGTTCATCCAATCATCAATACCAACACACTAGTACACCCTAAAGACTCCAAAAGTGGTCACAAAGTCGGACAAAACCTGAAACAATTCGTTTTTATATTTTGATTTCAAGAAAACACCATTTTAATCATATCTTAAGCTCCGGGAATCGAAATAACATGAATCCGGAGTCTAAAATTAATGTCTTGATGAGAGGAACAAATCTAGACACTTTAATTTAACATTTACATCAGTTAAGTTTACAGAAATGATCAAACAAGCTGCTGTCCCAAATCAATCAAACCGAAAACATGAATTAACGAGTGATTCTACGCATACAATCAACAATACAACAACATACTATCATCATACTATCATAATAACATATAAATACAGAAAAATAAATGAAAAATCAAAAAGTTAGGATTAGGGTTTATACCCTAATCAAGAATTGAATTATATGAGCGTGTAGAGATCGAAGAGATGAACGCGATGATGATTAGAGCTTCTTGATCGAAGTAATATTTTGTGAGATGATGATGATGATGATGGTTGAGATGGGCGACGACCAAAGGAGAGGAGAGGGAGAAGGATGAGAGCAAATTTAGAAAAATTAGGTTTTGTGAAAAATTAAAATGTGAAGTGTAGTGTAAATGACAAAAAAAGAAAGGCACTCCCCCCCTTCATGGAGTTCGGCCGAATGGGGGTAGGGTGGGCCCCCTAGTGGGCCATTTTTACTTAATTTCCAATTGCTTTTGGCCCGAATGCCCGATCGAAACCCGAAACGCAAAAGCGCGACTACGCGATTAATTAATCGGAGAGATAACAAATACGCGACAAAAAATATATATAAACACTATATATAATCATATGACACTAAAATATGATATTTAAAATTGTTTTCACTTAAAAATCCCCAAAGCTTGACCGTTGGTTTGAAAACCGAAAAGATTCGCCGGATAGAAATCCACGACACGTAGAAACGTATAACTTAAAATATGAATACAAATATTCACATAACACATAATAATTAATATATTATTACTAAAATAATAATGTAGGTCATAGAAATGACGGGTCACAAATAACAATTAACGAACATTAAATAATAAATGGTAAAAGATAACGAAAAAAGTAGGGTCGTGACAGTACCTTCCCGTTACAGAAATTTCGTCCTGAAATTTAAGCAGGTGCAGGGGTTGACTCGGCATCTGGGAACAAATGCGGGTACTTCTGCCTTATCTGATCTTCACGCTCCCAAGTGAACTCGGGACTGCGTCTGGCGTTCCATCTAACTCGTACAATAGGAATTCTACTCTGCTTGAGCGTCTTAACCTCTCGATCCATAATTTCAACAGGTTCCTCAATAAAATGGAGTTGTTTATCAACATGAAGCTCCTTCAGAGTAACGGTTTCATCGGCCTCAGCCAAAAACTTCTTCAAATTCGATACATGAAAAATGTTGTGCACAGCACTGAGTTCCTGTGGCAATTTCAAACGATAAGCCACGGGTCCAACTCTCTCTGTGATCTCAAACTGTCCAACAAAATGAGGATTCAACTTTCCCCTCTTACCAAAACGTACCACACCTTTCCAAGGTGATACCTTCAACATGACACGTTCACCAACCTAAAATTCAATATCTTTCCTTCTCTTATTGGCATAACCCTTTTGCCGACTTCTGGCAGTTCTCAACCTTTCCTTAATCTGTACAATCTTCTCGGTAGTCTCATGAATAATTTCTGGGCCTGTGAGTTGAGCATCCCCAACCTCATTCCAACAGACAGGAGACCTACACTTCCTACCATACAGAGCTTCAAATGGTGCGGCTTTAATACTTGCATGATAGCTGTTGTTATAAGAAAATTCAGCTAGTGACATATCCCACCCATTACCAAAATCAATAACACACGCTCGCAACATGTCTTCTAACGTTTGAATGGTATTTTCACTATGACCATCCGTCTGCGGATGATAAGCGGTGTTCATATCTAACTTATTTCCCAAGGCTTCCTGTAATGATTGCCAAAACCTCGATATAAATCGACTGTCTCGGTCTGAAATAATAGATACAGGAACACCATGTCTTTAAACAATCTCCTTCAAATACAAACGAGTGAGTTTCTCCATTGAATCCGTTTCCTTAATCGGCAAGAAATTAGCTGACTTTGTGAGTCGGTCAACAATCACCCAAATGGTATCATAGCCACCCGCAACTCTAGGTAACTTCGTAATAAAATCCATCGTATCTTCCCACTTCCACTCGGGAATCTCAGGTTGCACCAAAATCTAGATGGTTTCTGATGTTCAGTTTTAACCTTAGCGCAAGTCAAACACTTAGCCACATACGTAGCCACGTCAGCTTTCAAATTAGGCCACCAATACAGCTCCTTAAGATCATGATACATCTTTCCTGAACCAGGATGAATAGAGTACCCAGACTTATGAGCCTCATCCAAAACAAGTTGTCATAGATCACCAAATTTCGGAACCCAAAGACGTCCCGCAAAGTACCTAGTACCATCAGTTCGTACCTCAAAATTCTTAGCCATGCCTCTAACTTTCTCATTCACAAAATTCTCCTCCTTCAAGGCTTCTTGTTGTGCCTCAAGAATCTGCCTTGCGAGGTTTGTTCGAATGGTCATGTTTAAGGCTCTAAATCAGTGAGGGTCAATCCTCTCTTTACGACTTAACGCATCGGCCACAACATTGGCCTTTCCCGGGTGATATAAAAGTTCACACTCATAATCATTCAATGTCTCAACCCATCTTCGCTGCCTCATATTCAACTATTTCTGATCAAGGATTTGTTGAAGACTTTTGTGATCAGTGTACACTACACTTTTGACCCCATAAAGATAATGTCTCCAAGTCTTAAGCGCAAACACAACAGCTCCCAACTCTAAATCATGGGTTGTATAATTCTGCTCGTGAATCTTCAACTGACGTGACGCGTAAGTAATGACTTTCTTTCGCTGCATCAAAACACAGCCAAAACCCTGACGCGATGCATCACAATAAACAACAAAATCGTCATTACCCTCAGGTAGTGATAATATCAGAGCGGTAGTCAACTTCTTCTTTAAAGTTTGAAAAGCAGTCTCTTGTTCATCCTTCTACTCATGCTTCTTCCCCTTGTGCGTTAAAGCAGTCAGAGGTTTTGCTATATGAGAGAAATCTTGAATGAACCTTTTATAGTAACCTGCCAACCCTAGAAACTGACGAATCTGAGTAGGAGTCTTCGGAATTTCCCACCACTCAATTGCCTCAATCTTGGCAGGATCCACTTGTATTCCCTGTTTACTAACAACATGTCCAAGGAATTGAACTTATCTTAACCAGAAAGCACACTTAGAGAACTTAGCGTACAACTATTCTTTCCTTAACAAATCAAGCACCAACTTCAAATTTTCTTCGTGCTCTTCATCGCTCTTGGAATAAATTAGGATGTCGTCGATGAAAACAATAATGAATTTGTCCAGATATGGTCTACACACACGGTTCATAAGGTCTATGAACACAGCAGGTGCATTTGTCAATCCGAACGGCATAACAAGGAATTCGTAGTGACCATAACGGGTGCGAAACCCGATTTTCGGAACATCATATTCTTTAACACGCAGTTGATGATAACCGGAACAAAGATCGATTTTAGAATAAATAGACGAACCTTGAAGCTGATCGAACAGATCATCAATTCTAGGAAGAGGGTAACGGTTTTTAACTGTAAGCTTGTTCAGTTCACGATAATCAATACACAAACGAAACGAACCATCTTTCTTCTTAACAAATAGAACAGGAGCTCCCCAAGGGGACGAACTGGGACGAATAAAACCCTTGTCTAACAACCCACGGAGTTGACTCGACAATTTTTGAAGTTCGGAAGGCGCAAGTCGGTAAGGAGTACGTGCTACAGGAGCAGCACCGGGAACAAGATCGATTTGAAATTCTACCGCGCGTTGCGGCAGAAGGCCAGGTAAATCTTCGGGAAACACCTCAGGAAAATCTCTAACGATATGAACATCACCAACGCTCTTCTCTTCTTTATCAGAATCAACAACATGGGCTTGAATAGCATGACAGCCTTTGCTAAGATGTTTATGAACTTTCAAACAGCTAATAAGATTTAACTGTCTGCATTTCTTATCCCCAAAAACCATCAGCAGCTCTCCAACCACATTAGTAATACGGATAGCTTTCTCATAACACACGATTTCAGCACGATTCGCAGACAACCAATCCATACCAATAACAACATCAAAACTTCCTAGGTCAATCGGTATCAAATATATCTCAAAATCTCTACCAGCCAGATTAATGTTACATTTACGATACACATTCTTAGCAGTAAGCACTTTACCATTAGCTATCTCTACAACATAAGTACTGTCTAGAGGAGTTAACGGTGTTTTGATTTTTGGACTTAATTTACTTGACACAAAACTCAAATCAGCCCCTGAATCAAATAGTACATGAACTGATAAATCGTTGACCGAGAATGTACCCGTAACAAGTTTTGGATCTTCTTCAGCATCCCTGGCATTAATATTGAACGCCCTTCCACGTGCATTCTCAGTAATCTTCTTGTTAGGGCAGGCATCACGGTAATGCCCCATCTTACCACATTCATAACAAACTCTCGGACTCGGCTAACCCTAAAAATAGACTCAATCTTCTCAAACCAACGAGTAAGTCCAATTGGTCCTTGAGTGCCACTAAATTCTTATGGACGACTTGCCATAAACGTCTTGTAGGAGCATCCCACCTGATTGTTATTAACAGTGGCATTAACATTAGCTGCCATAGCAGCTGTTATCCCTTCTGAAATAAGGCGTTTCATACGAGCTTCGTTGGACTCACGGGGAGGCATGATCTTCAAAACAGAATAACACAACCGTTAGTACGAAGAATAATACCAGTGTTATAAAGGAACAGATCGAACACAAAACGATTAACCATTAAAATAATAGTCAATGAACACTATGAGTAATAACATGATAGTTATGATAGTTATAGAAATAGCCACCACATGCATACATACTTTATGATAGAAATCATACAACATACATAGCACCTAACATACATGAACTATATTACGCATAATATAACATGCCAAGAGTCACAACATCCGAAATAAAATGATAATGATAACAGATGTCATAAAGAAATAACCATTCATACATAAATAAAAAATATCCCATAACAAAATTCTCGGCAAAAACGCCGTACATCACCCAAAAATGAATGTATAAAAAGGATAAATAGTCCATAAAATAAAATGATCACTCATGATATCACATCACATCCGCTTGGAGCGGGTGTGATAAGCTGGGCCGGTATGAGGCTCGTCAGGAGTCTCATACTTCCTCAACTTTCCTTTCACCTCCTCCAACTCCGTCTTCAGGCCACGAACCACGCTCTCAAGAGCCTCGAACTTAGCGTTCACCTCTCGGTTATGCTTCCGAGTCTCGAACTCAACATCATTCTTGAAACTAATAAACGAATCTATACTAGCTCTAATCTCTTCCATCACCTCTGTATGTGGTAAGACACGCATACAGTCGCTGAGAGCATCAATACGCGTCTCGTTCGAGTATGCTCTAGTCATGTGAGTGATGGTAGCCATGTAGTAGTTAACAGGATCCCTTAGGCGAGGCTGTCGTGCACGACGAGCTGCAGACGGGGAAACAGGAGCATGAATGGAATTGTTGCTCGAAGCCGACATCTGCAAATAGTAAAACCACAAACCACAAGCAAAATAGAAATAACATAAGTAATAACTTATGATTATTCCTCATATGAAATGAAATGCATAATAATGCTATATCAAGAAAGGCCGGGCTGTAGACTAGACTCTAATGCACCATAAAAACTATGGGTTGACCACATTAAGACCGCCTAGATCCCTACAACCAGAGCTCTGATTCCAACTGTGATGGCCCCGTCAATACACTTAACGGCTCCGTCACTTGGTCCCACAGCTTGATCGAACTTTAAATGAATTTAATAAACAATATTGCATTCTTTTATTCAAAAGTTTCCCAAAAAGGAAATTTACCAAAATATGTAGTTTAAAGAAACCCAACATATTAATTAACCAAAGTTGACATAAAACATTATCAACCAAACACCCACAAGTTTAATAATTCAAAAAGAGAATGCAAGTTTAATGTTTCATAAATCGTTTAACAAAATCTGCCCATATGCATGCAGACACTTCTAACACAACGAAAGCACCAAACAAATCAAGTACCTGTGAAAACATGCGAGTAAACTGTCAACAAAAATGTTGACTGAGTTATAGGTTTAAATAAACGTATAAACTTTAGACCACAAGATTTAAAATGTCAGAAAACATAAAACATTATTCCATTATCAATGAGCCACCTGGTAACCACTTAACCATTTATTTACCCTTGCCAAACATAATATATATACACCGAACAAGTATATCTTCAAATACTTACGAAGTACTAACACATTCCGATTATAAATTGCTAGCGCGACTAGCTCGAAATGGGGTTGTCAAACTCGATAGATCTATCCATAGGATTCGCGTTCACCAGTAGAAACCAGTGATTACAGTTACCAGACTAGGGAATTTTTCGTTCAACTCATAATGAATAATTTAAATTTCATTGCCACTTGTGTCTAAACGTAAAACAAAATGCATGTAATCACATCCCAAAAATATACTTTAAAAAGTATGAAAAACGGGACTATAACTCACCTTAAAGCAAAAGTAGTAACCACAGAAAAAGCGAACAGCAAACGAAGTAAAGTGATCATGAATGATCACAACACCGACCTATAAATAAAGCAGGTCGATATAAATAACTAACTTAGGTCAAGTCTTAGTATGATAGCTATAGTACTTGTCGCAAGTAAACATAGAACAACACTCAACATGCTTCGGTTTGATCAGAACAGCGTAAGGACACGTACTTTCTATTTTTAGAAAGTTTCTATTTTTACCAGGTTTCCATATTTGGAAAGTTTCTATTTTAGGAAAGTTTCTATTTTAGAAAAGTTTCTATTTTTGAGAAGTTTTCATATTTAGAAAGTTGCTATTTTTGGAAAGTTTAAAAGTTAGGAAAGTTTTCTTAATTAGAAAGTCAACAAAAGTCAACTCAAAGTCAACGTCAACCGAAAGTCAACTCAAAAGTCAACCTTAGTCAAACGTAGTCAACATTAATTCTAAAAGTATAAGTTATAATAATAATATAAGTTATAATGTTATTTTAAGTCATATATGTATAATTATGTCATATCATAAGTTTAATTAAATTAAATTGAATTATTAAAGTTAACATAAGTTTAAATGATATAATTAATATAACATAAGTATTTAATTAATTAATTAAATATTAATCATAATAAAAGTATTATTAATTAATAATAAATTTTAATCATATCATAAGTATTATTAATTAATAATGAATTATTAATCATATCATAAGTTTCTAATTATAATTATTAAATCTTAGTATTTAATAATTAAATTATAATTAAATAATAACTAAGCCTTATAATAATTAAATAATTAATTAATCCTTATTATAAGTCTTATTATAATGATCTCATAACATAAGTTTAATACTTACCATAAGTTTTTTTCATGAATAATAAAAGTATTATTAAGTTTAATTAAAAGTTTAATTAAATCATAATTAATTAATAAATGATATAATAAATATGTATATCATAAGTCTTAAATTAAAATAATTACTTTTATATCATAAGTAATTTATTAATAATGAAAATCATTATTTATATCATAAGTCTTAATTAATAACCATAAGTTTCAATTAAAAGTTCATCGGGTCATAACTTGAGCCTCGGGAATCGGTTTTCGGCGAGTCTTATATATATCTTCGCCTAACCAACCCACCCGAAAAATTAGTGTACTCAAGAACACCCCAAGAACATCCACCAAGTCGTGACCAACAACCATTATTCAACTTGTAGCTTTAATCCGTTCAAAAATAAGTTTTAGTCATAACGGGTGATCCGTGGCTCGAATTTCGATGACCCGAACATGAAAGTTCATCCAATCATCAATCCCAACATACTAGTACACCGTAAAGACTCCAAAAGTGGTCACAAAGTCGGACCAAACCTGAAACAATTCTTTTTTATATTTTGATTTCAAGAAAACACCATTTTAATCATATCTTAAGCTCCGGGAATCGAAATAACATGAATCCGGTGTCTAAAATTAATGTCTTCATGAGAGGAACACATCTACACACTTTAATTTAACATTTAAATTAGTTATGTTTACAGAAATGATCAAACAAGCTGATGTCCCAAATCTATCAAACCGAAAACATGAATTAACGAGTGATTCTACGCATACAATCAACAATACAACAACATACTATCATCATACTATCATAATAACATATAAATACAGAAAAATAAATGAAAAATCAAAAATTTAGGGTTAGGGTTTATACCCTAATCAAGAATTGATTTTTATGAGCGTGTAGAGATCGAAGAGATGAACGCGATGATGATTAAAGCTTCTAGATCCAAGTAATATTTTGTGAGATATATTAAATGATGATTGTAGTGACCTGAACTTTTCCATGTTTATATATATTAAATGAAATTGTTATTTACATGATTAAGTGTTTCCAATATGTTAAGCAATCAAACTTGTTAAGACTTGATTAATTGAAATAGGTTTCATATAGACAATTGACCACCCAAGTTGACCGGTGATTCACGAACGTTAAAACTTGTAAAAACTATATGATGAAATATATATGATTATATATATAGTTAACATGATATTATGATAAGTAAGTATCTCATTAGGTATTTTAACAATGAGTTATATACATAAAATTGAGTTTATTGAATTAAGAAACTCGAAACGATATATATAACGATTATCGTTATAACAACGTCTTACTAAATACATATGAATCATATTAAGATATTGATACACTATGTTTAATCATGATAAATGATAAGTAAACATGTCGTTAATTGTATTAACAATGAACTACATATGTAAAAACAAGACTACTAACCTAATGATTTCGAAACGAGACATATATGTAACGATTATCGTTGTAACAACATTTAACTGTATATATATCATACTAAGATATATTAATATATCATAATATCATGATAATATAATAATTTAACATCTATTTAGATATAATAAACAATGGGTTAACAACATTTAACAAGATCGTTAACCTAAAGGTTACAAAACAACATTTACATGTAACGACTAACGATGATTTAACGACTCAGTTAAAATGTATATAAATGTAGTGTTTTAATATGTATTCATACACTTTTGAAAGACTTCAAGGCACTTATCAAAATACTTCTACATAACAAAAATGCTTACAATTACATCCTCATTCAGTTTCATTAACATTTCTATTCGTATGCACCCGTATTCGTACTCGTACAATACACAGCTTTTAGATGTATGTACTATTGGTATATACACTCCAATGATCAGCTCTTAGCAGCCCATGTGAGTCACCTAACACATGTGAGAACCATCATTTAGAAACTAGCATGAAATATCTCATAAAATTACAAAAATATTAGTAATCATTCATGACTTATTTACATGTAAACAAAATTACACATCCTTTATATCTAATCCATATACCAACGACCAAAAACACCTACAAACACTTTCATTCTTCAATTTTCTTCATCTAATTGATCTCTCTCAAGTTCTATCTTCAAGTTCTAAGTGTTCTTCATAAATTCTATAAGTTCTAGTTTCATAAAATCAAGAATACTTCCAAGTTTGCTAGCTTACTTCCAATCTTGTTAAGTGATCATCCAACCTCAAGAAATCTTTCTTATTTACAGTAAGATATCTTTCTAATATAAGGTAATACTCATATTCAAACTTTGATTCAATTTCTATAACTATAACAATCTTATTTCGAGTGGAAATCTTACTTGAACTTGTTTTCGTGTCATGATTCTGCTTCAAGAACTTTCAAGCCATACAAGAATCCTTTGAAGCTAGATCTATTTTTCTCATTTTAAGTAGGTTTATCCACAAAATTTGAGGTAGTAATGATGTTCATAACATCATTCGATTCATATATATAAAACTACCTTATTCGAAGGTTTAAACTTGAAATCACTAGAACATAGTTTAGTTAATTCTAAACTTGTTCGCAAACAAAAGTTAATCCTTCTAACTTGACTTTTAAAATCAACTAAACACATGTTCTATATCTATATGATATGCTAACTTAATGATTTAAAACCTGGAAACACGAAAAACACCGTAAAACCGGACATACGTCGTCGTAGTAACACCGCGGGCTGTTTTGGGTTAGTTAATTAAAAACTATGATAAATTTTGATTTAAAAGTTGTTCTTCTCTGAAAATGATTTTTCTTATGAACATGAAACTAAATCCAAAAATCATGGTTAAACTCAAAGAGGAAGTATGTTTTCCAAAATGGTCATCTAGACGTCGTTCTTTCGACTGAAATGACTACCTTTATAAAAATGACTTGTAACCTGTATTTTCGACAATAAACTTATACTTTTTCTGTTAAGATTCATAAACTTAAGTTTAATATTAAACCATAGCAACTTGAAACACTCAAAACGGATTTAAAACGAAGAAGTTATGGGTAAAACAAGATTGTATAATTTTTCTTGTTGTAGCTACGTGAAACACTGTAACAAATCTATATTAATCATATCTGATGTTATGCGAGGTGTATATAAAATAGCTTTAAATTTTACTAGGAAATACTATTAAATACGATACAATTTTACACAAGATATTTATTTATTTATTGAATGGATATACTTAAACCTTGCTACAACACTTATAGGCAGTGTACCTAATCGTACAGTAGTTTAGTTTTTAGTAAGTCCGGTTCGGTCCACAGGGAATCTTTTAAACAAAGCTTAACGCTATATTAGTTTTATTTTATAAAAATACAAATATATATATAAGTAATATTATTATTATAAAGGGGATTTTTACCGTTTAATGACCGGTTTGTCGATTTTAAAACTTTAGTCGCAGTTAAAACCAAATGTAAAATATTAAATAAATAAAAGACTTAATTTAAAGCGTAAAGTAAATAACGATAATGAAATTGCGAATAATAAAAGTGCGATAAAATAAACTTGCGATAATTAAAAAGTGCAATTAAATACAATAACAATAAAAGTGCGATAATTAGAAGTGCAATTAAATATAAAATAAAGGAAATTAAATATGAAATAAAAGAATTATGCTTATTTAAACTTCTGTAATCAAGATGTTTGACGTGTTGATTTTAGTTTTATGCCCATGGGTTAATTGTTCTTTGTCCTGGATTATTTAATATGTCCATACGGATTTGTCCATAATAGTCCATCATTCATAAATATAAAGAGCGAAAGCCTTCGTCAAATTATTCTTATTCCCGAAGTTAAATATTCCAACTAATTGGGGATTCGAATTGTAACAAGGTTTTAATACTTTGTTTAATGAATACACCAGGTTATCGACTGCGTGTAAACCAAGGTTTTACTACTTTGTTAACAATTACACCAATTACCCTTGAATGTAATTCATCCCTGTTTCAACAAGTCTGTTAACTATTAATCCAGTTCCGTGTCCGGTAAAATTAATAATTATTGGTATTTATAGATATCCCGCCCACCGTACCCAGTCAAGCGTATGTGGTTATATATAAATACGTCGAATTATAAGTTTGTATATTAAATTAACAAGGTATTGTTTAGTTAATATAAAACCCATTAATAGCCCATAGTCTAATTTCCACAAGTGTCGTTTTTTTATTCAAAACCCAATTATGGTACAAAGCCCAATTACCCAATTTTAGTAATTAGCCCAACATCATGATTACTTCGGTATTAAATAAGCATAATAATAACTTAGCTACGAGACATTAATAAAAATAATATAAACATAACTTAAAATGATTAAAAATAGCGTAGCGTTACACGGACAGAATTTCGACTTACACCCTTACAACATTCGCTAACATACCCTTATTATTAGGATTTAAAATTAAAATTAAAATTAAAATATAAATATAAATATAAATATTACGTATAGATATAGAGAGATTGATATATTGGATATATCTTTTTACGATCAGAATGCGCGAGCTTTATAGGCAGTTTCAACATTTGGGACTCCGCGACTCGCGGCCCTTTTCTTTGCGGAGATCGTATTTCCAGCCCACACATCTTTGTCTTTTAATCTGCCGACGGAATTTAATATATAAATATAATATAAATATATAATTTATATAATTAATTATATATTATATTATATTTATATACATAATTAATTTATAACTTTCGGTCCGTTGCGTCGAGCGTTGAGAGTTGACTCTGGTCCCGGTTCCGGATTTTCGAACGTCCTTGCGTACAATTTAATATCTTGTACTTTGCGTTTTGAATCTTGTACTCTTGTACTCTTGTAATTTCGAGACGTTTCTTATCAATAATTGGAACCTCTTTGATTGTATTTTGTACTTTTGAGCTTTTTGGTCGTTTGCGTCTTCAATTCGTCGAATCTGTCTTTTGTCTTCACCTTTTAATATTTAAACGAATATCACTTGTAAATAGAACAATTGCAACTAAAAGCTTGTCTTTCTTGGGGAATAATGCTATGAAATGTATATTCGTTTTTAGCATTATCAAATATTCCCACACTTGAGCGTTGCTTGTCCTCAAGCAATATAGTCTTGAAATACTAGAATCACTTCTTTATTCTTCACACTTTGTACATCAGTGATTTCTATACTTCGGTATAAACAATGGTAGTAACGATATGGTTTACAGTCCCACATGACTATAAAAATTTAGATCCATTAAGGAAATTGGATCTTTATGAAAACATTTGATCTTTTGAAAATTAAATCTAGTTTTTACCCTAGATAAGTTTTCCGGAATAACCCTTTACCGTTGTTTGCAAATTATTTTTGTGGGTTTGGTGGGTTTCATATTTGAAAATTTTAGCTCAAAACTTATGGTTTTGTGTCACCTACTTGCTAACCTTGTATTTGGAAAGCAACACGTCCAGTTTACTTGTCCCGTATATTACCTTTAGGTAAACTACCGTCTGGTTGTAAAGGAAAGCGTTGAACAAGCAACTGTTAAGGCAATGTCCCCTGACATGCTTTTAATTATGGTCTATAACGTGTCGGACGCAATTACTATCCTTTGTAGGAGCAATAGTAAAGCTCACCCTTTTAATTTGTCGGTCTGGCACAAGGTCCTGTCTTTGACCATGCTATGCAACCACCGTTCTTACGGTTGACACCCGATTTGGTTCAGGTGACCTAATGAATTCCAGGTGAATTCCTAGGATTTTACGTTCAATGTAATGAACGCATTGAAAATAGGTTTTCAGAAAACAAATCGGTTTATAATTTTGATCAAAATATTTTCTCGTTCAAGCTCGAGTTTAGATATCATCGAATTCCATGAGTTTGTAATTCTCAATCTTTAAGGTCAATCTCAAGGATTGAGTAATATCAGGCTTAAAAGCTGATTTTTAATCTTTAAGGAGATTATCCTTTCTGGGGGTCTGATTCATTAGTCTTATCAAGCTAATTTACACGGCGCCCTCCCCATTTTACGAGACAGATCCTCTCATGGTTAGAATAAGTCTGACCACATGGCGACCCTGTTTGATGCTGAGGTCTGTGGATTTCCTGCTGATTTTAGTGATGACTTTTCTAGATTTTTCGTCAACCTACAGCTGGTCTGGACGACAACTTCATGACCTAATTCAAGAAGCGCGTTTCTTTTCCGAAAGACTTTACTTCCTTTTAATGATGGAATTGATTCATCGTGTAGATCCATCTCTTCTTTTCTTTCATCGGGTAAAACAGTTTAGTTTAGTCCAAAGCAAAAGTATTTTCAGTTATTTGTTACAGAAATATGTGACATATGTTTAAGATAACTTGGTAATTTTTCCCACACTTGGCTTTTATTTTCCTTTTTATTGTCCTCTATCTCATTTTAAATGAATTCTAACATTTTGGTTTGTTTCTCAATTTATGTCCTTTCCAAGGTAACAATAATTTCGGTGTTAACACCTAGTTTTATCGTTCATAAATATGTATAAACATGATTTTGAGTTCATTTAATTGAAAATTTTGAAAATTTTTACTAGAATTGGGTAGTCAGTATATAAGACTAGGGCTGTTCTTTATTATCAGAGAGCACTAGGTTCTAATACAACTACTGCTTTACTAGTATTTTTAATGGTAACCAAGTGTTTAAGATAAAAATTTTAAAAATCCGAAAGAATTTAACCCCTTCCCACACTTAAGATCTTGCAATGCCCTCATTTGCAAGAAATCAGTAACAATTTAAATTATTGAGGGTGATTTGTGTGAAAATGATTAAATTTTACCAAAGTTTCCAAACATATTTATGTTTGCTTGCTGAATGATAAATGGTGCATATCATTTGTTCATTCCGTCTTGTTGTTATTTCACATATATTTTGCATCTTGTCGTCAAAATTAGTTGTTTTTGCTGAACTTAATGCTAGTCTTTGAAAATGCGTTGTTTTACCCTGTTGTGTACATAAGATAAACTGCAAACATATATACATATTTTTGAAGTTTGGTATATTACCCCACATTCAAAAATTATTAAAATCTAATAATAAAATTTAGAAAATTATAAAACTATTACAAATCCAACATAAGTATTAAATGTATTAACATTACAAATAATAAAATAAATAAAAAACTAAGTAGACTAGGGATGATACTGATACCAGAAGGGGTTCCATGCATAACCATATGTGCTATAAAATGCTTCGGCTGGGTTATATGTAGGATACGGTGGTTGGATCTCTATGGACCAGGGAGGGAATATGGGCGATGGAGTAGGAATATAGTTTCTACCTATATGTTGGCAATAAGCTATGATTTGGTTTTGATGAACTTGCCAATCTTCAAATGCTCTATGTCTAGCATTTTCATACTCTTGTGAAGCTATAAACCTTTGCATTTCTGCCATTTCATTTCTCCCTCCTACATTACCTTGCTGTTGGTTTCTCTCAACCTGTGGATGTCTACCATTATATCGTACTGCGGCGTTATTTCGCCTCTTCAAAACTTTCGCACCATGGTATACATTTAAACCTATTGTATCTCGGGGTTCTGGTTCTTCGATTAGTAATCCCCCCCGACTCACATCCACACCGAGATATTCAGCAATCAAAGTAATAAATATACCACCTCCTATTATGCTATGCGGTCTCATCCCCCTAACCATAGCTGATAAATATAACCCACACAATAAGGTATACTTACAGCACTTTGTGGGTCTCGAATACACATGTGGTAAAACAAATCCTGTTTATTTACCTTTTCCTTTTTCTTACCTCGTTGTGTAATCGAGTTGGCTAAAAACCTATGAATTACTCTTAATTCAGCTCTATCTATATCCAAATAAGAGTAATTTCCTCCTTTAAATCGGTGATGGCTAGTCATTTGACTCCATACACCATGCGTATCAAAATTGTCGTCTATCTTTCTACCATTTAGTATCAACCCTCTACAATCGGCAGATGCCAGCTCCTCAGGCGTATATATACGTAAAGCCTGAGCCATGTCTAGTAAAGACATGTGGCGCATCGAACCTCCTAACAAAAATCTAATAAAAGATCGATCGGTTAAACTAGGTACCCGATCATTTAATTCTATACTACACAACAATTCTTCACACCATACTTTATATACAGGTCTACGCATGTTGAATAACCGTACCCAATCGTTAAAAGTAGAATTACCATACCTCTGTGCAAGTAATTTCCTAATTGGCCCGGCCAATTCTACAGCTTCTAATGGTCCCCATTCTATGACCCTAGGTACCTCAACAGCTTTAGAATGAAGAGTATGCAAACCCCTTTGGTATTTTGGATAATCTATCCAAAGTCTGTCAAATCTCAGGTTCGGGTGCAAATCTTCCAAGTGCATATCAGAAAATGTCATGACTGGATGAGGTATTTCTTGTTTGTAGTAGTTATCCACCTCCTGTTGTTCCGCATTCTCAGCAGGAGCATTGTGAGCTTGGGATGAAGATTCACCCCTTTCAGTCTGCAAAACACATCAAACACAATTTTTGTGCATCCAAATATGCATTAGTGTCAGCAAAATCATCAATCAAAATAATTACAATGACATGATCAATTTATATCAAACTTAAGCTCATTTACATATTTTCATCAAATCTACACTTTTTCAAATAAGCATATCCGAAAATGTTCGCCAAGTTCATAAGCATTCAACTCAAATAACATGTCAAAATAATCATTACTAGCAATTAAACAAGTTTCAAATGGCATTATCTCTCAAAAATCAAGTTCATGAATTTTAGACTTGAAAAAGTCCACTTTAATTCTCAAAATCATGCTTAGGCTCAAAGTTTGGATCATTTAACTACCTAAACATGTTACACTACTTAATTTAGCAACAATTCATGACAAAAATCGGCCATAACCTGTTTATATCAAAAAGCCCCAAATTTGCTCAAGAACACAAACCCTAGATTACTCAAAATTTGAAGTTTAAGGCTTATAATTATGTTAAATAGCATCAATCTAGGTTATACAAGCATAATACATAAGCAATTTAAGCATAATTACACTAAAAAGCATCAAAATCGAATTGGGGAAAAAATTGCTCAAGAACACTAATTTTCGGATTAAATGGTGTTTAGGTGTAGAAATTTACCGTTTTTCTTGAGTAATTCCTTGATAGCATCCTTCTCAACATGATTTTAGTAAAAGATTTGATGATTAACGGTGAAAAATTGTGAATTTGGGAGGTCTTTTTCGGGTTTTTTTCGCAGTATTTTCGCAGTATTTTTGTGTTGTGGTGTGCAACTGAGCTGTTCTTTACGTTTTTATTTTTTTCTGGGTTTTGGTCCCTCCGCGAGTCGCGGAGTTTGTATTTTTTTTTTTTTATATATATCTTATACTAATTAAAACAATTAAGTAATTAATTTTAAAATTTTGTTTCCCTTGTTATTTAGGACGAGGTCGTTTCGGATCGATGTCCTAGTCCGTCCTTTGACAAAATTTTAAAATTTGTCTTTTTGTAGCGATTGTTTTAAAAGCTAAGATTTGTAGGTTTTTTTAATTTTTTTGCATACTTTAATTCAATAAGATTAAAAATAATGATAATAAAAGCTCTCGTCCCTCCCTCGGGTAAAGCAATTTCGGTTCAAAGACCTAGTCTTCAACTTATGACGAATTTTAAAAATCATATTTTTAACTTAGTGAGATAAAGTAAATTTTTAAATTCACACCAAACTTAAAATAAAAATACATAAAATTCAAAATTAATATTAAAAATTCACACCAAACTTAAAATTTAAAATGCATAAAAATAAAATTCATATTTTAAAAATTAAAAAAATTCACACCAAACTTAATTTAAAAATTCATATTATAAATTCACACCAAACTTATATTAATTTTTCAAATATTAATTTTTTCAAACTTATATTAATTCATATTTTAAATATATTGATTTTACAAAGTTTACAATATTAATTTAAGATTTATATATTAATTTTAAAAACATGGTAAAAATAAAATTAAAAATCTTTTTGGCTTTTTATTCCACTTTAATCAATCAAATATTATCAAAAATATGCGCCCCTCTTTTCGGTAAAGTAATTTCGGTTCCAAGACCTAATTTAACTCATGACGAATTTTTAAAATATTTTGGGTTGATTGATTAAAGATATTTATACCTTAAGAATAAACGTTAAATTTCGCAGTGATGTAATAAATTTTTTAATGATATCAATAATTTCGGTCGCCAAACCTAATTTTATTCAATATCAATTTAATACTTTATAGCGAACAAATTAGCGTTTATTATCAAAAGGTTAAAAATAAAAATAAAAACTGTACAGACTTACCTGTGAGATAGTATTCTTAGTTATATGATCTATCCCATTCATAAGATAGTCGGTTTAATTGGTTTTCCATAGCTACATAGGCGTAACCTCGAGCATTCAGTGTTTTTTCTTCTAAACATATGAACGGTCCGTCTCTGCATAAAGTAACAAATTCGGTGTTTGAATAGGTTTGATTATTTGAACATTTACCTCCATGTGACCATTTTCCGCATTTGTGACATCTTTCAAGGTGTCGTGCTCTTCTTTTCGCTGCGGATTTTGATTTTCCTTTACCAAATTGTAACTTATTATCTTCGCATCTTGATTCTTTTCTTACTCCGTCCAATCTTTCTCTGATTACTGATACTATTTCACTTGGTAGTGTGTCATTATTACGTTTAGTGATCAAAGCGTGTAGCATTAGACCATGGTTTAGTTCACAGGCAGTCTTCATTTCGTAAAAACCTAAAAAAAAAAATAAAAACTCAGAATGGGGGGAGAAGACTAGTTCTTTAGGGTCTGCTAGGGAAAGACCATTCGGGTTCCATTTTCGAGAACTACACGAAAACAAAAAATTTAACTCTAATAGAAATACATAAACCTCCTTATACTTAGTTGAAATTGTGATTAACATTATTTTCAATTGAATCATCAACAACTTGTATATCTTTGACTTTTACTTCAATCCATTTGTTGATTTCCTCCGTAACTTTCACAAATTCAACTAACATTGCCTTTTCTTTTGACGATAAACTGGATATTAATCGGTTATATAACTTAAAGTTTCTTTTAATCTTAGCATCGTGAATCCGTTTATAAAGTTTCTTCATTGAACTGTTAAAAATGGGTTCATCTAATTTCGTATCATCAACGGCATTCTTTGTGATTGGATCATCATTAAGTGTTTCTTCATCTTCCTCACACTTATGCGTTTTTATTGGTCTAACAGTTTTGGTTTGTGGAGATCTAAACTTTCGGTTCACAAAGGTGATCGATGTATCACCATCCCTAAGTGTCATTCTACCTTCTCTTACATCAATGAATGCCTCGGTGGTTGCTAAAAATGGGCGGCCTAGAATTAGAGGAATATCAAGGTTTTCCTCCATATTAATCACTATGAAGTTTGCAACAAAGGTCAAACTTCCCATGTTAACAAGTAAATTATTTGCTATTCCAACCGGGTGTTTAATGGTTTGGTCAAATGATTGAACACCTATTTTGGTTGGTTTTAATTTACCCATGCCTAATCTTTTGTATAAGGAAAGAGGCATAATATTTGCACTTGCTCCTAAATCTGCGAGTCCATTATATACAGCACCATCATTAAGTAAGCAAGAAATGATAAATTCACCCGGGTCTCCTGCTTCAGTAAGTCGAGTTGGTTTGTAAACCTTTTTCCGGTGTTCTTTCCTTGGTTCTTTCACTTCTATTTGAATTTCTTGTTCACATTTTTCTTCGTTTCTTGGAATGGGAGGTTTGTATAAGAATTCTTCTTCATCACTCAAATTTGAATCCTCCTTATATTCTAATTTTGATTTTTTATATGTTGTTGATAACATATTTATGTTTTCATTTTGAAGGTTTTCTTGGGTGGTGAAATTATGATTAACTTCATTGTCAACTTCCATCGGACCATGTATGTAATATTTAACTCTGTGGCCATTAACTTTAAATTCAATCCCATTTGAATTTATTAATTCTATCGTTCTGTATGGAAAAACTCTTTTGACTATGAATGGTCCAGACCATCTTGATTTCAATTTTCCAGGAAATAGCTTGAATCGTGAATTGAAAAGAAGAACTCTGTCTCCTTCTTTAAATTCTTTTGAACTTCTGATTCTTTTATCATGCCATTTCTTCGTTCTTTCTTTATAGATTAACGAATTTTCGTATGCTTCATGTCTTAATTCTTCTAATTCGTTTAGTTGACTTAATCGTAGACGTCCAGCTTCATGTAAATCAAGATTACATGTTTTCAAAGCCCAAAATGCTTTGTGTTCAATTTCTACTGGAAGATGACATGCTTTTCCATAAACAAGTCTAAAAGGTGTGGTTCCAATTGGAGTTTTGTAGGCTGTTCTAAAAGCCCAGAGTGCATCCTCCAATTTAATGGACCATTCCTTCGGATTTGATCCTACGGTTTTCTCTAGAATACGTTTTAAAGCTCGGTTGGTATTTTCAACTTGTCCACTTGTTTGTGGATGATATGCGGTGGAAATTTTATGAGTTACTCCATATCTTTTAAGAACTTTCTCAAGTTGATTATTACAGAAATGAGTACCCCGATCACTTATTAAAGCTTTCGGTGTTCCAAACCTTGCAAAAAGACGTTTTAAAAAGTTGACTACAACTCGTGCATCGTTAGTTGGGAGAGCTTATGCTTCCGCCCATTTAGATACATAATCAATGGCTACGAGAATATATAGATTATTATGAGATTTTGGAAATTGACCCATAAAGTCAATACCCCAAATGTCAAATACTTCACATACTTGAATGACATTTTGTGGCATTTCATCACATTGACTTATTTTTCCGGCCCTTTGACAAGCATCACAGGATTTTCAAAGAAGGTGTGCGTCTTTGTAAATTGTAGGCCAATAGAAGCCAGCATCGTAAACTTTTCTTGCTGTTAGTTGAGGCCCATAATGCCCTCCTGTTGGTCCTGTGTGACAATGGTTTAAAATTTTACTAGCTTCATCTCCGAATACACATCGGCGTATTATTCCATCTGGACAACTTTTAAACAGATGTGGATCTTCCCAAAAATAGTGTTTTATATCACTAAAGAATTTCTTTCGTTTTTGGTACGATAATCCTTTTTCAAGGAATCCACAAACTAAGTAGTTTGCATAGTCTGCAAACCATGGAATTTCATTATAATCTATCTTCAATAGGTATTCATCAGGAAAGTTGTCTTGTATGGCCGATTCATTTAGAACTTCTAATTCGGGATTTTCAAGACGAGAAAGATGATCAGCGGCGAGATTTTCTGCTCCTCTTTTATCTCGGATTTCAATATCGAACTCTTGTAAGAGTAAGATCCAACGGATTAATCTTGGTTTGGCATCTTGTTTCGAAAATAGGTATCTAAGAGCAGAATGGTCGGTATAGACTACCGTTTTTGCTAGAACGAGATATGAACGAAATTTGTCAAAAGCAAAGACAATAGCAAGGAGTACTTTTTCAGTAGTTGTATAGTTCATTTGTGCTCCTTGTAATGTCTTACTAGCATAATATATAGGTTGAAATCGTTTTTCAATCCTTTGTCCTAAAACGGCTCCCATTGCAAAATCACTTGCATCGCACATTAATTCAAACGGTAGATTCCAATTTGGTGTTATCATGATCGGCGCATTAGTGAGTTTCTCTTTAAGAATACTAAAAGATTTGATACATTCATCTGAAAAGATGAATGGAGCATCCTTTTCTAGGAGTTTATTCATAGGAGTGGCAATTTTTGAAAAATCTTTTATGAAACGTCGGTAAAAACTGGCATGCCCTAGAAAACTCCTAACTCCTCTAACATTGGTGGGATGTGGAAGTTTAGCAATTACATCTACTTTAGCTCTATCCACTTCAATTCCTTCCTTTGAGATTTTATGTCCAAGAACGATGCCTTCTTTAACCATGAAATGGCATTTCTTCCAATTAAGTATTAGATTTGATTGTTCGCATCTAATAAGCATTCGTTCCAGATTAACTAGACATGATTCAAATGTATCACCGAAGACTGAAAAGTCATCCATGAAAACTTCCATGCATTCTTCTATCATGTCGTGAAAAATCGCCATCATACACCTTTGAAAGGTTGTAGGGGCGTTGCAAAGTCCAAATGGCGTGCGTTTGTAAGCAAAAGTACCATAAGGGCACGTGAATGTGGTTTTCTCTTGATCTTCGGGTGCTATTGGAATTTGAAAATATCCGAAAAATCCATCTAGAAAACAATAGTAACTATTTCCGGCTAATCTTTCCAACATTTGATCAATGAAAGATAAGGGAAAGTGATTTTTTCTGGTGGCGTCATTTAATTTTCTATAATCAATACACACACGCCATCCTGTTACAGTCCTAGTAGGAATAAGCTCATTTTTCTCATTTGTAATGACAGTCATGCCACCCTTCTTAGGCACGCATTGAACTGGACTTACCCATGGACTATCAGAAATTGGATATATCAAACCTGCATCTAGCAGTTTAATAATCTCTTTCTTAACTACATCTTGCAAATTAGGATTTAGTCTTCGTTGGCGTTGCACATACGTTTTATGACCTTCTTCCATAAGGATTTTATGTGTGCAATACGAAGGACTTATTCCTTTAATATCATGAATCTTCCATGCAATGGCTGGTTTATGAGCTTTCAACACAGAAATGAGTTGTGATTTCTCATTTTCAGTAAGAGAAGACGATATTATTACAGGTAATTCAGATTCACCATGTAAATAAGCGTATTCCAAATGGTTTGGAAGTGGCTTTAACTCTAATTTCGGAGGTTCTTCTATTGATGATTTATATCGATATCTGTCTTCTTCTTTTAGCATTTGAATTTCTTCTGTTGTTGGTTCATATCCATTAGCTATAAGTGTAGCTAACATTTCAACTTCATCAATTGGTTCAGTTCCTTCTCCTAAAGAACATTTTCCTGTTCCTTGTAATTCTGGAAATTCTTCTAATAATTCTGCATGTGAATCTATAGTTTGAATATAATAACATGTATCATCTGCAGATTGTGGTTGTTGCATTGCTCTATCAACTGAAAAGGTAACACTCTCGTCCTCTATACTTAGGGTCAATTTCTTACCGAACACGTCTATCATTGCTTTAGCCGTGTTTAAGAATGGTCTTCCTAATATGAGAGGAACTTGAGAATCTTCTTCCATGTCCAGAACAACAAAATCTACTGGAAATACTAAAGTACCAACTTTAACTAGCATGTTCTCCATTATCCCTCTAGGATATTTTATTGATCGATCGGCCAGTTGTATACTTATTCTGGCTGGTTTCAATTCTCCAAGGTCTAGTTTAGCGTATAGTGAATACGGCATTAAATTTATACTAGCACCTAAGTCTGCTAATGCTTCTATTGAACTAAGACTACC
Source organism: Rutidosis leptorrhynchoides (assembly GCF_046630445.1). Lineage (NCBI taxonomy): Eukaryota > Viridiplantae > Streptophyta > Magnoliopsida > Asterales > Asteraceae > Rutidosis > Rutidosis leptorrhynchoides. The sequence continues at coordinate 115,576,578 of NC_092339.1, read as the reverse complement.
CAGAAAACATGGAATTGTGAAACTTCCTGGATCAGATAATTTTTCTGGTATCTTATTCAACAGCACTGCTGAACAATTAGCGTTCATGGTAACAGCCGAGAGTTCTTCCATTTTCTTTCTATTCGTGATCAGATCTTTCAAGAATTTAGCATATCTAGGCATTCCTGAAATCACATCAATGAAAGAAAGATTTACATTTATTTGTTTAAACATATCCAAGAATTTGGATTGCTCGGCTTCAAGTTTCTCTTTCTTCATTTTACTCGGGTAAGGAAGTGGTGGTTGGTATGGTTTAACATAAGGTTTATCCTTAACTGTGTTATCTTCATTAACCTTTTCAACAACCGGTTCTTTTTCCTTATCTTGTTCAGGTTGTGGTTCATGTGGAGTAGGAATAGCTTCATCAGAAGTTACAGGTATTTCAGGTGGTTTAAGTGTTGTACCACTTCTTGTGGTAATGGCTTTAGCTGTTTCATTCCGGAGGTTAGCATTTGTATCACTAGGTAGACTTCCCGGTTTTCTTTCACCTATTAACCTTGCTAGGTTACTTACTTCTTGTTCCAAGTTTTGAATAGAAGCTTGTTGATTTCTAAATGCTTGAGTATTTTGTTCATTAGTTTGTTTCTGAGATGTGAAAAACTGCGTTTGAGTTTCAACTAGCTTCGTCATCATATCTTCTAAATTCGGCTTTTTATCATCGGTTTGTGGTCGTTTGTTTTGTAAATTAGGTCTTTGCTGATTGTAATTATTGTTGGACACTTGTTGATTGCTAGGACCTTATTGGTTGTTGTATGGAATATTTCAGTTATAATTCTGGTTTTGATTGTAAATTGGTCTTGGCGGTTGATAATTATTCTGATAATTATTTCCAGGCCTTTGGTTTATGTATGAAATATTCTCTCTTTGTTCCATTGTTAATTCAATACTAAGACAATCTTTTGTCAAATGTGGTCCTCCACACTGCTCACAACTAATTCGTATTGAGTGTATATCTTTAGTCATCATTTCCATTCGTCTCTCCACAGTATCTATCTTTGCGGAAATGAAATCTAAGTCATGGCTAGAATCGGCTCTAGCTGCTTTAGATGATCTAACGATATCTTTTTCTTGGTGCCACTCATGTGAGTGGGAAGCAGTGTTATCAATAATTTTGTAAGCATCAGTTTCTGTTTTCTTCATAATGGAACCACCAGCTGCTATATCTATGTCTTTCCTTGTAGTGATGTCGCATCCTTGGTAGAATATTTGTACTATTTGACAGGTGTCTAAACCATGTTACGGACATCCTCTTAATAACTTTCCAAATCTTGTCCACGCCTCATATAGAGTTTCATTTGGTTTCTGTGTGAACGTAACAATTTCTCCTTGAAGTCTTACGGCTTTAGATGCAGGAAAGAATTGTTTAAGAAATTTTTCAACTAAAACGTCCCATGTATCAATCGCCCCTTCAGGTAACGATTCCAACCAATCTTTGGCTTCTCCCTTTAAAGTCCAGGAAAATAACATGAGATATATCTGTTCATCCTCAACTTCTCGGATTTTAAATAGTGTGCAGATCCTATTAAAGGTACGAAGATGTTCATTTGGATCTTCCTTCGGCGCACCACTAAATTGGCATTGATTAGTCACCATGTGTAGAATTTGTCCTTTGATTTCATAATCTGGCGCATTAATGTCAGGATGAGTAATTGCGTGACCTTGGCCAGTGCGTTTAGCTCTCATTCGGTCTTCCATACTTAAAGGTTCTAGATTCTCCATAATTGAATTTGTTGAATCGAAATCACTAGAGGATTCCGATTTAATGGTTCGTTCCTCAACAATCTCTGTTTGAATGATTGGTGGTACCGGAGGAAAATTTAATGGTTCAGGATCTATGAATCATCCCTGAATATTCTCCGGATTCTCAATTGTGAGGTCGGATTCAAAAAATGGATTATCGAAAATTTGAACTGGAGTACTTGGTCGACTGGATGACGATTCTAAAGAAAAATCAACGGCGGTAATATTTGCTAAATGTCTTGATCTAGTTACAGGTGGTGAACGTACAAAAGGTGGTGAACGTCTTGCTCGGTGCATTCACTGAATATCCTATTAGTTTTTTAAAAAGGAAAGAAAAATTATATAAGTTATCCAATTAATAGACTTTTCTGATTTTGCCCACGTTTCGAATAGCCAAAAGATGCAGCAGAGGGGCAGGATTCGTTTGGTCTCAATATAATTGAGGACTGTTTGGCTCCAATAACCCGGTCCACGTACAAATCCAACTATTACTACGAACCAGAAAATTTTGATGTCTATCAATTTAACCACTTAAAATAAATTTTCGTAATTTTAAGAAATTTAGATAAGAAGTAGAATAAAAATCTATGTCCTAAAACTAGAATAGCGAGAAATAAGAAAGAAAAAGAGCGTGTCGGAAAAAGATCGAAAAAAAAATAAGAAAGAAAAAAAAATGACTTATAGAACTTAAAAACACTCGACTAACCCAACCTTATTACTATCACTAACTTAAAATTATAATCGCAAATTGAGATTACTAATTGGAATGATAATTGATACATAGTGAAAAGGCGTCTAAAAATATTAAAGCTTACAAGAAAAACTATATCCCAAATGGCAATAACTTAAAAAGAAACTAAAACTTAAAAAGGCGTCGCAAAATTCTAAAGTACCTAAATCTTAGTCTAAAGAAAAGGCACTTAAGGGATTTTACGGCAAAGCCTAAAAATCTAGAAGTAAAAAAATAACTATGGCAAAAACTATATCTTAAAACTAAATACGAGCGAAAAATACAAATATTACGCTAAAATAATTAAAAAGGGACAAAATATAAAAATGTACAAAAAGTTGTAGAAAGTACAATTTTTATAAAAATATTATTTTTATATTATTTATTTTATTAAACTATTAATTTTATATTTTAATTAAACTAATTTAACTAAAATACAATTTAATTTAAAAACTTAAAACTAATTATAATAATAAATAAGTAATTAGGGTTAATAATAATAAATAAATAATAATTACCACGTATTTAATGCTGATTAGGGTTTCTGTCGGCGTGTCAGAGTGTCTCCGCGAGTCGCGGTATTCGAAGCTGCAAACTCCGCGAGTCGCGGGGTTCCAATTTTCAGACGACAGGTTGATTAAAATTCGACGCGTTTTTTTTTTTTAAATATTTACCGTTGCGCTTTCGGCGTTTAAGAGTCCCCGGCAGCGGCGCCAAAAATAACTTGATGTTATGCAAGGTGTATATAAAATAGCTTTAAATTTTACTAGGAAATACTATTAAATACGATACAATTTTACACAAGATATTTATTTATTTATTGAATGGATATACTTAAACCTTGCTACAACACTTATAGGCAGTGTACCTAATCGTACAGTAGTGTAGTTTTTAGTAAGTCCGGTTCGGTCCACAGGGAATCTTTTAAACAAAGCTTAACGCTATATTAGTTTTATTTTATAAAAATACAAATATATATATAAGTAATATTATTATTATAAAGGGGGTTTTTACCGTTTAATGACCGGTTTGTCGATTTTAAAACTTTAGTCGCAGTTAAAACCAAATGTAAAATATTAAATAAATAAAAGACTTAATTTAAAGCGTAAAGTAAATAACGATAATGAAATTGCGAATAATAAAAGTGCGATAAAATAAACTTGCGATAATTAAAAAGTGCAATTAAATACAATAACAATAAAAGTGCGATAATTAGAAGTGCAATTAAATATAAAATAAAGGAAATTAAATATGAAATAAAAGAATTATGCTTATTTAAACTTCCGTAATCATGATGTTTGACGTGTTGATTTTAGTTTTATGCCCATGGGTTAATTGTTCTTTGTCCTGGATTATTTAATATGTCCATACGGATTTGTCCATAATAGTCCATCAGTCATAAATATAAAGAGCGAAAGTCTTCGTCAAATTATTCTTATTCCCGAAGTCAAATATTCCAACTAATTGGGGATTCGAATTGTAACAAGGTTTTAATACTTTGTTTAATGAATACACCAGGTTATCGACTGCGTGTAAATCAAGGTTTTACTACTTTGTTAACAATTACACCAATTACCCTTGAATGTAATTCACCCCTGTTTCAACAAGTCTATTAACTATTAATCCAGTTCCGTGTCCGGTAAAATGAATAATTATTGGTATTTATAGATATCCCGCCCACTGTACCCAGTCAAGCGTATGTGGTTATATATAAATACGTCGAATTATAAGTTTGTATATTAAATTAACAAGGTATTGTTTAGTTAATATAAAACCCATTAATAGCCCATAGTCTAATTTCCACAAGTGTCGTTTTTTTTATCCAAACCCCAATTATGGTACAAAGCCCAATTACCCAATTTTAGTAATTAGCCCAACATCATGATTACTTCGGTATTAAATAAGCATAATAATAACTTAGCTACGAGACATTAATGAAAATAATATAAACATAACTTACAATGATTAAAAATAGCGTAGCGTTACACGGACAGAATTTCGACTTACACCCTTACAATATTCGCTAACATACCCTTATTATTAGGATTTAAAATTAAAATTAAAATTAAAATATAAATATAAATATAAATATTACGTATAGATATAGAGAGATTGATATATTGGATATATCTTTTTACGATCAGAATGCGCGAGCTTTATAGGCAGTTTCAACATTTGGGGCTCCGCGACTCGCGGCCCTTTTCTTCTTCAAACTCCGCAAGTCGCGGAGATCGTATTTCCCGCCCACACATCTTTGTCTTTTAATTTGCCGACGGAATTTAATATATAAATATAATATAAATATATAATTTATATAATTAATTATATATTATATTATATTTATATACATAATTAATTTATAACTTTCGGTCCGTTGCGTCGAGCGTTGAGAGTTGACTCTGGTCCCGGTTCCGGATTTTCGAACGTCCTTGCGTACAATTTAATATCTTGTACTTTGCGTTTTGAATCTTGTACTCTTGTACTCTTGTAATTTCGAGACGTTTCTTATCAATAATTGGAACCTCTTTGATTGTATTTTGTACTTTTGAGCTTTTTGGTCGTTTGCGTCTTCAATTCGTCGAATCTGTCTTTTGTCTTCACCTTTTAATATTTAAACGAATATCACTTGTAAATAGAACAATTGCAACTAAAAGCTTGTCTTTCTTGGGGAATAATGCTATGAAATGTATATTCGTTTTTAGCATTATCAAATATTCCCACACTTGAGCGTTGCTTGTCCTCAAGTAATATAGTCTTGAAATACTAGAATCACTTCTTTATTCTTCACACTTTGTACATCAGTGATTTCTATACGGCGGTATAAACAATGGTAGTAACGATATGGTTTACAGTCCCACATGACTATAAAAATTTAGATCCATTAAGGAAATTGGATCTTTATGAAAACATTTGATCTTTTGAAAATTAAATCTAGTTTTACCCTAGATAAGTTTTCCGGAATAACCCTTTACCGGTGTTTGCAAATTATTTTTGTGGGTTTGGTGGGTTTCATATTTGAAAATTTTAGCTCAAAACTTATGATTTTGTGTCACCCACTTGCTAATATATATTTCAGAACAACCATAGACACTCTATATGCAGTAATATTGGAGTTAGCTATACAGGCTTGAGGTTGATTCCAAAATATTATATATACTTTGAGTTGTGATCTAGCCTGAGGCTTGTATACACGAGGTCATGGATTGATTCAAGATAATATATATTGCTTTATTTTCTGTACATCTAACTGTGGACAACTAGTTGTAGGTTACTAACGACGACAGCTGACTTAATAAACTTAAAACAGCAAAACGTATTAAAAGTGTTGTAAATATATTTTGAACATACTTTGATATATATGTACATATTTGTTATAGTTTCGTGAATCGACCAGTGGCCAAGTCTTACTTCCCGACGAAGTAAAAAATCTGTGAAAGTGAGTTATAGTCCCACTTTTAAAATCTAATATTTTTTGGATGAGAATACATGCAGCTTTATAAATGTTTTACAAAATAGACACAAGTACATGAAACTACTTTCTATGGTTGAATGATCGAAGCCGAATATGCCCCTTTTTGCTTGGTAGCCTAAGAATTAGGGAACATCACTAATTTTGAGAATTAGTGCATGCCTAATTGACGCGAATCCTAAAGATAGATCTATTGGGCCTAACAAACCCCATCCAAAGTACCGGATACTTTAGTACTTCGAGTTTTATATCATGTCCGATGGATTTCTCGGAATGATGGGGATATTCTTATATGCATCTTGTTAATGTCGGTTACCAGGTGTTCACCATATGAATGATTTTTATCTCTATGTATGGGATGTATATTGAAATATGAAATCTTGTGGTCTATTATTATGATTTGATAATATATAGGTTAAACCTATAACTCACCAACATTTTTGTTGACGTTTTAAGCATGTTTATTCTCAGGTGATTATTAAGAGCTTCCACTGTTGCATACTAAAATGAGGACAAGATTTGGAGTCCATGCTTGTATGATATTATGTAAAAACTGCATTCAAGAAACTTATTTTTGATGTAATATATTCTTATTGTAAACAATAATGTAATGGTCGTGTGTAAACGGTATATTTTAGATTATCATTATTTGATAATCTACGTAATGCTTTTTAAACCTTTATAGATAAAATAAAGGTTATGGTTGTTTTAAAAATGAATGCAGTCTTTGAAAAACGTCTCATATAGATGTCAAAACCTCGCAACGAAATCAATTAATATGGAACGTTTATAATCAATATGAACGGGACATTTCAGTTGGTATCCGAGCGTTGGTCTTAGAGAACCAGAATTTTTGCATTAGTGTGTCTTACCGAGTTTGTTAGGATGCATTAGTGAGTCTGGACTTCGACCGTGTTTTTCTTATAAAAAAACGATTGCTTAACTTTTTTTGTTGGAAACTATATGTCATAACCCGTCCTTAACCATAAGAACGCGTTAGATAACGTATGATTTCATTGCGAGGTATTGACCTCTATATGAGACATTTTTGAAAGAAAACTGCATATATTATACATTACAAACCATAACCATTATTTTTGTTACAAACTTAAGACAATAAAAAGAAGATTAACGTTTAGCGATAATCTTCGACTTACAAACTTTACAAATGATGACAACAACACGGTTTCTAGCATATTTTACAGTACAACATCTTGGATATGCAGTTTTATTTTTGACACAAACATGCGTACGCAAGATCCTGGTTAGATCCAACATGATGCAGCGGAAGCTTTAGAAATCACCTGAGAATAGACATGTTTAAAAAGGTCAACATAAAGTTGGTGAAATATAGGTTTAATGCCGTCTGCAATATATATATAGACCACAAGATTTCGTATATAATCAGTTTAATAAAAGTATTCTAAGTGGTTGAGCACTCGGTAACCATACTTAACATTTTCACGTCGCATATTCCCTTTAATATGAAATCTTACTACACCGTACCAAGTGTAGTCACAAAACGAAGTACTGTGCAACCGTTGAATACTGGTCGTCCAGTCCGGTTGGGGTTGTCAGGCCCGATAGATCTATCAACAGGATTCGCGTTTACAATACCGCTGTAAATATTAGTTACCAAGCTACAGGGAAGTATGCCAGTGGTACAACTCAACGTAGAATATATTTTTCAGTTACTTGTGTCCATATCGTAAAACATAAAATACATGTATTCTCATCCCGAAATATTTAGAGTTTAAAAGTGGGACTATATACTCACTTTTGTCTTGATGATATAAATAATTTGACTCGGTCTTCCGGTTGATATCACGAACCTATCCATATATAATATATCAATATGTTTTCATTTTAAACAAACGTTATATATATATACTTGTTATACTTTTAATACTTTGAATATTTCCTTAGTCCGAAGTTAGCAGTCCGAGGTTAGCAATTCAATTTTTAATGGTTCATTTTTAGATGTTTAATATACCCGCAATGAATAAATACAACCCCCAACGAAATAAATAAAACTCCCGTAAAACCCCATCATAAATGTATTGGTCGAGATTAATCTTGACCCATGGTACCGGTGTTGTCAAATGACGTGTTGCGTACAATCATGGGATCTTATGATTAATCTTCTCGTGTTGCTTACGGGTGATCCTGAACCATATGAAATTGAATTATGAGTACATATATATAAAATATCATGTTATCTTAGAAGTATGTGATTTTATGTAAATTTTTCCAATGAATCCCGAAGTCATTTAAGCCTTGGATAACCAATTTTGTTTCGGTCATAGTTTCTTCGTTACAAGTCCGTTTTCGTTGATTCAACTTGCCATCTCCTTGGATCGAGTCCCTCTTTAAGACTATGAACTGTAAATACCTTAGTTTGTATTCAAAATCACACGGCATAGGTCAAACTTTAGTGAAACTTATGAAGTTAATCATTTTCGTTACAACAAAATCATTTAATGACCATTTTTCTAAAAATACTTATACTTTGAAAAACCAAGTTTTACCTTGTTAAATTAGCATATACATAAGTTATATTACAGGTCTTGAAGTATTTTAAAAGTTAAGTTAGAAGGATCTATTTAGTTTGCAAACAAGTTTGAAAACATTCAAACTATGTTCTTGTTGTTAAACTTGTATACCACAAAATATGATAGCTATATATATATGAATCGAATAAGGTTATGAACATATATTCTACCTCAAGTTCCTTGGATGAAGTTGCTGTAAAAGAGAAGTAAGAAGCTAGAATCAAAAGGGTGATAGAAGTGGATGAAAGATTGGAAGTAAGTTGGTGTTCTTGGAGGGTTTTCTTGAAGTGTTTTTGTATGGTTTTCTTATGGTGTTTTAGTATGGTTTTTGAAGCTAGATCTTTATGGAATTTTGCTGGGTTGTTATGGAGTTTAGAGAGTAAGAAAGAGTGTGTGTTTTAGCTAGGAAATTGAAGTAGTAAATGAAGCAAAATGATCATGTATATATACACCATAAAATCGTGAATGATGATGATGATGGACAAGTTCACATGTTGTATTTTTGTGTAATAATTCATGCATGCATCCAAAATCCAATTACCTTGCTCTAAGGGCAGTAACAAGGGTGGGTTAGGTGGTGATTTGATGTGTATTTACTATTAGTAAATACGTATAGAAGCTTGGTATGATACGAGTACAAATACTCTAGGTATACGTATAGAAATTTTGTGAAAAATGGAATGAGGATTCAAATATAGCTATCTTTTGTGAATACACTTATATGATTTTATGTATTTAAGTTCTTAAAAGTGATTAAATACATTACTTATACAATATATGTATAAACATTATAAGTCTTAAGTATTTATGTCAAATAACGTTACGTATAGTTATCGTTTTGAAAACTTAAGTTAGTAGTTTCAAAATACACATATAACTTGTTGTTATTAATACAAAATGAGATATTAAAACATTTATTAATCATGTTAAATATGTATATATACATTTATATACACAAACGTATAATTATCATATATTGTATAGTTCGTGATATCATCGGTCAAACTAGACGGTCGAACGTTGTGTAAAACTCTTTTCGGAAATATAAATCTCGACAATTTGGATTGCTTATCATGTTGGCAAGGTTTAATTTATGTAAATATTAATCTTATAAGTATAGAATGATCGAAAAAGTGCGGGTCGTTACATTACCTCCCCGTTAAATAAATTTCGTCCCGAAATTTTAAAATTGTACCTATTTTGCGTCATCGAGAAACAAGTGTGGATACTTTTGCTTCATCTGATCCTCTCATTCCCAAGTAAACTCGGGACCTCTTCTAGCATTCCAACGAACCTTAACAATCGGTATATTGCTCTGTTTGAGCTGTTTAACTTCACGGTCCATGATTTCGATTGGTTCTTCGACGAATTGTAGTTTCTCGTCGACATGGATTTCTTCAAGAGGAATGGTGAGGTCTTCCTTTGCAAGACACTTCTTAAGGTTTGAGACGTGAAAGGTATTATGTACTCCGGCGAGTTGTTGTGGTAACTCGAGTCGATAAGCTACCGGTCCAATGCGTTCGATGATCTTAAACGGGCCTACGTATCTTGGGTTCAGTTTACCCCTTTTGCCGAAACGTATTACACCTTTCCAAGGTGACACCTTTAGCATAACCATGTCCCCGACCTGAAACTTTAATGGTTTCCTTCGGACATCGGCGTAGCTCTTTTGGCGACTGCGGGCTGTTTTTAATCTCTCCTTGATTTGCACTATCTTCTCAGTCGTTTCATGTATGATCTCGGGACCAGTTAATTATCGATCTCCTACTTCATTCCAACAGATAGGAGATCTACACTTCCTTCCATACAATGCTTCGAATGGCGCAGCTCCAATGCTCGCATGATAACTATTATTATACGAGAATTCTGCTAACGGTAGATATTTATCCCATCCGTTTCCAAAATCGATCACACATGCCCTGAGCATGTCTTCAAGAGTCTGAATTGTTCTCTCACTCTGCCCGTCGGTCTGCGGATGATATGCGGTACTCATATCCAAACGAGTTCCTAATGCCTCCTGTAGTGATTGCCAAAACTTTGAGGTAAATCTACTATCACGATCGGATATAATGGAAATAGGTATCCCATGCCTTGAAACAACTTCCTTTATATACAATCGTAATAGTTTCTCCATTCTATCCGTTTCCTTTATAGGCAAGAAATGTGCAGACTTGGTGAGACGATCAACAATCACCCAAATGGTGTCGTATCCCCAGGCAGTCTTTGGTAACTTCGTGATGAAATCCATGGTAATACCATCCCATTTCCATTCTGGGATTTCTGGTTGTTGAAGTAACCCTGACGGCTTCTGGTGTTCTGCTTTGACCTTAGAACAAGTTAAACACTCCCCAACATATGTTGCAACGTCTATCTTCAAATTAGGCCACCAATAATGCGTCTTAAGATCTTGGTACATCTTTCCAACTCCAGGATGTATCGAATATCTTGTCTTATGTGCCTCGTTCAATATCAACTTCCTTAATCCACCCAACTTCGGTACCCAAATACGATTTGCAAAATATCGAATTCCATCTTCCCGCATAACGAGTTGCTTCTCATACTTCTTCATTATTTCATTTCCTATATTTTCTTTAGTAAGTGCTTCTCGTTGAACTTCTTTGATTTGTGAGTTGAGATTCATGCGAATTTTTATGTTCATCGCTCGTACTCGGATTGGTTCTCGTTCCTTTCTGCTTAGAGCATCGGCCACCACGTTCGCCTTCCCGGGATGATAACGAATTTCACAATCATAGTCGTTTATCAGCTCGACCCACCTACGTTGCCTCATGTTCAGCTGTTTCTGATCAAAAATATGTTGAAGGCTTTTATGATCAGTAAACACAGTGAATTTAACCCCATACAAGTAGTGTCTCCACATCTTCAATGCAAACACGACTGCTCCCAATTCTAGATCATGCGTCGTATAATTCCGCTCGTGAATCTTCAATTGTCGAGATGCAAATGCAATTACTTTCTTTCGTTGCATAAGAACACAACCAAAACCTTGTCGCGAAGCGTCACAATATATTTCAAAATCATCGTTCCCTTCAGGTAACGATAAAATAGGCGCCGTAGTTAACTTCTTCTTCAGTAATTGAAATGCGTTCTCCTGCTCCGAGGTCCATTCGTATTTCTTCCCTTTTTGCGTTAATGTTGTCAGCGGCTTAGCTATTCGGGAAAAATCTTGAATAAACCTTCTATAATAACCGGCTAAACCCAAAAATTGACGTATCTGCGTTGGTGTCTTAGGAGTCTCCCATTTTTCAATAGCTTCAGTTTTTGCTGGATCAACCTGAATTCCTTCGCTATTAACAACGTGACCAAGAAATTGCACTTCTTTCAACCAGAAAGCACACTTAGAAAATTTAGCATAAAGTTGTTCTTTTCTCAACAACTCCAGTATCAACCTTAAATGCTCTTCATGCTCTTGCTCACTCTTGGAATAGATAAGAATATCATCAATGAAAACGATAACAAACTTATCTAAATACGGACTACAAACTCGATTCATGAGGTCCATGAATACAGCTGGCGCATTTGTCAACCCAAACGGCATGACCAAAAATTCGTAATGACCATAACGTGTTCGAAAAGCAGTTTTCGGAATGTCCTCTTCTTTGACACGTAGTTGATGATAGCCCGATCTTAGGTCGATTTTCGAATAAACACATGATCCCTGGAGTTGATCAAATAAGTCGTCAATTCTCAGTAGTGGATACCGATTTTTGATAGTTAACTTATTTAATTCACGATAATCTATGCACATCCTAAAAGATCCATCTTTCTTCTTAACAAACAAAATTGGAGCTCCCCACGGTGAAGTACTCGGTCGTATGAATCCACGGTCCAGTAATTCTTTTAACTGACTTTGAAGTTCTTTTAACTCGGACGGTGCAAGTCTATATGGAGCACGAGCCACTGGTGCAGCTCCTGGTACTAAATCTATTTGAAATTCTACCGATCTAAATGGAGGTAATCCCGGCAACTCTTCCGGAAAAACTTCAGGAAAATCTCTTGCCACAGGCACGTCGTTGATGCCCTTTTCTTTCTTTTCGACTTTATTAACATGTGCTAAAATAGCGTAACATCCCTTTTCTAAACACTTCTTGGCTTTCAAACAACTAATGAGTTTTAGCTTTGAATTACCCTTCTCTCCATAAATCATCACTGGCATTTTATCCTTACCAGGAATACGAATTGCCTTCTTAGCACAAACAACTTCCGCTCCTACTTTGGACATCCAGTCCATGCCGACTATTACATCAAAACCTCCTAATTCTACGGGTATTAAGTCGATTTTAAACGTTTCTCCGGCTAGATTTATTTCACAATCACGACAAATTTTATCGGCTTTAATTAGCTTACCATTAGCTAACTCAATCAAGTACTTAGCATCTAGAGGTAATGATGAACAATTCAATTTAGTGTAAAAATTTATACACACGTAACTTCTATCGGCGCCAGTATCAAATAAAATAGATGCTGATAAGTTATTAATGGTAAACGTACCCGTAACAAGTTCCGGGTCTTCTCGTGCCTCTCTAGCATTAATAACAAACGCTCTTCCACGTGCAGGTCCGCCATTCTGATTCGGGCACTGGCTCTTATAATGACCTTGTTTTCCACACCCAAAACAAGTAATGTTAGCCAAAGCAGTTCTATTTGCGTTGGTGGCAGGAGTCTTGTTACCATTTGCATTTGTAACGAGAGCCTTACAATCTTCAGCAAGATGTCCCTGTCTATTGCATTTGGTGCACAACACACTGCAGTAACCAAAATGATGTTTGTGACAACGGTTGCATAAAGGACTTTGTCCTTTGTAACCAAAGCCTGAACCGCTACCCGCACCTTTCGTGGTTTCTTGTTTCTTATAAGGTTGTTGTTGGTTACCTCGATCATAACCTCCATTCCACTTTTTCTTGTTCCCCAATACCTTCACCTCAGTATTAAATGCTTTCTTGTCCAAAATGACCTGATCCATTAGCTCGTTCGCCATGGTTATAGCTTCATGAATTGTCTTAGGTTTCGACGCCGTAACGTTTGCCTTGACCTTTTTGGGCAAACCACCTTTGTACATTTCAATCTTCCGTGCTTCGGTTGGGACCAATTCAGGGCATAGTAAAACTAATTCCATGAATCGCTGGTTGTAGTTGGTGATTTCAGTACCAACCACCTTCAAACTTCGTAACTCATCTTCTAACTTAATAACCTCATTCCTTGGACAATACTCGGTGATTATCATTGCTTTGAATTCTTCCCATGGAGTATCATAAGCTACATCTCCTCCTACCGCCTTCACATAATTCTTCCACCATGTGAGTGCACTATCTTGTAAAGTGCACGATGCATACTTGGTCATGTCTTTTTCATCACAACCGCTGATTTTGAACACCGTCTCCATCTTTTCTATCCATCGGGTTAAACCGATAGGTCCTTCCGTTCCACTGAATGATGAAGGTTTGCAAGCTTGAAACGTCTTGTAGGAGCATCCTACACGAGGATTTGGATTAACTGCAGTAGCTCTTGCAGCTTCGACCCATAGCATTCTATCGTTGACTCGCTGGTTGATGAAGTTCTCGACTTCTTGTTCCGTCATTCGGTTCAATCGCGCCATTTCCTAATGAAAGAAAATAATTATTCACATGGATTATTATAGATGTAGTATGTATTTATAGTACATTTATAGCTTGTTAATAATATGAACCAGGTATTATTATAAAAGCCTTTTCTTCTTATTAGCGTTTTATAATTATATCTTGGGTAGTACCTACCCGTTAATGTTCATACTTAATAGCTTAGTACAGAATCAATTACTACAATCTAAATAATACTTAACCATGGAAAATTATTGCATTTCATACTTCGCTATTTTACATATGCTTATCTTACATCAAACTTTAAGCAAACCACACTAATAATATTATACAAAACATTATATGATTCCATGGCTTAATACGGCAGTGCATCGTTTGGTCTATTTTCTAGGGCGTTTAGTTCCAATGAATGGCCTAACGCTTATCCTAGCTGTCTGCCTACGTTTTGGCTGAGGAGCCGAAGAACTAGATGCGGGAATAGCACTAATAGGAATAGCGGGAATAGGGGTGGTAGTGTTGAGTGGAATTGGTGCTACGTCATTCTCACTAAGTTCGGGATTTGAATTTTCTAATTCATTCGCTTTTCGTTTCTTTCCTTGATCGAATTTTTCTTTCGTAATTTCTAGTATTTCTTCCTCGGGTTCACTTTCTTCTTCGGGTTCACTTTCCTCTTCGGGTTCACTTTCCTCCTCGGGTTCACTTTCCGATATTTCTATAGTTGGTTCATCTGGAAATTGTGAGTCTTCCCCAAAAATACCATTTTCGTCATCGGATATGTTAATGACTGAAACACAATCTGAAGATTCTGATTCGGAGTCGCTGAATGTGATAATAAGTTTCGAGCCCGACATCTATCACACAACAACTAACCCATTAGTACTTACATAATATTTACATATGAATTTTTAACCAACAGTGATAAGCAATGGTTTTTTTTTTTAAAATCAAACCCGGTCAAAGTCCAGACTTACTAATGTATCCTAACAACTTATCGGTTTAGACACACTAATGCAAACCTGGTTCGCTAAGACCACCGCTCTGATACCACATGTCATAACCCGTCCTTAACCATAAGAACGCGTTAGATAACGTATGATTTCATTGCGAGGTATTGACCTCTATATGAGACATTTTTGAAAGAAAACTGCATATATTATACATTACAAACCATAACCATTATTTTTGTTACAAACTTAAGACAATAAAAAGAAGATTAACGTTTAGCGATAATCTTCGACTTACAAACTTTACAAATGATGACAACAACACGGTTTCTAGCATATTTTACAGTACAACATCTTGGATATGCAGTTTTATTTTTGACACAAACATGCGTACGCAAGATCCTGGTTAGATCCAACATGATGCAGCGGAAGCTTTAGAAATCACCTGAGAATAGACATGTTTAAAAAGGTCAACATAAAGTTGGTGAAATATAGGTTTAATGCCGTCTGCAATATATATATAGACCACAAGATTTCGTATATAATCAGTTTAATAAAAGTATTCTAAGTGGTTGAGCACTCGGTAACCATACTTAACATTTTCACGTCGCATATTCCCTTTAATATGAAATCTTACTACACCGTACCAAGTGTAGTCACAAAACGAAGTACTGTGCAACCGTTGAATACTGGTCGTCCAGTCCGGTTGGGGTTGTCAGGCCCGATAGATCTATCAACAGGATTCGCGTTTACAATACCGCTGTAAATATTAGTTACCAAGCTACAGGGAAGTATGCCAGTGGTACAACTCAACGTAGAATATATTTTTCAGTTACTTGTGTCCATATCGTAAAACATAAAATACATGTATTCTCATCCCGAAATATTTAGAGTTTAAAAGTGGGACTATATACTCACTTTTGTCTTGATGATATAAATAATTTGACTCGGTCTTCCGGTTGATATCACGAACCTATCCATATATAATATATCAATATGTTTTCATTTTAAACAAACGTTATATATATATACTTGTTATACTTTTAATACTTTGAATATTTCCTTAGTCCGAAGTTAGCAGTCCGAGGTTAGCAATTCAATTTTTAATGGTTCATTTTTAGATGTTTAATATACCCGCAATGAATAAATACAACCCCCAACGAAATAAATAAAACTCCCGTAAAACCCCATCATAAATGTATTGGTCGAGATTAATCTTGACCCATGGTACCGGTGTTGTCAAATGACGTGTTGCGTACAATCATGGGATCTTATGATTAATCTTCTCGTGTTGCTTACGGGTGATCCTGAACCATATGAAATTGAATTATGAGTACATATATATAAAATATCATGTTATCTTAGAAGTATGTGATTTTATGTAAATTTTTCCAATGAATCCCGAAGTCATTTAAGCCTTGGATAACCAATTTTGTTTCGGTCATAGTTTCTTCGTTACAAGTCCGTTTTCGTTGATTCAACTTGCCATCTCCTTGGATCGAGTCCCTCTTTAAGACTATGAACTGTAAATACCTTAGTTTGTATTCAAAATCACACGGCATAGGTCAAACTTTAGTGAAACTTATGAAGTTAATCATTTTCGTTACAACAAAATCATTTAATGACCATTTTTCTAAAAATACTTATACTTTGAAAAACCAAGTTTTACCTTGTTAAATTAGCATATACATAAGTTATATTACAGGTCTTGAAGTATTTTAAAAGTTAAGTTAGAAGGATCTATTTAGTTTGCAAACAAGTTTGAAAACATTCAAACTATGTTCTTGTTGTTAAACTTGTATACCACAAAATATGATAGCTATATATATATGAATCGAATAAGGTTATGAACATATATTCTACCTCAAGTTCCTTGGATGAAGTTGCTGTAAAAGAGAAGTAAGAAGCTAGAATCAAAAGGGTGATAGAAGTGGATGAAAGATTGGAAGTAAGTTGGTGTTCTTGGAGGGTTTTCTTGAAGTGTTTTTGTATGGTTTTCTTATGGTGTTTTAGTATGGTTTTTGAAGCTAGATCTTTATGGAATTTTGCTGGGTTGTTATGGAGTTTAGAGAGTAAGAAAGAGTGTGTGTTTTAGCTAGGAAATTGAAGTAGTAAATGAAGCAAAATGATCATGTATATATACACCATAAAATCGTGAATGATGATGATGATGGACAAGTTCACATGTTGTATTTTTGTGTAATAATTCATGCATGCATCCAAAATCCAATTACCTTGCTCTAAGGGCAGTAACAAGGGTGGGTTAGGTGGTGATTTGATGTGTATTTACTATTAGTAAATACGTATAGAAGCTTGGTATGATACGAGTACAAATACTCTAGGTATACGTATAGAAATTTTGTGAAAAATGGAATGAGGATTCAAATATAGCTATCTTTTGTGAATACACTTATATGATTTTATGTATTTAAGTTCTTAAAAGTGATTAAATACATTACTTATACAATATATGTATAAACATTATAAGTCTTAAGTATTTATGTCAAATAACGTTACGTATAGTTATCGTTTTGAAAACTTAAGTTAGTAGTTTCAAAATACACATATAACTTGTTGTTATTAATACAAAATGAGATATTAAAACATTTATTAATCATGTTAAATATGTATATATACATTTATATACACAAACGTATAATTATCATATATTGTATAGTTCGTGATATCATCGGTCAAACTAGACGGTCGAACGTTGTGTAAAACTCTTTTCGGAAATATAAATCTCGACAATTTGGATTGCTTATCATGTTGGCAAGGTTTAATTTATGTAAATATTAATCTTATAAGTATAGAATGATCGAAAAAGTGCGGGTCGTTACACTATATATTATTAACATGTAAATATTATGTGATATATTAATCTCTTAACGTGTTTGATATTGTGTGATAGATGTCTACCTCTTGTACAAATCCCATCGACTCACCTAATAATAATGAAGAGTCGAATATACTTTCGGAAGATTTACAAATTCCCGAAGAGGAACCAGAAGAAGAGGAACCGGAAGAAGAGGAACCGGAAGAAGAGGAACCGGAAGAAGAGGAACCGGAAGAGGAGGAACCGGAAGAGGAGGAACCGGAAGAGGAGGAACTGGAAGAAGAGGAACCGGAAGAGGAGGAACCGGAAGAAGAGGAACCGGAAGAGGAAGAACCGGAAGAGGAAGAACCGGAAGAAGAAGAAGAAGAGGTTCCGGAGGAAGAAATATTGATACCTACAGTAAATTGGTTAAATAAAAGAAAATCCTCAACCAACGGACCAAAGTCAATAATGGTCAATGGTGTTTTCGCAGAGGAAGCAAAATATTGGGAAGATTACCAATTTTTCGATGAATCGGATCCCGATGAGGATTCCGATGATGTTATAGAAATTACCTCGACCCAATTTAATAAAGCAAAAGAAAATAATAAGGGAAAAGGTATAAAAATAGAGAAACCTGATTCCAACCCCGATGAACTTTATATGTATCGGCAACGTCCGTATTTCCTAAAATGTAACAATAACCCGGGAACCTCTAAACCACCAGGTTTTTCTAAACCATTGTGGAAAACGACAGCTCGTATTAGGGGAGCATCATATATCCCTAGGAAATTAGCAAAACGAACCAAGTCCGAAGAAGAAAAAACGAGTGAGTCGGATTAAAGAGTTGTAATCATGTTGTGTAATATATGTAATATAGTGTGCTTGTGCTTTTTTTGATAAATGTAAAATTGCTTGTATTATTTGTTAATTATCTTTTATGAATCTAACCCTCGTCTATTTTTACAGTATAAAAACACAAAATGGACGTTAAGGGTAAACAACCGAATATTTTAGAAGACCTACCAGAGAATATGATTGATGAAATCTTGTCTAGAGTCGGTCAGAATTCATCAGCACAATTAGTTATGGCGAAATGAACTTGTCAAACATTTGAAAGACTTTCCAGAAATGTCTTAGTTTATAAAAGGATTTCCTTTGATAGGTGGGGTATATCATATTGGGAGATCGTAAGTTACGCCATGTTTTCTTTAAAGCATTAAATGCGGGGAACCCAAATGCAATTTTACGTTACAGGTTAAGAACCTATTTTGACTCAACATATCCCAACATAGGATTTCTTGAGTTATAAAGAGCTTTTAACATGCAACATAAAGAAGCATGTTATGCTTACGGGTTAATAATGTTCGCTTCTCATCAAATTGAGAAAAAGAACATTGGGTTGCAACTTTTAAATAAAACGTTCCCACAAGTGACGGACTCGGTAGTTGAGATGAGAAACAAGGTTTTTAGATTGTTACAGGGCTGTTGGGCATTACGAAACCCTCGTCCTTTTGACGACATTACAACATGCTGCCTAGCCAATGGTCATAACGGTTACTTTCCACAAAACCAAGGATGGGAAGTCGTCTTAGTAAAACTAGAATGCATGACTTGTTTCTGGACTTATGAATTACGTGTCTTTATTTCTTTTGATGAACAACTTGCGTATTAACTAGAATTGCATTTATAGCTACCGAGTAGCAATGTTATTATGTGTTATATTTCATCCTATATGTATAATAGCGGTATTGTAAGTTGTAATAATTTGTATAAAGTTTGAACGCGAAATTTTATTGTAATAAGTTTTTCATAAAGAAGCATAGTAGTTGAGTTGTATAGTAGCTAGTAAGTATGAACTTAACGGGTAGGTACTACCCGAATTAAAACTATAAAATGCTAATATGAAGAAAAAGCTTTTATAAATAAGTTCATATAATGCTACGAAATACTATTGACTACTCTTAAATTCTCTATGATTAACTCAATTCTTTTGGCAATTTTTGAAGGAAATGGCACCGGCAACTCGTCAGAACTTGAACATGAGTGAGGAAGACTTCCGTGTTTTCCTTGCAGCAAACATAGCTGCAGTACAGGATGCGATGCAAAATAACAATAACTCAGGATCTAGCAGTGGAACTAATTCCACAAGAAATCGTGTAGGATGCTCCTACAAAGAATTCACTGCCTGCAAACCTTTGGAATTTGATGGAACCGAAGGACCAATTGGATTGAAATGGTGGACCAAGAAGGTCAAATCGGTGTTTGCCATAAGTAAGTGTACTGAAGAGGACAAAGTTAAGTACGCTACGCATACCTTCACAGGTACTGCGTTAACGTAGTGGAACACCTATCTTGAACAGGTAGGACAAAATGCTGCTTACGCACTACCATGGTCAGCATTCAAGCAATTGATGAACGAGCAGTATCGTCCCAGAAATGAGGTCAATAAGCCCAAGGTAGAGCTTAGAGGATTACGAACGCAAGGTTTCGATATCACCACGTACGAACGACGATTCACAGAATTGTGCCTATTGTGTCCCAGAACGTTCGAAGACGAAGAAGAGAAGATCGACGCATTTGTAAAAGGGTTACCGGAAAGAATTTAAGAAGATGTGAGTTCACACGAGCCCACCTCCATACAAAAGGCAAGTCGAATGGCTCACAAATTAGTGAACCAGATCGAAGGAAGGATTAAGGAACAGACGACCGAAGAGGCTAACATGAAACAACTCAAGAGAAAGTGGGAGGAAAACAATGACAAGAGTCACCAATACAACAACAACAATCACAACCACAATCGCAATAACTATCCCAATAACCGCAACATCAATCGCAACAACAACTTCAACAAACGTCCCAACAACAACTATAATAATCGTCCCAACAACAATAACAACCGTTACAACAACAATAATCAGAAACAGCAATGCCAAAGGTGTGAAGAGAATCACCCGGGGTTCTGCACAACATTTTGTAACAAGTGTAAAAGAAATGGTCATAGCGCGACAAAGTGTGAGGTCTACGGACCAATGTATAACAGAACTAAAGGAACAAATAATGCCGGAACGAGTAATGTCGGAACAAGTAGTGTCGGAGCAAGTACTGCCAACGTAGTCTGTAATAAATGTGGAAAACCGGGCCACATTATTAGAAATTTCCCAAACCAAGGGAATACTAATTGGCAAGGCCGCGGAAGAGTTTTCAATATTAATGCGGCAGAAGTGCAAGAAGACCCGGAGCATGTTACGGGTACGTTTCTTACTGAAAATACATCTACTTATGTTTTATTTGATTCGGGTATGGATAGAAGCTATATGAGTAGAGATTTTTGTGCTAAATTAAGTTGCCCATTGACGCCTTTGGATAGTAAATTTTTACTCGAATTAGCAAACGGTAAATTAATTTCAGCAGATAATATATGTCGGGATAGAGAAATTAAACTGGGGGATGAAACGTTTAAAATTGATTTAATACCAGTCGAGTTAGGGAGTTTTGATGTAATAATTGGCATAGACTGGTTGAAAAAGGTGAGAGCAGAGGTTGTTTGTTACAAAAATGTGATTCGCATTATGCGTGAAAAGGGAAAACCTTTAATGGTGTACGGAGAAAAGAGCAACGCGAAGTTAAATCTTCTTAGTAACCTGAAGGCACAAAAACTAATAAGAAAAGGTTGCTATGCTGTGCTATCACACGTCGAGAAAATCAATTTCGAAGAAAAGAACATCAATGATGTTCCCGTTGCAAAAGAATTTCCCGATGTATTTCTAAAAGAATTACCAGGACTACCTCCACACCGATCCGTTGAATTTCAAATAGACCTTGTACCGGGAGCTGCACCAATAGCTCGTGCTCCATACAGACTCGCACCAAGCGAAATGAAGGAACTTCAGAGCCAATTACAAGAACTTTTAGAGCGTGATTTCATTTGACCAAGCACATCACTGTGGGGAGCTCCTGTTTTGTTTGTTAAGAAGAAGGATGGTACATTTAGGTTATGTATCGACTACCGAGAGTTGAACAAACTTACCATCAAGAACCGCTACCCACTACCGAGAATCGACGACTTATTTGATCAACTACAAGGCTCGTCGGTTTATTCGAAGATTGATTTACGTTCTGGGTATCATCAAATACAGGTGAAGGAGGATGATATTCCAAAGACTGCTTTTAGGACACGTTACGGTCATTACGAGTTTATGGTTATGCCGTTTGAGTTGACTAACGCACCAGCTGTGTTCATGGACCTCATGAACCGAGTATGTGGACCATACCTTGACAAATTTGTCATTGTTTTCATCGATGACATACTTATTTACTCGAAGAATGATCAAGAGCACGAAGAATATTTGAGAAAAGTACTAGAGTTGCTGAGGAAATAAAAACTGTACGCTAAGTTTTCAAAGTGTGCATTTTGGTTGGAAGAAGTTCAATTCCTCGGTCATATAGTAAACAAAGAATGTATTCAGGTGGATCTAGCAAAGATTGGAACTGTTGAAAAGTGGGAAACCCCGAAAACTCCGAAGCATATACGTCAATTTTTAGGACTAGCTGGTTACTACAGAAGGTTCATTCAAGATTTTTCCAGAATAGCAAAACCCTTGACTGCTTGAATGGAAGGATGAACAAGAAAAGGCGTTTCAATTATTAAATAAAAAGTTAACTACAGTACCTATATTGTCATTACCTGAAGGGAATGATGATTTTGTGATATATTGTGATGCCTCAAAGCAAGGTCTCGGTTGTGTATTAATGCAACGAACGAAAGTAATTGCTTATGCGTCTAGACAATTGAAGATTCACGAGTAGAATTATACGACGCATGATTTGGAATTAGGCGCGGTTGTTGTTTTGCACTAAAGACTTGGAGGCACTACTTATATGGGGTCAAAAGTATTATATATACCGACCACAAAAGTCTTCAACACATATTTAATCAGAAACAACTGAACATGAGGCAGCGCAGATGGATTGAATTGTTGAATGATTACGACTTTGAGATTCGTTATCACCCGGGGAAGGCAAATGTGGTAGCCGACGCCTTGAGCAGAAAGGACAGAGAACCCATTCGAGTAAAAGCTATGAATATAATGATTCACAATAACCTTACTACTCAAATAAAGGAGGCACAACAAGGAGTTTTAAAAGAGGAAAATTTAAAGGATGAAATACCCAAAGGATTGGAGAAGCATCTTGATATTCGAGAAGACGGAACCCGGTATAGGGCTGAAAGAATTTGGTTACCAAAATTTGGAGAGATGGGAGAAATGGTACTTAGAGAAGCTCATAAAACCAGATACTCAATACACCCTGGAACGGGGAAGATGTACAAGGATCTCAAGAAACATTTTTGGTGACCGGGTATGAAAGTCGATGTTGCTAAATACGTAGGAGAATGTTTGACGTATTCTAAGGTCAAAGCGGAGTATCAGAAACCATCAGGTCTACTTCAACAACCCGAAATCCTGGAATGGAAATGGGAAAACATTACCATGGATTTCATCACTAAATTGCCAAGGACTGCAAGTGGTTTTGATACTATTTGGGTAATAGTTAATCGTCTCACCAAATCAGTACACTTCCTGCCAATAAGAGAAGATGACAAGATGGAGAAGTTAGCATAACTGTATTTGAAGGAAGTCGTCTCCAGACATGGAATACCAATCTCTATTATCTCTGATAGGGATGGAAGACTTATTTCAAGATTCTGGCAGACATTACAGCAAGCATTAGGAACTCGTCTAGACATGAATACTGCCTATCATCCACAAACTGATGGGCAGAGCAAAAGGACGATACAAATGCTTGAATACATGCTACGAGCATGTGTTATTGATTTCGGAAACAGTTGGGATCGACATCTACCATTAGCAGAATTTTCCTACAACAACAGCTACCATTCAAGCATTGAGATGGTACCGTTTGAAGCACATTATGGTAGAAAGTGCAGGTCTCCAATTTGTTGGAGTGAAGTGTGGGATAGACAGATTACGGGTCCAGAGATAATACAAGAAACTACCGAGAAGATCATCCATATTCAACAACGGTTGAAAACCGCCCAAAGTCGACAAAAGAGCTACGCTGACATTAAAAGAAAAGATATAGAATTTGAAATTGGAGAGATGGTCATGCTTAAAGTTTCACCTTGGAAAGGCGTTGTACGATTTGGTAAAAGAGGGAAATTAAATCCAAGGGATATTGAACCATTCAAGATTATTGATCGTGTCGGACCAGTAGCTTACCGACTTGAGTTACCTCAACAACTCGCGGCTGTACATAACACTTTCCACGTCTCGGATTTGAAGAAATGTTTTGCTAAAGAAAATCTCACTATTTTGTTAGACGAAATCTAAATCAACAAAAAAACTTCAATTCATCGAAGAACCCGTCGAAATAATGGACCGTAAGGTTAAAAGACTTAAGCAAAACAAGATACCAATTGTTAAGGTTCGATGGAATGCTCGTAGAGGACCCGAGTTCACCTTGGAATGAGAAGATCAGATGAAGAAGAAATACCCGCATTTATTTCCAGAAGATACGACAACACCTCCAACTACTTAAAATTTCGGGACGAAATTTATTTAACGGGTAGGTACTGTAGTGACCCGAACTTTTCCATGTTTATATATATTAAATGAAATTGTAATTTACATGATTAAGTGTTTCCAACATGTTAAGCAATCAAACTTGTTAAGACTTGATTAATTGAAATAGGTTTCATATAGACAATTGACCACCCAAGTTGACCGGTGATTCACGAACGTTAAAACTTGTAAAAACTATATGATGACATATATATAATTATATATATAGTTAACATGATATTATGATAAGTAAGTATCTCATTAGATATTTTAACAATGAGTTATATACATAAAATTGAGTTTATTGAATTAAGAAACTCGAAACGATATATATAACGATTATCGTTATAACAACGTCTTACTAAATACATATGAATCATATTAAGATATTGATACACTATGTTTAATCATGATAAATGATAAGTAAACATGTCGTTAATTGTATTAACAATGAACTACATATGTAAAAACAAGACTACTAACCTAATGATTTCGAAACGAGACATATATGTAACGATTATCGTTGTAACAACATTTAACTGTATATATATCATACTAAGATATATTAATATATCATAATATCATGATAATATAATAATTTAACATCTATTTAGATATAATAAACAATGGGTTAACAACATTTAACAAGATCGTTAACTTAAAGGTTTCAAAACAACATTTACATGTAACGACTAACGATGACTTAATGACTCAGTTAAAATGTATATACATGTAGTGTTTTAATATGTATTCATACACTTTTAAAAGACTTCAAGACACTTATCAAAATACTTCTACTTAACAAAAATGCTTACAATTACATCCTCGTTCAGTTTCATCAACAATTCTACTCGTATGCACCCGTATTCGTACTCGTACAATACACAGCTTTTAGATGTATGTACTATTGGTATATACACTCCAATGATCAGATCTTAGTAGCCCATGTGAGTCACCTAACACATGTGGGAACCATCATTTGGCAACTAGCATGAAATATCACATAAAATTACAAAAATATTAGTAATCATTCATGACTTATTTACATGTAAACAAAATTACACATCCTTTATATCTAATCCATATACCAACGACCAAAAACACCTACAAACACTTTCATTCTTCAATTTTCTTCATCTAATTGATCTCTCTCAAGTTCTATCTTCAAGTTCTAAGTGTTCTTCATAAATTCTATAAGTTCTAGTTTCATAAAATCAAGAATACTTCCAAGTTTGCTAGCTTACTTCCAATCTTGTAAAGTGATCATCCAACCTCAAGAAATCTTTCTTATTTATAGTAAGATATCTTTCTAATACAAGGTAATATTCATATTCAAACTTTGATTCAATTTCTATAACTATAACAATCTTATTTCGAGTGGAAATCTTACTTGAACTTGTTTTCGTGTCATGATTCTGCTTCAAGAACTTTCAAGCCATCCAAGAATCCTTTAAAGCTAGATCTATTTTTCTCATTTCCAGTAGGTTTATCCACAAAACCTGAGGTAGTAATGATGTTCATAACATCATTCGATTCATATATATAAAACTACCTTATTCAAAGGTTTAAACTTGAAATCAGTAGAACATAGTTTAGTTAATTCTAAACTTATTCGCAAACAAAAGTTAATCGTTCTAAATTGACTTTTAAAATCAACTAAACACATGTTCTATATCTATATGATATGCTAACTTAATGATTTAAAATCTGGAAACACGAAAAACACCGTAAAACCGGACATACGCCGTGGTAGTAACACCGCGGGTTGTTTTGGGTTAGTTAATTAAAAACTATGATAAACTTTGATTTAAAAGTTGTTCTTCTGAAAAAATGATTTTTCTTATGAACATGAAACTATATCCAAAAATCACCGTTAAACTTAAGTTTAATATGAAACCATAGCAACTTGAAACACTCAAAACGGATTTAAAACGAAGAAGTTATGGGTAAAACAAGATTGGATAATTTTTCTTGTTGTAGCTACGTGAAAATTGGTAACAAATCTATATTAATCATATCCTAGCTAACTCATATTGTATTATACATGTATTCTAATATATTATGTAATCTTGGGATACCATAGACACGAATATAATGTTTTGACATATCATATCTACCCATCTATATATATATTTCGGAACAACCATAGACACTCTATATGCAGTAATGTTGGAGTTAGCTATACAGGCTTGAGGTTGATTCCAAAATATTATATATACTTTGAGTTGTGATCTAGCCTGAGGCTTGTATACATGAGGTCGTGGATTGATTCAAGATAATATATATTGCTTTATTTTCTGTACATCTAACTGTGGACAACTAGTTGTAGGTTACTAACGACGACAGCTGACTTAATAAACTTAAAACAGCAAAACGTATTTAAAAGTGTTGTAAATATATTTTGAACATACTTTGATATATATGTACATATTTGTTATAGGTTCGTGAATCGACCAGTGGCCAAGTCTTACTTCCCGACGAAGTAAAAAATCTGTGAAAGTGAGTTATAGTCCCACTTTTAAAATCTAATATTTTTGGGATGAGAATACATGCAGCTTTATGAATGTTTTACAAAATAGACACAAGTACATGAAACTACTTTCTATGGTTGAATGATCGAAGCCGAATATGCCCCTTTTTGCTTGGTAGCCTAAGAATTAGGGAACATCACTAATTTTGAGAATTAGTGCACGCCTAATTGACGCGAATCCTAAAGATAGATCTATTGGGCCTAACAAACCACATCCAAAGTACCGGATGCTTTAGTACTTCGAGTTTTATGTCATGTCCGATGGATTTCCCGGAATGATGGGGATATTCTTATATGCATCTTGTTAATGTCGGTTACCAGGTGTTCACCATATGAATGATTTTTATCTCTATATATGGGATGTATATTGAAATATGAAATCTTGTGGTCTATTATTATGATTTGATAATATATAGGTTAAACCTATAACTCACCAACATTTTTGTTGACGTTTTAAGCATGTTTATTCTCGGGTGATTATTAAGAGCTTCCGCTGTTGCATACTAAAATAAGGACAAGATTTGGAGTCCATGCTTGTATGATATTATGTAAAAACTGCATTCAAGAAACTTATTTTTGATGTAATATATTCTTATTGTAAACCATTATGTAATGGTCGTGTATAAACGGTATATTTTAGATTATCATTATTTGATAATCTACATAATGCTTTTTAAACCTTTATAGATAAAATAAAGGTTATGGTTGTTTTAAAAATGAATGCAGTCTTTGAAAAACGTCTCATATAGAGGTCAAAACTTCGCAACGAAATCAATTAATATGGAACGTTTATAATCAATATGAACGGGACATTTCAATGATGACGATGGTTGAGATGGGCGACGGCCAAGGGAGAGGAGAGGGAGAAGGATGAGAGTAAATTTAGAAAAATTAGGTTTTGTGAAAAATTAAAATGTGAAGTGAAGTGTAAATGACAAAAAAAGAAAGGCACTCCCCCCTTCATGGGGTTCGGCTGAATGGGGGTAGGGTGGGCCCCCTATTGGGCCATTTTTACTTAATGTCCAATTGCTTGTGGCCCGAATGCCCGATCGAAACCCAAAACGCGAATACGCTACGAAAAATATATATAAACATATAAACACTATATATAATCATATGACAATAAAATATCATATTTAAAATAGTTTGGACTTAAAAATCCCAAAATCTTGACCGTTGGTTTGAAAACCGAAAAGATTCGCCGGATAGAAATCCACGACACGTAGAAACGTATAACTTAAAATATGAATACAAATATTCACATAACACATAATAATTAATATATTATTACTAAAATAATAATGTAGGTCATAGAAATGACGGGGCTCGAATAACAATTAACGGACGTTAAATAATAAACGGTAAAAGATAACAAAAAAAGTAGGGTCGTGACATATTACATATGGTATCAGAGCTTAACGGTTACCTAGGGTTAGGCGGAATTAGAGTGTTGGACCTTAGGACACCTTTTGAATCTAAACTGTAACCGTAGACTAGTTAAGCTACATAGAATATAGTTACACTACTTGCTACTTTACTTGATTAATATCTAACCTAACTGATATAATTGCTAGTGTACTAACTTTGTGTTTTTCTTGAGTGCTAGATGACTTCTTCCAATCCCATAATTCTTACCGACACTGACACGGAATCTGAGGAGACAGTGCAGACACAGGGGAACCCTGTACCTAAGATCGAGGATGATGTTATGTCAGAACCTGAGACGGAGTCTGAACCGGAGGAGGAACCTGAGGAGGATCCTGAAGAGGATCCAGAGGAGGAACCCGAGGAGGATCTGGAGGAGGAACCCGAGGAGGATCTGGAGGAGAAACCCGAGGAGGATCCGGAGGAGGAACCAGAGGAGGATCCCGATGAGGACCCAGAACCCGAATCCGAATTCGAACCCGAGATACCCGATTCACCTACTGGCACCAAATCACCTTTCAAACACCCATACTATGATAACCCCTACGGACCTAAATCCCACCGTAGGATACCAAAGGGACCCGCCCCAAACATGAACCCATTTTGGAAAAACTTTTCACATGACAACCGAACTCTTCAAGAATGTCGTCGTTTCCATCCCTATGATGCTTCTACTTCCAAAGCTAACACCTCCACTGCTACTACAGATAACAATGATATCGACGACCTTAAGCTAAGAGTTGAGAATTTGGAAAAGATCGTCGAGTACCTGTTGAAAGAGCTTCAGAAACCTAAATATCAATGCTTTATTGAACTTGTTCCACTTTTCTAGATACTATTTCATGTTATTACTTATTACTTGGTATTCGCACATACATTGCTTGATGTGGTTTTCTACTATTCATGGTTTTTACGTTATAACTTTTGGTTATTCTATTTCTTTATTAATACATGAATAATAAATGAATAGTTTTGCTACTTAAAGTGGTTGGTTTACTATTATTCTGTGATGCGTGATGATTTATTAGTAACTGTCATGGATTGTTTATTGTCACTATTGTCATCACTTCTTATTACTACTTAGTGTTGATATTACTACTGTACACTTTCATTACTATTATCACTAATAAGCACTACATACCACTGCTACTACTTACTACTATCACTACTAGAATCTTAACGATTTAATATTAGTTACTATGCATCACTACCCGTTGCTAGTATATTTTTACGTACTGATTTCATTGACGCTAACCTGGTGTGTTATCTTGACCAGAAAGATAATGCCGCCAAAGAAGATTACCCTAGCTGGTGTCCGTCGGTGGATCACCGAAGGTCTAACTGAAGCTGTGGCTGAACTCCAGAATGGAACCAACATCAACAACACTAACAACACTGGTAACCAACAGAACCAGAACAATCAAGACACCACCAATACTCAGAACAACAACATCCAGGATACCACCAACACTACCTATGACACCGGCAACCAGCAAACCAACAATGTCAACACCAGTACTAATCAAGGAGGATGCACGTATAAGACCTTTTTGAGCTGCGAACCACATTCGTTCACTGGTACTGAAGGCCCGGTCGGCTGACCCGTTGGTTCGAGAAGCTTGAGTCTGTTGACCGTAGGGATGCTAATAGGACGAAGTTTGCATCTTGTAAACTGTCGGATGGTGCTTTAACATGGTGGAATACATATGCGAAGTCTATAGGTATGGATCAGGCTTTTGAAACTACTTGGGAGGATTTGAAACAGAGGATGATCGAAGAATGTTGCCCTTATAATGAGATTTCTAAGATGGAGCGGGAACTCCAAAACTTGAAACTGGTTGATTTAGCTAACTATAATAAGAGATTCTTTGGGCTTGCTCTTATGTGTCCGAACATGGTTACTCCTGAACGCCGAAAGATTACTTTGTATGTGAAAGGGTTAACTGAGAACATTCAGGGCGGTATGACTATTTCAAAGCCCAGGACTGTTTAAGAGGCCGTTGAGATGGCGCATGAGTTGATGGATCAAATTGAACAGCAAGGAAATGCTCCTGCATCAACAGAGACTAAGACTTTTGACAACAAGAGAAAGTGGAATAACAACAACAAATCTAGAAAGAACTACAACCAGTAGCCTTACAAGAAGCAGGATACAGTCAAGGGCAACACTGCTGCCCTAAATACCAACTCTGGATATAAGAGAAAGTTTCCGTTATGTGGTAAATGCAATAGGCATCACCCGGGAAATTGCATGAAGGTGTGTGATAAGTGTAAGAAGAATGGACACTTGGCCGCGGAGTGTAAAGCTGGTACAAATGTTTCTTATGGATGCGGGAAAATTGGCCATCTTAGAAAGGATTGTCTGACTGCAAGTAAGAATGCCGAACCTGATTGAGGCAGAGCTTTCAACTTCAACTCCAGTGAAGCTCGTGATGATCCCAAGTTAGTCACGGGTACATTTTTACTCGACAATCAACATGCTTATGTGCTTTTCGATTCTGGTGCTGATAGAAGTTTCGTATCTAGAGATTTTTGCCATAATCTTAAGAATCCTATATCGTCATTAGAAAACTTGTACTCTATAGAACTAGGGAATGGTAATCTAATGAGAGCTGATAAGGTCTATCGTGATTGTACTTTGATTTTGGCTGGAACGTCTTTTAGAATAGATGTGATACCGATTAAGCTGGGAAAATTTGACCTTGTGGTTGTACTGGACTGGTTAGATGAGAATAGAGCTGACAACGTTTGTTACCAGAAAGCAATTCGCATTCCTGTTACCGAAGATGAGCCTTTGATGGTGTATGGAGGGCGAAGCAATACACCGCTACACTTCATTAATTGTTTGGAGGCGCAGAAGCACATAAGAAAGGGTTGTCTTGCTATGTTGGTTCATGTGAGCAAAACTGAACGTGAAGTCAAGAAACTCGAAGATGTGCCGATTGTTAGAGACTTTCTCGATGTTTTTTCGGATGAGCTACCCTGTTTGCCACCGCATAGAGATGTAGAATTTCAGATTGACTTAGTGCCTGGAGCAGCACCTGTAGCGCGCGCACCGTATAGACTTGCACCTTCAGAATTGCAAGAGATGTATAGTCAGTTACAAGAGCTTTTAGAGAAGGGATTCATTCAACCGAGTTCTTCACCATGGGGAGCTCCAGTTCTTTTTGTAAAGAAGAAGGATGGACCTATGAGACTTTGTATCAATTACAGGGAACTGAATAAGCAGACTATCAAACAACCCACTTTATCAGAGTGCAACCAACTACTTTTTTTCCTCAATTCAGCGGAAGCGTCTACTCTAATATTATCTCTATCTCATTGAATCTCTACACTTTTCTTTTTCCTTCTTTAACCTGAGTTGCACAATTTAAAAAAACTTTTTGGATCAGCTATAAAGCCTTGTGAGAGTCACGGTTTTCACAAGAAAATAGTGTTGAAACATTTACTACAAAACATTTAAATAAAAATATTCATTTTCAGTTCGTCACATAATAGTTCACATTTTTCCTTTTATTCACTTATTTGATGGCCAACTCGTTGTTTTGCACATCGTGCAAGTTTTTTTTTTTTTTTTTTTTTAGGATTGCTAACTCGTAGTTTTGCACATCCCAAATTTTCACTTTTAGGATCGCCAACTCGTAGTTTTGCGCATCCCACCACTATTTTCCACTTTATTTGATGGCTAACTCGTAGTGTTGCACATCGCTCACTATTCTATTTGTTAGGACCGCCAACTCATAGTTTTGCGCATCCCACAATTTTTCCACTTTCATTATCTTTAAGATGTCAAAAATCAATAGGCTTATTAATCATTCATTTCACAAAATTACATGATTGAAACAATAAAAATTCAATAAACACTTTTATTAACGAATGATAATATAAAGCAAAAAATCACTTCAAATAAACAGTTTATAAAACGAGTGCAACCCAGTTTAAAAATCACGTGAAACTCACCTGAAAATGCTCAAGCTCTTAATCTCTAATTAAGCTCTTCTCAATCTAATAACTAGCCTCCTACACAATCATTAAAGTAGAACAACTTTTATTTAAGTTCAATTATTCACTCCTTTATACGGTTCCTAGTTGATCGATTGATCGAGTTGTCTGGTAACCATGCATAACTCATAATCGAAATTACTAATCTTAATAATTCGTTTAATGTTATATAATAAAAACCTTAATTCTTAAAGTTAAGTGTTCTATATTCAATTTTTGAGATTTATTAAATTGACTAATGTTGAATACGCTACGTATACTCATTTAGCTATATATCCTATCACCTATGACATATAATAAAAGATCAGTTTCTAAGTTATCTTTTTCATTTAAACTAAAACGTAGTGTACCTTGAAACAATATAATTTAAACGTATGCATACCCTTTTCAATGTAATCAGTTCGAATCAAGACTTCGTAATTAAAACAAAGTGTTGGTTAATGGTTTAACTTGACCTTTTAACAACAACTAAAATATTTTCACAACCATGTTTAACAAAACAACTCAATCAATCGAATATATGCAATCTTATCTATTGAAATAATAACATTAGTTCATAACAAAACAATAGATTTACCTATACGCAATCGAGATCCCAAAAATGGTAGTCGCTACCGTATTCAACGTTTTTTTTCCTTCCAAGCAGCTCTAACTTTTGATTTTTTTTTTTGTTATAGATTATCATAAGGTCGTGTGGTTTTGTACCGGAAATTGGGCAGAATTTACGATACTTACGGGATTACAATAACACGTCTTTATCTCTTTTAAACTTACTACTCTAAAACTTAGTTATTACTACTTATTTATTATGTAATTTCGAAAGAGGAAGTTACGAAACAATTGGTAATTTCGCATTACCCCCACGTTCCAAGTAATATTTCGTTTCCACTTCATATCTTTTAACTCTTTGAAACTATTTGTGGATTTAAAATAACTTATATATGGGAGTAACTATTCTTTTCTTTAAATAGCTATACGGATATATGTATGAATTAATGTACTCCGTAATATTTCAATTTATAATTAACAAAATTGAAAGTGCTACTACAATTAATGTTATTATTCAATAATAACTATTAATAAACATTTGAGTAATTATAACATATCACCCTTAAAAGATTTCATTCTTTTAATTATTTCTATTGTTATAATCTATCACTAAAAAAATATTTGAAACCTTAACCCTCGTAATATATTAAAATAACATAAGTCAATTTTATTTACGGGTGTTACAACTCTTCTCCCCTTAAAAAAATTATGTCCTCATAATTCAAATCCTTAATTATTAGTACGCTTTATTTAACAATTTGTTAGTAATTTGATTCCTTCTAATCAAAATGAAATGCTCACATAAACTAATAAATTATTAAATATGTCTCAAACAATTAATTAATAGTACCAATCAATCCCCAAATCAAATTCTTAAAAGAAAACAAAACAACGAAATAAATCTAAGCAAATAGGTAAATTGTCACTAGTAATCATTTGCTTGCTTAGCGGCCATCATAAAAACTCTTCCATTCCCCTTTGGTGCCTCCTCTTGCTTGTTGCCTCCTCGGTTGTCATCATTCCAAAGTGGACAATCTGCAATTCTGTGTCCGGGAGACTTGCATTTAAAACAAACCGACTCATCTTTACAATCCTTAGCCGTGTGTCCATTCTTTCCACAATTTCGACAATTTCCATACCAACAAGCCCCTTTGTGTGCCTTATTACAATTTGTACATGATCTAAGTTCATCATTTCTCATCATTTGCTTGTCACCAGTCTTCCCTGTTCTCGTATCTCCATCTCGATCTTCTTGCTTCCTCTTGTTGTCTACTTTTTCCTCTAGTTGTCGATTAATTTCCTTTTCTACCATTAGAGCAATCTCCAGCGCTTCTTGGAAAGTCTTTGGCCTTGCTTGCCCAACAGGCCCTCTAATACCAGCCCTTAAACCCCAAACATAGCGCTTAACCTTCCTATCTTCAGTAGCAACTTGATAAGGTGCAAACCTTGCTTTCTCAGTAAATTTGGCAGTGTATTTTTGCACCGTCATATCCCATTGTTGAAGTTTCATGAATTCCTCTTCAAGCTTATCTATATGTCCTTGAGGGCAGTAATTATTCATCATTAACTGTGTGAACTCTCCCCATGTCATCATCATGATAGTCTCGTTACCACGAGCAACTTTAACCATATGCCACCAATGAGAAGCTTCTCCTTTAAGCATGTGAGTCGCATACTTCACCTTTTGACCGTTAGAACATTCACTGATCTCAAAGATGTCTTCCATCTCTCTAATCCAATTAATTACAATAACTGGATCACTAACACCATGAAATTCATTCGGTTTGCAACTTAAGAAAGACTTGTAAGTACAACCACCTCTTTGATTTGCATTATTCCTTATTTCAGCCTCTTCTGCTGCTCTTCTGTCCTCTTCGGTCTTTCTTCTCCTTTCAGCCTCTTCAGTAGCCCTTATGTCCTCTTCAATCTTTCTCGTCCTTTCGGCCTCTTCAGTAGCTCTCCTGTCCTCTTCAAATTTTCTTCTCCTTTCGGCCTCAGTAGCTCTCCTATCCTCTTCAACCTTTCTTCTCATTTCTGCTTCATTAGTAGCCCTTCTATCTTCTTCAGCCTTTCTGAATGCTTCCAGACTTTGAGCTAACATCTCAGGAAGTGTTGCGTGTAGAACCTTATTGATCTCATTTGTTAATTCACCTCGAGTTAATGGTTGCGCATCTCCTTGACTTTGCGATTTCTGATTTCCCTTTCGACCTGGTTTTGCGCCTTGAGTGCTTGGGTTCTCTCCTTCCATTTCTCTAATTCATAGACATATTTAGTTAGGATCTGGTGGCTAATTATGTATTTTTCTTAATTCAATTGTTTTCTTTATTTAATACTAGAAAAATGAGCCCGCGCGATGCCGCGGGCCCTTTGGGTTGTGTATTCATAGTTAACGGAGCGTGTTATAGGTGTATATATTGAATATAGTCCAAGGTATTGAGCGTTTTTTTAAGTGTCCGTTTCGCGTATAGTTAGTCTCGTTGTGTTCGTGAGATTTTTTTGAGTTGAACGGTGGGGTCGGAAACATTTAACTTGCACCGAGCGAGAGGCCCGCGCGATGCCGCGTGGCCGTTGGGTTGCATATTCATAGTTGACGGAGCGTATTATAGGTGTGTATATGTATTGAATATAGTCCGAGTTACTGAGCTTTTTTTTAAGTGTCCGTTTCGCGCATACTTAGGGGGTGTTTGGGATTGCGTTTTGAAAATAGATTATGCGTTTTGAATAATCATAATCAAAAAATCAGCTGTAACAAAACGTGGTGGAGAAACTTAGTGTTTGGATTTGATTATGCTGTTTGATATCGCAATAATCAGATAATTAAGTTTTCAAGTGTTTGTTAAAATCAATTATTTAAATATTTAAATGATAAAATGACAAAAAGGTCCTTTACTATTTATATTCTACTTGTAATAATTTATTAAATCTAGTATATAATATTACTCTTATATACTATATACATTTTTTTTAAAAGCAAGCAATGATATACTATATACTATTAGTAGGTACTAAATGACCGTTTATAATTTCGACTTCTTGTTTCTACTATAACTTATCATTGATAAATACACCATGATCAGCTTATATTTTCTTGCTTTATGTTTAAGGATTAATATTTAATGATGATTATTGAGAATTTATCTAAGTTACGTTTCTAAAGAGATTATAGTTTCGTGAAACTAGATACGTACAGAATTATATTTCAATTCAATAATAACTCAATGAAAAGAGGAACTAAAAATAAATATAAAATTAACAGATGTATATGTACTGAAATCATAATAGAAAAGAAAAAAAGGAAATGAAGTACTAGTTTATCCCATTAGCTAAAAGGGTATCTAAGGCATTCATGAGAATTTAAAATCCCGTTTCCTTGCAGTAAGTAGGGAGTAACTTCTTCAAAATTGCGTTTTGATGGTTGAACAACGCAATTAATTGATTTTTGAATAACATTTAACAAACACTCTCACTTGATTATTTACGTTTTGAAAACACAATAATAAAAAAATCACAATCAAATCGCTATCCCAAACACCCTCTTAGTCCCGTTGTGTTCGTAAGATTTTTTTGAGTTGAACGGTGGGCTAGGAAAAATTTAACTCTCGCCGAGCGAGAAGATAGGACTCGTTAAAAATTCGGGTGGAAGTAGTTTCTTTTATTTTAATAAAATTGTATATTTATACTTTTTACCCCTGAAAAAAGGTAAAGTTGAGGGGCCGTTGTGTAAATTGAGGAAAAGTTGAGGGCCGAGTGCAGCGTGAACACAAGCTAAAAACTACAATCCTAAAGTATTGAAACTACAAAAATCTTGGTGAGTATTAGTATATAGTGGTAAGGTAATGGTAATTTTAATAAAATTGTATATTTATACTTTTTACCCCTGAAAAAAGGTAAAGTTGAGGGATCGTTGTGTAAATTGAGAAAAAGTTGAAGAGCCGAGCGCAGCGTGAACACAAACTAAAAACTACCATCCTAAAGTGTTGAAACTACAAAAATCTTGGTGAGTATCAGTATATAGTGGTAATGGTAATTACTACCACAGTCATTATAAATTATAAAATAGTACTAATGCAATGCATATGATCTACACTAATCTATTGCTCATTATCGTAATAGATTATTTTTCTTTCAACACTTTATGGCGTACTTCATACTAACAATACTTAACGACTCCATAATCTACTAATATAGTTCTCTAGACAACCTTAAATTTTGGCACCCATTAGTTAAAATATAAATCTATAGGTTTAAGACTAGGTTCTCTAAACCTAATTCACTTAAACCGCCGCTCTGTTACCAACTGAAACAACCCACTTTATCAGAGTGCGACCAACTAATTTTTTTCCTCAATACAGCGGAAGCGTCTACTCTAATATTATCTCTATCTCATTGAATCTCTACACTTATCTTTTTCCTTCTTTAACCTGAGTTGCACAATCTAAAAAAAACATTTTAGGTCAGCTATAAAGCCTTGTGAGAGTCACGGTTTTCACAAGAAAATACTTTTGAAACATTTACTACGAAACATTTAAACAAAAATATTCATTTTCAGTTTGTCACATAATAGTTCACATTTTTCCTTTTATTCACTTATTTGATGGCCAACTCGTTGTTTTGCACATCGTGCACGTTTTCCATTTTTTTTAGGATTGCTAACTCGTAGTTTTGCACATCCTAGATTTCCACTTTTAGCATCCCCAACTCGTAGTTTTGCGCATCCCACCATTATTTTCCACTTTATTTGATGGCTAACTCGTAGTGTTGCACATCGCTCACTATTCTATTTGTTAGGACCGCCAACTCATAGTTTTGCGCATTCCACAATTTTTCCACTTTCATTATATTTAAAATATCAAATCAATAGGCTTATTAACCATTCATTTCACAAAATTACATGA
This sequence comes from Rutidosis leptorrhynchoides, assembly GCF_046630445.1. Taxonomy (NCBI): domain Eukaryota; kingdom Viridiplantae; phylum Streptophyta; class Magnoliopsida; order Asterales; family Asteraceae; genus Rutidosis; species Rutidosis leptorrhynchoides. The sequence continues at coordinate 115,538,710 of NC_092339.1, read as the reverse complement.
TTGAAACACTAAAAATTCAATAAACACTTTTATTAACGAATGATAATATAAAGCAAAAAATCACTTCAAATAAACAGTTTATAAAATGAGTGCAATCTAGTTTAAAAGTCACGTGAAACTCACCTGAAAATGCTTAAGCTCTTAATATCTGATTAAGCTCTTCTCAATCTAATAACTAGCCTCCTACACAGGGGCGGTACCAAGCATGGGGCATGTGGGGTCATATGCCCTCTATGGACTACAAAAGACCAGTGAAAAAAAATAAAAATTTTTAACTTTTGCCCACAGCCCACAAAAAAAGCCTACCCCAATAGAAAGATTACTTAGCCAAATATTATGTACTTTTTTCTTTTTCCATAAAGAGAGCGAAATATAGTTTAACTATAAGACCAATCCCAATCATGACGTCGTCATCAACATTTTCTCAACGCCACATCAGCTTTCTCTCTCCTCCTTCCTCACCACTTCCTCCCATAACATGAAGTAGTTATTTTTAGGAATTATCGTTGGTGTTGCAGTTTTTTCGCCCCCATTATTATTGAATCCTGGTTCCGGCACTGCTCCTACATGTAGAACAACTTTTATTTAAGTTCAATTATTCACTCCTTTATACGGTTCCTAGTTGATCGATTGATCGAGTTGTCTGGTAACCATGCATAACTCATAATCGAAATTACTAATCTTAATAATTCGTTTAATGTTATCTAATAAAAACCTTAATCCTTACAGTTAAGTGTTCTATATTCAATTTTTGAGATTTATTAAATTGACTAATGTTGAATACGCTACGTATACTCATTTAGCTATATATCCTATCACCTATGACATATAATAAAAGATCAGTTTCTAAGTTATATTTTTCATTTAAACTAAAACGTAGTGTACCTTGAAACAATATAATTTAAACGTATGCATACCCTTTTCAATGTAATCAGTTCGAATCAAGAGTTCGCAATTAAAACAAAGTGTTGGTTAATGGTTTAACTTGACCTTTTAACAACAACTAAAATATTTTCACAACCATGTTTAACAAAACAACTCAATCAATCGAATATATGCAATCTTATCTATTGAAATAATAACATTAGTTCATAACAAAACAATAGATTTACCTATACGCAATCGAGATCCCAAAAATGGTAGTCGCTACCGTATTACGCGTTTTTTTTTTCTTCCAAGCAGCTCTAACTTAAGATTTTTTTTTATTTATTTATTTATTTATTTATTTATTTTTTTTTTTTTTTTTTGTTTTTTTTGTTATAGATTATCATAAGGTCGTGTGGTTTTATAATGGAAATTGGGCCAGAATTTACGATACTTACGGGATTACAATAAAACGTCTTTATCTTTTTTAAACTTACTACGTCTACAACTTAGTTATTACTACTTATTTATAAACAAGGTGGAAGATGTGTAGTATATAACTAGATGTAACCGACAATCACGATAAAAAAGAGCGATGAGGGGACGTGTTTGACGTGTTCTGTTTATATAACTAGATGTAACCGACAAACACGTCCCCTCATCGCTCCTTTTTATCGTGATTGTCGGTTACATCTAGTTATATACTACACCTCTTCCACCTTGTTTATTTATATAATCAGAGGCGTCTTTGGACATAGGCAAGATATGCAACCGCCTAGGGCCTAAAAAATTTGAAGGGACCAAAATTTTAAATATATATATATATATATATATATATATATATATATATATATATATATATATATATATATATATATATATATTTCTCAAAATATTATATTTAGTCAAATAAAAAATTGTCAATTAAAGTTGTCATATTGTTATTTTTAATAGTTAAATGCATTGTAAGTATATACAAATTGATAAATTTAAGTATTATCTTTTTATATGTATTAAAAAATTAAACGTGTGTGAGGGTTCATTTTTATTTTCGCCTAGGGCCTTCGAATTGTTGAGACGGCTCTGTATATAATAAATAAATAAATAAATAAATAAATAAATAGTAATAACTAAGTTGTAGACGTAGTAAGTTTAAAAGAGATAAAGACGTGTTATTGTAATCCCGTAAGTATCGTAAATTCTGGCCCAATTTCCGTTATAAAACCACACGACCTTATGATAATCTATAACAAAAAAAATCAAAAGTTAGAGCTGCTTGGAAGAAAAAAAGAAAAAAAAAACGTTGAATACGGTAACGATTACCATTTTTGGGATCTCGATTGCGTATAGGTAAATCTATTGTTTTGTTATGAACTAATGTTATTATTTCAATAGATAAGATTGCATATATTCGATTGATTGAGTTGTTTTGTTAAACATGGTTGTGAAAATATTTTAGTTGTTGTTAGAAGGTCAAGTTAAACCATTAACCAACACTTTGTTTTAATTACGAAGTCTTGATTCGAACTGATTACATTGAAAAGGGTATGCATACGTTTAAATTATATTGTTTCAAGGTACACTACGTTTTAGTTTAAATGAAAAAGATAACTTAGAAACTGATCTTTTATTATATGTCATAGGTGATAGGATATATAGCTAAATGAGTATACGTAGCGTATTCAACATTAGTCAATATAATAAATCTAAAAAATTGAATATAGAACACTTAACTGTAAGAATCAAGGCTTTTATTAGATAACATTAAACGAATTATTAAGATTAGTAATTTCGATTATGAGTTATGCATGGTTACCAGACAACTCGATCAATCGATCAACTAGGAACCGTATAAAGGAGTGAATAATTGAACTTAAATAAAAGTTGTTCTACTTTAATGATTGTGTAGGAGGCTAGTTATTAGATTGAGAAGAGCTTAATTAAGAGCTTGAGCATTTTCAGGTGAGTTTCACGTGACTTTTAAGCTGGGTTGCACTCGTTTTATAAACTGTTTATTTGAAATGATTTTTTGCTTTATATTATCATTCAATAATAAAAGTGTTTATTGAATTTTTATTGTTTCAATCATGTAATTTTGTGAAATGAATGGTTAATAAGTCTATTGATTTTTGACATCTTACAGATAATGAAAATGGAAAAATTGTGGGATGCGCAAAACTACGAGTTGGCGGTCCTAACAAATAGAATAGTGAGCGATGTGCAACACTACGAGTTAGCCATCAAATAAAGTGGAAAATAGTGGTGGGATGCTCAAAACTATGAGTTGGCGATCCTAAAAGTGGAAATCTGGGATGTGCAAAACTACGAGTTAGCAATCCTAAAAAAAAATGGAAAACGTGCACGATGTGCAAAACAACGAATTGGCCATAAAATAAGTGAATAAAAGGAAAAATGTGAACTATTATGTGACGAACTGAAAATGAATATTTTTGTTTAAACGTTTTGTAGTAAATGTTTCAAAAGTATTTTCTTGTGAAAACCGTGACTCTCACAAGGCTTTATAGCTGACCCAAAATGTTTTTTTAAATTGTGCAACTCAGGTTAAAGAAGGAAAAAGAAAAGTGTAGAGATTTAATGAGATAGAGATAATATTAGAGTAGACGCTTCCGCTGAATTAAGGAAAAAAGTAGTTGGTCGCACTCTGATAAAGTGGGTTGTTTCAGTTATCCGTTACCGAGGATCGATGATTTATTTGATCAGTTACAAGGATCGGGATGTTACTCTAAGATTGATCTGAGGTCAGGTTACCACCAGATGAGAGTAAAGGAGACAGATATACCAAAGATAGCGTTTAGAACACGATACGGACATCATGAATTTACAGTAATGCCGTTTGGATTGACGAACGCACCGGCAGTGTTCGTGGATCTCATGAACCGTGTGTAAGCCATATCTAGACAAGTTTATTATTGTGTTTATTGATGATATTCTAGTATATTTTAAGAACGAGAAGGAACATGAACAACATCTCCGTTTTCTACTTGAGATGCTCAGGAAAGAGCAGTTGTATGCAAAATTTTCGAAGTGTGATTTTTGGCTGCAAGAAGTACAATTTTTGGGTCATATCGTAGGTGTCAATGGTATTCAAGTTGACCCTGCGAAGATAGAAACGGTCAAGAAATGGAAGACTCCTAAGTCGCCAACGCAGATTCGACAATTCTTAGGTCTCGCTAGTTATTATAGAAGATTCATTGTGGGATTTTCTACTAGTGCCTGACCGTTAACAGCATTGACTCACAAGGGTAAGAAGTATGAGTGGACTGAGCAACACGAGTCTGCATTTCAGTTGTTAAAACAGAAATTGACTACTGCTCCGATTTTGTCTTTACCCGAAGGGAATGAGGATTTCGTGATTTAGTGTGATGCTTCACGACAGGGTTTTGGTTGCATATTGATGCACCGGAAGAAATTGATTCCCTATGGATCACGACAACTGAAGGTACATGAATAGAATTACACGACGCATGATTTGGAATTTGGTGTTGTGGTCGTTGCACTGAAGATGTGGAGACACTACTTGTATGGTACTAAGTTTACTGTTGAAAGGATCCGTTCATATACATTATAAACGATTCACAATAGTTGATTACATCGCGAGGTATTTGACCTCTATATGATACGTTTTACAAACATTGCATTCGTTTTTAAAAGACAAACTTTCTTTACATCAAAAATTGACGGCATGCATACCATTTCATATTACATCCAACTATAATTGACTTAATATTAATCCTGATGAACTCAACGACTCGAATGCAACGTCTTTCAAATTATGTCATGAATGACTCCAGGTAATATCCTTAAAATGAGCTAATGCACAGCGGAAGATTTCTTTAATACCTGAGAATAAACATGCTTAAAAGTGTCAACCAAAAGGTTGGTGAGTTCATAGGTTTATCATATCAATCATTTCAATATATTAATAGACCACAAGATTTCCGTTTATAAATATATGTACACTCGCAAGTGTATAAAAGTATTCTATAAGTTGTGGGCACCCGGTAACAAGCCTTAACGTTCATGTTTTACCCTCTGAAGTACACCAGATCAGGTGTGTTTAATATAACCTCGAAGTACTAAAGCATCCCATAGTCAGGATGGGGTTTGTCAGGCCCAATAGATCTATCTTTAGGATTCGCGCCTACCGTACATAGATAAGTAATTTAATGTTACCAAGCTAAGGGTATATTTCTGGTTTAAACCCACGTAGAATTAGTTTTAGTACTTGTGTGTATTTCGTAAAACATTTATAAAACAGCGCATGTATTCTCAGCCCAAAAATATATATTGCAAAAGCAATTAAAAAGGGAGCAAATGAAACTCACAATACTGTATTTCGTAGCAATTATGTATATGACGGCACTGAACAAGTGCAGGATTTGTCTCGGATTCATGAACCTATATTAAGTATATATATATTTATATGTTGGTCAATATCTGTCTAACAATTTAGGTCAGGTCGTAGTGTATCACAATCCTAATGCTCGAGACCGACATGCAAAAGTCAACAAAAGTCAACTTGACCCAAAATGACTTCCAAAATCTATACATGTTTATTATATAACTTATATATAGTCGTTTTATATATTTAAATATATTTTTCAGATCTTATTATACTAAATAATACAAGTCATTTATTAATAAATAAAAATTTATATTTAAATTCATATATGATAAAAATATACTTTTATATATCTCAAGTAATAAAATTTATAAAATTCACTTAATATCATAAAAATATAGTGGTATGTATTATTAATGTAATTATATTACGTGTGGTAAAAATATCTTTGTACGCATATTTATTTGATTAAATAATATTGATAATAATAATAATGATAAAAATAATAAAATGATAGTTTCAATAAAAATATTAATTTTTAGTAATAAAAATAATTTTAGTAATAACATCAACTGATAACAATTATAATAATCGTTTTAATAATAATATTAAAATTAATAATAATTCAGTTGACCATATCTTTTAATCCGTTCATCGAACCCACACGATTTCTAAATGAAAAGTTATTAATTTTTCTTTAGCTTTTCAACGACATGCATATCATATACCTTATCTCAGTAGCATATGTATCAAATTCGTGATTTATCATAAACTATTTAACGACGAAACTAAGCATACAAACATGCATAATCATATATACTCGAGCACTAGTCAGGGATACACTATTAATATATAAAAGATAAGATATGAATGCTCACGTATCAATATTGTGATTCAATATTGCAGGAAAGTACGTAGACGCAACGAAAATGATAAAAGTTAGGTTGACCTCACGAGCAATACCCTCGAACAATATCCATAACCTCCATAGCTATAACCCATAATTTCCTTAGCTTTATCCCGTTTGAAAACTTATTTTGAAATTGTCTGAATATAACTCTGTCGTAGTATTTTATGTATACTAATAATATCTTGAAATAATACTAAGTAAATATATATATGTAATTCGATTGAGAGAGTTTAGAGAAATATATTTTCAAGTTTCTATGAAATAATAAAACCTATTGAATTCTATTTATAATAGTTTTTTAAATTATTAAAGTGAATTATTAAAGTATGAATTATTAAAGTGAATTATTAAAGTATGAATTATTAAAGTGAATTATTAAAGTATGAATTATTAAAGTGAATTATTAAAGTGAATTATTAAAGTTAAAGTAAAGTAAAAGTAAAGTAAAAGTAAAGTAAAGGTAAAGTTAAAGTATAGTAAAAGTATAAAACTATGTACGTATAATACGCGTATAAATATATTTAATATTAATTTAAATCGTTATATCATAAAACATTTTAGAAAAGTAGAATTATATATATTCATAATAGGTTTCAAGTTTTTAAATTACAGTCTGTTGGTGAAGCATGGGATAAAATCCAAAGGTTTAATAAACGTATGAAATCATCTTAATGAAAAATGTCGAGTTACTTAACTTGTCGATATCCAACATCTAAGTTATTTACACTACACGTTCTTACTTATAGATCACTTTACCATTTTCCGAATATTGTCAAAAAGAATAGATTTCTTAAATCACAGTGGACCTCATAACATTGGCCCGTAATCATATCATAATGTATCTGATAATTCAATCATTTGATATTATTTCTTAATTCTGTCGATAAATATATCGAAACAAATACGTTCATGTAAAGTATCATATATATCAAATACTTTGTTAATGTTTTCAGTTATTATATATTATATATACATATCTATATACACATAATTGTTCGTGAATCGTCAAACACGGTTAAAGGGTAATTGATTACATGAATGTAGTTACAAACTTTTTGAGATTCAACATTACAAATTCTGCTTATCGTGTCGGAAACATATAAAGGTTAGGTTTAAATTTGGTCGGAAATTTCCGGGTCGTCACAGTACCTACCCGTTAAAGAAATTTCGTCCCGAAATTTGATCGAGGTCGTCATGGCTAACTTTAAAAATGTTTTCATGACGAATATGAGTTGATAAATAGAGTTTTATCATCATTGAGTAATATAGATAAAACAATTTGATTACGCGAAGAGTATAAGTGAAGCTATCGCAAGAGAGTGAAATGAGTAAACGTATATTCGTTTTAACCGATGACGTAGTTATGATTGATTTCCGGAATTCATGGAATTTAAAGAAAATCTTTGCAATAAGATTTGGTTCTTTGGCGATTAAGGAAATTAGGATCTTATTTGATTAAATGCGATAATCTGTCTCGATTTCTCTGTCTGATATTTTACTATAAATCCGCCCCTTCGTTTCTTTATTTCCACAGCTCACACCTTCTAGTCTTTCTCCCCAATTCATACTTTAAAGCATTCGTTAATATGCTTCATCCAGTATTGATTCTTGATATACTCTTAACTTTCATATCTGTCATTCTTCTTTTTCATCTACCACCGGAGGAAGTTATTTTCTTCTACCATTACCTTGGGGTTATTGTGTTTTTCATCCTCCCGTGTCTTTATATTGCTATACGCATTGATATACAAGGTTTGTAATTTCGGGGTTGTTATCGGGCTTTATATTCTCCATTATATTTCGGAGCTTCATGCTTTCGTTTTCTCTTCCCGACCTTAAGTCAAGCGAATAATGGTCCAGAATTTGTAGATATGAATTTTTGGATGAACATAGTTAATGTTCCAAGAAGAAAATCGTAATGGCACGATCTTGATTTGGCAAATTACCAGAATATCCTAAAATATAGAGCTATCAAGATGATATGTTCTTAATATGTTTGGAAATTGGGTAGAATGTAAGAGTCGTGTAAATAGTACATGATGACGGTATGTTCTGTGAATCATCACGTTCCATTAGAAACTCAGTATGACTTACTGTAATATAATCACATTGATCAAGTGTTATTATATTATACTAACTCATGCTTCAGTTCCCAATACTACTTCAAAAACATTCCTATTTTAAATTCGAATTTTTTTTTCTTCAGAATTTAGAAACTAACACAGTTTCTTTTTATGTTGTACCGCAGATATTGCGAATAGATAGAAGATTTTGGATAAGAATAGTTGTGAAAATATCTTCAGGAATATCGAAGATATTTATAATAAAAGATACGATAATATCTTAGAATTCTTAACATAGATGGATGATGAAGAAGATTTGTCTGTGAAGGTTTAGAATAAGAAGTAAGGTGTTTGCTAACTATTTCAGTAGACTCTGAATTATTTGGATCCTTTGAAGGCAGGTTTAGTCTTTGTGATTTGTCCACAGCCTCCTTCGTGGTCTGCTCAATCCATTTTCCAGTTTCAAACCTTCTCTTTTTCTCAGCTTTACCACCATACTATTCTTTATCATCAAACTTTTGACTGTTAAAGTCGTTTACAGTTTTTGCTGCTTCATCAGCATTTTTCCAATTTTGGAGAACTAGTTCATAGTTTGGGATGTTTTTCAGAAAATTCACATTCGAAGTATGTAAGTCTAGGAGATAGACGTTATATGTATACATATAACTTTTGACGTAAAATTGTCGCGAAATTCAAAATACTGATTGCTAATTCCCAGTAGTTGGTGTGATAATTATTGTTACAGGATGTAGGTGAGTACATGATGGGGTTTTAATGAATAAGTATAGTGGCTTTTCGGAGAGGCTTAAGTCGAAGGTTAATGAAGTTTTTGATAAGTTTACTGCTAATGTGGCGAGATATGAAAGGTTCCCCGGTAACAATGATGAAGGGGTAATTGTTATAATAAGGTTTATTCGTATAAACAAATGAAGGTGATTTGTTGAAGCTATGACAAAACTGTCTATTTTGGAAAGAGATTGAAAAATTATATTTGGTAATAAATATCAAAGGATCTGACACGGATACGTGTTAAACTATAACTTTGGTTTCGAGAGCTTTTCAGGTGCATGGCAGTGGGTAATGTGTGGTTGGATCATCATCTCGCATGTCTTTAATAATTTCGAAGTGTTTGAACACATATTGTAATTGTTAATATACATATGATGTTCTAAGATTTTGAATGATACAAATATTTTTGTGAGTTCCATGAATAGAAATGAGGTTCTAGGACAGTTTTGAAGTCAAAGTATAGTTTTGAAAGATGTAGAAATATAAGAGTGATGATTTCGGTTATATCTTGAATCGAATTCTGAGATTTCAAAATCAGAATATGTAATTAGATTTTGAATGAGTATGGTTGTTTTGATTTCTATAAAAGAATGTATATTGTTGTGAAAGTAGGGAGTATAATGGATGATTTGCTGAATCAGATTCGAAGAATGTAACATATTAATTGTGAATTTATATATCTCTCGGGTATTACCTACCCGTTAAAAAAAATTTCACAATTAATATTTTGTACAAAAGAATTTTATTACAGTCTTTATGGAAATATATATGTGTATATTTCTTCAGATATAATATAGATTTAATGAGTTAATATTAAATTAAACTCATTTGATTTATGGTTAAGGCTAGCATAGATAATTTCTAAAATTTAGAAATTACATAATCGTCGTAGAATGTTTTCCCAATGAAGTTATGAATCAGTACTTCATCGTTGTGGTATTCCTTGGTATCTACATGGCGTATGACGTCGATGCTCGTGAGACAGATTGTGAAGTTGAGGTTTGCGATGCGGTTGTTGTTGGTGGTGGTAATGGTACTGTTGATGTTGTTGATGGTGGTACTGGTTATGCTGCTGGTGCTGCTGCTGGTGTTTGTAACCTTTGCACCATATTCTCCAAAGCCACTACCCGAGCGCGAAGCTCGTTGACTTCTTCTATTACACCGGGGTGATTGTCGGTTCGGACGAGCGGATAAATAAGATCTAGAATTTGGTGTAGTATATAATCATGACGAGATACTCTGGAAATGAGAGAGAAAATGGTGTTTCGGACAGGTTCGCCGGTAAGTGCTTCAGGTTCATTGCCAAGAGGGCAATGTGGTGGATGGAAAGGATCGCCTTCTTCTTGTCTCCAATGATTAAGGAGGCTACGAACCCATCCCCAATTCATACAGAATAGATGATGGCTGATTGGTTGATCCATTCCAGTCACACTGCTTTCGGAGCTTGAGTGGGATTCCATTTCGGAATCCGAGGAACTTGAACTGATGACGAATTCCATTTCGTACAATTTGATAAAGGATTTTTTTGATACGAAATGATTTTCCGGCTATCGGGTGGTATTCTAACTACATAGAATATCTATATATATATATATATATATATATATATATATATATATATATATATATATATATATATATATATATATATATATATATATATATATATATTTGATAATGCTAAAAACGAACATATATTTCATAGCATTATTCCTCAAGAAAGACAAGCTTTTAGTTGCAATTGTTCTATTTACAAGAGATATTCGTTTAAATAATAAAAGGTGAAGACAAAAGACAGATTCGACGAATTGAAGACGCAAACGACCAAAAAGCTCAAAAGTACAAAAGACAATCAAAAAGGTTCCAATTATTGATAAGAAACGTCTCGAAATCACAAGAGTACAAGATTCAAAACGCAAAGTACAAGATATTAAATTGTACGCGAGGACGTTCGAAAATCCGGAACCGGGACCAGAGTCAACTCTTAACGCTCGACGCAACGGACTAAAAATTACAAGTTAACTATGTATATAAATATAATATAATATATAATTAATTATATTAATTATATATATATTATATATATATATTATTAAAACCGTCGGCAGCCAGAAACTCCAAGGGTGTAAAATGAAAATACCTCTCCGCGACTCGCGGAGTTTGAAGGGCTTTTTGCCGCGAGTCGCGGAGCCCCAAAAATCATTCCAGGCTATAAATCAACCCGAATTCTGATCAAAATTAACACAATATTTTTCATCTCTCTCTCAATATATACGAGTAATATATATTTATATTTATAATTTATATTTTAATTTTAATTATAATTCTAATAATAAGGGTATGTTAGCGAATGTTGTAAGGGTGTAAGTCGAAATTCTGTCCGTGTAACGCTACGCTATTTTTAATCATTGTAAGTTATGTTCAACCTTTTTATATTAATGTCTCGTAGCTAAGTTATTATTATGCTTATTTAAAACGAAGTAATCGTGATGTTGGGCTAATTACTAAAATTGGGTAATTGGGCTTTGTACCATAATTGGGGTTTGGACAAAAGAACGACACTTGTGGAAACTAGACTATGGGCTATTAATGGGCTTTATATTTGTTTAACTAAATGAAAGTTTGTTAATGTTAATATAAAGATTTACAATTGGGCGTCCCTATAAATTACCATATACACTCGATCGGACACGATGGGCAGGGTATTTATATGTACGAATAATCGTTCATTTAACCGGACACGGGAATGGATTAATAGCCACTAGAATAATCAAAACAGGGGTGAAATTACATTCAAGGGTAATTGGTGTAATTGTTAACAAAGTAGTAAAACCTTGGTTTACACGCAGTCGATAACCTGGTGTATTCATTAAACAAAGTATTAAAACCTTGTTACAATTCGAATCCCCAATTAGTTGGAATATTTATCTTCGGGTATAATAATAATTTGTCAAGGACACTTGCAATTTATATTTATGACTGATGGACTGTTATGGACAAAAACCAGACGGACATATTGAATAATCCAGGACAAAGGACAATTAACCCAAGGGCATAAAACTAAAATCAACACGTCAAACATCATGATTACGGAAGTTTAAATAAGCATAATTCTTTTATTTCATATTTAATTTCCTTTATTTTATATTTAATTGCACTTCTAATTATCGCACTTTTATTTATTGTTATTTTATCACACTTTTAATTATCGTACTTTTTAATTATCGCAATTTAATTTTATCGCATTTTTATTATTCGCAATTTCATTATCGTTATTTACTTTACGCTTTAATTTAAAGTCTTGTATTTATTTTATATTTTACATTAGGTTTTAACTGCGACTAAAGTTTTAAAATCGACAAACCGGTCATTAAACGGTAAAAACCCCCCCTTTATAATAATAATATTACTTATATATATATTTGTAATTTTAATAAACGTAAACTAATATAGCGTTGAGCTTTGCTTAAAGATCTCCCTGTGGAACGAACCGGACTTACTAAAAACTACACTACTGTACGATTAGGTACACTGCCTATAAGTGTTGTAGCAAGGTTTAAGTATATCCATTCTATAAATAAATAAATATCTTGTGTAAAATTGTATCGTATTTAATAGTGTTTTCCTAGTAAAATAATAACTATTTTATATACACCTCGTTCGACATCAAGTATTTTTGGCGCCGCTGCCGGGGATTTATCTTAAAAGCCGGAAGCGCAACGCTAATATAAAAAAAAAAAAAAAAAAGATTTTTATTTACTTTTATTAAAAGTCGTTTTTGTAAAAATTACGTTTTAATCATTCAAAAATATAAAAAGAAAAACAAAAATATAAGTATTTTTAGGATTTTGTTAAATATTTAAGTTTTATAAGTTTCTTTATCTTTATTTTAATTTATAAAAATATAAATTTTATTAAAAATCGTTTATTTAAATTAAAAACAGAAAACAAAATAAAAAAAAAAAAAAAATAAAGAAAACGCGTAAAAAGTACTACCTGTCAACTGAATTACTGAACCCCGCGACTCGCGGGGTTTTCTTCTCTTTTTGCCGCAACTCGCGGAGGTCCTCTGACACACGGACAAAACCCTAATCACGGGTTTTAATTTATTATTATTATTATTAATTACTTAATTATTATTATTATTATTAATTTTAGTTTTATTTTTACTTTTTACTTTATATTTATGTATTTTGTTTAATTAGTTTTATTAAAATTGAAAAATTAGTAGTTTTATTAAATAAATAATATAAAAATAATATTTTTTATAAAAATAGTACTTTTTACAACTTTTTGTATATTTTTATATTTTGTACCTTTTTAATCGTTGTAGCGTAATATTTGTATTTTTTAGCTCATATTTAATTTTAAACTTAGTTTTAGCTATAGTTATTTTTACTCCTATATTTTTAGGCTTTGCCGTAGAATTCCTTAAGTGCCTTTTCTTTAGACTAAGATTTAGGTGCTTTAGAATTTTGCGACGCCTTTTTAAGTTTTAGTTTCTTTTTAAGTTATTTCCATTTGGGATTTAGTTTTTCTTGTAAGCTTTAATATTTTTAGACACCTTTTTACTATGTATCAATTATCATTTCAATTAGTAATATCAATTTGCGATTATAATTTTAAGTTAGTTATAGTAATAAGGTTAAATTAGTTAAGTATTTTTAAGTTTTTATAAGTTTCTTTTATTTTTCCGTCACCTTTTATTTTTCAACCATTTCTTTTTCGACATTTTGCGACGAACTCTTTGTCTTTCTTATTTCTCGCTATTCTAGTTTTTAGGACTTAGAATTTTATTCTACTTCTTATCTAAATTTCTTAAAATTACGAAAATTTATTTTAAGTGGTTAAATTGATAGACATCAAAATTTTCTGGTTCGTAGTAATAGTTGGATTTGTACGTGGACCGGGTTATTGGAGCCAAACAGTCCTCAATTATATTGAGACCAAACGAATCCTGCCCCTCTGCTGCATCTTTTGGCTATTCGAAACGTGGGCAAAATCAGAAAAGTCTATTGATTGGATAACTTATTATAATTTTTCTTTCCTTTTAAAAACTAATAGGATATTCTGTGAATGCACCGAGCAAGACGTTCATCACCTTTTGTACGTTCACCACCTGTAACTAGATCAAGACATCGTTTAACAAATATAACCGCCGTTGATTTTTCTTTAGAATCGTCATCCAGTCAACCAAGTACTTCAGTTCAAATTTCCGATAATCCAGTTTTTGAAACAAACCTCACAATTGAGAAACCAGAAAATATTCAGGAACGGTTCATAGATCCTGAACCATTAAACTTTCCTCCGGAACCACCAATCATTCAAACAGAGATTGTTGAGGAACGAACTATTAAATCAGAATCATCTAGTGATACCGATTCAACAAATTCAATTATGGAGAATCTGGAACCTTTAAGTATGGAAGACCGAATGAGAGCTAAACGCACTGGCCAAGGTCACGCAATTACTCATCCAGACATTAATGCGCCAGATTATGAAATCAAAGGACAAATTCTACACATGGTGACTAATCAATGCCAATTTAGTGGTGCGCCGAAGGAAGATCCAAATGAACATCTACGTACCTTTAATAGGATCTGCACACTATTTAAAATACGAGAAGTGGAGGATGAACAGATATATCTCATGTTATTTCCCTGGACTTTAAAGGGAGAAGCCAAAGATTGGTTGGAATCGTTACCTGAAGGGGCGATCGATACATGGGATGTTTTAGTTGACAAATTTCTTAAACAATTTTTTCCTGCATCTAAAGCCGTAAGACTTCAAGCAGAAATTGTTACGTTCACACAAAAGCCAAATGAAACTCTATATGAGGCATGGACAAGATATGGAAAGTTGTTAAGAGGATGTCCGCAACATGGTTTAGACACCTGTCAAATAGTACAAATATTCTACCGAGGATGCGACATCACTACAAGAAAAGACATAGATATAGCAGCTGGTGGTTCGATTATGAAGAAAACCGAAACTGATGCTTACAAAATTATTGATAATACTGCTTCCCACTCACATGAGTGGCACCAAGAAAAAGATATCATTAGATCATCTAAAGCAGCTAGAGCCGATTCTAGCCATGACTTAGATTCCATTTCCGCAAAGATAGATGCTTTCGAGAGACGAATGGAAAAGATGACTAAGGATATTCATGCTATACGAATTAGTTGTGAGCAGTGTGGAGGACCACATTTGACAAAAGATTGTCTAAATATTGAATTAACAATGGAACAAAGAGAGAATATTTCATACATAAACCAAAGGCCTGGAAATAATTATCAGAATAATTATCAACCGCCAAGACCGATTTACAATCAAAATCAGAACTATAACCGAAATATTCCATACAACAACCAACAAGGTCCTAGCAATCAACAAGTATCCAATAATACTTATAATCAGCAAAGACCGAATTTTCAAAACAAACCACCACAACAAACCGATGATAAAAAGCCAAATTTAGAAGATATGATGACGAAGCTAGTTGAAACTCAAACGCAGTTTTTCACATCTCAAAAACAAACAAATGAACAAAATGCTCAAGCATTTAGAAATCAACAAGCTTCTATTCAAAATCTGGAACAAGAAGTGAGTAACCTAGCAAGGTTAATAGGTGAAAGAAAACCGGGAAGTCTACCAAGCGATACAAATGCTAACCCCCGGAATGAAACAGCTAAAGCTATTACCACAAGAAGTGGTACAACACTTAAACCACCTGAAATACCTGTAACTTCTGATGAAACTATTCCTACTCCACAAGAACCACAACCTGATCAAGATAAGGAAAAAGAACCGGTAGTTGAAAAGGTTAATGAAGATAACACAGTTAAGGATAAACCTTATGTTAAACCATACCAACCACCACTTCCTTACCCGAGTAAAATGAAGAAGGAAAAACTTGAAGCCGAGCAATCCAAATTCTTGGATATGTTTAAACAGATAAATGTAAATCTTCCTTTCATTGATGTGATTTCAGGAATGCCAAGATATGCTAAATTCTTGAAAGATCTAATCACGAATAGAAAGAAAATGGAAGAACTCTCGGCTGTTACTATGAATGCTAATTGTTCAGCAGTGCTGTTGAATAAGATACCAGAAAAACTATCTGATCCAGGAAGTTTCACAATTCCATGTTTTCTGGGTAGTCTTAGTTCAATAGAAGCATTGGCAGACTTAGGTGCTAGTATAAATCTAATGCCGTATTCACTATACGCTAAACTAGACCTTGGAGAATTGAAACCAACCAGAATAAGCATACAACTAGCCGATAGATCAATAAAATATCCTAGAGGGATAATGGAGAACATGCTAGTTAAAGTTGGTACTTTAGTATTTCCAGTAGATTTTGTTGTTTTGGACATGGAAGAAGATTCTCAAGTTCCTCTCATATTAGGAAGACCATTCTTAAACACGGCTAAAGCAATGATAGACGTGTTCGGTAAGAAACTGACCCTAAGTATAGAGGATGAGAGTGTTACCTTTTCAGTGGATAGAGCCATGCAACAACCACAATCTGCAGATGATACATGTTATTATATTCAAACTATAGATGCACATGCAGAATTATTAAAAGAATTTCCAGAATTACAAGGAACAGGAGAATGTTCTTTAGGAGAAGGAAATGAACCAATTGATGAAGCTGAAATGTTAGCTACACTAATAGCTAATGGATATGAACCAACAACAGAAGAAATTCAAATGCTAAAAGAAGAAGACAGATATCGATATAAATCATCGATAGAAGAACCTCCGAAATTAGAGTTAAAGCCACTTCCAAACCATTTGGAATACGCTTATTTACATGGTGAATCTGAATTACCTGTAATAATATCGTCTTCTCTTACTGAAAATGAAAAATCACAACTCATTTCTGTGTTGAAAGCTCATAAACCAGCCATTGCATGGAAGATTCATGATATTAAAGGAATAAGTCCTTCGTATTGCACACATAAAATCCTTATGGAAGAAGGTCATAAAACGTATGTGCAACGCCAACGAAGACTAAATCCTAATATGCAAGATGTAGTTAAGAAAGAGATTATTAAACTGCTAGATGCAGGTTTGATATATCCAATCTCTGATAGTCCATGGGTAAGCCCAGTTCAATGCGTGCCTAAGAAGGGTGGCATGACTGTCATTACAAATGAGAAAAATGAGCTTATTCCTACTAGGACTGTAACAGGATGGCGTGTATGTATTGATTATAGAAAATTAAATGACGCCACCAGAAAAGATCACTTTCCCTTACCTTTCATAGATCAAATGTTGGAAAGATTAGCCGGAAATAGTTACTATTGTTTTCTAGATGGATTTTCCGGATATTTTCAAATTCCAATAGCACCCGAAGATCAAGAGAAAACCACATTCACGTGCCCTTATGGTACTTTTGCTTACAAACGCATGCCATTTGGACTTTGCAACGCCCCTGCAACCTTTCAAAGGTGTATGATGGCGATTTTTCACGACATGATAGAAGAATGCATGGAAGTATTCATGGATGACTTTTCAGTCTTCGGTGATACATTTAAGTCATGTCTAGTTAATCTGGAACGAATGCTAATTAGATGCGAAAAATCAAATCTAGTACTTAATTGGGAGAAATGCCATTTTATGGTTAAAGAAGGCATCGTTCTTGGACATAAAATTTCAAAAGAAGGAATTGAAGTGGATAGAGCTAAAGTAGATGTAATTGCTAAACTTCCACATCCCACCAATGTTAGAGGAGTTAGGAGTTTTCTAGGGCATGCCGGTTTTTACCGACGTTTCATAAAAGATTTTTCTAAAATTGCCACTCCTATGAATAAACTCCTAGAAAAGGATGCGCCATTCATCTTTTCAGATGAGTGTATCAAATCTTTTAATATTCTTAAAGAAAAACTCACTAATGCACCGATCATGATAACACCAAATTGGAATCTACCATTTGAACTAATGTGCGATGCAAGTGATTTTGCAATGGGAGCCGTTTTAGGACAAAGGATTGAAAAACGATTTCAACCTATATATTATGCTAGTAAGACATTACAAGGAGCACAAACGAACTATACAACTACTGAAAAAGAACTCCTTGCTATTGTCTTTGCTTTTGACAAATTTCGATCATATCTCGTTCTAGCAAAAACGGTGGTCTATACCGACCATTCTGCTCTTAGATACCTATTTTCAAAACAAGATGCTAAACCAAGATTAATCCGTTGGATCTTACTCTTACAAGAGTTTGATTTTGAAATCCGAGATAAAAAAGAAGCAGAAAATCTCGCCGCTGATCATCTTTCTCGTCTTGAAAATCCCGAATTAGAAGTTCTGAATGAATCGGCCATACAAGACAACTTTCCTGATGAATATCTATTGAAGATAGATTATAAAGAAATCCCATGGTTTGCAGACTATGCAAACTACTTAGTTTGTGGATTCCTTGAAAAAGGATTATCGTACCAAAGACGAAAGAAATTCTTCAGTGATATAAAACACTATTTCTGGGAAGATCCACATCTGTTTAAAAGTTGTCCCGATGGAATAATACGCCGATGTGTATTTGGAGATGAAGCTAGTAAAATTTTAAACCATTGTCACACAGGACCAACAGGAGGGCATTATGGGCCTCAACTAACAGCAAGAAAAGTTTATGAAGCTGGATTCTATTGGCCTACAATTTACAAAGACGCACACCTTCTTTGCAAATCCTGTGATGCATGTCAAAGGGCCGGAAAAATAAGTCAACGTGATGAAATGCCACAAAATGTCATCCAAGTATGTGAAGTATTTGACATTTGGGGTATTGACTTTATGGGTCCATTTCCAAAATCTCATAATAATCTATATATACTCGTAGCCATTGATTATGTATCTAAATGGGCGGAAGCACAAGCTCTCCCAACTAACGATGCACGAGTTGTAGTCAATTTTTTAAAACGTCTTTTTGCAAGGTTTGGAACACCGAAAGCTTTAATAAGTGATCGGGGTACTCATTTCTGTAATAATCAACTTGAGAAAGTTCTTAAAAGATATGGAGTAACTCATAAAATCTCCACCGCATATCATCCACAAACAAGTGGACAAGTTGAAAATACAAACCGAGCTTTAAAACGTATTCTTGAGAAAACCGTAGGATCAAATCCGAAGGAATGGTCCATTAAATTGGAGGATGCACTCTGGGCTTTTAGAACAGCCTACAAAACTCCAATTGGAACCACACCTTTTAGACTTGTTTATGGAAAAGCATGTCATCTTCCAGTAGAAATTGAACACAAAGCATTTTGGGCTTTGAAGACATGTAATCTTGATTTACATGAAGCCGGACGTCTACGATTAAGTCAACTAAACGAATTAGAAGAATTAAGACATGAAGCATACGAAAATTCGTTAATATATAAAGAAAGAACGAAGAAATGGCATGATAAAAGAATCAGAAATTCAAAAGAATTTAAAGAAGGAGACAGAGTTCTTCTTTTCAATTCACGATTCAAGCTATTTCCTGGAAAATTGAAATCAAGATGGTCTGGACCATTCATAGTCAAAAGAGTTTTCCCATACGGAACGATAGAATTAATAAATTCAAATGGGATTGAATTTAAAGTTAATGGTCACAGAGTTAAACATTACATACATGGTCCGATGGAAGTCGACAACGAAGTTAATCACAATTTCGACACCACAGCTAACTAAGTGTGGGGAGAATCAAGTCTTTAAAGGATAATATGTATTTCTGTTAGAGTTAGATTGTCTGTTTTCGTGTAGTTCTCGAAAATGGAACACGTATGGTCTTTCCCTAGCAGACCCTAAAGAACTAGTCTTCTCCCCCCATTCTGAATTTTTATTTTTAGGTTTTTACGAAATGAAGACTGCCTGTGAATTAAACCATGGTCTAATGCTACACGCTTTGATCACTAAACGTAATAATGACATACTACCGAGTGAATTAGTATCAGTAATCAGAGAAAGAATGGACGGAGTTAGAAAAGGATCCAGATGCGAAGATAATAAGTTACAATTTGGTAAAGGAAAATCAAAATCCGCAGCGAAAAGAAGAGCACGACACCTAGAAAAATGTCACAAATGCGGAAAATGGTCACATGGAGGTAAATGTTCAAATAATCAAACCTATTCAAATACCGAATTTGTTACTTTATGCAGAGACGGACCGTTCATATGTTTAGAAGAAAAGACAATGAATGCTCGAGGTTACGCCTATGCAGCCATGGAAGACCAATTAAACCGACTATCTTATGAATATAATAGATCATATAACTAAGAAATCTATTTCACAGGTATGTCTGTACAGTTTTTATTTTTATTTTTATTTTTAACCTTTTGATAATAAACGCTAATTTGTTCGCTAAAAAGTATTAAATTGGTATTAAATAAAATTAGGTTTGGCGACCGAAATTATTGATATCCTTCAAAAATTTATTACATCACTGCGAAATTTAACGTTTATTCTTAAGGTATAAATATCTTTAATCAATCAAACCAAAATATTTCAAAAATTCGTCATGAGTTAAATTAGGTCTTGGAACCGAAATTACTTTACCGAAAAGAGGGGCGCATATTTTTGATAATATTTGATTGATTAAAGTGGGATAAAAAGACAAAAAGATTTTTAATTTTATTTTTTACCATGTTTTTAAAATTAATATTTAAATCTTAAATTAATATTGTAAACTTTGTAAAAACAATATTTTTAAAATTGTAAATATTTGAAAAATTAATATAAGTTTGGTATGAATTTATGAATTTTTAAATTAAGTTTGGTGTGAATTTTTAATTTTTAAAATATGAAATTTTAATTTTATGCATTTCAAATTTTAAGTTTGGTGTGAATTTTTAATTTTTAATATTAATTTTGAATTTTATATTTATGTTGTGTGAATTTTAAAAACAAAAATTTACTTTATCTCATTAAGTTAAAAATATGATTTTTAAAATTCGTCGTAAGTTGAAGACTAGGTCTTTGAACCGAAATTGCTTTACCCGAGGGAGGGACGAGAACTTTTATTATCATTATTTTCAATCTTATTGATTTAAAGTATGCCAAAAACATTAAAAAACCCAAAAATCTTAGCTTTTAAAACAATCGCTACAAAAAGACAAATTTTAAAATTTTGTCGAGGAACGGACTAGGACATCGATCCGAAACGACCTCGTCCTAAATAACAAGGGAAACAAAATTTTAAAATTAATTTCTTAATTGTTTTATAAGTTAAAGATTATAAAAAAAAAAAAAAAAAAAAAAAAAAAAAAAAAAAAAATATAACTCCGCGACTCGCGGAGTTTTAAGTTAAAACCTCCGCGACTCGCGGAGGGACCAAATTACAGAAAAAAATAAAACAGCTGCACACGAACTGATCACTCCCACCAACACAGAAACACACATACAGCTCGAAAAAAGACCCCGAAAAACCCACGAAAATCATCCCAAAAACTCGATTTTTCACCGTTAATCTTCAAATTTTTCACTACAATCATGTTGAGAAGGATGATATCTAGGAACTACTCAAGAAAACAGGTACAATTACACCCCAAATCACCTTTAAATCCGAATTTTAGTGTGTTCTTGAGCATATTTTCATAATTTGAATTTTGTTAATTTTTAGTGTAATTAGTGTTAAATTGTTAGTATATTATGCATGTATAACCTAGATTGATGCTTGTTAACATGATTTGAAGCCAAAAACTTCAAAATCTTTAGAATCTAGGGTTTGTGTTCTTGAGCAATTTGGGGCTTTTTGATATAAACAGGTTATGGCCGATTTTTGTCATGAATTGTTGCTAAATTGAGTAGTGTAACATGTCTAGGTAGTTAAATGATCCAAACTTTGAGCCTAAACATGATTTTGAGAATTAAAGTGGACTTTTTCAAGTCCAAAATTCATGAACTTGATTTTTGAAAGATAATGCCATTTGAGACTTGTTTATTTGCTAGTAATGATTATTTTGACATGTTATTTGAGTTGAATGCTTATAAACTTGGCGAAAATTTTCGTATATGCTTATTTGAAAAAGTGTAGATTTGATAAAAATGTGAAAATAAGCTTAAGTTTGATGTAAATTGATAATGTCATTGTAATTATTTTGATTGATGATTTTGCTGACACTAATGCATATTTGGATGCACAAAATTTGTGTTTGATGTGTTTTGCAGAATGAAAGGGGTGAATCTTCATCCCAAGCCCGCCATGCTCCTGCTGAGAACTTGGAACAACAGGAGGTAGATAACTACTACAGGCAGGATGTACCTCATCCAGTCATGACCTTTTCAGATATGCATTTGGAACAGTTGCACCCGAACCTGCGATTTGACAGACTTTGGATAGATTATCCAAAATATCAACGGGGTTTGCATACTCTTCACTCAAAGGTTGTTGAGGTACCGAGGGTCATAGAATGGGGACCCTTGGAAGCTGTAGAATTGGCCGGGCCAATTAGGGAATTACTGGTACAGAGGTATGGTAATTCTTCTTTTAATGACTGGATATGTTTATTCACCATACGCAGACCTGTATATAAAGTATGGTGTGAAGAGTTGTTATGTAGTATAGAGTTGAATGATCGGGTAGCCAGTTTAACCGATCGTTCTTTTATTAGATTTTTGTTAGGCGGTTCGATGCGCCACATGTCTTTACTAGACATGGCTCAGGCTTTACGTATATATACGCCTGAGGAGTTAGCATCTGCCGATTGTAGAGGATTGATACTAAACGGTAGGAAAATAGATGAGAATTTTGATACACACGGTGTGTGGAGTCAAATGACAAGCCATCACCGTTTTAAAGGGGGAAACTACTCTTATTTGGATATAGATAGAGCCGAATTAAGAGTAATACATAGATTTTTAGCTAATTCGATTACACAAAGGGGTAAAAACAAAGAAAAGGTAAATGAACAAGATTTGTTTTACCATATGTGTATTCGAGACCCACACAGCGCTGTAAGTATACCATATTGTGTGGGTTATTATTTATCAGCTATGGTTCGAGGGATGCGTCCACATAGCATAATAGGGGGTGGTATTTTTATTACTTTGATTGGTGAATATCTCGGTGTGGATATAAGTCGGGGGGGATTATTAGTAGAAGAGCCGGAACCCCGCGACACTATAGGTTTAAATGTATACCATGGTGCGAAAGTGTTGAAGCGGCGAAATAACGCCGCAGTACGATACAATGGTAGACATCCACAGGTAGAGAGAAACCAGGAACAAGGTAATGTAGGAGGGGGGAACCAGATGCAAGAAATGCAAAGGTTTATAGCTTCTCAGGAATACGAAAATGCTAGACAGAGAGCATTTGAAGATTGGCAAGTTCATCAGAACCAGATCATAGCGCATTGCCAACACATAGGTAGAAACTATATTCCTACACCGAAACCCGTCTTCCCTCCTTGGTCGATAGAGATGCAGCCACCATATCCTACGTATGACCCTGCCGAGGCATTCTATAGCACTTATGGTTATGCGTGGAACCCCTATTGGTACCAATATCATCCTTAGTTACTTTTTATTTTTATTATTTTGTAATATGTAATTATTGATATGTTTAATACTTTTGTTCATATTGTAATCATTTTTATAATTATCTAACTTTTATTCTTAGATTTTAATAATTTTTGAATGTGGGGTAATAAACCAAACTTCAAAAATATGTATATATGTTTGCAATTTATCTTATGTACACAACAGGGTAAAACAACGCATTTTCAAAGACTGGCATTAAGTTCAGCAAAAGCAAGTAATTTTGACGACAATGATGCAAAATACATGTGAAATAACAACAAGACGGAATGAACAAATGACGTGCACCATTTATCATTCAGCAAACAAACGCCAATATTTTTGGAAACTTTGGTAAAAATTTAATCATTTTCACACAAATCACCCTCAATAATTTAAATTGTTACTGATTTCTTGCAAATGAGGGCATTGCAAGATCTTAAGTGTGGGAAGGGATTAAATTCTTTCGGATTTTAAAATTTTTATATTAAACACTTGGTTACCATTAAAAATACTAGTAAAGCAGTAGTTGTATTAGAATCTAGTGCTCTCTGATAATAAAGAACAGCCCTGGTCTTATATACTGACTACCCAATTCTAGTAAAAGTTTTCAAAATTTTCAATTAAATGAATTAAAATCATGTTTATACATATTTATGAACGATAAAACTAGGTTTTAACACCGAAATTATTGTTACCTCGGAAAGGACATAAATTGAGAAACAAACTAAAATGTTAAAATTCATTTAAAATGGAATAGAGGACGATAAAAAGAAAAATAAAAAGCCAAGTGTGGGAAAATTTACCAAGTTATTTTAAACATATGCCACATATATTTGTAACAAATAACTGAAAATACTTTTGCTTTGAACTAAACTAAACTGTTTTACCCGATGAAAGAAAAGAAGAGATGGATCTACACGATGAATCAATTCCATCATTAAAAGGAAGTAAAGTCTTCCGAAAAAGAAACGCGCTTCTTGATTTAGGTCATGAAGTTGTCATCCAGACCAGCTGTAGGTTGACGAAAAATCTAGAAAAGTCATCACTAAAATCAGCAGGAAATCCACGGACCTCAGCATTAAACAGGGTCGCCAAGTGGTCAGATTTATCCTAACCATGAGAAGGATTTATCTCGTACAATGGGGAGGCACCGTGCAAATTAGCTGGATAAGACTAATGAATCAGATCCCCAGAAAGGATAATCTCCTTAAAGATTAAAAATCAGCTTTTAAGACTGATATTACTCAATCCTTGAGATTGACCTTAAAGATTGAGAATTCAAACTCATGGAATTCAATGATATCTAAACTCGAGCTTGAACGAGAAAATATTTTGATCAAAATTATAAACCGATTTGTTTTCTGAAAACCCTATTTTCAATGCGTTCATTACCATTGAACGTAAAATCCTAGGAATTCACCTGGAATTCATTAGGTCACCTGAACTAAATCGGGTGTCAACCGTAAGAACGGTGGTTGCATAGCATGGTCAAAGACAGGACTTTGTGCCAGACCGACAAATTATAAGGGTGAGCTTTACTATTGCTCCTACCAAGGATAGTAATTGCGTCCGACACGTTATAGACCATAATCAAAAGCATGTCACGGGACATTGCCTTAAACAGTTGCTTGTTCAACGCTTTCCTTTACAACCGGACGGTAGTTTGCCGAAAGGTAATATACGGAACAAGTAAACTGGACGTGTTGCTTTCCAAATACAAGGTTAGCAAGTGGGTGACACAAAACCGCAAGTTTTGAGCTAAAATTTTCAATTCTGAACCCACCAAACCCACAAAAATATTTTGCAAACACCGGTAAAGGGTTATTCCGGAAAACTTATCTAGGGTAAAAACTAGATTTAATTTTCAAAAGATCAAATGTTTTCATAAAGATCCAATTTCCTTAATGGATCTAAATTTTTATAGTCATGTGGGACTGTAAACCATATCGTTACTACCATTGTTTATACCGCCGTATAGAAATCACTGATGTACAAAGTGTGAAGAATAAAAAAGTGATTCTAGTATTTCAAGACAATATTGCTTGAGGACAAGCAACGCTCAAGTGTGGGAATATTTGATAATGCTAAAAACGAACATATATTTCATAGCATTATTCCTCAAGAAAGACAAGCTTTTAGTTGCAATTGTTCTATTTACAAGAGATATTCGTTTAAATAATAAAAGGTGAAGACAAAAGACAGATTCGACGAATTGAAGACGCAAACGACCAAAAAGCTCAAAAGTACAAAAGACAATCAAAAAGGTTCCAATTATTGATAAGAAACGTCTCGAAATCACAAGAGTACAAGATTCAAAACGCAAAGTACAAGATATTAAATTGTACGCGAGGACGTTCGAAAATCCGGAACCGGGACCAGAGTCAACTCTTAACGCTCGACGCAACGGACTAAAAATTACAAGTTAACTATGTATATAAATATAATATAATATATAATTAATTATATTAATTATATATATATTATATATATATATTATTAAAACCGTCGGCAGCCAGAAACTCCAAGGGTGTAAAATGAAAATACCTCTCCGCGACTCGCGGAGTTTGAAGGGCTTTTTGCCGCGAGTCGCGGAGCCCCAAAAATCATTCCAGGCTATAAATCAACCCGAATTCTGATCAAAATTAACACAATATTTTTCATCTCTCTCTCAATATATACGAGTAATATATATTTATATTTATAATTTATATTTTAATTTTAATTATAATTCTAATAATAAGGGTATGTTAGCGAATGTTGTAAGGGTGTAAGTCGAAATTCTGTCCGTGTAACGCTACGCTATTTTTAATCATTGTAAGTTATGTTCAACCTTTTTATATTAATGTCTCGTAGCTAAGTTATTATTATGCTTATTTAAAACGAAGTAATCGTGATGTTGGGCTAATTACTAAAATTGGGTAATTGGGCTTTGTACCATAATTGGGGTTTGGACAAAAGAACGACACTTGTGGAAACTAGACTATGGGCTATTAATGGGCTTTATATTTGTTTAACTAAATGAAAGTTTGTTAATGTTAATATAAAGATTTACAATTGGGCGTCCCTATAAATTACCATATACACTCGATCGGACACGATGGGCAGGGTATTTATATGTACGAATAATCGTTCATTTAACCGGACACGGGAATGGATTAATAGCCACTAGAATAATCAAAACAGGGGTGAAATTACATTCAAGGGTAATTGGTGTAATTGTTAACAAAGTAGTAAAACCTTGGTTTACACGCAGTCGATAACCTGGTGTATTCATTAAACAAAGTATTAAAACCTTGTTACAATTCGAATCCCCAATTAGTTGGAATATTTATCTTCGGGTATAATAATAATTTGTCAAGGACACTTGCAATTTATATTTATGACTGATGGACTGTTATGGACAAAAACCAGACGGACATATTGAATAATCCAGGACAAAGGACAATTAACCCAAGGGCATAAAACTAAAATCAACACGTCAAACATCATGATTACGGAAGTTTAAATAAGCATAATTCTTTTATTTCATATTTAATTTCCTTTATTTTATATTTAATTGCACTTCTAATTATCGCACTTTTATTTATTGTTATTTTATCACACTTTTAATTATCGTACTTTTTAATTATCGCAATTTAATTTTATCGCATTTTTATTATTCGCAATTTCATTATCGTTATTTACTTTACGCTTTAATTTAAAGTCTTGTATTTATTTTATATTTTACATTAGGTTTTAACTGCGACTAAAGTTTTAAAATCGACAAACCGGTCATTAAACGGTAAAAACCCCCCCTTTATAATAATAATATTACTTATATATATATTTGTAATTTTAATAAACGTAAACTAATATAGCGTTGAGCTTTGCTTAAAGATCTCCCTGTGGAACGAACCGGACTTACTAAAAACTACACTACTGTACGATTAGGTACACTGCCTATAAGTGTTGTAGCAAGGTTTAAGTATATCCATTCTATAAATAAATAAATATCTTGTGTAAAATTGTATCGTATTTAATAGTATTTTCTGCGTAAAATATAAGCTATTTTATATACACCTCGTTCGACATCAAGTATTTTTGGGATTAAATTCTTTCGGATTTTAAAATTTTTATATTAAACACTTGGTTACCATTAAAAATACTAGTAAAGCAGTAGTTGTATTAGAATCTAGTGCTCTCTGATAATAAAGAACAGCCCTGGTCTTATATACTGACTACCCAATTCTAGTAAAAGTTTTCAAAATTTTCAATTAAATGAATTAAAATCATGTTTATACATATTTATGAACGATAAAACTAGGTTTTAACACCGAAATTATTGTTACCTCGGAAAGGACATAAATTGAGAAACAAACTAAAATGTTAAAATTCATTTAAAATGGAATAGAGGACGATAAAAAGAAAAATAAAAAGCCAAGTGTGGGAAAATTTACCAAGTTATTTTAAACATATGCCACATATATTTGTAACAAATAACTGAAAATACTTTTGCTTTGAACTAAACTAAACTGTTTTACCCGATGAAAGAAAAGAAGAGATGGATCTACACGATGAATCAATTCCATCATTAAAAGGAAGTAAAGTCTTCCGAAAAAGAAACGCGCTTCTTGATTTAGGTCATGAAGTTGTCATCCAGACCAGCTGTAGGTTGACGAAAAATCTAGAAAAGTCATCACTAAAATCAGCAGGAAATCCACGGACCTCAGCATTAAACAGGGTCGCCAAGTGGTCAGATTTATCCTAACCATGAGAAGGATTTATCTCGTACAATGGGGAGGCACCGTGCAAATTAGCTGGATAAGACTAATGAATCAGATCCCCAGAAAGGATAATCTCCTTAAAGATTAAAAATCAGCTTTTAAGACTGATATTACTCAATCCTTGAGATTGACCTTAAAGATTGAGAATTCAAACTCATGGAATTCAATGATATCTAAACTCGAGCTTGAACGAGAAAATATTTTGATCAAAATTATAAACCGATTTGTTTTCTGAAAACCCTATTTTCAATGCGTTCATTACCATTGAACGTAAAATCCTAGGAATTCACCTGGAATTCATTAGGTCACCTGAACTAAATCGGGTGTCAACCGTAAGAACGGTGGTTGCATAGCATGGTCAAAGACAGGACTTTGTGCCAGACCGACAAATTATAAGGGTGAGCTTTACTATTGCTCCTACCAAGGATAGTAATTGCGTCCGACACGTTATAGACCATAATCAAAAGCATGTCACGGGACATTGCCTTAAACAGTTGCTTGTTCAACGCTTTCCTTTACAACCGGACGGTAGTTTGCCGAAAGGTAATATACGGAACAAGTAAACTGGACGTGTTGCTTTCCAAATACAAGGTTA
Source organism: Rutidosis leptorrhynchoides (assembly GCF_046630445.1). Lineage (NCBI taxonomy): Eukaryota > Viridiplantae > Streptophyta > Magnoliopsida > Asterales > Asteraceae > Rutidosis > Rutidosis leptorrhynchoides. Next base: position 115,509,854 of record NC_092339.1, on the reverse strand, counting down.
GCAAGTGGGTGACACAAAACCGCAAGTTTTGAGCTAAAATTTTCAATTCTGAACCCACCAAACCCACAAAAATATTTTGCAAACACCGGTAAAGGGTTATTCCGGAAAACTTATCTAGGGTAAAAACTAGATTTAATTTTCAAAAGATCAAATGTTTTCATAAAGATCCAATTTCCTTAATGGATCTAAATTTTTATAGTCATGTGGGACTGTAAACCATATCGTTACTACCATTGTTTATACCGCCGTATAGAAATCACTGATGTACAAAGTGTGAAGAATAAAAAAGTGATTCTAGTATTTCAAGACAATATTGCTTGAGGACAAGCAACGCTCAAGTGTGGGAATATTTGATAATGCTAAAAACGAACATATATTTCATAGCATTATTCCTCAAGAAAGACAAGCTTTTAGTTGCAATTGTTCTATTTACAAGAGATATTCGTTTAAATAATAAAAGGTGAAGACAAAAGACAGATTCGACGAATTGAAGACGCAAACGACCAAAAAGCTCAAAAGTACAAAAGACAATCAAAAAGGTTCCAATTATTGATAAGAAACGTCTCGAAATCACAAGAGTACAAGATTCAAAACGCAAAGTACAAGATATTAAATTGTACGCGAGGACGTTCGAAAATCCGGAACCGGGACCAGAGTCAACTCTTAACGCTCGACGCAACGGACTAAAAATTACAAGTTAACTATGTATATAAATATAATATAATATATAATTAATTATATTAATTATATATATATTATATATATATATTATTAAAACCGTCGGCAGCCAGAAACTCCAAGGGTGTAAAATGAAAATACCTCTCCGCGACTCGCGGAGTTTGAAGGGCTTTTTGCCGCGAGTCGCGGAGCCCCAAAAATCATTCCAGGCTATAAATCAACCCGAATTCTGATCAAAATTAACACAATATTTTTCATCTCTCTCTCAATATATACGAGTAATATATATTTATATTTATAATTTATATTTTAATTTTAATTATAATTCTAATAATAAGGGTATGTTAGCGAATGTTGTAAGGGTGTAAGTCGAAATTCTGTCCGTGTAACGCTACGCTATTTTTAATCATTGTAAGTTATGTTCAACCTTTTTATATTAATGTCTCGTAGCTAAGTTATTATTATGCTTATTTAAAACGAAGTAATCGTGATGTTGGGCTAATTACTAAAATTGGGTAATTGGGCTTTGTACCATAATTGGGGTTTGGACAAAAGAACGACACTTGTGGAAACTAGACTATGGGCTATTAATGGGCTTTATATTTGTTTAACTAAATGAAAGTTTGTTAATGTTAATATAAAGATTTACAATTGGGCGTCCCTATAAATTACCATATACACTCGATCGGACACGATGGGCAGGGTATTTATATGTACGAATAATCGTTCATTTAACCGGACACGGGAATGGATTAATAGCCACTAGAATAATCAAAACAGGGGTGAAATTACATTCAAGGGTAATTGGTGTAATTGTTAACAAAGTAGTAAAACCTTGGTTTACACGCAGTCGATAACCTGGTGTATTCATTAAACAAAGTATTAAAACCTTGTTACAATTCGAATCCCCAATTAGTTGGAATATTTATCTTCGGGTATAATAATAATTTGTCAAGGACACTTGCAATTTATATTTATGACTGATGGACTGTTATGGACAAAAACCAGACGGACATATTGAATAATCCAGGACAAAGGACAATTAACCCAAGGGCATAAAACTAAAATCAACACGTCAAACATCATGATTACGGAAGTTTAAATAAGCATAATTCTTTTATTTCATATTTAATTTCCTTTATTTTATATTTAATTGCACTTCTAATTATCGCACTTTTATTTATTGTTATTTTATCACACTTTTAATTATCGTACTTTTTAATTATCGCAATTTAATTTTATCGCATTTTTATTATTCGCAATTTCATTATCGTTATTTACTTTACGCTTTAATTTAAAGTCTTGTATTTATTTTATATTTTACATTAGGTTTTAACTGCGACTAAAGTTTTAAAATCGACAAACCGGTCATTAAACGGTAAAAACCCCCCCTTTATAATAATAATATTACTTATATATATATTTGTAATTTTAATAAACGTAAACTAATATAGCGTTGAGCTTTGCTTAAAGATCTCCCTGTGGAACGAACCGGACTTACTAAAAACTACACTACTGTACGATTAGGTACACTGCCTATAAGTGTTGTAGCAAGGTTTAAGTATATCCATTCTATAAATAAATAAATATCTTGTGTAAAATTGTATCGTATTTAATAGTGTTTTCCTAGTAAAATAATAACTATTTTATATACACCTCGTTCGACATCAATATATATAGATCAAAAGATTTCATAGATTACGGAGGAATTTACGGAATATGTCAGGCAAAGTTTACGGTAATAGATACGATAAGATATGATTTAGCAGATACGCTAAGATATGAATTTTGTCTATACACTATTCATGCAATCAATGCAGCAAGACGTGTCTAGACTAAAAATGATAAGCAGGTAATTTCCTAAGGATGGTAAGTAGATGATTTCCGACTAAAAATGATAAACAAAACATTTGGCATGCAGACACGGTCGAAGTCCAGACTCACTAATGCATCTTAACAACTATCAGTTAGACACACTAATGCAAGACCTGGTTCGCTAAGACCACCGCTCTGATACCAACTGAAAGGATCCGTTCATATACATTATAAACGATTCACAATAGTTGATTACATCGCGAGGTATTTGACCTCTATATGATACGTTTTACAAACATTGCATTCGTTTTTAAAAGACAAACTTTCTTTACATCAAAAATTGACGGCATGCATACCATTTCATATTACATCCAACTATAATTGACTTAATATTAATCTTGATGAACTCAACGACTCGAATGCAACGTCTTTCAAAGTATGTCATGAATGACTCCAGGTAATATCCTTAAAATGAGCTAATGCACAGCGGAAGATTTCTTTAATACCTGAGAATAAACATGCTTAAAAGTGTCAACCAAAAGGTTGGTGAGTTCATAGGTTTATCATATCAATCATTTCAATATATTAATAGACCACAAGATTTCCGTTTATAAATATATGTACACTCGCAAGTGTATAAAAGTATTCTATAAGTTGTAGGCACCCGGTAACAAGCCTTAACGTTCATGTTTTACCCTCTAAAGTACACCAGATCAGGTGTGTTTAATATAACCTCGAAGTACTAAAGCATCCCATAGTCAGGATGGGTTTTGTCAGGCCCAATAGATCTATCTTTAGGATTCGCGCCTACCGTACATAGACAAGTAGTTTAATGTTACCAAGCTAAGGGTATATTTCTGGTTTAAACCCACGTAGAATTAGTTTTAGTACTTGTGTCTATTTCGTAAAACATTTATAAAACAGCGCATGTATTCTCAGCCCAAAAATAGATATTGCAAAAGCAATTAAAAAGGGAGCAAATAAAACTCACAATACTGTATTTCGTAGCAATTATGTATATGACGGCACTGAACAAGTGCAGGGTTTGTCTCGGATTCATGAACCTATATTAAGTATATATATATTTATATGTTGGTCAATATATGTCTAACAATTTAGGTCAGGTCGTAGTGTATCACAATCCTAATGCTCGAGACCGACATGTAAAAGTCAACAAAAGTCAACTTGACCCAAAATGACTTCCAAAATCTATACATGTTTATTATATAACTTATATATAGTCGTTTTATATATTTAAATATATTTATCAGATCTTATTATACTAAATAATACAAGTCATTTATTAATAAATAAAAATTTATATTTAAATTCATATATGATAAAAATATACTTTTATATATCTCAAGTAATAAAATTTATAAAATTCACTTAATATCATAAAAATATAGTGGTACGTATTATTAATGTAATTATATTACGTGTGGTAAAAATATCTTTGTACGCATATTTATTTGATTAAATAATATTGATAATAATAATAATGATAAAAATAATAAAATGATAGTTTCAATAAAAATATTAATTTTTAGTAATAAAAATAATTTTAGTAATAACATCAACTGATAACAATTATAATAATCGTTTTAATAATAATATTAAAAATAATAATAATTCAGTTGACCATATCTTTTAATCCGTTCATCGAACCCACACGATTTCTAAATGAAAAGTTATTAATTTTTCTTTAGCTTTTCAACGACATGCATATCATATACCTTATCTCAGTAGCATATGTATCAAATTCGTGATTTATCATAAACTATTTAACGACGAAACTAAGCATACAAACATGCATAATCATATATACTCGAGCACTAGTCAGGGATACACTATTAATATATAAAAGATAAGATATGAATGCTCACGTATCAATATTGTGATTCAATATTGCAGGAAAGTACGTAGACGCAACGAAAATGATAAAAGTTAGGTTGACCTCACGAGCAATACCCTCGAACAATATCCATAACCTCCAAAGCTATAACCCATAATTTCCTTAGCTCTATCCCATTTGAAAACTTATTTTGAAATCGTCTGAATATAACTCCGTCTTAGTATTTTATGTATACTAATAATATCTTGAAATAATACTAAGTAAATATATATATGTAATTCGATTGAGAGAGTTTAGAGAAATATATTTTCAAGTTTCTATGAAATAATAAAACCTATTGAATTCTATTTATAATAGATTTTTAAATTATTAAAGTGAATTATTAAAATATGAATTATTAAAGTGAATTATTAAAGTATGAATTATTAAAGTGAATTATTAAAGTATGAATTATTAAACTGAATTATTAAAGTGAATTATTAAAGTGAATTATTAAAGTTAAAGTAAAGTAAAAGTAAAGTAAAAGTAAAGTAAAGGTAAAGTTAAAGTATAGTAAAAGTATAAAACTATGTACGTATAATACGCGTATAAATATATTTAATATTAATTTAAATCGTTATATCATAAAACATTTTAGAAAAGTATAATTATATATATTCATAATAGGTTTCAAGTTTTTAAATTACAGTCTGTTGGTGAAGCATGGGATAAAATCCAAAGGTTTAATAAACGTATGAAATCATCTTAATGAAAAATGTCGAGTTACTTAACTTGTCGATATCCAACATCTAAGTTATTTACACTCCACGTTCTTACTTATAGATCACTTTACCATTTTCCGAATATTGTAAAAAAGAATAGATTTCTTAAATCACAGTGGACCTCATAACATTGGCCCGTAATCATATCATAATGTATCTGATAATTTAATCATTTGATATTATCTCTTAATTATGTCGATAAATATATCGAAACAAATACGTTCATGTAAAGTATCATATATATCAAATACTTTGTTAATGTTTTCAGTTATTATATATTATATATACATATCTATATACACATAATTGTTCGTGAATCGTCAAACACGGTCAAAGGGTAATTGATTACATGAATGTAGTTCCAAACTTTTTGAGATTCAACATTACAAATTCTGCTTATCGTGTCGGAAACATATAAAGGTTAGGTTTAAATTTGGTCGGAAATTTCCGGGTCGTCACAACTGTTTTCACTGATCACAAGAGCTTGCAACATATCTTCGATCAGAAACAGCTCAACATGAGGCGGAGACGTTGGGTAGAACTATTGAATGACTACGACTGCGAGATTCGCTATCATCCTGGCAAGGCTAATGTGGTTGCAGATGCCTTGAGTAGGAAAGAGAAGGCTAAACCTCTCCGAGTTAGAGAGCTGAATATGACTTTCTGAACGAACCTTACTTCTCAGATACGCGATGCACAACTTTGAGGCATTGAAAGAAGGGAACATTGTTACTGAGTCACTTAGAGGACTGGATAAGAAATTTGACGTCCGAGAAGATGGAACCCGATACTTCATAGACAGAATCTGGGTACCGAAGTTTGGTGGATTAAGGGAACTAGTGCTAGATGAGGCACACAAGAAAAGTAATGATACGCTTAGCTCTGCGCCTAGCGCATCGTGCGTATCACGTGCTGGTTGCGCGTATGTCATGTACCGCATTATGTCTATTGCGCGCATTCGGTAAACTCTTGCTTAGCGAATAAGTAAGATGGCTAACAAAGCATATTTTATCCTTAAATAACTGAAATCTTATTCCTAACTATAATGCCTATATTTATGGGATTGATACGGAAGGATCTGGAATCGTTTAAGGATACATCTAGGGTTAGGGTTTAGCTATAAATATAACCCTAAACCTAGCTCATGGATCTTCAAATAACAATCAACGTTTTTTGTATTACTCGATTAACGATTGCATACAGAAAACATTTTACGGTAACAGGTATGTTCACTATGAACTGTAACCCTACAAAACCACCCAAGTGGCCATTATTGCGGCTAAGCCATTAATGGTGACCTAAGTCGTTAATCACCCTTTCGTAGATCTTCATCTCAATAAGGGTTATCCACGGTAACCATTGACCGGAGATTAACACTATAATGTTCTTAAACACTCCCAAATGGCACTCAACATACCAGACGTAAAAGATGCCCGATCGGTGAAACTGTACCAATCGTGCTCATTAACTTGGTAACGGAAAATGTTTTTAAAGACGTTAATCAACGATTCTTGGTTGTTTGCCCTACACCACATTTCAAACAACGTTAGACGAGCAGCACCATAGGGATATAATTGCCCTAGGCCAATGTTATACGACAGAATCGTCATGAAAAAGTTAGTCGGAGGGATGCGAGTGTTTCTGACTTCTTGGGTTTGGTCGTAGACTGCCACCATGTTGGTTGCGGGTTTATGGGCTCGTTGGTTTGTGAGTGGAAGGGTAGGGGTGTATTGAGCAATTGGTGGATACCAGTCGATAACAGCTTTGACGAATTCATCGTCTAGGTTGGAAGAGATGGAATGGACTTGAAAAGTGGTTGAAGATGAAGATGACATATTTACAGTTTAAAAACGGGGATGAAAATAGAAGATTGCACTGACCTGGGTTAAGAAACGGGAAACTATCCAGAACTTGATCGGAGTTGCAAGAAGAAAAGAGGTTAATTTTTTGAATTTTTTATCAAATTTGGTAAAATCGTCGCCCTATTTATAGCATAAATGGTTAGGGTTTAAAAAAGGAAAAAATGCGTAAGGCGCACAGCTGTCCGTACACGTGTCGCAATTCTAACGGGTTGCAGTGAAAAGACGTGGTGCATGATAGAAAAACCCATTAGTTTGCTTATCATCCGTGTACGATAGCAAAGCTCTTGTAGTTAAGATTTGACACCATGTCATGATTAACTGACTCCCCCTGATACAGCGTCATCATTGGCGGACGTTTGATTGACAGGCAGGAGGCTGCATTTATTGCTTGTAGGCACGTAATTTTTGGGTTATCTTAATCGTTTCCAATATATTTTGTGCTAATTTTTGGTAATGATCAATTTATTATATTCTTTGGAGTTTAATATCATACATTTTTTTGGAAACGTGTATCACATTAAACTGGGGGGACTTAATGATACGCGTACCTCTGCGCCTAGCGCATCGTGCATATCACATGTTGGTTGCGCGTATGTCATGTCCCGCATTATGTCTATTTTGCGCATTCGGTAAACTCTTTCTTAGCGAATAAGTAAGATGGATAACAAAGCATATCTTATCCTTAAATAACTGAAATCTTATTCCTAACTATAATGCCTATATTTATGGGATTGATACGGAAGGATCTAGAATCTTTTAAGGATACATCTAGGGTTAGGGTTTAGCTATAAATATAACCCTAAACCTAGCTCATGGATCATCGAATAACAATCAACGTTTTCTGTATTACTCGATTAACGATTGCATCTAGAAAACACTTTACGGTAAAAGGTATGTTCACTATGAACTGTAACCCTACGAAACCACCCAAGTGGCCATTATTGCGGCTAAGCCATTAATGGTGAACTAAGTCGTTAATCACCCTTTCGTAGATCTTCATCTCAATAAGGGTTATCCGCGGTAACTATTGACCCGAGATTAACACTATAATGTTCTTAAACACTCCCACATGGCACTCAACATATGATTAGTCCTATGCGGCAGATTTATGTTCGATCAACAAGATATTCTATTCACCCTGGATCCAACAAGATGTATCAAGATCTTAAGGCACTGTACTGGTGGCCTAATATGAAAGCCGATAACGCAACCTATGTTGGTAAGTTCGCGACATGTGCTAAAGTCAAGGCAGAACATCAGAAACCGTCAGGACTGCTAACACAGCCAGAGATTCCTCAGTGGAAATGGGAATGTATTGCTATGGATTTTATTACTAAGTTACCCAAGACTGTGGGGGGTTACGATACGATTTAGGTTATTATTGATCGTCTCACAAAGTTAGCTCATTTTCTACCGATTAAGGAAAATGGATAAGAAGGAGAATTTGGCACAGATTTACATAAAAGAAGTGGTTTACCGACATGGAGTGCCGATATTCATTATTTTCGACAGAGACAGCAGATTTACATCTAGATTCTGGCAAACCTTACAAGATGCAATGGGAACCCGTTAAACATGAGTACAGCGTATCACCACAAATTGATGGCCAAAGCGAGAGAACCATCCAAACATTGGAAGAAATGCTGAGGGCATGTGTTATATATTTCGAAAATGGATGGGATAAAAATTTACCACTGGCTGAAATCTCGTACAACAACAGTTACCACGCTAGCATAAAGGTCACGCCTTTTGTAGCAATTTACGGTAGAAAGTGTAGATCTCCCGTATGTTGGACTGAAATAGGGGATAGTCAACTGACTGGTCCAGAGATTATGCACGAAACAACTGAGAAGATCGTACAGATACAAGAGAGACTGAAAACGGATCGAAGTCGTCAAAAGAGTTATGCCGACGTTAGAAGGCGAGATTTGGAATTTCAGGTTGGAGACAAAGTCATGATTAAGGTATCACCCTGGAAGGGTGTAGTGTGGATATGCCCGAATCGGACGGTTTATTTACGCGGTGTCGTTAGGTCACAAAACGTCAATCCAGGATATCAACAGGAGGAGTTGATTGTTTAATTTATATATGCTGGGCCTAAATCTATTATTCCTTCTTATGGGTTAGCAAGGGCAAATATGACCTAGGGTCGTTCCTTGAGCGGTCGAATTTGAAGCGGAGCTTATTCAGATAATTTAGTAATTAAGATTGGGTTTGTACACAATTTAGTATCCAAGACTAGTGGCCAGGTACACCTTGTGTGGAGAGGCAGGATCCTTTTGGTCCTAATAAAATGGCGACTGTTCAGAAAATCCAACAACCAAGTCCAACCGGTTTATTCTAGACACCACTTTATTCGGAATATCAAATTGTGTAAAGGCAATAGTTGGGTTGATTTAAATTATAATTGTATTTAAAATATTAAAGCAATATAATTAAAATAAGCTAGCTAGCATGCAACAGCTAAGGACAGAGAAGACGTTGTTCACCATGATTTAAGATAACGTAGTGTCGGGATGATTGCGAGACACTCATTGGATAGATATACCTTGGTGTAAACACTAGATTCCCTACTAATTGATTTCTCGATTAGCATGTCACGAGGAACTAGGCTATCGTGATTCTGATCGAATGGACTATGCTCGACTCCCGACGCTTTATCTGGTTCAAGGATATAAGCAGCCCATCTTGGATGCAATGCATACCTTGGGATCAGGAATAAAGTAGCATAGCCTTATATAGATAATATCCAACCTTTCTTAACACCTTAGTGTATCACCCAAGTGAGTGGCTATGATTGTGTTTCGGATTCCTTTCTGTCAATGGTTTGGTAAAATCTAAGGGTTTGTAGACAAATTAGAACCTCTGATAGTTCTCAGTCATCATTAAAGATTTATAAGCTTAGTTTGTATTGTAGTGCGTTAAACTCCCATTTATGATTTAATCTAGCCCTTACTTAAATCTACCCAATAAATCCCTTAGTTATCCACCATGTGAAATGTCCCGTTCTTATTGATTAAAAACGTTCCATATTAATTGATTTCGTTGCGAGGTTTTGACCTCTATATGAGACGTTTTTCAAAGACTGCATTCATTTTAAAACAAACCATAACCTTTATTTTATCAATAAAGGTTTAAAAAGCTTTACGTAGATTATCAAATAATGATAATCTAAAATATCCTATTTACCCACGACCATTACATAATGGTTTACAATACAAATATGTTACAACAAAATAAGTTTCTTGAATGCAGTTTTTACACAATATCATACAAGCATGAACTCTAAATCTCGTCCTTATTTAAGTATGCAACAGAGGAAGCTCTTAATAATCACCTGAGAATAAACATGCTTTAAACGTCAACAAAAATGTTGGTGAGTTATAGGTTTAACCTATATATATCAAATCATAATAATAGACCACAAGATTTCATATTTCAATACACATCCCATACATAGAGATAAAAATCATTCATATGGTGAACACCTGGTAACCGACATTAAGAAGATGCATATATAAGAATATCCCCATCATTCCGGGACACCCTTCGGATATGATATAAATTTCGAAGTACTAAAGCATCCGGTACTTTAGATGGGGTTTGTTAGGCCCAATAGATCTATCTTTAGGATTCGCGTCAATTAGGGTGTCTGTTCCCTAATTCTTAGATTACAAGACTTAATAAAAAGGGGCATATTCGATTTCAATAATTCAACCATAGAATGTAGTTTCACGTACTTGTATCTATTTTGTAAATCATTTATAAAACCTGCATGTATTCTCATCCCAAAAATATTAGATTTTAAAAATGGGACAATAACTCACTTTCACAGATTTTTACTTCGTCGGGAAGTAAGACTTGGCCACTGGTTGATTCACGAACCTATAACAATATATACATATATATCAAAGTATGTTCAAAATATATTTACAACACTTTTAATATATTTTGATGTTTTAAGTTTATTAAGTCAGCTGTCCTCGTTAGTAACCTACAACTAGTTGTCCACAGTTAGATGTACAGAAATAAAGCGATAAATATTATCTTGAATCAATCCACGACACAGTGTATACGTATCTCAGTATTGATCACAACTCAAACTATATATATTTTGGAATCAACCTCAACCCTGTATAGCTAACTCCAACATTCACATATAGAGTGTCTATGGTTGTTCCGAAATATATATAGATGTGTCGACATGATAGGTCGAAACATTGTATACGTGTCTTTGGTATCTCAAGATTACATAATATACAATACAAGTTGATTAAGTTATGGTTGGAATAGATTTGTTACCAATTTTCACGTAGCCAAAATGAGAAAAATTATCCAATCTTGTTTTACCCATAACTTCTTCATTTTAAATTCGTTTTGAGTGAATCAAATTGCTATGGTTTCATATTGAACTCTATTTTATGAATCTAAATAGAAAAAGTATAGGTTTATAGTCAGAAAAATAAGTTACAAGTCGTTTTTGTAAAGGTAGTCATTTCAGTCGAAAGAACGACGTCTAGATGACCATTTTAGAAAACATACTTCCACTTTGAGTTTAACCATAATTTTTGGATATAGTTTCATGTTCATAATAACAATCATTTTCTCAGAATAACAACTTTTAAATCAAAGTTTATCATAGTTTTTAATTAACTAACCGAAAATAGCCCGCGGTGTTACTACGACGGCGTAAATCCGGTTTTACGGTATTTTTCGTGTTTCCAGGTTTTAAATCATTAAGTTAGCATATCATATAGATATAGAACATGTGTTTAGTTGATTTTAAAAGTCAATTTAGAAGGATTAACTTTTGTTTGCGAACAAGTTTAGAATTAACTAAACTATGTTCTAGTGATTACAAGTTTAAACGTTCGAATAAGATAGATTTATATGTATGAATTGAATGATGTTATGAACATCATTACTACCTTAAGTTCCTTGGATAAACCTACTGGAAAATAGAAAAATGGATCTAGCTTCAACAGATCCTTGGATGGCTCGAAGTTCTTGAAGCAGAATCATGACACGAAAACAATTTCAAGTAAGATTTCCACTCGAAATAAGATTGTTATAGTTATAGAAATTGAATTAAAGTTTGAATATGATTATTACCTTGTATTAGAAAGATAACCTACTGTAAGTAACAAAGGTTTCTTGATCTTGGATGATTACTTGGAATGGATTTAGAAAACTTGGAAGTAAACTTGCAATCTTAGAAGTATTCTTGATTTTATGAAACTAGAACTTTTGGAATTTATGAAGAACACTTAGAACTTGAAGATAGAACTTGAGAGAGATCAATTAGATGAAGAAAATTGAAGAATTAAAGTGTTTGTAGGTATTTTTGGTCGTTGGTGTATGGATTAGATATAAAGGATATGTAATTTTGTTTTCATGTAAATAAGTCATGAATGATTACTCATATTTTTGTAATTTTATGAGATATTTCATGCTAGTTGCCAAATGATGGTTCCCACATGTGTTAGGTGACTCACATGGGCTGCTAATAGCTGATCATTGGAGTGTATATACCAATAGTACATACATCTAAAAGCTGTGTATTGTACAAGTACGAATACGGGTGCATACGAGTAGAATTGTTGATGAAACTGAACGAGGATGTAATTGTAAGCATTTTTGTTAAGTAGAAGTATTTTGATAAGTGTATTGAAGTCTTTCAAAAGTGTATGAATACATATTAAAACACTACATGTATATAAATTTTAACTGAGTCGTTAAGTCATCGTTAGTCGTTACATGTAAATGTTGTTTTGAAACCTTTAGGTTAACGATCTTGTTGAATGTTGTTAACCCATTGTTTATTATACCAAATGAGATGTTAAATTGTTATATTATCATGATATTATGATATATAATATATCTTAGTATGATGTATATACAGTTAAATGTCGTTACAACGATAATCGTTACATATATGTCTCGTTTCGAAATCATTAAGTTAGTAGTCTTATTTTTACATATGTATTTCATTGTTAATACACTTAATAATATATTTACTTATCATTTAACATAATTAACCAAGTGTATCAATATCTTAATATGATTCATATGTACCTAGTAAGACGTTGTTATAACGATAATCGTTATATATATCGTTTTCGAGTTTCTTAAATTAATAGTCTCATTTTTATGTATATAACTCATTGTTAAAATACCTAATGAGATACATACTTATAATAAAATCATGTTAACTATATGTATAACCATATATATGTCATCGTATAGTTTTTACAAGTTTTAACGTTCGTGAATCACCGGTCAACTTGGCTGGTCAATTGTCTATATGAAACCTATTTCAATTAATCAAGTCTTAACAAGTTTGATTGCTTAACATGTTGAAAACACTTAATCATGTAAATAACAATTTCATTTAATATATATATAAACATGGAAAAGTTCGGGTCACTACAGTACCTACCCGTTAAATAAATTTCATCCCGAAATTTTAAGCAGTTGGAGGTGTTGACGTATCTTCTGGAAATAAATGCGGGTATTTATTCTTCAGCTGATCTTCTCATTCCCAGGTGAACTCGGGTCCTCTACTAGCATTCCATCGAACCTTAACAATTGGTATCTTGTTTTACTTAAGTCTTTTAACCTCACGATCCATTATTTCGACGGGTTCTTCGATAAATTGAAGTTTTTCGTTGATTTGGATTTCATCTAATGGAATAGTGAGATCTTCTTTAGCAAAAAATTTCTTCAAATTCGAGACGTGGAAAGTGTTATGTACAACCACGAGTTGTTGAGGTAACTCAAGTCGGTAAGCTACTGGTCCGACACGATCAATAATCTTGAATAGTCCAATATACCTTGGATTTAATTTCCCTCGTTTACCAAATCGAACAACGCCTTTCCAAGGTGCAACTTTAAGCATGACCATCTCTCCAATTTCAAATTCTATATCTTTTCTTTTAATGTCAGCGTAGCTCTTTTGTCGACTTTGGGCGGTTTTCAACCGTTGTTGAATTTGGATGATCTTCTCGGTAGTTTCTTGTATTATCTCCGGACCCATAATCTGTCTATCCCCCACTTCACTCCAACAAATCGGAGACCTGCACTTTCTACCATAAAGTGCTTCAAACGGCGCCATCTCAATGCTTGAATGGTAGCTGTTGTTGTAGGAAAATTCTGCTAACGGTAGATGTCGATCCCAACTGTTTCCGAAATCAATAACACATGCTCGTAGTATGTCTTCAAGCGTTTGTATCGTCCTTTCGCTCTGCCCATCAGTTTGTGGATGATAGGCAGTACTCATGTCTAGACGAGTTCCTAATGCTTGCTGTAATGTCTGCCAGAATCTTGAAATAAATCTGCCATCTCTATCAGAGATAATAGAGATTGGTATTCCATGTCTGGAGATGACTTCCTTCAAATACAGTCGTGCTAACTTCTCCATCTTGTCATCTTCTCTTATTGGCAGGAAATGTGCTGATTTGGTGAGACGATCAATTATTACCCAAATAGTATCAAAACCACTTGCAGTCTTTGGCAATTTAGTGATGAAATCCATGGTAATGTTTTCCCATTTCCATTCCGGGATTTCGGGTTGTTGAAGTAGACCTGATGGTTTCTGATGCTCAGCTTTGACCTTAGAACACGTCAAACATTCTCCTACGTATTTAGCAACATCGGCTTTCATACCCGGCCACCAAAAATGTTTCTTGAGATCCTTGTACATCTTTCCTGTTCCAGGATGTATTGAGTATCTGGTTTTATGAGCTTCTCTAAGTACCATTTCTCTCATATCTCCAAATTTTGGTACCCAAATCCTTTCAGCCCTATACCGGGTTCCGTCTTCCCGAATATTAAGATGCTTCTCCGATCCTTTGGGTATTTCATCCTTTAAATTTCCCTCTTTTAAAACTCCTTGTTGCGCCTCCTTTATTTGAGTAGTAAGGTTATTATGAATCATTATATTCATAGATTTTACTCGAATGGGTTCTCTGTCCTTCCTGCTCAAGGCATCGGCTACCACATTTGCCTTCCCCGGGTGGTAACGAATCTCAAAGTCGTAATCATTCAATAATTCAATCCACCTACGCTGCCTCATATTCAGTTGTTTCTGATTAAATATGTGTTGAAGACTTTTGTGGTCGGTATATATAATACTTTTGACCCCATATAAGTAGTACCTCCAAGTCTTTAATGCAAAAACAACCGCGCCTAATTCCAAATCATGCGTCGTATAATTTTGTTCGTGAATCTTCAATTGTCTAGACGCATAAGCAATCACCTTCGTTCATTGCATTAATACACAACCGAGACCTTGCTTTGATGCGTCACAATAAATAACAAAATCATCATTCCCTTCAGGCAATGACAATATAGGTGCCGTAGTTAGCTTTTTCTTCAATAACTGAAACGCTTTCTCTTGTTCATCATTCCATTCAAATTTATTCCCTTTATGCGTTAATGCAGTCAAGGGTTTTTCTATTCTGGAAAAGTCTTGGATGAACCTTCTGTAGTAACCAGCTAGTCCTAAAAACTGGCGTATGTGTTTCGGAGTTTTCGGGGTTTCCCACTTTTCAACAGTTTCTATCTTTGCCGGATCCACCTTAATACCTTCTTTGTTCACTATGTGACCGAGGAATTGAACTTCTTCCAACCAAAATGCACACTTTGAAAACTTAGCGTACAATTCTTCCTTCCTCAATACTTCTAACACCTTTCTCAAATGTTCACCGTGTTCTTGGTCATTCTTTGAGTAAATAAATATGTCATCAATGAAAACAATGACAAACTTGTCAAGGTATGGTCCACACACTCGGTTCATAAGGTCCATGAACACAGCTGGTGCATTAGTTAAACCAAATGGCATGACCATAAACTCATAATGACCGTAACGTGTTCTGAAAGCAATCTTTGGAATATCATCTTCTTTCACCCGCATTTGATGATACCCGGAACGTAAGTCAATCTTTGAATAAACAGACGAGCCTTGTAGTTGATCAAATAAGTCGTCGATTCTCGGTAGTGGGTAGCGGTTCTTGATGGTAAGTTTGTTCAACTCTCGGTAGTCGATACACAACCTGAATGTACCATCTTTCTTCTTGACAAACAAAACAGGAGCTCCCCACGGTGATGTGCTTGGTCGAATGAAACCACGCTCTAAAAGTTCTTGTAATTAGCTTTGCAGTTCTTTCATCTCACTGGGTGCGAGTCTGTAAGGAGCACGAGCTATTGGTGCAGCTCCTGGTACAAGATCTATTTGAAATTCAACGGATCGATGTGGGGGTAATCTCGGTAATTCTTTCGGAAATACATCGGGAAATTCTTTTGCGACGGGAACATCATTGATGCTCTTTTCTTCAGTTTGTACTTTCTCGACGTGTGCTAGAACAGCATAGCAACCTTTTCTTATTAGTTTTTGTGCCTTCAAATTACTAATAAGATGTAGCTTCGTGTTGTCCTTTTCTCCGTACACCATTAAGGGTTTTCCTTTTTCTCGTATAATGCGAATTGCATTTTTGTAACAAACGATCTCTGCTTTCACTTCTTTTAACCAGTCCATACCGATTATCACATCAAAACTCCCTAACTCTACTGGTATCAAGTCAATCTTAAATGTTTCGCTAACCAGTTTAATTTCTCGATTCCGACATATATTATCTGCTGAAATTAATTTACCATTTGCTAATTCGAGTAAAAATTTACTATCCAACGGCGTCAATGGACAACTTAATTTAGCACAAAAATCTCTACTCATATAGCTTCTATCCGCACCCGAATCAAATAAAACGTAAGCAGATTTATTGTCAATAAGAAACGTACCCGTAACAAGCTCCGGGTCTTCCTGTGCCTCTGCCGCATTAATATTGAAAACTCTTCCGCGGCCTTGTCCATTTGTGTTCTCCTAGTTCGGGCAATTTCTAATAATGTGGCCCGGTTTTCCACATTTATAACAAACTACATTGGCATAACTTGCTCCGACACTACTTGCTCCGCCATTACTCGTTCTGACACCATTTGTTCATTTCGTTCTATTAACCCCTGGTCCGTAGACCTCACACTTCGCCGCGCTATGACCATTTCTTTTACACTTGTTGCAAAATTTGGTGCAGAACCCCGAGTGATACTTTTCACACCTTTGGCATAGCTGCTTCTGATTGTTGTTGTTGCTGCGGTTATTATTATTGTTGGGATGATTGTTGTAGTTGTTGTTGTTGTTGTTGTTGTTGTTGTTGTTGTTGTTGTTGTTGTTGTTGTTGTTGTTGTTGTTGTTGGGCCGTTTGTTGTAGTTGCGATTGATGTTGCGATTGTTGGGATAATTGTTGCGATTATTGTTGTAATTGCTGTTGTTGTTGTATTGGTGATTCTTATCACCGTTTTCCTCCCACTTTCTTTTGACTTGCTTCACATTGGCCTCTTCAGCAGTCTGTTCTTTAATTCTTTCTTCAATCTGGTTCACTAGTTTGTGAGCCATTCTACATGCCTGTTGTATGGAGGCGGGCTCGTGTGAACTTATATCTTCTTGGATTCTTTCCGGTAATCCTTTCACAAACGCGTCGATCTTCTCTTCCTCATCTTCGAATGCTCCCGAACACAATAGGCACAATTCTGTGAATCGTCTTTTGTACGTGGTAATATCAAATCCTTGGGTTCGTAACCCTCTAAGTTCTGTCTTGAGCTTATTGACCTCAGTTCTGGGACGGTACTTCTCGGTCATCAAGTGCTTGAATGCTGACCACGGTAGTGCGTACGCATCGTCTTGTCCCACTTGCTCTAGATAGGTATTCCACCATGTTAACGCAGAACCTGTGAAGGTATGCGTAGCGTACTTCACTTTGTCCTCTTCAGTACACTTACTTATGGCAAACACCGATTCGACCTTCTCGGTCCACCGTTTCAATCCGATCGGTCCTTCGGTTCCATCAAATTCCAAGGGTTTGCAGGCAGTGAATTCTTTGTAGGTGCATCCTACACGATTTCCTGTACTGCTAGATCCAAGGTTATTGTTGGTATGTAGCGCAGCCTGTACTGCGGCTATGTTTGAAGCTAGAAAAGTACGGAATTCCTCTTCATTCATATTCACGGTGTGTCGAGTATTCGGTGCCATTTCCTTCAAAATAGTCAAATGGAACAAGTTAATCATACAGAATATTAAGAGTAGTTAATAGTATTTCGTAGCATAATATGAACTCATTTATAAAAGCTTTTTCTTCATATTAGTGTTTTATAAGTTTAAATTCGGGTAGTACCTAACCGTTAAGTTCATACTTAGTAGCTAGTATACAATTCAACTACTACAATTCTATATGAAAAACTGATTATAATAATATTTCGCGTTCAAACTTTTACACAATATTTTACAAACTTACAATACCGCTTATTTTACATATAGCATGAAATATAGCACACAATAAATTTGATACAAGATGGTTGTGAAGATAATTCTAGCTAGTACACAAGTCGTTCAGCAAAGGCAATAAAGACACGTAATTCATACGTCTAGAAACAAGTCATGTATTCTGATTTTACTAGGATTACTTCCCATCCTTGGTCTTGTGGAACATAACCGTTATGACCGTTGATAAGACAGCGTGTTGTAACATTGTCAAATGGACGAGGGTTACGTAATGTCCAACAGTCCCGTAACAATCTAAAAACCTCATTTCTTACCCCAATTACCGACTCTGTCACTTGTGGGAACGTTTTGTTTAATAGTTGTAGCCCGATGTTCTTGTTCTCACTTTGGTGAGAAGCGAACATTACTAATCCGTAAGTATAACATGCTTCTTTATGTTGCATGTTAGCCGCTTTTTCTAAATCACGAAGTCCAATATTCGGATATATTGAGTCAAAATAATTTCTTAACCCATTGCGTAAAATAGCATTTGGGTTCCCCGCAATATATGCGTCAAAGTAAACACATCGTAACTTATGGATTTCCCAATGTGATATCCCCCATCTTTCGAACGAAAGCCTTTTATAAACCAAGGCATTCTTGGAACGTTCTTCGAATGTCTTACAAACTGATCTCGCCTTAAATAGTTGTGCCGAAGAATTCTGACCGACTCTAGACAAGATTTCATCAATCATGTCTCTGGGTAGGTCTCTTAAAATATTGGGTTGTCTATCCATTTTGTGTTTTTATACTGTAAAATAGACAAGAGTTAGATTCATAAAAAAAATACTTATTAATACAAGCAATTTTTACATATATCATAAAGCATAAGCACACTATATTACATATATTACACCACACGAATACAACTATCTTATTCCGACTCGCTTGTTTCTTCTTCTTCGGTTTTGGTTCGTTTTGCCAAGTTTCTAGGGATATATGATGTTCCCCTAATACGAGCCGTCGTTTTCCACATTGGTTTAGAAAAACCTGGTGGTTTAGAGGTTCCCGGGTCATTGTTACAACTTAAGGACTTCGGGGGTTGACGATACATATAAAGTTCATCGGGGTTGGAATTAGATTTCTCTATTTTTATGCCCTTTCCCTTATTATTTTCTTTTGCCTTTTTAAATTCAGTTGGGGTAATTTCTATAACATCATCGGAATTCTCGTCGGAATCCGATTCATCGGAGAATTGGTAATCCTCCCAATATTTTGCTTCCTTGGCAGAAACACCATTGACCATAATTAACCTTGGTCGGTTGGTTGAGGATTTTCTTTTACTTAACCGTTTTATTATTTCCCCCACCGGTTCTATTTTTTCATCCGGTTCCGATTCTTCTTTCGGTTCCGATTCTTCTTCCGGTTCCGACTCTTCTTCCGGTTCCTCTTCGGGAACTTGTGAATCAGTCCACGAATCATTCCAATTTACATTTGACTCTTCATTATTATTAGGTGAGTCAATGGGACTTGTTCTAGAGGTAGACATCTATCACATAATATCAAACGCGTTAAGAGATTAATATATCACATAATATTCACATGTTAAAAATATATAGTTTCCAACAAAATTTGTTAAGCAATCATTTTTCAAGTAAACACGGTCGAAGTCCAGACTCACTAATGCATCCTAACAAACTCGATAAGACACACTAATGCAAAATTCTGGTTCTCTAAGACCAACGCTCGGATGCCAACTGAAATGTCCCGTTCTTATTGATTAAAAACGTTCCATATTAATTGATTTCGTTGCGAGGTTTTGACCTCTATATGAGACGTTTTTCAAAGACTGCATTCATTTTAAAACAATCCATAACCTTTATTTTATCAATAAAGGTTTAAAAAGCTTTACGTAGATTATCAAATAATGATAATCTAAAATATCCTATTTACCCACGACCATTACATAATGGTTTACAATACAAATATGTTACAACAAAATAAGTTTCTTGAATGCAGTTTTTACACAATATCATACAAGCATGGACTCCAAATCTCGTCCTTATTTAAGTATGCAACAGCGGAAGCTCTTAATAATCACCTGAGAATAAACATGCTTAAAACGTCAACAAAAATGTTGGTGAGTTATAGGTTTAACCTATATATATCAAATCATAATAATAGACCACAAGATTTCATATTTCAATACACATCCCATACATAGAGATAAAAATCATTCATATGGTGAACACCTGGTAACCGACATTAACAAGATGCATATATAAGAATATCCCCATCATTCCGGGACACCCTTCGGATATGATATAAATTTCGAAGTACTAAAGCATCCGGTACTTTGGATGGGTTTGTTAAGCCCAATAGATCTATCTTTAGGATTCGCGTCAATTAGGGTGTCTGTTCCCTAATTCTTAGATTACAAGACTTAATAAAAAGGGGCATATTCGATTTCGATAATTTAACCATAGAATGTAGTTTCACGTACTTGTGTCTATTTTGTAAATCATTTATAAAACCTGCATGTATTCTCATCCCAAAAATATTAGATTTTAAAAATGGGACAATAACTCACTTTCACAAATTTTTACTTCGTTGGAAAGTAAGACTTGGCCACTAGTTGATTCATGAACCTATAACAATATATACATATATATCAAAGTATGTTCAAAATATATTTACAACACTTTTAATATATTTTGATGTTTTAAGTTTATTAAGTCAGCTGTCCTCGTTAGTAACCTACAACTAGTTGTCCACAGTTAGATGTACAGAAATAAATCGATAAATATTATCTTGAATCAATCCACGACCCAGTGTATATGTATCTCAGTATTGATCACAACTCAAACTATATATATTTTGGAATCAACCTCAACCCTGTATAGCTAACTCCAACATTCACATATAGAGTGTCTATGGTTGTTCCGAAATATATATAGATGTGTCGACATGATAGGTCGAAACATTGTATACGTGTCTATGGTATCTCAAGATTACATAATATACAATACAAGTTGATTAAGTTATGGTTGGAATAGATTTGTTACCAATTTTCACGTAGCTAAAATGAGAAAAATTATCCAATCTTGTTTTATCCATAACTTCTTCATTTTAAATCCGTTTTGAGTGAATAAAATTGCTATGGTTTCATATTGAACTCTATTTTATGAATCTAAACAAAAAAAGTATAGGTTTATAGTCGGAAAAATAAGTTACAAGTCGTTTTTGTAAAGGTAGTCATTTCAGTCGAAAGAACGACGTCTAGATGACCATTTTAGAAAACATACTTCCACTTTGAGTTTAACCATAATTTTTGGATATAGTTTCATGTTCATAATAACAATCATTTTCTCAGAATAACAACTTTTGAATCAAAGTTTATCATAGTTTTTAATTAACTAACCCAAAATAGCCCGCGGTGTTACTACGACGGCGTAAATCCGGTTTTACGGTGTTTTTTGTGTTTCCAGGTTTTAAATCATTAAGTTAGCATATCATATAGATATAGAACATGTGTTTAGTTGATTTTAAAAGTCAAGTTAGAAGGATTAACTTTTGTTTGCGAACAAGTTTAGAATTAACTAAACTATGTTCTAGTGATTACAAGTTTAAACCTTCGAATAAGATAGCTTTATATGTATGAATCGAATGATGTTATGAACATCATTACTACCTTAAGTTCCTTGGATAAACCTACTGGAAAAGAGAAAAATGGATCTAGCTTCAACAGATCCTTGGATGGCTCGAAGTTCTTGAAGCAGAATCATGACACGAAAACAATTTCAAGTAAGATTTCCACTCGAAATAAGATTGTTATAGTTATAGAAATTGAATTAAAGTTTGAATATGATTATTACCTTGTATTAGAAAGATAACCTAATGTAAGTAACGAAGGTTTCTTGATCTTGGATGATTACTTGGAATGGATTTAGAAAACTTGGAAGTAAACTTGCAATCTTAGAAGTATTCTTGATTTTATGAAACTAGAACTTTTGGAATTTATGAAGAACACTTAGAACTTGAAGATAGAACTTGAGAGAGATCAATTAGATGAAGAAAATTGAAGAATGAAAGTGTTTGTAGGTGTTTTTGGTCGTTGGTGTATGGATTAGATATAAAGGATATGTAATTTTGTTTTCATGTAAATAAGTCATGAATGATTACTCATATTTTTGTAATTTTATGAGATATTTCATGCTAGTTGCCAAATGATGGTTCCCACATGTGTTAGGTGACTCACATGGGCTGCTAAGGGCTGATCATTGGAGTGTATATACCAATAGTACATACATCTAAAAGCTGTGTATTGTACAAGTATGAATACGGGTGCATACGAGTAGAATTGTTGATGAAACTGAACGAGGACGTAATTGTAAGCATTTTTGTTAAGTAGAAGTATTTTGATAAGTGTCTTGAAGTCTTTCAAAAGTTTATGAATACATATTAAAACACTACATGTATATACATTTTAACTGAGTCGTTAAGTCATCGTTATTCGTTACATGTAAATGTTGTTTTGAAACCTTTAGGTTAACGATCTTGTTGAATGTTGTTAACCCATTGTTTATTATAACAAATGAGATGTTAAATTGTTATATTATCATGATATTATGATATATAATATATCTTAGTATGATGTATATACAGTTAAATGTCGTTACAACGATAATCGTTACATATATGTCTCGTTTCGAAATCATTAAGTTAGTAGTCTTATTTTTACATATGCATTTCATTGTTAATACACTTAATAATATATTTACTTATCATTTAACATAATTAACCAAGTGTATCAATATCTTAATATGATTCATATGTACCTAGTAAGACTTTGTTATAACGATAATCGTTATATATATCGTTTTCGAGTTTCTTAAATTAATAGTCTCATTTTTATGTATATAACTCATTGTTAAAATACCTAATGAGATACATACTTATAATAAAATCATGTTAACTATATATATAACCATATATATGTCATCGTATAGTTTTTACAAGTTTTAATGTTCGTGAATCACCGGTCAACTTGGGTGGTCAATTGTCTATATGAAACCTATTTCAATTAATCAAGTCTTAACAAGTTTGATTGCTTAACATGTTGAAAACACTTAATCATGTAAATAACAATTTCATTTAATATATATATAAACATGGAAAAGTTCGGGTCACTACACCATGTACTAGACTTATAGTGGTTCCATAGCTTCTAACCTTGACCATGCTCAAGTGGTCCTATAGTACATCAACACTGTACTCTACTGTTGCAACAGTATTTCCTCGAGTCTTATACTCTTGACCAATGTCTTGATCTAGTCTTACGGTAATTCTCCATGTACTTTATAGTATTTTTGATGGGTTCATACCTTGACCAATGTATAAACACAGATAATTAATTACCTTATAATTGTCAACTTTATAAAAGGTTTTAATCACGTTTATTGGTGGAAGGATGATAATAACGAGGTTTAATATCATAGACAGAAAGTAACTACGAAACGATAATCATCCCTAACTAACATTATTAAATCATGGCAAACAATCAAGCAATTACTCACACATCATGGCAAAAAGCATTTCTAATATTAATAAATCACAAATATCTAACAAGAATATTATAATAAATTAATAAAAGAAAAGGATAGATATTACCGAATAATGTTGGCAGAATAACACTTGTATTTCTTCATAATATCCATAGCGTTACAATGCTTTAAAGCTTCTACTACTAACTACATACTATTCTCCTATTGATCACTAGAGAGCGACAATAGAGAGATAATTATTTTTCCTAATCTCTATACTTTTCTCTCTCTGGAAACTAGAGAGAGAAAGTAGAGAGAAACTAATATCCTATAGATCACTAGAGAGCGACTACAGAGAGATATTTGAGAGAGAAGTGAAGAATTTGTGTGTGTTGAAATGGTGGGATGAGCCACCTATTTATAGGAAAGCTTGATGGCAAAGTTGTAAATATCTTGGTGACAATCTTGTAAATATCTTGAAAAGTGCACATGCATGGTGACCAAGTAAGCCATCTTGGAATATTCTTTGACATCTTCCAAATTGGTGGGCAAGTAAAGCATCTCTAAGGCATATCTTTTAATTTTGAAGGCCAAATAATTAATTTTAGCTGGCAAACGACTGGCTGGCAGTTTGGCAAGCCGTTTGCAGGGGCCATGTAGTGACCCGAACTTTTCCATGATTATATATTAAATGAAAATTATATTTACATGATTAAATGTTTCCAATATGTTAAGCAATCAAACTTGTTAAGACTTGATTATTTGAAATGAGTTCTATGTAGACAATTGACCACCCGAATTGATCGGCGATTCACGAACGTTAAAACTTGTAAAAACTATATGATGATATATATATGGATATATATATATATATATATAGTTAACATGATATTATGATAAGTAAGTATCTCACTAGGTATATTAACAATGAGTTATATACATAAAAAAAATGAGATTACTAAGTTAAGAAACTCGAAACGATATATATAACGATTATCGTTATAACAACGCCTTACTAAATACATATGTATCATATTAAGGTATTGTTACACTATATTTAACATGATAAAATGATAATTATATACATAATTATGTATGTTAACAGTGAACTACATATGTAAAACAAGACTACTAACTTAAGAATTTCGAAACGAGGCATATATGTAACGATTATCGTTGTAACGACATTTTAATGTATATATATCATATTAAGATATATTCATACATCATAATATCATGATAATGTAATAATTTAACATCTCATTAAATATAATAAACAATGGGTTAACTACATTAAATGAGATCGTTAACTTAAAGGTTTCAAAACAACACTTACATGTAACGACTAACGATGACTTAACGACTCAGTTAAAATGTATATACATGTAGTATATTAAGATGTATTAGTACACTTTTGAACGACTTCATGACACATATCAAAGTACTTCTACTTAACAAAAATTCTTACATTTACATTCCCATTCATTTTCATCAACAATTCTACTCGTATACAACCGTATTCGTACTCGTACAATACCCAGCTCCTAGACGTATATACTATTGGTATATACATTCAATGATCAACTCTTAGCAGCCCTTAATGAGTCATCAAACATGTGAGAACCATCATTTGGCAACTAGCATGAAATATCTCACAAAATTACAAAAGTATTATAAATCATTCATGAATTATTTACAAGAAAACAAACTTACACATCCTTTATATCTAATCCATATACCAATGACCAAAAACACATACACACACTTTCATTCTTCAATTTTCTTCATCTAATTAATCTCTCTCAAGTTCTATCTTCAAGTTCTAAGTGTTCTTCATAAATTCTATAAGTTCTAGTTTCATAAAATCAAGAATACTTTCAAGTTTGCAAGTCTACTACCAAGCTTTCTAATCCATTCCAAGTAATCATCTAAGATCAAGAAATCTTTGTTACTTACAGTAGGTTATCTTTCTAATTTAAGGTAATACTCATATTCAAACTTTGATTCAATTTCTATAACTATAAACTATCTTAATTCGAGTAAAAATCTTACTTGAACTTGTTTTCGTGTCATGATTATACTTCAAGAACTTTCAAGTCATCCAAGATCCTTTGAAGCTAGATCATTTCTTGTCACTTCCAATAGATTTACCTACTAAACTTGAGGTAGTAATGATGTTCATAACATCATTCAATTCATATATATATATATATATATATATAACTATCTTATTCGAAGATTTAAACTTGTAATCACTAGAACATAGTTTAGTTAATTCTAAACTTGTTCGCAAACAAAGTTAATCCTTCTAACTTAACTTTTAAAATCAACTAAACACATGTTCTATATCTATATGATATGCTAACTTAATGATTTAAAACCTGGAAACACGAAGAACATAGTAAAACCGGACATACGCCGTCGTTGTGAAACCGGGGGCTGTTTTGGGTTTGATAATTAAAAACTATGATAAACTTTGATTTAAAAGTTGTTCTTCTGGGAAAATGATTTTTCTTATTAACATGAAACTATATCCAAAAATCGTGGTTAAACTCAAAGTGAAAGTATGTTTTTTCAAAATGGTCATCAAGACGTCGTTCTTTCGACTGAAATGACTACCTCTTACAATATTGACTTGTAACCTGTATTTCCAACTATAAACTTATAATTTTTCTGTTTATTTTCATAAATTTCAGTTCATTATGAAACCATAGCAACTTGAAGAAATTATAGGTAAAACAAGATTGGATAATTTTGCTTGTTGTAGCTACGTGAAATTTGTAACAAATCTATACAAATCATAACTTAACTAACTTATATTGTATTATACATGAATTCTAACATATATTATGTAATCTTGGGATACCATAGACACATATACAATGTTTTGACATATCATATCGACCCATCTATATATATTATTTGGGAACAACCATAGACACTCTATATGCAGTAATGCTAGAGTTAGCTATACAGGGTTGAGATTGATTCCAAAATAATATATATACTTTGAGTTGTGATCTAGCCTGAGACTTGTATACACGGGGTCGTGGATTGATTCGAGATAATATATATTGATTTATTTCTGTACATCTAACTGTGGACAACAAGTTGTAGATTACTAACGTTGGACTGCTAACTTAACAAACTTAAATCGTTAAAACGTAATAAAAAAATGTTGTGAATATATTTCGATCATACTTTGATATATATGCATACATTTGTTATAGGTTCGTGAATCAACCCGTGGTCAAGTCTTACTTCCCGACGAAGTAAAAATCTGTAAAAGTGAGTTATAGTCCCACTTTTAAAATCTAATATTTTTGGGATGAGAATACATGCAGTTTTATAAATGTTTTACAAAATAGACACAAGTACGTGAAACTACATTCTATGGTTGAAATTATTAAACCGAATATGACCCTTTTTAGTCTGGTAATGTAACGACCCGTCAAAATCGCTATTGACGCGGCACGTTAATCATTGATTCCACAGTGAGGTTTTGACCTCTATATGATACGTTTTGATAAAATATTGCATTCATTAAAATAAGTGACTTTCTAAACATAGAAAGTTATAAACATGTGGGCGAGTGCTTAGGTATAAGCAAAACCCCAAAATACATAAGTCTTTAATTTACAGGTTGACCTCACAGTCCAATTATTTATTACACAACGCAGTTTTATTTTGAATGCAATAAACTTTGTACAAAGCATGAGAGACTCCATGCAGGCAACAAGCACATCACAGCGGAAGCATTCTAAGGACCTGAGAATAAAACATGCTAAAAAGTCAACACGAATGTTGGTGAGTTATAGGTTTAATTGCTCGAGTCATAAACATATATAAAGATAGACCACAAGATTTCATCAAAAGTTTATCAATAGATTCTACGTAACAGAGCACCCTGGTAACTAAACTTAACGCTATAGTGATAATTACCCCATTCGTTTTAATACGCGCAAACCAACGTGTCTTAAACTCAAATAATATACGTCTGTTAAAAGGCTAGCGCTCTAGCTCGGACGGGGATGTCAAGCCCTATGGATCCATATACAATTATTCGCGCCCACCAGTCCATATCCTATGTACTGGCAGCTACTAGTTACCAAAGCTAAGGGATTTTCGGTTTAACTCAGTGTAGAATTTTGTATGTACTTGTGTCTTATTACGTTTAAAATAAATTGCATGTATTCTCAGCCCAAAAATATTTAATGTATTTAAAAAGGGAGACTATAACTCACAGTTCAATATTGCGATTCAATATTGTAGGCAAATTGCGTAGACGTAATGATGGTAGATGACTGTATGGTTGGCCTTGGATTCAAGAACAATACCCCGAATAATACCTAATATTTCCTTAGCTTAAAGCGGTTTGAAACCCGAATTAAAAACACCCTCGTATATACCTTATTATTATTAAACTTAAATTTAAAATTATAATTATAATATAAATATTAATATTAAGAGAAATATGAAAAAACTTCGTCGAACAAACTGCGTATTTATATTACTTTTCGATTTACTGTAGCTCATGCGATCGCATGAGTTTTCAGTGTTTTTGCCATGCGATCGCATGGCCGCCTTTTCTGTTTTTGTTTGCTAGTTCGTCGACATCAAATAGTTTTTACTGTAGCAAATAGTGTTTTACTGTAGCAAATAGTGTTTTACTGTAGCAAATAGTGTTTACTGTAGCAAATAGTGTTTTACTGTAGCAAATAGTGTTTACTGTAGCAAATAGTGTTTTACTGTAGCAAATAGTGTTTACTGTAGCAAATAGTGTTTTACTGTAGCAAAGTCATTTTTACTGTAGCAATTAATGTTCTACTGTAGGAAAGTCGTTTTTACTTGTACATCTTATAATATATATATATATATATATATATATATATATATATATATACATACATATATGTATATTTACATAATATTAAATCATAAAGAGAATTGGTTTAAATTAGTCGAAATTTTTCGGGTCATCACAGTACCTCCCCGTTAAAGAAAATTTCGTCCCGAAATTTTGAGTAGTACCTGTTTCATGAGCGATATCAGTGAACAAATGTGGATACTTTTGCTTCATTTGATCTTCACGTTCCCAAGTAAACTCGGGTCCTCGTCTTGCGTTCCAACGAACTCTAACTATCGGTATTTTGCTTTGTTTTAATTGTTTGACCTCACGGTCCATGATTTCAACAGGTTCTTCGACAAAATGGAGTTTATCATTAATTCGTATTTCGTCAAGAGGAATTACGACATCCTCTTCAGCTAAACATTTCTTCAAATTTGACACGTGAAATGTGTCGTGAACACTACTAAGTTTTTGCGGTAGCTTTAATCGATAAGCAACTGCTCCAATTCTTTCGGTGATTTCAAAGGGTCCTACGTACCTAGGACTTAGCTTTCCTCGTTTACCGAATCGTACAACGCCTTTCCAGGGTGACACTTTCAACATGACTTTGTCGCCCACTTGAAATTCTAGCGGTTTTCTTCTTACATCAGCATAACTCTTTTGGCGACTCATGGCCGTTTTCAATCGCTGTTGTATTTGAATGATCTTTTCGGTGGTTTCTTGAATAATTTCTGGTCCAGTAAGTTGTCTTTCTCCTACTTCACTCCAACAGATAGGAGATCTGCACTTTCTACCGTAAAGTGCTTCAAATGGTGCTGCGTTGATGCTCGTATGATAGCTGTTATTGTATGAAAATTCTGCCAACGGTAAGTGTCGATCCCAACTGGTTCCAAAGTCAATCACGCATGCCCGTAACATGTCTTCCAATGTTTGTATTGTTCTTTCACTTTGACCATCTGTCTGTGGGTGATAAGCGGTGCTCATATCTAATCGAGTTCCCAATGCTTTTTGTAATGATTGCCAAAAACGTGATGTGAATCGGGTGTCGCGATCAGATATGATGGAGATGGGTACACCATGCCTGGAAACTACTTCCTTCAAATATAGGCGTGCTAATTTCTCCATACTGTCTGTCTCCTTTATTGGTAGGAAGTGAGCTGATTTAGTTAGACGATCAACTATCACCCAAATAGTATCATGACTACTTGCAGTCCTTGGCAATTTCGTAATGAAATCCATGGTTATTCTTTCCCATTTCCACTGCAGAATTTCTGGTTGTTGCAGTAATCCTGACGGCTTTTGGTGCTCAGCTTTAACCTTTGCACACGTCAAACATTTGCTTACATAAGTAGCAATTTCTGTCTTCATATTAGGCCACCAATAAAACTTCTTGAGATCGTGGTACATTTTCCCGTTTCCTGGGTGAATTGAGTACCTCGTTTTGTGTGCTTCATCTAGTACTAGTTGCCTTAGATTACCATGTTTTGGTACCCATATCCTATCAGCAAAATACAGGGTTCCATCGGCTTTTACTTCAAGCTGTTTTTCTAACCCTCTGCTCATTTCGCCTTTTTCATTTTCTTCTTTTAAAGTCTCTAACTGTGCTGCTTGAATTTGCTTTGTGAGATCAGTACGAATTGTAATATTCAAAGCTCGGACCCTAAGAGGTTTTACTCTTTCTTTTCGACTTAGGGCATCAGCTACAACATTAGCCTTTCCGGGGTGGTAACGGATTTCACAATCGTAATCGTTTAACAACTCTACCCAGCGACGTTGCCTCATATTGAGTTGTTTTTGATCAAAAATATGCTGAAGACTCTTATGGTCGGTGTACACTGTACACTTGGTGCCATATAGATAGTGTCTCCATATTTTGAGTGCAAAAACTACTGCTCCAAGTTCCAAATCGTGCGTCGTATAGTTCTTTTCATGAATTTTTAGTTGTCGTGAGGCATATGCGATAACTTTTGTGCGTTGCATTAATACACATCCTAAACCTTGGCGCGAAGCGTCACAATAGATCACAAAATCATCATTTCCTTCTGGTAATGACAAAATGGGTGCAGACGTTAACTTCTTCTTTAATAACTGGAATGAGGATTCTTGTTCTGTGGACCAATCATACTTCTTTCCCTTTTGAGTCAATGCAGTTAAGGGTTTGGCGATTCTAGAGAAATCTTGAATGAATCTTCGGTAGTAACCAGCAAGACCTAAGAATTGGCGAATTTGTGTTGGAGTCTTCGGGATTTCCCATTTACTAATGGCTTCGATCTTGGCGGGGTCAACTTTAATTCCATGTTTACTGACAACATGGCCCAAAAATTGTACTTCTTGTAACCAGAAATCACACTTCGAAAATTTTGCGTACAATTCTTCTTTCTTGAGTATCTCCAGTACCAGTCTTAAGTGTTGCTCATGTTCTTCCTTGTTCTTCGAGTAAATCAATATGTCATCGATAAAAACAATGACAAATTTGTCTAAATACGGTCTACAGATGCGATTCATTAGATCCATGAATACTGCTGGATCATTAGTTAATCCAAAAGGCATGACTAAAAATTCATAGTGACCGTAACGGGTTCTGAACGCTGTTTTAGGAACATCTTCTTCCTTCACTCTCAGCTGATGATATCCGGAGCGTAGATCAATCTTAGAATAAACACTTGATCCTTGCAATTGATCAAACAAATCATCAATCCTCGGTAATGGGTACCGATTCTTGATCGTTAATTTATTTAATTCTCGGTAATCTATGCACATTCTCATAGATCCATCCTTCTTCTTGATGAACAGAATAGGAGCACCCCAAGGTGAAAAACTAGGACGAATAAATCCACGGTCCGATAATTCTTGCAACTGGTCTTGTAATTCTTGCATTTCTGAAGGTGCAAGTCTATATGGAGATCGGGCTACAGGTGCAGCTCCTGGTATGAGATCAATCTGGAATTCTACACATCTGTGTGGAGGTAGCCCCGGTAATTCTTCTGGAAATACTCCGGGATATTCTCTTACAACCGGCATGTCATCAATGCTTCTTTCTTCAGTATCGATCTTCTTTATGTGTGCCAGAATAGCATAACAACCTTTTCTTATAAGTTTCTGGGCCTTCATACAGCTGATAAAGTTCAGTTTTGAGTTGTTCTTCTCCCCATAAATCATTAATGACGTTTCATCCTTACGAGGGATGCGGATTGCTTTCTCAGCGCAAACAACTTCCGCTCTTGTTTTGGACATCCAGTCCATGCCAACGATTACATCAAAACTTCCTAATTCTACGGGTATCAAATCAATTTTGAAGGTTTCACCAGCGAGATTCATTTCGCAACCATGGCAAATTTTATCGGCTTTTATCAGTTTACCATTAGCTAATTCAATAGTATATTTATAATCTAGAGGTAATGATGCACATTTTAGTTTAAAACTAAAGTCTTTACACATATAACTTCTATCAGTACCCGTATCAAACATAATAGAAGCTAGTTGATTATTAACGGTAAACGTACCCGTGACAAGATTAGGATCCTCACGTGCTTTACTGGCACTAACATTAAATGCCCTCCCACGTGCGGGTTCTTTGTTCTTCTACTTATCAGGGCATTGATTTATAAAGTGACCAGACTTCCCGCATCCATAACATTTCTTGACATCGGTCAATTTTGTCTTTACTTCAGAAACGGTGGCATAACAATCTTTCGCCACATGTCCTTTCTTGTTGCACTTATCACAGACCACTTGGCAATAGCCTGCATGATGTGTGTAACACCTTTTGCAGAACGGATGAGGTCCCTTATAGTTTGGACTTGCAGTTGCCCCATCTTGTTTACCTTTAAAAGTTTCTTGTTTCTTCAGGTGAGTACTTTTGCCCTTATAGTCTTCCCATTTCCTCTTTCCTTCAGTTGTCTTGACTTCGGTAATTGGTGCCTTAATCGAACTCTCTGTGATCTGGTCCATGAGTTGGTGTGCCATTGTCATGGCTTCCTGCATCGTATTCGGTTTGGACGATGTAACATTTCCTTTGATATTGATCGATAAACCGTCAATATACATTTCTATCTTTCGTTTCTCATTTGGCACCAATTCGGGACACAACAAGGCTAGTTCCATGAAACGCTTTTCATAGTTATTGAGATTCGCGCCAATAACCTTCAGATTACGTAACTCAGATTCCATTTTTCTGATCTCGTTTCGAGGACAGTACTCCTCGATTAGCATCTTTTTCAGTTCTTCCCAAGAGATATCATATGCCGTATCTATTCCTTCTGCTTTAGCATAATTGTTCCACCAAGTAAGTGCACCATCTTGCAACGTGCACGAAACATACTTTGACTTGTCTCCGTTCGCACAATTACTGATTTTGAAAACGGACTCCATCTTTTCAAACCATCGGGTTAGACCAACTGGTCCCTCAGTTCCACTAAACGTCTGTGGTTTGCATCCTTGAAAAGTTTTGTATGAGCATCCATTTCGTGAATTTGTGTTTACGGCTGCTGCTTTAGCTGCTGCTTCGGTTGTTGGTTTTGCTGCTTCGGTTGCAGCAATTCTTTCATTCACACGTTTCTCGACTAGTTGCTCAAACTCAGAATCCGACATTTGAGACATGTTTCTTCAATAAACACAACAGATATAATTTAATCATATAGAATATTATAGGAAAAATGAGTTGTCAATAGTTAATCGTAGCATATTAATAATATGAACCGATTATTATAAAAGCCTTTTCTTCTTATTAGCATTTTATAATTATTTCTAGGGTATTACCTACCCGTTAAGTTCATACATAATTGCTAGTACAAGGAATTAACCACTAAAATCCTAATAATATTCCACTATGAAAATTATAGCGAGTTACTACATTATTATGTAATAATAATAATAAGAAGTAGTAATAATACAAATAATCATTCCATGCATTTATTATTAATAAACCAAAATAATACAATACCATACAATACTGATATTTTACATATGCTTATTTTACATAACAAGATAGAGTAGCACACATAAGCAATAAAATAGCGCATGGAAGATTTATGGTTGCGAGGTCGTTCATTCAGAACTATCAGAAACTTCTTCCCATTTGGTTCTCTCTGCCAATTGTTTGTGTGCACATGGTCCG
Organism: Rutidosis leptorrhynchoides; assembly: GCF_046630445.1. Lineage (NCBI taxonomy): Eukaryota > Viridiplantae > Streptophyta > Magnoliopsida > Asterales > Asteraceae > Rutidosis > Rutidosis leptorrhynchoides. The sequence continues at coordinate 115,476,067 of NC_092339.1, read as the reverse complement.
ACAGACATCCTGGCAGTGTATTTTATTTTTAGTTGGGGTTTTGAGGTACCCGTTGCCTCAGTGGGTTTAATACAATAAGGGTGGTTACGGATCGAATGGTCCTGTTCTTTTTTAATAATTAAGGACATTTTATTATTGTGGTTGTTTTTATTATCTATAGCAAGTTGGAATTTCTCCTTAGTGATCTCTTTTATTTCATTAGCGAAATCCTCCTCCTTACTGATCTCGTCTGATGACGAACTGTCTGAGTCATGTGTAGGAGAATATGATGACGAACTGCAAGAATATGTACCGGTGGTCATGAACCGAAATCTGCCAGGCGTAATCGGCACAACCCGCCCGTCGGCGGTATATCTGGACCAATGTCCATATTTGTTTAGAAATGGACGATCCTCGTTTACTCCAGGGATCATGGGTCCATGCCAACGATACTGTGGCTTCGGAAAACTAAAGCTGGGTGGAGCTGGAACCTCCTCTGGGTTTACCGAGAGTTGAGATTCCCCGGCTAACACAATTTCTTCTTTAATAGGTATTGGAACGCCCTTTTCAGTTGTGGATAGAATAGATTCAGTGTCCGATTCCGAGTCGTACAAAATGATAGGATTAGAGGAAGTCATCTATCACATAATTGAAACAACAATTACGTTAGCATATAAATATATCACATATAATGTTTTTGACCAAATAATAAGCAAAAATCAGTAACAACAGATATGGTCATAGTCCAGACTCACTAATGCATCCTAACAATTACCAGTTAAACACACTAATGTAATTTCTGGTTCCCTATGACCTCAAGCTCGGATACCAACTGTAACGACCCGTCAAAATCGCTATTGACGCGGCACGTTAATCATTGATTCCACAGTGAGGTTTTGACCTCTATATGATACGTTTTGATAAAATATTGCATTCATTAAAATAAGTGACTTTCTAAACATAGAAAGTTATAAACATGTGGGCGAGTGCTTAGGTATAAGCAAAACCCCAAAATACATAAGTCTTTAATTTACAGGTTGACCTCACAGTCCAATTATTTATTACACAACGCAGTTTTATTTTGAATGCAATAAACTTTGTACAAAGCATGAGAGACTCCATGCAGGCAACAAGCACATCACAGCGGAAGCATTCTAAGGACCTGAGAATAAAACATGCTAAAAAGTCAACACGAATGTTGGTGAGTTATAGGTTTAATTGCTCGAGTCATAAACATATATAAAGATAGACCACAAGATTTCATCAAAAGTTTATCAATAGATTCTACGTAACAGAGCACCCTGGTAACTAAACTTAACGCTATAGTGATAATTACCCCATTCGTTTTAATACGCGCAAACCAACGTGTCTTAAACTCAAATAATATACGTCTGTTAAAAGGCTAGCGATCTAGCTCGGACGGGGATGTCAAGCCCTATGGATCCATATACAATTATTCGCGCCCACCAGTCCATATCCTATGTACTGGCAGCTACTAGTTACCAAAGCTAAGGGATTTTCGGTTTAACTCAGTGTAGAATTTTGTATGTACTTGTGTCTTATTACGTTTAAAATAAATTGCATGTATTCTCAGCCCAAAAATATTTAAAGTATTTAAAAAGGGAGACTATAACTCACAGTTCAATATTGCGATTCAATATTGTAGGCAAATTGCGTAGACGTAATGATGGTAGATGACTGTATGGTTGGCCTTGGATTCAAGAACAATACCCCGAATAATACCTAATATTTCCTTAGCTTAAAGCGGTTTGAAACCCGAATTAAAAACACCCTCGTATATACCTTATTATTATTAAACTTAAATTTAAAATTATAATTATAATATAAATATAAATATTAAGAGAAATATGAAAAAACTTCGTCGAACAAACTGCGTATTTATATTACTTTTCGATTTACTGTAGCTCATGCGATCGCATGAGTTTTCAGTGTTTTTGCCATGCGATCGCATGGCCGCCTTTTCTGTTTTTGTTTGCTAGTTCGTCGACATCAAATAGTATTTTACTGTAGCAAATAGTGTTTACTGTAGCAAATAGTGTTTTACTGTAGAAAATAGTGTTTACTGTAGCAAATAGTGTTACTGTAGCAAATCACTGTAGCAAAGTCGTTTTCACCGTAGCACTGTAGCAAAATACGGTTTCACTGTAGCAAATAGTTTTTTACTGTAGCAAAGTCATTTTTACTGTAGCAATTAATGTTCTACTGTAGGAAAGTCGTTTTTACTTGTACATCTTATAATATATATATATATATATATATATATATATATATATATATATATATACATACATATATGTATATTTACATAATATTAAATCATAAAGAGAATTGGTTTAAATTAGTCGAAATTTTTCGGGTCATCACAGGTAATCTAAGAATTTGGGAACAGACACCGTAATTGACGCGAATCCAAAAGATAGATCTGTGGACACTAACAAGCCCCAGTCAGAGAATTTGAACTGCTTTAGTACTTCGATTTTATCATGTCCGAAGGGAGTCCCGAAATGATGGGGATATTCTATATGCATCTTGTTAATGTCGGTTACCAGGTGTTCACCATATGAATGATTTTTATCTCTATGTATGGGATGATGTTTATGAAAAATGGAAATATGAAATCTTGTGATCTATTATTACGATTTGATAAATATATAGGTTAAACATATAACTCACCAACATTTTTGTTGACGTTTAAAGCATGTTTATTCTCAGGTGATTATTAAGAGCTTCCGCTGTTGCATGCTAATTTATGGACAAGAGTTGGAGTCATCATGCTTGTATAATATTGTTTAAAAACTGCATTCGAAGACTTAAATTGATGTGTAATATTATTGTAAACCATTATGTAATAATCGTGTGAAAACGCTATATTTTAGATTATCATTATTTGATAATCGTCGTAATATTTTTAAACCTTTATCGATAAAATAAAGGTTATGGTTTGTTTTAAAATCGAATGCAGTCTTTGAAAAACGTCTCATATAGAGGTTAAAACCTCGCAACGAAATCAATTAATATGGAACGTTTATAATCGATATGAACGGGATATTTCAGTTGATATCCGAGCGTTGGTCTTAGAGACTCAAAAATTTGCATTAGTATGTCTTATCGAGTTTGTTAGGATGCATTAGTGAGTCTGGACTTCGACCGTGTTTTCTTCAAAAACGTTTGCTTAACACTTTTTGTTGCAAACTATATATTATTAACATGTGAATATTATGTGATATATTAATCTCTTAACGTGTTTGATATTGTGTGATAGATGTCTACCTCTAATACAAATCCCATCGACTCACCTAATAATAATAAAGAGTCGAATATATTTTTTGAAGATTCACAAATTCCCGAGGAGGAACCGGAAGAGGAGGAACCGGAAGAGGAGGAACCGGAAGAAGAAGAGGTTTCGGAGGAAGAAATATTAATAACTACAGAAAAACGGTTAAATAAAAGAAAATCCTCAACCAATGGACCAAAGTTAAAAATGGTCAATGGTGTTTCCACCAAGGAAGCAAAATATTGGGAAAATTACCAGTTTTCTGATGAATCGGATCCCGATGAGGATTCCGATGATGTTATAGAAATTATCTCGACCCAATTTGAAAAAGAAAAAGAAAACAATAAGGGAAAAAGAATTAAAATAGAAAAACCCGAGCCCAAAACCGATGAACTTTATGTTAACATGAAGTACCCTGATGGGGTGTACCGTAAACACCTGTATTTCTTAAACTTTCACTATAACCTGGGAACATCTAAGCCACCAGGTTTTTCTAGACCATTTGAGAAAAGAACGACTCGTATTATGGGACCACCATATATCCCTAGGAAATTAGCGAAAAGAACCAAGTTCGAAGAGGAAGAAATAAGTGAGTTGGAATAAAGAGTTGTAATCATGTTGTGTAATATATGTATTGTAGTGTGCTTGTATTTTCATGTTATATGTAAAAATTGCTTGTATTGTTTGTTAATTATCTTTTACGAATCTAATCCTCGTCTATTTTACAGTATAAAAACACACAATGGACGTTAAAGATAGACAACCGAATATTTTAGAAGACCTACCCGGGGACATGATTGATGAAATCTTGTCTAGAGTCGGTCAGAGTTCATTGGCACAATTATTTATGGCGAAATTAGTTTGTCAAATATTTGAAAGACGTTTCAGGTACGCCTTAGTTTATAAAAGGCTTTCCTTTAATAGATGGGGTATATCACATTGGGGAGACCATAAGTTACGCCGTGTTTTCTTTAAAGCATTGAATGCGGGGAACCCAGATGCAATTTTACGCTACAGGTTGAGAGCCTATTTTGACTCTACCTATTCCAATATAGGACTTCGTTCTTTAGAAAGAGCTTCAAACATGCAACATAAAGAAGCATGTTATGTCTACGGGTTAGTAATGTTCGCTTCTCACCAAATCGAGAAAAAGAACATAGGATTGCAACTACTAAATAAAACATTCCCACAAGTGACGAATTCAGTAGTTGGGGTGAGAAATAAGATTTTTAGATTTTTACGGGGCTGTTGGGCATTACGTAACCCCCGTCCTTTTGAAAACGTTACAACATGTTGCCTAGCCAACGGTCACAACGGTTATTTTCCACAAGACCAAGGATGGGAAATAATACTAGTAAAACCCAAATGCATGCCTTGTTTCTGGACTTATGAATTACGTGTCTTTATTGCCTTTGCTGAACGACTTGCGTATTAACTAAAATTGTCTTCGCAACTGCCTTGCATTAAAGTTATTGTGTGCTATATTTCATACTATATGTAAAATAGCGATATTGTAAGTTTGTAAAATATTGTATAAAAGTTTGAACGCGAAATATTATTATCAGTTTTTCATATAGAATTGTAGTAGTTGAATTGTATAGTAGCTACTAAGTATGAACTTAACGGGTAGGTACTACCCGAATTAAAACTATAAAATGCTAATATGAAGAAAAACCTTCTATAAATAAGTTCATATTATGCTACGAAATACTATTGACTATTCTTAAATTCTATATGATTAACTCAATACTTTTGGCTATTTTGAAGGAAATGGCACTGACGACTCATCAGAACTTGAACATGAGTGAGGAAGACTTTCGTGTTTTCCTTGCTGCGAACATAGCCACAGTACAGGCCGCAATGCAAAATAACAACAATAACTCTGGTTCTAGCAGTGGAACTAATTTCACAAGAAATCGTGTAGGATGCTCCTACAAAGAATTCACTAACTGTAAACCTTTGGAATTCGATGGACCCGAGGGTCCAATCGGATTGAAACAGTGGACCGAAAAGGTTGAATCGGTGTTTGCCATAAGTAAATGTACTGAAGAAGACAAAGTAAAGTACGCTACGCATACCTTCACATGTACTGCGTTAACATGGTGGAATACCTATCTCGAGTAAGTGGGACAACATGCTGCTTATACATTACCGTGGTCAGCATTCAAACACCTGATGACTGAGCAGTACCGTCCCAGAAACGAGGTCAATAAGTTCAAAGTAGAGCTTAAAGGATTACGGACACAAGGATTCGACATTACCACCTACGAACGACGATTCACAGAGTTGTGCCTATTGTGTCCAAAAGCATTCGAAGATGAAGAAGAGAAGATCGACGCGTTTGTGAAAGGCTTACCAGAAAGGATTCAAGAAGATGTGAGTTCACACGAGCCCACCTCCATACAAAAGGCAATTCGAATGGCTCACAAACTCATAAATCAAATTGAGGAAAGAATTAAAGAACAGGCGGCCGAAGAAGCAAACACGAAACAAGTCAAGAGAAATTGGGAAGAAACTAGTGACAAGGGTCACCAATACAACAACAACAATAATTACAACCACAATCGCAACAACTATCCCAACAACCGCAACATCAACCGCAACAACAACAAACGTCCCAACAACAACTACAACAATCGTCCCAACAATAATAACAATCGCAACAACAACCATTTCAATAACAATAAATAGCAGAAACAACCATGCCAAAGGTGTGCAGAGTACCATCCGAATGTGTTCTGCACAACATTTTGCACCAAGTGTAAGAGAAATGGTCATAGCGCGGCAAAGTGTGAGGTTTACGGACCGAAGAACAATATAATTAAAGGTAATGTCGGAACAAATAATGCCGCCATAGTTTGTTATAAATGTGGAAAACCGGGCCACATTATTAGAAATTGCCCAAACCAAGGGAATACTAATGGGCAAGGCCGCGGAAGAGTTTTCAATATTAATGCGGCAGAAGCGCAGGAAGACCTGGAGCTTGTTACGGGTACATTTCTTATTGACAATACATCTGGTTATGTTTTATTTGATTCGGGTGCGGATAGAAGCTATATGAGTAGAGATTTTTGTGCTAAATTAAGTTGTCCACTGACGCCTTTAGATAATAAATTTTTACTCGAATTAGCAAATGGTAAATTAATTACAGCAGATAATATATGTCGGAATCGAGAAATTAAACTGGTTAGCGAAACATTTAAGATTGATTTGATACCAGTAGAGTTAGGAAGTTTTGATGTGATAATTGGAATGGACTAGTTAAAAAAAGGAGAGAGCAGAGATCATATGTTACAAAAATGCAATTCGTATTGTACGGGAAAAAGGAAAACCCTTAATGGTGAACGGAGAAAAGAGCAACGTGAAGCAAAATCTTATTAGTAATTTGAAGGCACAAAAGCTAATAAGAAAAGGTTGCTATGCTATTTTAGCACATGTCGAGAAAGTACAAACCGAAGAAAAGAACATCAATGATGTTTCCTTCGCAAAAGAATTTTCCGATGTATTTTCGAAAGAATTACCGGGACTACCTCCACACCGATCCGTTGAATTTCAAATAGATCTTGTACCAGGAGCTGCACCAATAGCTCGTGCTCCATACAGACTCGCACCCAGTGAAATAAAGGAACACCAAAGCCAATTACAAGAACTTTTAGGGCGTGGTTTCATTCGACCAAGCACATCACCGTGGGGAGCTCCTGTTTTGTTTGTCAAAAAGAAGGATGGTACATTCAGATTGTGTATCGACTACCGAGAGTTGAACAAACTTACCATCAAGAACCGTTATCTACTACCGAGAATTGATGACTTATTTGATCAACTACAAGGCTCGTCGATTTATTTAAAGATCGATTTACGTTTCGGGTATCATCAAATGCGGGTGAAGGAGGATGATATTCCAAAGACTGCTTTCAGAACGTGTTACGGTCATTACGAGTTTATGGTTTGCTTTCAGAACGCGTTACGGTCATTACGAGTTTATGGTTATGCCGTTTGGATTGACTAACGCACCAGCTGTGTTCATGGACCTCATAAACCTAGTGTGTGGGCCATATCTTGACAAGTTTGTCATTGTTTTCATCGATGACATACTCATTTACTCAAAGAATGATCAAGAGCATGAAGAACATTTGAGAAAAGTGCTAGAATTATTGAGGAAGGAACAACTGTACGCAAAATTTTCAAAGTGTGCATTTTGGTTGGAAGAAGTTCAATTACTCGGTCACATAGTGAACAAAGAAGGTATTTAAGTAGATCCGGTAAAGATTGAAACCGTTGAAAAGTGGGAAACCCCGAAAACTCCGAAGCATATACACCAATTTTTAGGACTGGCTGGTTACTACAGAAGGTTCATCCAAGATTTTTCCAAAATAGCAAAACCCTTGACTTCATTAACGCATAAAGGGAAGAAATTTGAATGGAAGGATGAGCAGGAGAAAGCGTTTCAATTGTTGAAGAAAAAGTTAACTACGGCACCTGTATTGTCATTGCCTGAAGGGAATGATAATTTTGTGATATATTGTGACGCCTCAAAGAAAGGCCTCGGTTGTATATTAATGCAACGAACGAAGGTAATTGCCTATGCGTCCAGACAATTGAAGATTCATGAGCAAAATTATACGACTCACGATTTGGAATTAGGTGCTGTTGTTTTTGCATTAATGACTTGGAGGCACTACTTATATGGGGTCAAAAGTATTATATATACCGACCACAAAAGTCTCCAACATATATTTAATCAGAAACAACTGAACATGAGGCAGCGTAGGTGGATTAAATTGTTAAATGATTACGATTTTGAGATTCGTTACCACCTGGGGAAGGCAAATGTGGTAGCCGACGCTCTGAGTAGAAAGGATAGAGAACCTATGCGGGTAAAAGCTATGAATATAGTTATTCGTACTAACCTTACTACTCAAATAAAGGAGGCACAACAGGGAGTTTTAAAAGAATGAAAGTTGAGGAATGAAATACCCAAAGGATCGGAGAAACATCTAAATATTCGGGAAAATGGAACCCGGTATAGGGCTGAAAGAATTTGGGTACCAAAGTTAGGAGATATGAGAGAAATGGTACTTAAGGAAGTACATAAAACTAGATATTCAATACATCCCAGAGCGGGAAAGATGTACAAAGATCTCAAGAAACACTTTTGGTGGCCAGGTATGAAAGCCGATATTGCTAGATATGTAGGAGAATGTTTGACGTGTTCTAAGGTCAAAGCAGAACATCAGAAACCATCAGGTCTACTTCAACAACCCAAAATCCTAGAATGGAAATGGGAAAACATTACCATTGATTTCATTACTAAATTGCCAAGGACTGCAAGTGGTTATGATACTATTTGGGTAGTAGTTGATCGTCTCACCAAGTCAGCACACTTTCTGCCAATGAGAGAAGATGATAAAATGGAGAAGTTGGCTCGACTATACTTGAAAGAAGTCATCTCCAGACATGGAATACCAGTCTCTATTATCTCTGATAGAGATGGCAGATTTGTTTCAAGGTTTTGGCAGACATTACAACAAGCATTGGGAATTCGTCTAGACATGCGAACTGCATATCATCCACAAACTGATGGGTAGAGTGAAAGGACGATACAGACACTTGAAGACATGCTACAAGCATGTATTATTGATTTTGGAAATAGTTGGGATCGACATCTACCATTAGTAGAATTTTCCTACAACAATAGTTACCAATCGAGTATTGAGATGGCACCGTTTGAGGCACTTTATGGTAGAAAGTGCAGGTCTCCGATTTGTTGAAGTGAAGTGGGGGATAGATAGATTATGGGTCCAGAAATCATCCAAGAAACTAAAGAGAAAATTATCCAAATGCAACAACGATTAAAAACCACCCAAAGTCGACAAAAGAGCTACGCGGACATTAAAAGAAAAGATATAGAATTTTAAATTGGAGAGATGGTCATGCTTAAGGTTTCACCTTGGAAAGGTGTTGTTCGATTTAGTAAACGGGGGAAACTAAATCCAAGGTACATTAGACCATTCAAGATAATAGATCGTGTCGGAACAGTAGCTTACCGACTTGACTTACCTCAACAACTCACCGGGGTACATAATATTTTTCATGTCTCGAATCTGAAGAAATATTTTTCTAAAGAAGATCTCACTATTCCGTTAGACGAAATTCAAATCAACGAAAAACTTCAATTCATCGAAGAACCCGTTGAAATAATGGATCGTGAGGTTAAAAGACTTAAGCAAAATAAAATACCAATCGTTAAGGTTCGATGGAATGCTCGTAGAGGACCCGAGTTCACCTGAGAACGTGAAGATCAGATGAAAAAGAAATACCCTCACCTATTTCCAGAAGATGCGTCAACACCTTCAACAGCTTAAAATTTCGGGACGCAATTTATTTAACGGGTAGGTACTGTAGTGACCCGAACTTTTCCATGATTATATATTAAATGAAAATTATATTTACATGATTAAATGTTTCCAACATGTTAAGCAATCAAACTTGTTAAGACTTGATTATTTGAAATGAGTTCCATGTAGACAATTGACCACCCGAGTTGACCGGCGATTCACGAACGTTAAAACTTGTAAAAACTATATGATGATATATATATATATGGATATATATATAGTTAATATGATATTATGATAAGTAAGTATCTCACTAGGTATATTAACAATGAGTTATATACATAAAAAATGAGATTACTAAGTTAAGAAACTCGAAACGATATATATAACGATTATCGTTATAACAACGCCTTACTAAATATATATGTATCATATTAAGGTATTGTTACACTATATTTAACATGATAAAATGATAATTATATATATCATTATGTATGTTAACAATGAACTACATATGTAAAACAAGACTACTAACTTAAGAATTTCGAAACGAGGCATATATGTAACGATTATCGTTGTAACGACATTTTAATGTATATATATCATATTAAGATATATTCATACATCATAATATCATGATAATGTAATAATTTAATATCTCATTAAATATAATAAACAATGGGTTAACTACATTAAATGAGATCGTTAACTTAAAGGTTTCAAAACAACACTTACATGTAACGACTAACGATGACTTAACAACTCAGTTAAAATGTATATACATGTAGTATATTAAGATATATTAGTACACTTTTGAAAGACTTCATGACACATATCAAAGTACTTCTACTTAACAAAAATGCATACATTTACATTCCCATTCATTTTCATCAACAATTCTACTCATATACAACCGTATTCGTACTCGTACAATACCCAGCTCCTAGAGGTATATACTATTCATATATACATTCAATGATCAGCTCTTAGCAGCCTTTAATGAGTCATCAAACATGTGGAAACCATCATTTGGCAACTAGCATGAAATATCTCACAAAATTACAAAAGTATTATAAATCATTCATGAATTATTTACAAGAAAACAAACTTACACATCCTTTATATCTAATCCATATACCAACGACCAAAAACACATACACACACTTTCATTCTTCAATTTTCTTCATCTAATTAATATCTCTCAAGTTCTATCTTCAAGTTCTAAGTGTTCTTCATAAATTTTATAAGTTCTAGTTTCATAAAATCAAGAATACTTTCAAGTTTGCAAGTCTACTACCAAGCTTTCTAATCCATTCCAAATAATCATCTAAGATCAAGAAACCTTTGTTACTTGTAGTAGGTTATCTTTCTAATTCAAGGTAACACTCATATTCAAACTTTGATTCAATTTCTATAACTATAAACTATCTTAATTCGAGTAAAAAATCTTACTTGAGCTTGTTTTCGTGTCATGATTATACTTCAAGAACTTTCAAGCCATCTAAGATCCTTTGAAGCTAGATCATTTCTTGTCACTTCCAGTAGGTTTACCTACTAAAGTTGAGGTAGTAATGATGTTCATTGCATCATTCGATTCATATATATATATATATATATATATATATATATATATATATATATATATATATATATATATATATATAATTATCTTATTCGAAAATTCAAACTTGTAATCACTAGAACATAGTTTAGTTAATTCTAAACTTGTTCGCAAACAAAGTTAATCCTTCTAACTTAACTTTTAAAATCAAATAAACACATGTTCTATATCTATATGATATGCTAACTTAATAATTTAAAACCTGGAAACACGAAGAACACCGTAAAACCAGACATACGCCGTCGTAGTGAAACCGGGGGCTGTTTTGGGTTTGATAATTAAAAACTATGATAAACTTTGATTTAAAAGTTGTTCTTCTGGAAAAATGATTTTTCTTATTAACATGAAACTATATCCAAAAATCGTGGTTAAACTAAAAGTGGAAGTATGTTTTTCAAAATGGTCATCAAGACGTCGTTCTTTCGAATGAAATGACTACATCTTACAATATTGACTTGTAACCTGTATTTCTGACTATAAACTTATACTTTTTCTGTTTAGTTTCATAAATTTCAGTTCATTATGAAACCATAGCGACTTGAATCACTCAAAATGGATTTAAAACGAAGAAGTTATGGGTAAAATAAGATTGGATAATTTTGCTTGTTGTAGCTACGTGAAATTTGTAACAAATCTATACAAATCATAACTTAACTAACTTATATTGTATTATACATGTATTCTAACATATATTATGTAATCTTCGGATACCATAGACACGTATACAATGTTTTGACATATCATATCGACCCATCTATATATATTATTTGGGAACAACCATAGACACTCTATATGCAGTAATGCTAGAGTTAGCTATATACAGGGTTGAGGTTGATTCCAAAATAATATATATACTTTGAGTTGTGATCTAGCCTGAGACTTGTATATACTGGGTCGTGGATTGATTCGAGATAATATATATTGATTTATTTCTGTACATCTAACTGTGGACAATTAGTTGTAGATTACTAACGTTGGACTGCTAACTTAACAAAATTAAATCGTTAAAACGTAATAAAAAAAATGTTGTGAATATATTTCGATCATACTTTGATATATATGTATACATTTTTTATAGGTTCGTGAATTAACCCGTGGCCATGTCTTACTTCCCGACGAAGTAAAAATCTGTGAAAGTGAGTTATAGTCCCACTTTTAAAATCTAATATTTTTAGGATGAGAATACATACAGTTTTATAAATGTTTTACAAAATAGACACAAGTACGTGAAACTACATTCTATAGTTGAATTTATTAAACCGAATATGCCCCTTTTTAGTCTGGTAATCTAAGAATTAGTAAACAGACACCCTAATTGACGCGAATCCTAAAGATAGATCTATGGACACTAACAAGCCCCAGTCAGAGAATTTGAACTGCTTTAGTACTTCGATTTTATCATGTCCGAAGGGAGTCCCGGAATGATGGGGATATTCTATATGCATCTTGTTAATGTCGGTTACCAGGTGTTCACTATATGAATGATTTTTATCTCTATGTATGGGATGATGTTTATGAAAAATGGAAATATGAAATCTTGTGGTCTATTATTACGATTTGATAAATATATAGGTTAAACCTATAACTCACCAACATTTTTGTTGACGTTTAAAGCATGTTTATTCTCAGGTGATTATTAAGAGCTTCCGCTGTTGCATGCTAATTTATGGACAAGAGTTGAAGTCAGCATGCTTGTATAATATTGTTTAAAAACTGCATTCGAAGACTTAAATTGATGTGTAATATTATTGTAAACCATTATTTAATAATCGTGTGAAAACGCTATATTTTAGATTATCATTATTTGATAATCGTCGTAATATTTTTAAACCTTTATCGATAAAATAAAGGTTATGGTTTGTTTTAAAATCGAATGCAGTCTTTGAAAAACGTCTCATATAGAGGTCAAAACCTCCCAACGAAATCAATTAATATGGAACGTTTATAATCGATATGAACGGGACATTTCAGGCCGTTTGCCAACCTTGCCCGTTTGATGTGCCCATTTGCTTGACCCATATGGCAGGCCGTTTGGCAAGCCGTTTGGCCTGCCCTGGTTTGCTGAATTCACTGGATCGTAACTTGATTTCTGGTCTTTCACCGATTTCGCTCTAGAATCTTCGTTTTAGCTCCGATTCTGACGATTCTTGCGCCCACGCGTTCGTAATTAAATATTCTACAACATGAGATTAAGTAAATAAACTTTTCCAAAAATTATAAAATAAGTTATTTAAACGCGAGTTAATCGTCTTAGCCGGTTTTGCTCGTTTTTCCTCGTTTTTCATCCATTTTTAGTGATTCTTGAATCATAGCCTTTGTAATGACATAATCTACCAAATGAAGCAAATAAATGCTTATTTAGATGATAAAGTCAATTACTTTATCATAAATGGGACTAATATCGGGGGTAAAAACGTGACTTTTTAGCCGATATCAAGTGTGTTTTGGTAAACGATGCAAGCTAAGTCCAAGATACATTGGACCCTTTGAAATTACCGAAAGAATTAGACCGGTAGCGTACAGATTGAAACTACCGCAAGAACTCAGCGAAATTCATGACACTTTCCATTTTTCTAACTTGAAGAAATGCTTATCGGACGAAAGCCTAGTGATTCCTTTAGAAGAGATACAAGTTGATCCCAAGCTTCATTTTGTCGAAGGACCTGTTGAGATCATGGACCGTGAGGTCGAGCGGCTAAAGCAAAGTAGCATCCCGATAGTTAAAGTTCGATGGAATGCCCGTAGAGGACCAGAACTCACGTGGGAGCATGAAGACCAGATGAGGCTAAAGTATTCGCAACTGTTTCCAGAGGAGACGACTTCGACGGACGTGCACTAAAATTTCAGGACGGAATTTTCAATAACAGGTGGGTAATGTAACAACCCTACTTTTTCCGTTACTATCGTTACTTGTCCGTTAATTATTTAACGGTGATTACGTAGAACTTTGTGTGTTTAATTGATTTAAATGCATACATGATCCTAGTGGATTACTTGAATTAATATGTTTATATTAATTGATAAACTTGTTTCGGATAACGAAATACTTAGAGAACGACACGATTACGATAATCACATAGAAAGCCTGTCAGTTTACGGAACGTACGTTTTAATAAAATAATTATTTTTAATAATTATTAGCTTTATGAAAAACTTATTTAATTTATTTAATGAATTAAACCCGGTGGATTGCGTTTCAAAGACCGGTTAATGTTCCGGGGACCCGGTACGGTTAACGGCACTCGAAACGGACCACGCGCATACGAGTAATTAAGCAAAACGAGCCCGAGACCCCCCTTGGTAGGCCATTCGGCCGACCACCCCACTCCACCCCTTTTAATTTTCTTGTTGGGCTTGTTTTGTCACTAGCGTGTTTGTTTATGGCCCTAATTGTGATATAATTAGACAAAACACTGAATTAATTCCCAAACCCTATTTGCAGTCGAAAGTTTCCCTCTCCCCCTCCCTTGTGTTCATCGACCATAGCCACCACCATAACACCATCATCAACTCAAAATTAGAAGAAACCTTCAACATAAACGTTGTTCCTTTGATCGTTCTACACGTGCTAGTACCGATTAATTATGTTTTTGAGGTATAAATCACTAACACTAGTTGTTTTAAATCTGATTTTTGTTCAATAACATAGAGTACAAGGGTCAAGTGCTCAATTGATTGTGATTATACCCGTTGTTAGTCGTTATTTTGCGCGATTGATGTGTTTTGATGTAATCACGATTTGGTTTATTATGAATCTGATTAAACGAGTTTACTTATTGTTAATATAATGTATCTAGATGGATAGATCTCAAAAAATTAATAAATTTGAACTTTGGATTTGCGTATTTTCGTTACCGTATGCGTAAGTTATGATCAATTGGAGTTTTGTTAGGGTTTTGCATGCAATACGAATTTTCTGGTGTTTATTCTTTATGAATGAGTCATTGAAATGCTAACGACTGAATTCCTTGTTAAAAATCACTCAAGATAGACTTAAGAATCATGTTAAAAGGTTATGTATAGCTCTCGTTATGATTAAACGAATATTGGTAACTAGTATTGAGCTGAAACTGTTTTCATATGCACACGAAATGACCTCACATGAACTAGAAATTATTTGAGACTTCTGGATTATTGTTATTTAGATGTTCCTAAACATATTTCATTTGTATGATAGCTTCTGAAAACATTGTTTGCTATGTGTTATATGCATCACCAAATGACATGTCTGAATGTTGTTCAAAACAGAAGGTCTAACTTTAGGGAATAAACTGTACAAAATGGCTACATGAAATGCTTTGATTATTTTATCACTAAATAGAGTCATCTCCAATTGGCCGTTCATTAATAGCTATTTTCTAAATTAAATGAGAATTTTTCTAAAACTGCTGTGCGAGCAGAAACTGATTTGGTAAACCTTAACTAGACCTTATCTGAAACCCGACTTGTAGACATCGTATGAGGCCCTGCTAGGCTTTTTGGAAATGTTTATGAGTCTAGTTATGATCTGGAGTTTTTCATATTACCATGACTTATGTGCTATGAATTAGGTTCGTTGTTTGCAACTTGTGCATGAATTTTATGCTAAATGATAAACTGTGAACGTGTATTTGACAAACTGTGAGCTAAAACATGTTAGTTAACTTAGGATTGACATGTTGACTAAGATTGCATGACCTAATGACATAGTTGACTTTAGTTGACCACTTTGATCGAGTTTGACTTTTGATTTGACTTTGGTTGACTTTTGTTGACTTGCATGGAATAGTTGACTTTTGCTTACATGTTGAGTCAGTCTGAGCACTAGGACTATGCGTACACTATGGGTTGACATAGTGTGACTTATGTATTTACTTAAGGTAACCTATTTGACTAGGTTGCGTTTTACGGTCGTGATCGTCCGGCTACCGTACTGTTTTGCTAAGAGTTTGATGTGCATTTTTAAAGGTGAGTCTACAGTCCCTACTACTTTTTACATGGGATTCTCATGCTATTTCAAATTTTTACATATTAGGCACGAGTAATAAATGATATACATATGAGTTAATATCATAAATCCCTTAGCTTGATTATATTAATTACTTTACGTAAGCTCGACTTATATGGACGGTACCGTTAGGTTTGACAAACCTCGTCCCGACGCACGGGGTGCTTATTCTGTTGTAACTGGTACACTTGATCGGTGTATGCTTAGAAAGAGTAAAAGGAAGACGTGTAGCGAATGAGCTATCCGCAGGTTAAAGTCTTATAATCAAGTGCTCATGATAATTGTATAAATTTTACGATGCTTTCAAAGAAATCTCGTGGCCTAACTTACGATAAATGCTTTACTAAACCTGTAGATTCACTCAACAATTTTTGTTGACATTTTGCATGTTTTTATCTCAGGTCCTTAGAGGTATTGCTTTCGCTAGCCGAGTTACTATAATTGCTTGTTGCTATTACTGGAGTGAAGTCCAACATGCTTTATCATTTCTTATTTCAAGAACTTACATTCGCATTGAAAACTGTTCACTTTACATAATCTTTTGAGGTTACTTATGTTGGTCATTGAAGTTAAACTGTTTTTGGAATTATTTTACATTCAATGACTTTGTCATTTGAAATTTAATGCGAATGTTTTTCGGAAACGTCTCATATAGAGGGCGTGACCGTTAACTGTGGGACCAGAGTTAATACACTGTTAGTCGATTCTGATGGGGTATTAGATAATGAATGTATATGTATATTGGATTCAAGAAAAAATAAAGTGTGTGCGAGCTTCTATTTTTGTAATCTTCTATTCTTGCATTCGATTAAAGTGTGTACGAGCTCTAGCGAAAATATGATACGGTTTCTAAAAACAAAACTGGGTCACATATGAGCCAAATCTCCGGCGAGTTCCCACAAGAGTGCAAATTATAATTTAAAAAGAAAAGGTGCATTTTGAAATAACATTTTTAAAACGTGTATGTTGATCGATTTTTCAAAATAAACTTAGGAACTATATAGGCCCATATTCTTTTTATTGTTTTGTTCATAATAAACCCATTTATCAGCCGATATAATAAGGGATGAAGCCTGGTTCTTAGAAGTTAGGGCCCATCACTGAGTGCTAATCGATTTTCAAAATTTTAACCGAAAAATGCCATGAAACATTTGCTAAATCGAATACTCGCTCTGTTGCTCACGTCGGTTTGAATTGGGATTTAATTCCCCATTTTAATATCCAGTTTGACCAGTTTGATCTGATAATCCAGGAAACATTTCTATTTCTATTAGAACCAAAAGACTCCACAAATCTTGTTATTTTAATTTTATTTTCTTTATCAGTTAAATTTTATTATTAATTTTTTTATTTATAGTGTAAATTAGTTTATAGAGTGTATGACTTAATACAAGTGTTTAAAGGAATAATTTACCAAATGCATGTAGATTGAATAATATATCCTAAATCAACATATATTTGTTTACTTATGGATATTTAAGTATTTCGTTAATTTTTGTTAGCTTCCATCACTTATCTTAAGATATACAGTATATTTTAAAAAATAAAAATCTAGCGACACATTTCCTTTATCCATCTAGTTTGAGAGCACACATGTTATACATGTGTTAGAAATATATAACGCCTAAACTAAAGTTACAAGAGTAGATTTAGTATGCAATATCCTATATCATTAATCACATTAATAACTCACATGATTTCAGTTTTGCTCATAAAATCATATTGTATTCCCAGTTATCATTTATCACTAAGACTTGTCCCTGAGACATGATAATTTACAGGCCGATGAATACAAACTAATGTGAACTTCAAACGATCTTCCTTTCTCTTAGAATCCTTTGGCCTTAACCCGAGTTCCAAAAATGTCCCGCTAGGTCGACTCACTCATAACCCTTGAGCAACGTCTTAAGATAGCAAACATCAAACTAAGGCTCAAGAGACAAGAAAAAGCCTTAAGGATATTAATTGAGGTTACTAATTGAACCATAAAAGTAGATATCATTTTTTTCTATTTTTCTTATTGGTCATCTTGATCACATGTGGTATGAATCACTTGTTGCAACATTTCTACTTTCTCAGTGGAGGTATGTCTTTAAATCAATTTTGTATGAATGATACTTTAAACACAATAAATATTTAAACTCAAGTTCACTCATCTACTCATAAAAACACATTTTTCTTACAAGAACTCACATATGGATATAAAAGACATATAATGTGAAACAAACGTAATTCACATATTTTTGTAAATGTTACATTTGTAGCATCAAATATATTAAGTTTGTGCTCAATTGTCGTTCAGACAATATACTTAAAATGCGCTACCTCACCATTCACTACTAAAGTAATGTAGTTGATCACTGATGTGAGTGAGCTAATTTCTAATCTGTCTGACATACTTTTTTTGCAATATCAATTTGTATATAGGATTTGACAAACACATAGTCATGAATATTAAACAATAAACACGTTGGAAAAAATAAAGTTTAGTACAATTTTAACATCTACGCAAACCTTGAGATGTAACATGTCACATAAACACGCCTCTAGAAATGAATTTATCAAATGATCCACAATCATTTCATTCGTAGATATGTACTACATATATACTATATTTCTTGCAACCATGTCTCTAAGTAATGTTGCATGTGACAACTATGTGCTTAATTTACAATGAAGCTTGGAATTCTTTTAATATGCTAGAAAGTACTTACTATTTGAGTAAACTATTAGTCAATAGATATCTTTATAATAAACTTCAAGTTTCTTAAAAGATCAGTTAAGCTACAAAGCTTTTTAAGCTTAGCCGAAATACAAAATTCGGCCTTCATTGTAAACAAGGCTTCAAATGACTAATTCTTGTTACATCTAAAGATAACAACCAAGTTGATTTTTGTTTGAAAATAATTTCTATTAAAACACAAGCCAACATTACTGTTTAAATACCTTGATATCTTTATCATGATTTTCCAATAGGTTGGATTAATATACGTTACCACTCTAAATAGAAACAAAGTAGCTAACTTTGTATATTTCATGACGTACGAATGAAATTCCAACCATGTTCACATGAAGGACATTTTCCATTTGCTCATGGTATTGTGGAGTCTAAGGACGAAAAGATTTGCTTTATCTTTCACCGTAAGAATGTCAATGAGATTACATTTTTAACATGTCTAGGATCTTGTTAATATAAGCTCTTGTAAAAGAGATGTTCACTTCCTTGAACAGTTTCTTAAAATTATAATTTCAAGAGTATATGATAAGTCTCCCACTCAAACATTCTCCTTATTAATTCAAGTTAAATATATCATCAACGTATAATGATAACGTTTTATTCAGACATTTAGGTATATACTCATTATCCTTATTCATCATAATGAAACCATTCGATATGATTACATTGTGAAGATATATATACCAAATTATCAAAGACTATTTGAGGTCATTAACAATCTATAAGCCTTTGTTTGCAACAACCGTTGATGAAATCTACACATATGTTTCTTTATACAGGTTTCTCTTAACAAACAAGACTTTTACATTTAAAAAGAATGTAACTCAAGGTTCATAGTTGTCAATTATGGTCATAATCAAACTAAATTGGTGAACTATATAACATAGTTTTCACATAGTTTTTTTTTTTTGTTGATTGTAGCCTTTTGCTACATTTCGAGCTTTTAAAACTTTTGAAAACTTCAACGAGTTTTATTTTGAGACTACATATATTCTCGAAAGATTTATCTCCTTTTAAAAAGTTTAACTAATTCTCAAGTATGCTTCAACATTGTTGACTCCATTTTTCATTGCGTTCATCTATATGGCTTTGAGATTTCCACAAAACAAATTATTGGTATCTCAAAAGCTCACACTCAACTTAGAATTATTCTCATTCGCAATAGGTTGAGGAATCGTACATAGATAAAAAAAATTATCTGTCATTATTCCTCAAATTTCTCCCACTCGAATGAGATAATTATGTGGTATCAAATAAATACAAATATTTATTTATATCTCAATATTTTAGACCTCATTTTTAGAACGTTACATTTCAAGATATAAATTTAGTCAACCTCCCACTGACGTGTTCACCTATGAACACACAACCTTTTGATTGTCAACGCATTTAGTGAAAACAAATTCTACCTTCTTGGACCGATTGTCCAAAAATTATATACATTGCACAATCATAATGTCTTATGACATTGTAATTGTGCTTAAAATCTTTTCATAACTTATATGGCATGGAAGTTACTAATTTGTGCAAGACACAAAATTAAGGATGGGTATGAGATTTATCATTACATCATCGAGTCTCTAACCATTTCGAGGAACAATTTATTCCAACTTTCCATAATAACTTTTTGTTGTAGAATTATTGGAGTAAAGAAATAATGTTTAAATACTTTTACATAGTGTTATGAACTAATCACAAGATATTCACTTCCTCAATTTATACTTTATTAATAATTTTCCATGTAAGTTGATTCTCAATAAAATTCAAATAATTTTGAAATTAAACCAACACTTTGGATTTTCGAGAAATCAACTAACTTGAGAAAAAAATATCAATATGTTAAAATGCAATGCAAATTTGATGTTATAAAATAATATGGAATTAATAGATGTATATATGTAAAATATCTAGATATTAATATGTATAAGAAAATATCTAGATATTATAATATAAAAAAAATTCTAGATAATTTAGATATTTATAAGTGAAAGAAATATCTAGATATTTATCCATGGAAATATCTAGTGTGTAGAAGTTTCCATGGAGTAGTATAAATAGGGGTGAGGAGTTCATTTGTAAGTTGTAAGAGTGAAATAAGAAGTAAGTTGTGAAAAGAGTGAGTTGAGAAGTAGAGAAGAAGTAAGAAGTGAGAAGAGTGTGAGTAGAGAAGAAAAGCCTGTAAGTAAGTAATATTGTAATTGTAGTTTGTATTAATAAAAGTGTTCTTTGTTAAGTTTCCCGGTTAAGCCTTAGTTTGTGTTTAAGTTCTTATTGCACTTGTGTTGTTCTTATTATATGGTCGACTCTGCCGCCTAAGTGATACATGGTCGGTTATACCGCCTGAATGATATATGGTCGACACTGTCGCCTAAGCATTATTGTGCACTAAGGATTCATAAAATTAAATGCTAACCAACGTCAAAGTGTTGGTCTAGTGAGTGAGTATAACCTAGGTCCTCTATAGTGGGTGTGTTGGGCTCGTCGAAGCTTCCAACAATTGGTATCAGAGCGGGTCGTTCGGGACCATTTCTAGTGGAGGAAATCGGTAAACGTTGGACGCTTACATCGACTTGTTTTCACCAAGGCTCTAAGGGAGATTCTGTCGGAGCACAGTTAGGAACTGTGAAAGCTCATCGGTCTGGGACCAAGCTTATTGGACGTTGGACGTCATGATGGCAGATCTTGCAAGTACGAGCAGTGGAATCAAGAGTCTCAATAACCACAACTATGGTTATTGGAGGACTTGTATAGAATCCTACCTACAAGGACAGGATTTATGGGAAATAGTTACTGGCAGTGACACAACGCCTCCACCGAAAGAAAATGCCGAAGCCTTGAGAAAATGGAACATCAAGGCCGGGAAGGCTTTATTTATACTAAAGACTATAGTCGAGGAGGATCTATTGGAGCACATCCGTGATGAGAAAACACCGAAGGCAGCTTGGGAAACTTTTGACAAGTTATTTTCAAAGAATAATGAAGCACGCCTCCAGCTCTTGGAAAATGAGCTCGCAGGTATCTCACAAGGAAGTTTGTCTATTTCCCAGTATTTCACCAAGGTGAAATCTATTTGCCGTGAGATATCTCAGCTTGCTCCTGAAGAGAAAGTGAGTGATGCAAGGATGAAGAGAATTATCATCCATGGCTTAAGATCCGAGTATAATGGATTTATAGCCGCTGTGAGAGGATGACCTACTCAACCATCATTAATAGAGCTGGAGAATCTATTGGCTAATCAAGAGGCATTAGCCAAGCAGATGAATGAAGTAACCATAAAAGACGGAGAAGATGCACTTTTCACCAATAAGAAGAAAGCAACATCTCGAAGACAAGAGACGATGAAAGAAAGTAAGACATATGGGTGGAAGGGTCACCCAAAATCAAAAGGCAACGCTTCAGGGGGAGCTCAACAAGGAAGAAGAGATCATCGCCAACAATACGGGGAAAATGATAAGAGAAAGAATGGTGAATGCTTCAATTGTGGCAATAAGGGTCATTTTGCTCGAGATTGTAGATTCCTTGGAAGGCGAACTTTCGAAGGAAATGTGTCTGCCGCAAGAGATGAGAAGAAAGAGGTCACATTCAAAGCAACCATTAATGAGGAAACATGGGATGCAGAAGCTGGATTCTCTGTTGAAGCTGACATAGATGATTAAGCTCTTACAACAACTTTAAAGTCAAAAATAAACTACAAAGATGATTGGATCATCGATTCTGGGTGTTCAAATCATATGACCAATGATGAGACGAAGCTGCAAGAAATGGATGATTACAAAGGAAAGATAGTCGTGTTGACAGCCGACAATTCAAGGTTGTCTATTTCTCACATTGGAAAGACAATAATTCCAAATGAAGGCGGCTCTCATAAGCTCCAACTCGAGAAGATGTATCTTGTCCCTGGCCTAAAGAAGAATTTACTGTCAGTACCACAATTGTCAGCAGAAGGGAATTATGTGCTCTTTGGACCAGAAGATGTGTCCGTATTCAAGAGAGTGAAGGTGGTTGGCAATCCAATTATGCAAGGAAGAAGAATAGAGTTGGTCTATGTACTATCTACTGAAACAGCATATGTGGATAAGACTCGAAAGAATGAGACGGCTGATCTTTGGCATGAACGTCTTGGGCATGTGGGCTACAACAAGTTAAAGGAGATGATGGTGAAACACATAGTAAATGGGCTTCCTCAAATTGATATCCGAACAGATACAATATGTGCTGGATGTCAATTTGGAAAAGCTCACCAATTGCCATTCAAGGAGTCACAACATCAGTCCAAGACACCACTAGAGCTCATACACTCAGACGTCTTTGGCCCAGTGAAACAAACATCACTTGGAGGAATGAAGTATATGGTGACATTCATTGATGACTTTTCAAGGTATGTGTGGGTTTACTTCATGAAGGAAAAGTCAGAGACTTTTCTGAAGTTTAAAGAGTTCAAGAACAAGGTAGAAAGTGAGCTCAATACTAAGATCCGGTGCTTACGTACAGATAATGGAAGATAATATTTATCGACTGAGTTCAATATGTATCTTGAGAAGCACAAGATAAGAAGACAATTAACTTGTCCCAATACTCCACAAC
Source organism: Rutidosis leptorrhynchoides (assembly GCF_046630445.1). Classification (NCBI taxonomy): domain Eukaryota; kingdom Viridiplantae; phylum Streptophyta; class Magnoliopsida; order Asterales; family Asteraceae; genus Rutidosis; species Rutidosis leptorrhynchoides. The sequence goes on along the minus strand of NC_092339.1, from coordinate 115,452,529 downwards.
AGAATGGAGTCGCAGAACGCAAGAATCGTCACCTTGCCGAAACTTGTAGAAGTATGCTTCATGGTAAGAATGTACCAGGAAGATTTTGGGCTGAATGTATGAGAACTGCATCATACGTGATAAATAGGCTTCCACAAGCAAAGTTGGGGCATATTTCACCGTATGAAAGATTATGGAAGATCAAGCCAACCGTCAACCATCTCAAGGTTTTTGGATGTGTATATTACGTCTTCGTGCCAGATCATCTACGAAGCAAATTTGAGAAGAAGGCAATTCGGTGCATTTTTGTCGGTTATGACGAATCAAGAAAAGGATGGAGATGTTGTGATCCATATACCGAAAAGTGCCATACTTCAAGAAATGTGGTATTTGATGAAGCGTCTTCATGGTGGTCACCTCAAAAGATAGAGCTTCCAGAATCTCATGGATTAGAAGATGTTCCAGAAGAAATAGAAGAACGTAAAGAGCAAATAGTATATCTAACTAAAGAAAGAGAAGAGTCGTACTCTAAGGAAACGAGTCCATGGAAAACTGGTGTGCATCAACCTGTATCCAAGGAGGTTCGTCCAAGCCAAATGGATGTCGAGGAGCATGTACAAGAATTACGGAGATCAACAAGACCGAGGCAACCTAATCCGAGGTATGCCAATGCTGCTGTAATAACCCAACCCGTACTCCGTACGATAATTTTTTTTTTTTAAATATAATACACATTTACGCGCCAATTAAATATGTAACCCATTCCACACGATTCGTCAAAACACACTACGAGTTTAATGTCTACAAAAAGGCACAAAGGCCATTAACGAATGTGATACTAGTTTGACCAACAACAAATGATAGTTTATAATCCAAACGACACTCGAGCATGGTTTGGGGCTAAACTACCCAAAACGTTCGGCCACTTTAAAAGCTATCCCAAAAGCATCCCCTGTCAACACTAACGGGAGACAACTAATCCAACCGTATGCCCTTACCCTTGTCCAAGCCGGAACCTATAAAATGGTAAACAACGAGAGGGTAAGCAATGCTTAGTGAGTGCAACAATTATACATACATATATATAACCTATCCATTCGCAATCACCATACCAAGTACCTTATACGAACTTGTAACTCAAATAGCATGTCAACATATCCGTAACTCTAACAAGTCATACATCATCACACCACATCATTAGCATATACTCAACTCAAATATATATTATATGCTAAACAAATCAACAATCTCAATATGGTTAACCAATAACGCTATGGTGCTACCGGCTCGTGGTTCACACCATACGCATTTGAGTCATACTCGTTTATAGTGCTACCGGCTCGTGGTTCACACTCGATGCTACCGGCTCATGGTCCACATCTTAGTTTATAGTGCTACCGGCTCGTGGTTCACACTTGATGCTACGGCTCGTGGTTCACATCTTAGTTTATAGTGCTACCAGCTCGTGGTTCACACTTGATGCTACCGGCTCGTGGTTCACATCCCGTCCCACACATGTTATGGCACTACCGGCACGTGGTTCATAAAATAACATTCACAAATAAACACGCCATGTACATGAACGCATAATTATTCCAGTCACCTTGTCACAAGGATGATTTAGCACTTCCGAGCTTCAATGCAATGTACATAAATCATTAAGTGCACATTCAATTTCACCACTAGTGGGATTAACCACAATACACCCACTTGAGCATTTAATGACCCAATTTGCATTAAATGACTCAACTACACACAACCGCCCATAAATGGTCAAGACTCGACTTTAATCACTAAGACTAGTGAATTAAAGTCTATTAACTTCAATTAACGCAAAACTTAGGGTAATCCATACCCATTTCATCTAATTAGGTCAACTAGTACATTTTGACCCATTTTATTTTACTTAAACTCACAATCAAGTCAAACCTACCCATTAACACTTCTTTCATAAATTTTAAAGTGCATTAGTGACCAACAACACCCATTGACACTTAAAATTCTCATTTTGCAAGACCAAACCCTAGATTACATCTATTTAGGGTTTCCTTTCATCACATAACCCAAGTCCACCCATTTCAACCCCAAATGGGTCATACAAGTCTCTAGTAACCCAAAACCCTAGCCATAAACCAATTAAAACCCAAAACATAAGGTTAAGACTTACCAAGACCACCAAAATGTAGCTAGAGACACAAGGAACAACTTTACAACTCGGGTTCGGGCAAGATTCAACCTTCCTCTTCACTAAAACAAGCTTTCTCACTCTTAAAGTATCACTCTCTCTCTAACTTTGTTTTTATTTAATTGGAAATGAATTAAATGAGAAAGAGATAAGGTTGGATCAGCATTTACTCCCCCAAAACTGGCCCTATGTGAAAAGACATCAATACCCTCAAAAGATTCCATTTAAAATGGACAAAAAGTAAAACAGCGACCTCAGTCGCGTTTCGCGACACCTTGTCGCGTTTCGCGACACTCAAACACGATAAACAAGTTTCAAACGCGATAACCTTGACAGAACGGGGGTTCTGAAGCTGTCGCGTTCCAGCCCACTTTGTCGCGTTTCGCGACAAACCAGGACGCGATGAAACCTACTCAAACGCGACAGATGACCTGGTCAAACCATTTTTCCAATATTTTCACACCTTAAACTAAAATAAACGATCATAGATGCAATAACAAACGTACACGAGGTTAATTACGCACCTTAAGTCATTTTCGAGGAAAACGGGATGTTACAACTCTCCCCCACTTGAATCGGAGCGCGTCCTCGCGATCCAAGCCGCATGACAAGAAGGAAGATAAACCAACACAAACTCTTCGGGCTCCCAAGTAAATTCGGAACCCTTACTTCGACGCCATTGAACTTTAAAAGTCCTAACCTCTTTATGTCTCAACCTTTTGACCTTCTCATCAAGTATGGCAATCGGTTCCTCGATATACTCTAACCTATTATTTAGCTCAATCTCGTCTAATGGCACCCAAGGTGAATCATCCGCAAGGCACTTCCGGAGATGAGAAACATGAAATGTATTATGGATCCCAACAAGCTCTTCGGGCAATTCCAAACGATACGCAACTTCACCAACACGAGCTAAAACTTTAAATGGTCCAATAAACCGAGGAGCTAACTTTCCCTGTTTTTGAAATCGAATAATACCTTTCCATGGCGAAACCTTAAGCATCACCATGTCACCTTCTTGAAATTCGATCGTTCATCTACGTTTGTCGGCATACGACTTTTGCCTATCTTGAGCCTTCTTCAAATGCTCTCGAATCACATCAATCTTGCTATTCGTCTCTAACACCAAATCGGTACTCCCGATTTCCTTTTGTCCCACTTCACCCCAACAAATCGGGGTTCGACATCTAAGCCCATAAAGCATCTCATAAGGTGGCATCCCGATACTAGTATGATAACTATTATTGTACGAAAATTCCACCAAAGGTAAGTGCTCGTCCCAACTACCACCAAAATCGATAATACACGCTCGTAACATATCTTCCAAAGTTTGATTCGTACTTCGGTTTGACCGTCCATTTGAGGATGATACACCGTGCTTAATTTTAATTGTGTACCCATATCTTCGTGAAACTTTTCCCAAAACCGAGATGTAAAACGAGTATCTCGATCCGAAACAATAGATATAGGAACACCGTGTCGAGAGATGACTTCCTTGATAAACAACTTAGCCAAGGTCTCCGACGATATCGCTTCCTTAATGGGAAGAAACAAAGCACTCTTCGTCAGTCGATCAACTATAACCCAAATCGAATCAAACTGGGTTCTTATCATTTTAGGTAACTTTGTGATGAAATCCATGGTAATGTGCTCCCATTTCCATTTCAGGATTTCTAACGGTTGTAACTTACCATACGGCTTTTGGTGCTCGGCTTTAACTTGCAAGCACGTGACGCATTGCTCAACATACTTCACAACATCACGTTTCATACCCGGACACCAAAAATCTTTCCTTAAATCAAGATACATTTTCGTTGCGCCCGGGTGAATGGAATACTTTGACTTATGTGCTTCATCAAGTAGCACTTATCGATAATCACCCATCTTAGGCACCCACACTCTTCCTTGAAAAGACAACAAACCCCGCGAGCCCATAGTAATGAACTCCGATTGCCCCACGATTCGCTCCGCATGCTTGTTGTGAACGTAAGCCTCTATTTGAATCACTCCGAGTTTTTCAAGAAAATCGTTAGTAATGATCATACGTAACAATCCCAATCGTAACGCCGGGTGATGAATCTTTCGACTTAACGCATCCGCGACCACATTCGCCTTGCCCGGATGATAAAGTATCTCACAATCATAGTCTTTTACCACATCCATCCACCTACGTTGACGATGATTCAAATCTCGTTGATTAAAGAGTTGTTTCAAACTCTTATGATCCGAATAAATCGTACACTTGACACCATACAAGTAATGGCGCCAAATTTTCAATGCATGCATAACCGCCGCCAACTCAAGATCATGAGTCGGATATCTCGTCTCGTGTTCCTTTAATTGTCGAGAGGCATAAGCTATGACTTTACCTCCTTGCATTAGAACACACCAGAGTCCATTTAACGAAGCATCACAATAAACAGTCATGTCTTCCACCCCTTCCGGCAAAACTAACACCGGAGCTTGACATAACTTCTCCTTTAACACTTGAAAAGCAATTTCTTGCTCGTTCTCCCAAACAAACATCACGTTCTTCCTCGTCAATTTCGTCAATGAAGAAGCGATCTTAGAAAAGTCTTGGATAAGCCGACGATAATAACCGGCCAATCCGAGAAAACTTCGGACCTCCGTAGGCGTAGTCGGTTGTCTCCAACTCTTCACCGTCTCTATCTTCCCCGGATCCACTTGAATACCGTCTTTGTTCACAATGTGGCCAAGGAATTGAACCTCCCTTAGCCAAAATTCACATTTGGAGAACTTAGCATACAACTTCTCCTTTCGTAACGTCTTCAATACTTCACGCAAATGACGTTCATGCTCGTTCATACTTTTCGAGTAGACAAGTATGTCGTCGATGAACACAATTACCGACTTGTCCAACATAGGTTGGCACACTCGGTTCATAAGATCCATGAATGCCGCCGGTGCAGTCGTAAGACTAAAAGGCATAACTAGGAACTCAAAATGCCCATAACGCGTTCGAAAAGCCGTTTTCTCAATATCTTCCTCACGGACCCGCATTTGGTGATAGCCGGACCGTAGGTCGATCTTAGAGAAATACGTCGCACCTTGGAGTTGGTCGAACAAATCGTCAATCTGAGGCAATGGATAACGATTTTTGATCGTCACTTTATTCAACTCCCGGTAATCGATGCACATCCGCATACTACCATCCTTCTTTTTCACGAATAAAACCGGAACGCCCCACGGCGAAGCACTCGGTCGAATAAAACCCTTCTCAAGCAACTCTTGGGTTTGATTTAACAACTCTTGCATTTCCGTTGGTGCTAAACGATAAGGAGTTTTAGCAATGGGAGTAGCTCCCGGAACCAACTCAATGCGAAATTCAACTTGTCTTTCCACCGGAACACCCGGTAACTCATTAGGAAAAACATCTTCGAAATCACTAACCACCAGAATTTCACGAATAGGCGGTGGCTCATTATGAGTATCAACAACATGAGCAAGGAAAGCCATGCCACCGGTAACAACGAGACGACGTGCCCGTGCAAAAGTGCATATCGGCACCGGTCTCCTTCGCTTATCACCATGAATAATCAACTCTCCCCCACTTGGGGTCTTCACACGAATAAACTTATCATGACATGCAATATCGGCTCTATAACGATCGAGCCAATCCATACCAACGACAATATCAAAATCGCCCAAGGTCATTGGAATGAGATCAATTTTAAAGTTTTCGGCACCAAAAACAACATCACAATTATTACACACATCAACCACTAACACCGTCTTGCCGTCCGCTATTTCAACTTTTACCGGGCGACTCAACTTAGCTAATGGTTTATTAAGTTTAGGCACAAATTTTGGTGACACGAACGACAAATTAGCACTGCTATCAAATAAAATCCTTGCCGGATTAGAGTTAACCATAAAAGTACCTGAGACTACTTCGTTTGATTGTTTGGCTTCGTCATTGGTCATCAAATAGTTGCGACCCCTAGCCGTGCCCGCCGCTTTCTCTAACCGATTAACGTTATCATTATTCAAGTCGGGGCATTCCGGCCTCTTGTGCCCTTCTTTACCATAATTAAAGCAAGTGACTTTGGTCGACGCCTTGGTGCAATCACGGGCCATGTGTCCACTTTGATTACAATTATAACACGTGGGCCCGAAACCCCCAGAAGCACCCTTCTTCACACTATTAACGCTTTCGAAGCCTTTCTTGTTCTTTTTATTGGAAAAGTTCGAATGACTCGAACCTTCAAACTTTCTATTAGAAAAAGTGAAATCGCTTTTCCTTGGAACCTCCGGCTCAAAACCCCGAGCCAACTCGTATAGCTCTTCAAAAGTCTTAGCCATCCCCCGACTAATCTTACCCTTGAACTCGTCGTTCAAAGTACGGTAGAAATCTTTCATTAGCTTGTGATCGTCACCAACGTATTCCGGGCAAAAACGAGTCTTTGCCAAAAAGGTAGACTTGAGAGTAACCAAGTCCATCGAACCTTGTTGCAAATGATGCAACTCGTCCCGGATTCTATCAAGGTCGGAAGAAGTTCGGTATTCTTGGAAGAATTCCTTCTTAAACTCCTCCCATGTCAAGCTCATGCATTGCTCTTCACCATATAAATTGATTTTATCGTCCCACCACAACTTTCCTTCTTCACGTAACATGCTAGACCCATATCTCGTCTTCTTCTCGGGAGGACATTCCGCGGTACGGAAAGCTCCCTCGATATCGAAAATCCAACAAGTGCTTTTCAATGGATCCCTCACCCCATTAAACATCGGAGGTTGAGTATCCTTGAAATTCTTGTAGTGGAAGTCCCGCCTTCCACCCCCACCATTACCTTCACCCCCTTCACCTCGAGGATAAATGTTTCTAGCCTCTAAAGCCTCCTCTATTACGGCTTTCATTCGATCGTTGATCATTTCGGTCATTTGTCCATCGACCGACTCTTGGAAGACCTTCCGGACATCGTCAAGAAAATCCTTCTTTAACTTTTTAAAGATGGCCTCAACCTTGGCCGTGAGTTCAACATCCTCACTCGTACCACCGTTATCATTATCGTGTCCGTTTCTCGTCTTCATTCTATAAAACGGAAAGGATTAAACAAAGAACGAAAAAACTTAACATATAAGTATATACATGTACACCACACTACTCCATCTCGCTCGACAATCGTCGTACATTACTTGTTTGACACGATTTGCACCAGTAACAACGGTAGCTAATCGTTGTTACGTGAGCACGTCGCATTAACTCACTAGTACAACGTCCGTCTTGCTTGATGATTGCTAAACACAACACAAAATAATTAGTACAAGGTTAGCTTACATAAACCAAAGCACTAACAATTCCCGATTAGACCTAAAGTCCTACAAGTCCCGCATAAAGCGCTCACACAATAAAGTCCAAGTCTAGGCACCTATCTCAAGTCGCCTAAATCCCTTAGACCATGCTCCAATACCACTTGTAACAACCCAACCCGTACTCCGTACGATAAATTTTTTTTTTTAAATATAATACACATTTACGCGCCAATTAAATATGTAACCCATTCCACACGATTCGTCAAAACACACTACGAGTTTAATGTCTACAAAAAGGCACAAAGGCCATTAACGAATGTGATACTAGTTTGACCAACAACAAATGATAGTTTATAATCCAAACGACACTCGAGCATGGTTTGGGGCTAAACTACCCAAAACGTTTGGCCACTTCAAAAGCTATCCCAAAAGCATCCCCTGTCAACACTAACGGGAGACAACTAATCCAACCGTATGCCCTTACCCTTGTCCAAGCCGGAACCTATAAAATGGTAAACAATGAGAGGGTAAGCAATGCTTAGTGAGTGCAACAATTATACATACATATATATAACCTATCCATTCGCAATCACCATATCAAATACCTTATACGAACTTGTAACTCAAATAGCATGTCAACATACCCGTAACTCTAACAAGTCGTACATCATCACACCACATCATTAGCATATACTCAACTCAAATATATATTATATGCTAAACAAATCAACAATCTCAATATGGTTAACCAATAACGCTATGGTGCTACCGGCTCGTGGTTCACACCATACGCATTTGAGTCATACTCGTTTATAGTGCTACCGGCTCGTGGTTCACACTCGATGCTACCGGCTCATGGTCCACATCTTAGTTTATAGTGCTACCTGCTCGTGGTTCACACTTGATGCTACCGGCTCGTGGTTCACATCTTAGTTTATAGTGCTACCGGCTCGTGGTTCACACTTGATGCTACCGGCTCGTGGTTCACATCCCGTCCCACACATGTTATGGCACTACCGGCACGTGGTTCATACCATAACATTCACAAATAAACATGCCATGTACATGAACGCATAATTATTCCAGTCACCTTGTCAAAGGATGATTTAGCACTTCCGAGCTTCAACGCAATGTACCTAAATCATTAAGTGCACATTCAATTTCACCACTAGTGGGATTAACCACAATACACCCACTTGAGCATTTAATGACCCAATTTGCATTAAATGACTCAACTACACACAACCGCCCATAAATGGCCAAGACTCTACTTTAATCACTAAGACTAGTGAATTAAAGTCTATTAACTTCAATTAACGCAAAACTTAGGGTAATCCATACCCATTTCATCTAATTAGGTCAACTAGTACATTTTGACCCATTTTATTTTACTTAAACTCACAATCAAGTCAAACCTACCCATTAACACTTCTTTCATAAATTTTAAAGTGCATTAGTGACCAACAACACCCATTGACACTTAAAATTCTCATTTTGCAAGACCAAACCCTAGATTACATCTATTTAGGGTTTCCTTTCATCACATAACCCAAGTCCACCCATTTCAACCCCAAATGGGTCATACAAGTCTCTAGTAACCCAAAACCCTAGCCATAAACCAATTAAAACCCAAAACATAAGGTTAAGACTTACCAAGACCACCAAAATGTAGCTAGAGACACAAGGAACAACTTTACAACTCGGGTTCGGGTAAGATTCAACCTTCCTCTTCACTAAAACAAGCTTTCTCACTCTTAAAGTATCACACTCTCTCTCTAACTTTGTTTTTATTTAATTGGAAATGAATTAAATGAGAAAGAGATAAGGTTGGATCAGCATTTACTCCCCCAAAACTGGCCCTATGTGAAAAGACATCAATACCCTCAAAAGATTCCATTTAAAATGGATAAAACGTAAAACAGCGACCTCAGTCGCGTTTCGCGACACCTTGTCGCGTTTCGCGACTCCTTGTCACGTTTCGCGACACTCAAACGCGATAAACAAGTTTCAAATGTGATAACCTTGACAGAAAGGGGGTTCTGGAGCTGTCGCATTCCAGCCCACTCTGTCGCGTTTCGCGACGAACCAGGACGCGATGAAACCTACTCAAACGCGACAGATGACCTGGTCAAACCATTTTTCTAATATTTTCACACCTTAAACTAAAATAAACAATCATAGATGCAATTACAAATGTACACGAGGTTAATTACGCACCTTAAGTCATTTTCGAGGAAAACGGGATGTTACAGCTGCTCATGTGGATGAATCAATACCTATTGAGCCTTCTACTTATGAAGAAGCAGCACAAATTCGAGAATGGCAGAAAGCGATGGAAGAAGAAATTAATGCACTAAAAGAAAACCAGACATGGAGTTTAGTTCCAAAGCCAAAAGATGTAAAACCAATATCTTGTAAATGGGTTTACAAGGTGAAGACTCGATCAGATGGCTCCATTGAAAGGTATAAAGCTCGACTTGTTACTAGAGGTTTTTCTCAACAATATGGGATGGATTATGAAGAAACGTTTAGTCCAGTGGCGAAGATCACAATAATTCGAGCTCTACTAGCTTTAGCCGCTAGCAAATCTTGGAAGCTGTGGCAGATGGATGTCAAGAATGCTTTCTTACATGGAGAAATTGACAAAAGCATTTATATGGAGCAACCAAGAGGCTTTGAGAACAAGATCTATCCTGAGCATGTCTGCAAATTAAAGAAGGCACTATATGGCTTGAATCAGGCTCCAAGAGCTTGGTACGGGAAGATTGGTGAGTTCTTGGTTCAAAGCAGTTTTACAGTTGCTCCTTCAGATTCTAGTTTATTTGTGAAACATGATCAAGGAAAACTAGCCATAGTGCTAGTATATGTGGATGATTTAATCATCACGGGAGATCATTATGAGGAGATCCAAAGAACAAGGGAGAATCTTTCTATCAGATTTCATATGAAGGAGTTTGGAGAACTCAAACATTTTCTTGGACTCGAAATAGAGCGAAAAAGAGAAGGATTATTTCTTGGACAACAAAAATATGCGCGAGATATTTTACAGAAGTACGGAATGCTTAATTGCAAACCTATCTCAACTCCGATGGATCCGAATACAAAACTACGAGCAGATGAAGGAAAAAGTCTTTAAGATGTTACCATGTATCAAAAGATGGTCGAAAGTCTTATTTATCTCACACTAAGCTGTAGCGACCCGACCAAATCATGTTTGACGGCGCCGTCTACATAGGTTCCATTACATGGTCATAAGTCTTTAAGACAAAGTTTGACCGAAAATATGTCGCATTCATTTCATAAGTGTGGATGTTTTAAAGTTTACAAAAGTAGTTTCCATAACTAGTACATAACGATGTTTAAAGTACAAATGAAACACGTGCGACACGGTTTAAAGTAGGCAAAAGACGCTCCACAAATGCAAGCATACTCGACATCCAAAGCAAGTATCAAAAAAGAATGTGCGGAAGCATGTGTCACCTAATGTTCAAGGACCTGAGAAAAATATAGAAATCTGTCAACGAAAACGTTGGTGAAATCATATGTTTAAGTAAATAAGTGTGTAAAAGTAAGTCGAACCACAAGATTTGCATCATTGATAAATAGTAATACATTCTAAAAGTTAATATTCACGAGCACCCAATTATCAAGGCTTAACGTTTCCTTCTATAGTACCCCATCACAATAGTGTTAGAACATACACCGTTTCTCGAAAATATATTTCATCCGAATAACGGTAGCGGACCGTCCGAATGAGGGTTTGTCAAACCCATATGGCCATACAACATAAGTTCACGCCTACACTTACACCCTGCAAGTGTAACTAATGATAATCGAATTGAGGATTTCGTTCTAAACTCGTATGTAGAATGTTTGTTTTCCTGTATTTGTGTTCACTTAGTTAAGAAGAAACGTTTATGTTTTCTCATCCCAAATATAAGTTCAAAAGAGTAAAAGTGGGACTATGATCTCACCTTGAGCGCAAGAGTAAATAAGTACTTCGACAAATAATGTGTGCAAAGAACAATGCTAGTATTGACCTAAACAAATAGGTTGTATCAATAACGATAGTCACGATTTGGTCAAAGATGTCCAATTAGTCCTATGGCTCGTTACGACTCGATTACAAAAGCATGCGAGTCAAATTGTCACGTTTCATGCTTTCTCTGTAGTATTGTCATACAGCTGCCCGCCTAGAAGAGCCACTCGCTCTGTAGTGTTGTCACACAAGATAAGCACGCCGCCCGCCTGCTGGCCGGGAGAATCTAAGTTCTCTTCCGGTCAACTGTCCACCCAGTCAAGTGCAAAAAAAACACAGTAGAATCACGCAACGCACACTGCTGGTGATACAAGTATAAAAGCATGTTAGAACGATTGCACAAACATTTGGTTAAGTTTGACAAAAAGTCAAACTTTGGTTGGTCAAAGTCAACGAAAAAGTCAACACGTTCGGGTCGGGTCCCGAACTATTTTTCTGAGGTTTTTAATCATATATGAGCATGTTAGAACAAGTTACATATGAATCGGAGGTTCGTAGCATGGCAAACATTATTCGAAAATTGACAAAGTTGGACAGCCCACTTTGGCGCGCCGCGCGGGTATATGGCGCGCCGCGCCATTACCTGTGCAGGGAAATCTGGCAGTTTTTTAGTTTTATGCACGAACCTAACTTCAAACAATCACCATTTATGACCCGCAAACAACCAAAGCATGTATCTTATATCATCGGAAAGGTATTTTGATAAGGAAAACAACTAAATACATTTCATCAATCACATTTACTTTTACAACAACCAAAATCACATTCAAAGCTCCTCATTAAATGCATTCAAGTTCATAAATGAAATTCGATGATTCGGCAACCAATTTACATGAATGATATGCCGTTTCGAAGGTGATCAAGCATACAATACAACCTAACACTTACAAATAACATTTCATGTCATTCAAAGCATCAAAAGTTCATTTCAAGTTCACCAAACCCTAACCCAAATCCACCAAACCAATAATCAAGTTTATGAAGTTTTCTAAAACAACCTACACATCAAATTGAAGCTAGTGATACTAGGAACACATTTAATACATGCATTTATGACAATTAACAACATTCAAACAACCAAATCACCAATTCAAACACCCCAAAGTTCATACTCAAGCTAGTTACTTCAAGTAACGAAATCGAGCATATAAATCATATATTCATGTTAGACTTGAGCCATAGACACTAATTAACAACTTTATAAGTTCAAAATATCAAGAACACAAAATCTAATGATTTTAGAAAGTTACCCAAACTTGATGAAGTCTGTATGGAATCGAAGAGAAAGTTGCAAGGATTCCAAATATGTAATTTGTTTGGATTGAAGTTTGACCGATTTGATTTAGATGATGAATCTTCAAAATGGAGAATTGAAAGAAAATTGGAAAGTATGAAATGAAAATGGAAAATGAAATGAAAAAAAAAAATGGGAGGTGGGTTGACTAGTCAAAAGCTAGTCACCTCTTTGGCATTTTGGCGAAACTAGTCCCTCGAGTTCAGTTGCGGGTGCGTAAAATTTCCTAAACAAGATAATTTAAAACGTGTATTAACGGGAGATGTTATAAACATATAACGGAGTAAAAAAAAGAGAAAGTTAAAAGGAAATATTAACGGAAAAAGGCGGGATGTTACATTACCTACTCCTTAAAAGAAATTTCGTCCCGAAATTTAAGTAGGCGTAGTAGTCGTTGTTTCTTCCTCGGAATCTTGCGTTTACGGAACCGGGAACAAGTGAGGGTATTTCTTTTGCATTTGGTCTTGCCTTTCCCAAGTAAACTCGGGTCCCCTTTTGGCGTTCCAACGGACTTTAACAATCAGAATTCGGCTTTGTTTCAATGTCTTGACGGAGGTGTCCACAATTTCAACCGGTTCCTCCACAAAATGAAGTTTGTCATCAATAGTAAGTTCCTCGAGAGGGATGACGATATCGGGTTCAGCAAGACACTTTTTCAAGTTAGATACATGGAAGGTAGGATGAACGGAGTTCAATTGAGGCAGAAGATCTAAACGATAAGCAACGGTTCCAATACGCTCCAAGATTTCGAAAGGACCAATATACCGCGGATTTAGCTTCCCGCGTTTCCCAAAACGGATTACACCTTTCCAAGGTGCGACTTTTAACATTACTCGGTCACCGACTTGACATTCGAGGTCGTTGCGTCTTTTGTCGGTGTAGCACTTTTGACGACTCCGGGCCGTCCGAAGCCTATCTCAGATTTGTACGATCTTCTCGGTGGTTTTGTGAATGAGTTCGGGTCCAGTGATTTACACGTCGCCTACCTCGGCCCAACAAAGAGGTGAACGACATTTTCGGCCATATAGCGCTTCAAAAGGTGCGGCTTTAATACTCGCGTGATAACTATTGTTGTAAGAGAACTCGGCGAGAGGTAAGTGCTTGTCCCAAGCTTTTCCAAAATCAACCACGCAAGCTCGTAACATGTCCTCCAAGGTTTGAATTGTGCGTTCACTTTGCCCATCGGTTTGAGGATGATATGCGGTGCTCATGTCTAAACTCGTTCCCAACGCTTCTTGTAAAGTATGCCAAAATCTAGAAACGAAACGGCCATCTCGGTCAGAGATAATCGATAAAGGTACACCGTGTCGGGCTACGATATTCTTAATGTAAAGTTGTGCAAGTTTCTCTATTTTGTCGATTTCTTTCATAGCGAGGAAGTGTGCGGATTTGGTGAGACGGTCAACAATAACCCAAATGGTATCATAACCGCCCGTCGTTTTTGGTAGTTTGGTGATAAAATCCATTGTTATTCCTTCCCACTTCCATTGCGGGATTTCAGGTTGTTGAAGTAACTCGGACGGTCTTTGGTGTTCGGCTTTGACTTTGGAACATGTCAAATACTTGGAAACATAAGTAGCTACGTCCCTTTTGATGTTCGGCCACCAATATTGTTCTTTAAGGTCGTGGTACATCTTATTGGCACCGGGATGAATCGAGTATCGTGACTTATGGGATTCATCTAAAATAAGACTTCGTAGGTCCCCATAATTAGGCACCCAAATCCTTCCGGCGAAATATCGGAGTCCGGTTTCCTCAGTTTCAAACCGAGAGACGAGAATGTTCAAGAACTCGTGTGAAACGTTTTCATCCTTGAGAGCCTCATCTTGGGCTACCCGAATTTGGCTATTAAGGTTGGTGTGGATGGTGATGTTTAAGGCTCGGACACGAAGAGGCACCGCTCTTTCTTTTCGACTTAAGGCATCGGCTACTACATTTGCCTTTCCGGGATGGTAACGAAGCTCGCAATCGTAATCGTTTAAGGTTTCAATCCACCTTCGTTGTCTCATGTTTAGTTGCTTTTGATCGAAGATGTGTTGGAGACTTTTGTGATCGGTAAAGATAGTGCTCTTGGTTCCATAAAGATAGTGTCTCCACATTTTAAATGCAAAGACAACGGCTCCGAGTTCGAGATCATGTGTCGTGTAGTTTCGTTCATGAATTTTGAGTTGTCGAGAAGCATAAGAAATGACTTTCGTTCGTTGCATCAACACATACCCAAAACCATGTTTCGAGGTGTAGCAATACACAACAAAATCATCGTTGCCTTCTGGAAGTGACAAGATAGGAGCGGTGGTTAGCTTCATTTTCAAGATTTGAAATGCGGATTCTTGTTCGGTTGCCCAAACGAATTTTCTTCCCTTATGAGTTAACGCGGTTAGAGGATGAGCGACCAAAGAGAAATCTTTGATGAATCTACGATAGTATCCGGCGAGACCCAAGAATTGACGAATGTGGGTAGGAGTAGTAGGAGTCTCCCATTTACTAATGGCTTCGATTTTTGATGGATCGACTTTAATACCATGGTCACTTACAACATGACCAAGAAATTGAACTTCCTTCAACCAAAATTCACACTTGGAGAATTTGGCATAGAGTCGTTCTTGTCTTAAAAGTTCAAGCACAAGTCGGAGATGTTGTTCGTGTTCTTCTTCGCTTTTAGAATAAACTAAAATATCATCGATGAACACGATAATGAATTTGTCAAGATACGGTTTGCACATGCGGTTCATAAGATCCATGAACACCGCCGGTGCATTAGTGAGACCAAATGGCATGACAAGGAATTCATAACTACCATAACGAGTTCGGAAAGCGGTTTTGAAGACATCTTCCCCCTTAAACCTTAATTGATGATAACCCGAGCGGAGATCGATTTTCGAATATACACAAGACCCTTGTAGTTGATCAAAGAGGTCATCGATGCGAGGAAGAGGATATCAGTTTTTAACCGTCAATTTATTTAGTTCACGTTAATCAATGCACATTCGTAGGGATCCGTCTTTCTTTTTAACAAACAAAATCGGAGGGCGCCAAGGTGAATGGCTAGGTTGGATAAAACCACGATCAAGTAGTTCTTGGATTTGACTTTGCAATTCTTGCATTTCGGATGGAGCGAGTCTATATGGTGCACGTGCTATGGGTGCGGCTCCCGGAATAAGATCGATTTGGAATTTAACCGGTCGATGAGGTGGAAGACCCGGCAATTCGTCGGGAAATACATCGGAATAGTCACTAACAATTGGAACATCATCAATGTGCTTCTCATCGGCCTCGACTTTCTTGACGTGAGCAAGGATCACAAAACAACCTTTACGGAGTAGTTTTCTAACTTTAATGCACGAAATGAGGTTGAGTCCGGTGCAACTCTTATCGCCATAGACAATCAAGGGTTCACCATTATCGATAGGAATTCGGATTGCGTTAAGATCACAAAGGATGTGAGATTTCGTTTTGGCTAGCCAATTCATACCGATTATTACATCGAAGCTTCCTAGTTCCATGGGTATCAAGTCAATTTCAAACTCATTACCCAAAATGTTTAGCGTACACCCCCGGTAATATGTGTCGGCACTCAATAGTTTCCCGTTGGCCACTTCAATGGTATAAGTGGTATCTAGTGGGAATGGTGGAGTGCTAAAAGAATGAGTCAAAGTCTTGGATACAAAACTCTTATCGGCACCCGAATTGAATAAACAAGTAACATAAGTGTTGTTGAGAAGAAACGCACACGTGACTAATTCATTGTCATCTCGGGCTTCCTCGGTGTTGATGTTGAAAGCTCGGCCGTGCGTATTGGGGTTATCTTTCTTCTTCGGGCATGCATTTCTATAATGGCCCATTTGGCCACATTCATAACAAGTGACCGTTATTGGAGGATTGGGCCCTTTTCGAGCGACGGGGGTGGCGCTTGTGCAATTATTGGCCTTATGACCAACTCCTTGGCACCGGTGGCAAATTAGCTTGCCACATTCACCCGAGTGGTGCTTGTGACATTTGTTGCAAAAAGGTTGGGTTCCGGCATAACCTTTCTTGCCATCATTGGTGAAAGGCTTTTTGGTGAAGGTGTTGTTGTAGTTGTTTGATGGAGTGGCTTCCCATTTCCTTTTGTTGCCACCTGATTTGTCCTCGGTCTTAGGAGCCGGCACTACGATTTCATCAACCGTTTCAATCAATTGGTGGGCCATGTTCAAAGCGGCCTAGTGATTAGCGGGTTTGGAGGACATCACACCTTGTTTGATACTCTTTGGGAGACCATCCATATAGAGTTCAACCCTTTGAGATTCGGGGTTCACGAGATTAGGACACATCAAGGATAGTTCGGTGAAACGTTGGTTATAGGCCTTGAGATCATTTCCGACCGCCTTCAAAGTTCTTAGCTCTTGTTCGAGCTTTTGGGTTTCTTCGCGAGGGAAATATTCAACAATCATCTTTTCCCTTAAATCGGCCTAAGAGAGGGCATGAGCTTCATCGGTACCCACCGATTGTATATAGGTGTTCCACCATGTAAGAGCGACACCGGTGAGAGTGTGGGTGAAGTACTTGACCTTATCTTGGTCCCGACAACCGCTTATGCTAAAGACGGCCTCCGTTTATTCGAACCATCGAGTGAGAGTAACCGGTCCACCGGTTCTATCATAAGTGTGAGGTTTGCACCCCATAAAAGCCTTGTAGGAGCACCCTTCGCTAGAGTTACCGGCCCCTTGGTTGTTGTTGTTGTTGTTGTTGGTGCTGGAGTGATCGGCCATAGCCGCCTCTACGACGGTGGCTATCATTCGTTGTAGAGCTTGTTCGGGAGTCTCATGACGTGGCACACGACGAGGAGGCATTGTTCCTTCAAAACAAAAGAATACCGTTGGTTAGTATTCTAAATAATACTAACCGTGATATGGAACAAAGATAGAGAGAAAATTATCCTTGACTCGCCTTAAATTCTTTATGTCATAATGTCAGAATGTTCATATGAGTCACCGTAATATAATCCCGGAAATTATATTACCCTAATTCATATGTGCATGCGACATTACTTCATATAGTCAAGGTGGCGCATCAATAAAATTTATCAACGTAAGATCAAGATCGAATATGAGTTAGATATGATAGAAGAGTTCGAGTATAAATGCACAAGTAGTCAAGTAATTCCTACTTCAAGTCTATATGCCGGTTGTAGTCTAGACTCACCAATGTACCCTATGACTCGGGGTCGACACCAATGAACTCTAAATCCCTACAACCAATGCTCTGATACCATCTGTAGCTACCCGACCAAATCATGTTTGACGGCACCATCTACGTAGGTCCCATTACATGGTCATAAGTCTTTAAGACAAAGTTTGACCGAAAATATGTCGCATTCATTTCATAAGTGTGGATGTTTTAAAGTTTACAAAAGTAGTTTCCATAACTAGTACATAACGATGTTTAAAGTACAAATGAAACACGTGCGACACGGTTTAAAGTAGTCAAAAGACGCTCCACAAATGCAAGTATACTCGACATCCAAAGCAAGTATCAAAAAGAATGTGCGGAAGCATGTGTCACCTAATGTTCAAGGACCTGAGAAAAACATAGAAATCTGTCAACGAAAACGTTGGTGAAATCATAGGTTTAAGTAAATAAGTGTGTAAAAGTAAGTCGAACCACAAGATTTGCATCATTGATAAATAGTAATACATTCTAAAAGTTAATATTCACGAGCACCCAATTATCAAGGCTTAACGTTTCCTTCCATAGTACCCCATCACAATAGTGTTAGAACATACACCGTTTCTCGAAAATATATTTCATCCGAATAACGGTAGCGAACCGTCCGAATGAGGGTTTGTCAAACCCATATGGCCATACAACATAAGTTCACGCCTACACTTACACCCTGCAAGTGTAACTAATGATAATCAAATTGAGGATTTCGTTCTAAACTAGTATGTAGAATGTTTGTTTTCCTGTACTTGTGTTCACTTAGTTAAGAAGAAACGTTTATGTTTTCTCATCCCAAATATAAGTTCAAAAGAGTAAAAGTGGGACTATGATCTCACCTTGAGCGCAAGAGCAAATAAGTACTTCGACAAATAACGTGTGCAAAGAACAATGCTAGTCTTGACCTAAACAAATAGGTTGTATCAATAACGATAGTTACGATTTAGTCAAAGATGTCCAATTAGTCCTATGGCTCGTTATGACTCGATTACAAAAGCATGTGAGTTAAATTGTCATGTTTCATGCAAGAGACAAGTATAAAAGCATGTTAGAACGATTGCACAAACATTTGGTTAAGTTTGACAAAAAGTCAAACTTTGGTTGGTCAAAGTCAACGAAAAAGTCAACACGTTCGGGTCGGGTCCCGAACTATTTTTCTGAGGTTTTTAATCATATATGAGCATGTTAGAACAAGTTACATGTGAATCGGAGGTCCGTAGCATGGCAAACATTATTTGAAAATTGACAAAGTTGGACAGCCCACTTTGGCGCGCCGCGCGGGTATATGGCGCGCCGCGCCATTACCTGTGCAGGGAAATCTGGCAGTTTTTAAGTTTTATGCACGAACCTAACTTCAAACAATCACCATTTATGACCCGCAAACAACCAAAGCATGTATTTTATATCACCGGAAAGGTATTTTGACAAGGAAAATAACTAAATACATTTCATCAATCACATTTACTTTTACAACAACCAAAATCACATTCAAAGCTCCTCATTAAATGCATTCAAGTTCATAAATGAAATTCGATGATTCGGCAACCAGTTTACATGAATGATATGCCGTTTCGAAGGTGATCAAGCATACAATACAACCTAACACTTACAAATAACATTTCATGTCATTCAAAGCATCAAAAGTCCATTTCAAGTTCACCAAACCCTAACCCAAATCCACCAAACCAATAATCAAGTTTATGAAGTCTTCTAAAACAACCTACACATCAAATTGAAGCTAGTGATACTAGGAACACATTTAATACATGCATTTATGACAATTAACAACATTCAAACAACCAAATCACCAATTCAAACACCCCAAAGTTCATACTCAAGCTAGTTACTTCAAGTAACGAAATCGAGCATATAAATCATATATTCATGTTAGACTTGAGCCATAGACACTAATTAACAACTTTATAAGTTCAAAATATCAAGACCACAAAATCTAGTGATTTTAGAAAGTTACCCAAACTTGATGAAGTCGGTATGGAATCGAAGAGGAAGTTGCAAGGATTCCAAATATGTAATTTGTTTGGATTGAAGCTTGACCGATTTGATTTAGATGATGAATCTTCAAAATGGAGAATTGAAAGAAAATTGGAAAGTATGAAATGAAAATGGAAAATGAAATGAAAAAAAAAAAAAGATGGGAGGTGGGTTGACTAGTCAAAAGCTAGTCACCTCTTTGGCATTTTGGCGAAACTAGTCCCTCGAGTTCGGTTGCGGGTGCGTAAAATTTCCTAAACAAGATAATTTAAAACGCGTATTAACGGGAGATGTTATAAACATATAACGGAGTAAAAAAAAAAGAAAGTTAAAAGGAAATATTAACGGAAAAAGGCGGGATGTTACATAAGCCGGCCAGACATATCTTATGCAGTTGAAGTGGTTAGTCGATACATGAGCAATCCGAAGAAGCCTCACCTTGATGTTGTACAACGCATCTTAAGGTTTGTTAAAGGAACTATTAACTTTGGTATTTTATATAAGAGAACAAAAGAATGTCGGGTGACTGGATATTGTGACGCTGATTATGCTGGAGACTATGACACACGACGGTCAACAACGGGATACATGTTTAGTTTTGGATCAGGAGTAATATCATGGTGTAGCAAGAGACAACCAATAGTATCCTTGTCAAGCACTGAAGCAGAATATCGATCGGCAGCATCAGCAACACAAGAAATTATGTGGTTGAAGCAACTAATGGAAGATCTTCATCAATCAACAGATTATCAAGTAAATCTTCTTTGCGATAACCTATCAGCTATACGACTAGCAGAGAATCCAGTCTTTCATGCAAGAACAAAACATATAGAAGTGCACTATCATTATGTTTGCGAGAAGGTTCTTGAAGAAAAAATCAAGATGATGCCAACAAAGACAGATGAACAGGTTGCAGATATATTCACCAAGAGCCTAAGTAAACCGAAGTTTACAAAATTCAGAGAAGCACTTGGAATGGTCTGCAAGACATCGTTGGAAGAAAATTTGCATTGAGGGGGAGTGTTAAAATGCAATGCAAATTTGATGTTATTAAATAATATGGAATTAATAGATGTATATATGTAAAATATCTAGATATTAATATGTATAAGAAAATATCTAGATATTATAATACAAAAGAAAATTCTAGATAATTTAGATATTTATAAGTGAAAGAAATATCTAGATATTTATCCATGGAAATATCTAGTGTGTAGAAGTTTCCATGGAGTAGTATAAATAGGGGTGAGGAGTTCATTTGTAAGTTGTAAGAGTAAAATAAGAAGTAAGTTGTGAAAAGAGTGAGTTGAGAAGTAGAGAAGAAGTAAGAAGTGAGAAGAGTGTGAGTAGAAAAGAAAAGCCTGTAAGTAAGTAATATTGTAATTGTATTTTGTATTAATAAAAGTGTTCTTTGTTAAGTTTCCCGGTTAAGCCTTAGTTTGTGTTTAAGTTCTTAGTGCACTTGTGTTGTTCTTATTATATGGTTGGCTTTGCCGCCTAAGTGATACATGGTCGGTTATACCGCCTGAATGATATATGGTCGACACTGTCGCCTAAGCATTATTGTGCACTAAGGATTCATAAAATTAAAGGCTAACCAACGTCAAAGTGTTGGTCTAGTGAGTGAGTATAACCTAGGTCCTCTATAGTGGGTGTGTTGGGCTTGTCGAAGCTTCCAACACAATAAACATGTCCTATTGATAACTCTCAAATTATACAGAATTTTAATAACATTTTAAGGAGTTATTTTGCTATTTTAAAGTCATTTTAATTCTAAAACACACTAAAATGGGTAAAATGTGAAAAAGGTATTTCTAATGATTTTATTGAAGTTATGTATCAAACAAGATCAAAAACAGGTAAAAATTGCAGAAAAGAAGATGAAGCCGCCGGCCTGGCACCTAAAGCTTCTGGCTTGGGTAGAATATTCCAGAAAGTTCCAGAATTCTACAGAAAAGGCCAGAATCATTTAAAGCAGCAGGCTTGGGATTGAAGCCACCGACCTAAAATCATTTTGTGTACTTAAAGCAAAAAAAAAAGCTAAAAATAGAAACGAAATCAAAAAGATTGCCAGATCTCTGAAGCCGCCGGCTTGGTACTAAAGTCGCCGGTCTAACTAGGACGGTTACGCGTTTATCTGCTTGCGGCCTACGTTAAACTCGCAAAAGGAGTCACCGACCAACTGAAGCCGCCGGCTTCACATTGAAGTCGCCGGCCTGGCCACCGAATTTGAAAACTATAAATAGAGGCTTTCTGTATCAGTTTTAGATGTACTTAGTTCGTTTTTCTTTTATGGGTTTTCTCAAAATCACGAAAACTCTTAGATTAGGATTTATTTTCAAGTGTAATCAAGATTATCAAAGTTGTTAATAAAGTTTCTTTTCGTCTACCTTTCCGAGATACAAGACTATATCCTTATACTATTGTTTATCTTGTTTTGTTTACTTTTTCTGTTTCTGTTCGCCTTACACTATGAACTAAACGTTCATAGTGGTTACGTGGATGAAAACTAACTTTTTCTGGGAATTAGATGAAGCCGAGACAAAGCTGACGGCTTCGTGCTATAATCCGTATAGTTTCTGGTTTTTTCCAGATTTGTATAAACTGAGTTTCTGTTGTGACAACCAGAAAATTTCCGACCAAATTTAAACTTTAATCTTTATATGTTTTCGACACGATAAGCAAAGTTTGTAATGTTGAAATCTCAAAAACATTGAACTATGTTCATGTAATCAACTACCCTTCGACTACTCTTGACGATTCACGAACAATTTTGTGTAAATAGATATGTATGAATATATACATATGTGTGATTGTTAAATTGAGAAATATTAACAAAACATTAAACGATTTGATTGATATGTAAATATATTAAGAAATCTATTTTATGACTTGTAAACGTTAGCAAACGTATAACGTTATACTTATTCATTATAAATAAACGTTTACGTAATAAAACGTGTATATATATATATAGATAGAGAAAGTATATTGAGCTTATATATAAGTGGTTTCGAATATAATTAATAGATATAGTAACACTTGATTGATATTAATTAAGTTAGTACAAACTTATGAGGATAAACATAAGTTCTAGTAACAAACTATGTGATCTGAATATAATTAGTTTTAGAAGAATAAACCTTATGATAGTTATTTGATTTAGATTCAAACGTACGAGAACATTTTCAGTCTAAAAGAATTCTATTACTAAAACGTTTTACAATGAAATTTGAAATCTAATTAAAGGTTTATGCTATATATGTTAAATCACACACACACACACACACACACACACACACACATATATATATATATATATATATATATATATATATATATATATATATATATATATATATATATTGTTTTAAAGATATAAAACGTACTACGATATATTTTAAAAAGATTAACACATTTTACAACATGTCAAGAAGTAGATTGTAAGAGTATTACCATCATCTTTTATTATTATGACTTTTGAAATTTACGTAAAAGGATTTAAGTGTTACGTCTTCTAAAAAAAAAAACAAAATACAACTGTATAAATATTTGAAACCACTTTTGACAAATTGTTACCAAGCCATTTTAATAAAGATAAAGGTTTTTAACATTATCTTAAAAATTTAGAATCTTTCTAAGAAATCTTTTGACAAATTACAAATGATAACGGTCCGTGATTTAATTAAATAAATAACTTGTAACGTGTAATTAAAAACGTGTTTATATATATTTTGAATTATTTAACGATATTAGTATTCGATTAGTGACTCGATTGATATTTAAATGAGTTAATTAGAATATTTGAGAAGTCAGAGTAAACGCTAGTACATAAACAATTCATATCCAATTATGTTATATTATGAAAACGATTTTAAATTATATATGATAAACTCGGAAATATAATTAGTTTTGAAAACTAAATATTACACTATTAAATAAATATTTTCTAATATATATAAATTTATGTTTCTAAATATATATATTTTACAAAGTGTTAAAATATAATATTAACTTGGTCATAAAACGTTTTGATTTAAAACAATATATATATATATATATATATATATATATATATATATATATATATATATATATTAGTAAATAACGAAAGAATGATTTACAAAAGCAAATGACCAAAACACGCAAAAGGTTAAGTTACACCTTGAGTGGGTTAGTTTTTCAATGATTTAAGTCTAATTATTAATAAAGGTACACGTCGCGTAACATAAAGTATCAGTTTTCTAAGCGTACGAAAATGCGTTCGAAAAACCAAAACTGGTACGTAAGTCGAGCGTCAACGTACAATTCATCGGTACTAGAATTACAAAACAACTATGCACGAGAATATAATATAATATTTAATTAATTCTAAAGATTAAATATATTATATATTAAATTATATATATATATATATATATATATATATATATATATATATATATATATATATATATATATATATATATATAATAATAAAATTAGAAGTGTCGGCAAGTTTTGTAGTGCATGTGAACTGTAAAGTGAGCTCATGCACTCGCATGAGCATCACTCACATAACTCATGTAAGTGCATGAGAAGGGAATGCAGAAAACATCTTTAAAAGCTCACGAGTTCAGTTTAATATTTCACACACACATACATATTACACTCCGTAAACATATTTATATTTATATAATTATTATTATTATTATTATTATTATTATTATTATTATTATTATTATTATTATTATTATTATTATTATTATTATTATTATTATTATTATTATTATTATTATTAAAATTAATATTATTATTAACCTTATGATTAGGAGTATTATTATTAGTAGTATTATACATAAAATATTACGATGGAGTGTTGTCCGAGTGATTTCAAGAGAGTTTTTCGAGCGGGATAGAGCTAAGGAAATTATGGGTTATAACTTTGGAGGTTATGGGTATGGTTCGTGGGTATGCTCGTGAGGTCAATCTAGTGTTTATTATATCCGTTGCATGTACGTACTTTCCTACAATATTGAATCACAATATTGATACGTGAGCACTCATAGCTTAACTTTTATATATTATTAGTGTATCCCTGACTAGTGCTCGAGTATATAGGATTAGGCATGCTTGTATGTTTAATTTTGTCGTTAAATATTTTATGATAGATCATGAATTAAATACATATGCTAATAGGATAAGGTATATGATATGCATGTCGTTGGAAAGCTAACTAAAAATCAATAACTTTTCATTTAGGAATCGTGTGATTTCGGTGAACGGATTGTAAGATATGGCCAACTGAATTATTATGAACTTTGGTATTATTATTGTTAAAATGGTTATTATTACTATCGTCGTTATTATCTTCGTTATTATTATTATCTAAAAATTATTATTATTATCATTATCATTATCTTTATCAATATAAATATTATCATTAAACATCATTATTGTTATTATTAATATTATCGTAATTATAACTAAGTTATTATTATTATTATTATTATTATTATCATTATAGTAATTATTAGTATTATCATCAGTATTATCATAATTATTATTTTTAGTATCATTATCATTAAAACTAATATTAGTATCATCTAATTATCATGATTAATATTATTACCATTATTATGGATGCGATATACATGACGACTAAAAACTATTAAACAAATCAATTAGGAAATATTGAGTATGAGTATCATGATGAAATTAAAATATTGTAAGATATTGATTTAGATAAAGTTATCGTTCTTATTATTTTTATCATTATTATTATTATTAAAAGTGTCGTTAGTATTAAAACTGTCATTTTATCAAAAATTATCATTTTAATAGAAATATCATTGTTATTATAAAATATTATTATTATTATCATTTAGTATTATTATTATTAAAATTATCATCTTGAATAGAATTATTATTTTATATAAAATATTATTTTAAAGTTAATATTAAAAGTATCGTAATTATTAAAATTACCATGATTAGAAATATCATTTTATCATCATTATTAGTAAATATAAATATAAATATTGTTATTACTATTATTAGAATAATAACTGTAGTGACCCGAACTTTTCCATGTTTATATATATTTAATGAATTTGATATTTATATGATTAAGTGTTTCCAACATGTTAAGCAATCAAACTTGTTAAGACTTGATTAATTGAAATAGGTTTCATATAGACATTTGACCACCCAAGTTGACCGGCGATTCACGAACGTTAAAACTTGTAAAAACTATATGATGACATATATATGGATATATATATATATATATATATATATATATATATATATATATATATATATATATATATATATATATATATATATATATATATATATATATATATATATATATATATATATATATATATATATATATATATATATATATAGTTAACATGATATTATGATAAGTATGTATCTCATTAAGTATATTAACAATGAACTACATATGTAAAAACAAGACTACTAACTTAAGGATTTCGAAACGAGACATACATGTAACGATTATCGTTGTAACAACATTTAAATGTATATATGTCATATTAAGATATATTAATACATCATAATATCATGATAATGTAATGATTTAATATCTCATTAGATATAATAATCAATGGGTTAACAACATTTAACAAGATCGTTAACTTAAAGGTTTCAAAACAACATTTACATGTAACAACTAACGATGACTTAACGACTCAGTTAAAATGTATATACATGTAGTGTTTTAATATGTATTCATACACTTTTGAAAGACTTCAAGAGACTTATCAAAGTACTTCTACTTAACAAAAATGCTTACAT
This sequence comes from Rutidosis leptorrhynchoides, assembly GCF_046630445.1. Taxonomy (NCBI): domain Eukaryota; kingdom Viridiplantae; phylum Streptophyta; class Magnoliopsida; order Asterales; family Asteraceae; genus Rutidosis; species Rutidosis leptorrhynchoides. The sequence continues at coordinate 115,425,763 of NC_092339.1, read as the reverse complement.
TTACATCCTCATTCATTTTCATCAACAATTCTACTCGTATGCACCCGTATTCGTACTCGTACAATACCTACTCGTATTTACTATTGGTATATACACTCCAATGATTAGCTCTTAGCAGCCCATGTAAGTCACTTAACCATGTGGGAACCATCATTTAACATCTAGCATGAAATATCTCACAAAATTACAAACTAATGGAGCCTATATTGACACTACACATTCACGTGAATTTGAGAGCTCACAAACACATTCACTTTGCAATTTTCTTGAATCAAATTACACTCTCTCAAGTGTTATTCTTTTGTTCTAAGTGTTCTTCATCATCTTCAACAAAATCTAGCTCAATCTAGTTCATAAATCCATACATAAACCAAGTTATAAAACAACTACTCAAGAACACACCAACAACACTTCCAAGTTTGCTAGCTTACTTCCAATCTTGCAAATTCACTTTGAGTGATCATCTAACCTCAAGAAATCTTTCTTATTTATAGTAAGATATCTTTCTAATATAAGGTAATACTCATATTCAAACTTTGATTCAATTTCTATAACTTCAACAATCTTATTTTGAGTGAAAATCTTACTTGAACTTGTTTTCGTGTCATGATTTTGCTTTAAGAACTTTCAAGCCATTCAAGGATCCTTTGAAGCTAGATCTATTTTTCTCATTTCTAGTAGGTTTATCCACAAAACTTGAGGTAGTAATGATGTTCATAACATCATTCGATTCATATATATAAAACTACCTTATTCGAAGGTTTAAACTTGTAATCAATAGAACATAATTTAGTTAATTCTAAACTTGTTCGCAAACAAAAGTTAATCCTTCTAACTTGACTTTTAAAATTAACTAAACACATGTCCTATATCTATATGATATGCTAACTTAATGATTTAAAATCTGAAAACACGAAAAACACCGTAAAACCGGATATACGCCGTCGTAGTAACATCGCGGGCTGTTTTGGGTTAGTTAATTAAAAACTATGATAAACTTTGATTTAAAATTTGTTCTTCTGGGAAAATGATTTTTCTTATGAACATGAAACTATATCCAAAAACCATGGTTAAACTCAAAGTGGAAGTATGTTTTCCAAAATGGTCATCTAGACGTCGTTCTTTCGACTGAAATGACTACCTTTACAAAAATGACTTGTAACCTGTATTTCCGACTATAAACTTATACTTTTTTTGTTTAGATTCATAAACTTATATTGTATTATACATGTATTCTAATATATTATGTAATCTTGGGATACCATAGTCACGTATGCAAATATTTTGACATATCATATCGACCCATGTATATTTATATTATTTGGAACAACCATAGACACTCTATATGCAGTAATGATTGAGTTAGCTATACAGGGTTGAGGTTGATTCCAAAAATATATATACTTTGAGTTGTGATCTAGCCTGAGACGTGTATACACTGGGTCATGGATTGATTCAAGATAATATATATCAATTTATTTCTGTACATCTAACTGTGGACAACTAGTTGTAGGTTACTAACGAGGACAACTGACTTAATAAACTTAAAACATTAAAACGTATTAAAAATGTTGTAATTATATTTTGAACATACTTTGATATATATGTACATATTTTTTATAGGTTCGTGAATCGATCAGTGGCCAAGTCTTACTTCCCGACGAAGTAAAAAATCTGTGAAAGTGAGTTATAGTCTCACTTTTAAAAATCTAATATTTTGGGATGAGAATACATGCAATTTTATAAATGTTTTACGAAATAGACACAAGTAAATGAAACTACATTATATGGGTGAATGATCGAAGTTGAATATACCCCTTTTGCTTGGTAGCCTAAGAATTAGTAAACCGATCTACTAATTGACGTGAATCCTAAAGATAGATCTTTTGGGCCTAATGAACCCCATCCATGGTTGCGGATGCTTTAGTACTTAGATGTTATTTTATCATGTCCGATGGATGTCCCGGAATGATAGGGGATATTCTTATATGCATCTTGTTAATGTCTGTTACCAGGTGTTCACCATATGAATGATTTTTATCTCTATGTATGAGATGTATATTGAATTATGAAATCTTGTGGTCTATTATTATGATTTGATAAATATATACGTTAAACCTATAACTCACCAACATTTTTGTTGATGTTTAAAGCATGTTTATTCTCAGGTGATTATTAAGAGCTTCCACTGTTGCATGCTAATATATGGACAAGATTTGGAGTCAGCATGCTTGTATAATATTGTTTAAAACTGCATTCGAGATTTATTTTATTGTAACATATTAATATTGTAAACCAATATGTATTGGTAGTGTGTAAGTGTGATATTTTTTGATTATCATTTCTGGATAATCTAGGTGGTGTCTTTTTAACCTTGTCAATAAAATAAAGGTTATGGTTTGTTTTAAAAAAGAATGCAGTCTTTGAAAAATGTCTCATATAGAGGTCAAAACCTTGCAACGAAATCAATTAATATGGAACGTTTATAATCAATATGAACGGGACATTTCAGTTGGTATCCGAGCGTTGGTCTTAGAGAAGCAGAATTTTTGCATTAGTGTGTCTTACCGAGTTTGTTAGGATGCATTAGTGAGTCTGGAATTCGACCGTGTTTTTCTTCAAAAACGATTGCTTAACATTTTTTTGTTGGAAACTATATATTATTAACATGTAAATATTATGTGATATATTAATCTCTTAACGTGTTTGATATTGTGTGATAGATGTCTACCTCTAGTACAAATCCCATCGACTCACCTAATAATAATGAAGAGTCGAATATACTTTGGGAAGATTCACAAATTCCCGAAGAGGAACTGGAAGAGGAGGAATCGGAAGAGGAGGAACCTGAAGAAGAGGAACCAGAAGAAGAGGAACCGGAAGAAGAGGAACCGGAAGAGGAGAAATCGGAAGAAGAAGAGGTTCTGGAGGAAGAAATATTGATACCGACAGTAAATCGATTAAATAAAAGAAAATCCTCAACCAACGGACCAAAGTTAAAAATGGTCAATGGTGTTTCCGCCAAGGAAGTAAAATATTTGGAAGATTACCAATTTTCTGATGAATCGGATCCCGATGAGGATTCCGATGATGTTATAGAAATTACCACGACCCAATTTAATTAAGTAAAAGAAAATAATAAGGGAAAAGGTATAAAAATAGAGAAACCTGATTCCAACCCCGATGAACTTTATATGTATCGGCAATATCCGTATTTCCTAAATTGTAACATTAACCCGGGAACCTCTAAACCACCAGGCTTTACTAAACCATTGTGAAAAACGACGGCTCGTATTAGAGGAACACCATATATTCCTAGAAAATTAGGAAAACGAACCAAGTCGGAAGAAGAAGAAACCAGTGATTCAGAGTAGAGGGTTGTAATCATGTTGTGTATTATATGTATTGTAGTGCGCTTGTACTTTTATGTTCTATGTAAAAATTGTTTATATTGTTTGTTAATTATCTTTTACGAATCTAATCCTTGTCTATTTTACAGTATAAAAACAAAATGGACGTTAAGGGTAGATAACCGAATATTTTAGAAGACCTACCAGAAGATATGATTGAGGAAATCTTGTCTAGAGTCGGTCAGAATTCATCAGCACATTTAGTTATGGTGAAATTAACTTTTCAAACATTTAAAAGACTTTCCAGAAATGTCTTAGTTTATAAAAGGATTTCCTTTGATAGGTGGGGTATATCACATTGGGGAGACCGTAAGTTACGCCGTGTTTTCTTTAAAGCGTTAAATGCGGGGAACCAAACGCTATGGGTTAAGAACCTATTTTGACTCAACATATCCCAACATAGGATTTCGTGAGTTAGAAAGAGCTTCTAACATGCAACATAAAGAAGCATGTTATACTTACTGGTTAGTGATGTTCGCTTCTTACCAATGTGAGAAAAAGAACATCGGGTTACAACTTTTAAATAAAACCTTCCCACAAGTGACGAATTCAGTAGTTGGGGTGAGAAACAAGGTTTTTAGATTATTATGGGGCTGTTGGACATTACGAAACCCTCGTCCTTTTGACGACATTACAACATGCTACCTAGCCTATGGTCATAATGGTTACTTTCCACAAGACCAAGGATGGGAAGTCATCTTAGTAAAACCAGAATGCATGACTTGTTTCTGGATTTATGAATTACGTGTCATTATTTCTTTTGCTGAACAACTTGCGTATTAACTAGAATTGCCTTTATAGCTGCCGAGTAGCAAAGTTATTATGTGCTATATTTCATCCTATATGTATAAAAGCGGTATTGTAAGTTTGTAAAATATTGTATAAAATTTGAACGCGAAATTTTATTATAATCAGTTTTTTTTCATATAGAATTGTAGTAGTTGAATTGTATATTAGCTACTAATTATGAACTTAACGGGTAGGTACTACCCGAATTAAAACTATAAAACGCTAATATGAAGAAAAAGCTTTTATAAATGAATTCATACTATGCTACGAAATACTATTGACTACATTAACTCAATTCTTTTGGCAATTTTTGAAGGAAATGGCACCGACAACTCGTCAGAACTTGAACATGATTGAGGAAGACTTCCGTGTTTTCCTTGCTGCGAATATAGCCGCAGTGCAGGCCGCAATGCAAAATAACAACAATAACTCTGGTTCTAGCAGTGGAACAAATTCCACAAGAAATCATGTAGGATGTTCCTACAAAGAATTCACTGCCTGCAAACCTTTGGAATTTGATGGAACCGAGGGTCCAATTAGATTGAAACGGCGGATCGAGAAAGTCGAATCGGTGTTTGCCATAAGTAAGTGTACTGAAGAGGACAAAGTTAAGTACGCTACGCATACCTTCACAGGTACTGCGTTAACATGGTGGAACACCTTTCTTGAACAGGTAGGACAAAATGCTGCTTATGCACTACCGTGGTCGGCATTCAAGCAATTGATGAACGAGCAGTATCGTCCCATAAACGAGGTCAACAAGCTCAAGGTAGAGCTTAGAGGATTACGAACGCATGGTTTCGATACCACCACGTACGAACGACGATTCACCGAATTGTACCTATTGTGTCCCAGAACGTTTGAAGACGAAGAAGAGAAGATCGACGCATTTGTAAAAGGGTTACCGGAAAGGATTCAAGAAGATGTGAGTTCACACGAGCCCGCCTCCATACAAAAGGCAAGTCGAATGGCTCACAAATTAGTGAACCAGATCGAAGGAAGGATTAAAGAGCAGACGACTGAAGAGGCTAACATGAAATAAGTCAAGAGAAAATGGGAAGAAACCAATGACAAGAGTCACCAATACAACAACAACAATCTCAACCACAATCGTAATAACTATCCCAACAACCGTAACATCAATCGCAACAACCACTATAATAACCGTCCCAAGAACAACAATAATAGCAACAATAACAATCCCAACAACAATCTCAATAACAACAATGGCAACAAAAACCAAAAACAGCCATGTCAAAGGTGTGAAGAGAATCACCAGGGGTTCTGCACGACATTTTGCACCAGGTGTAGAAGAAATGGCCATAGTGCGGCAAAGTGTGAGGCCTACAGACCAAAGTTTAACAGAATTAAAAGAACGAATAATGTCAGAACAGATAATGCCGCCATAGTTTGCTTTGCATGTGGAAAACCGGGCCACATTAGCAGAAATTGCCCGAATCAGGGGAATACTAGTGGGCAGGGCCGCGGAAAAGTTTTCAATATTAATACGACAGAAGCGCAGGAAGACCCGGAGCTTGTTACGGGTACGTTTCTTATTGACGATAAATCTGCTTATGTTTTATTTGATTCGGGTGCGAATAGAAGTTATATGAGTAAAGATTTTTGTGCTAAATTAAGTTGCCCATTGACGCCTCTGGATAGTAAATTTTTACTCGAATTAGCAAACGGTAAATTAATTTCAGCAGATAATATATGTCGGGATAGAGAAATTAAACTGGGGGATGAAACGTTTAAAATTGATTTAATACCAGTCAAGTTAGGGAGTTTTGATGTAATAATTGGCATAGACTGGTTGAAAAGGTGAGAGCAGAGGTCGTTTGTTAAAAAAATGCGATTCGCATTGTGCGTGAAAAAGGAAAACTTTTAATGGTGTACAGAGAAAAGAATAACGCGAAATTAAATCTTATTAGTAGCATGAAGGCGCAAAAACTAATAAGAAAAGGTTGTTACGTCATTCTAGCACACATCGAGGAAGTTAAACCTGAAGAAAAGAACATCAGTGATGTTCCCGTCGCAAAAGAATTTCTCGATGTATTTCCAAAAGAATTACCGGGATTACCCCCACATTGATCCGTTGAATTTCAAATAGACCTTGTACCAGGAGCTGCACCAATAGCTCGTGCTCCATACAGACTCGCACCCAGCGAAATGAAAGAATTACAAAGTCAGTTACAGGAACTTTTAGAGCGTGGTTTCATTCGACTAAGCACATCACCGTGGGGAGCTCCTGTTTTGTTTGTCAAGAAGAAGGATGGTACATTTAGGCTGTGTATCGACTACCGGGAGTTGAACAAACTTACCATCAAGAACCGCTACCCACTACCGAGAATTGACGACTTATTTGATCAACTACAAGGCTCGTCGGTTTATTCGAAAATTGATTTACGGTATGGGTATCATCAAATGCGGGTGAAGGAGGATGATATTCCAAAGACTACTTTTAGGACGCGTTACGGTCATTACGAGTTTATGGTTATGCCGTTTGGGTTGACTAACGCACCAGCTGTGTTCATGGACCTCATGAACCGAGTGTGTGGACCGTACCTTGACAAGTTTGTCATTGTTTTCATTGATGACATACTTATTTACTCAAAGAATGACCAAGAGCACGAAGAACATTTGAGAAAAGTGCTAGAGTTGTTAAGGAAAGAAAATCTGTACGCTAAGTTTTCAAAGTGTGCATTTTGGTTGGAAGAAATTGAATTCCTCGGTCATATAGTGAACAAAGAAGGTATTCAGGTGGATCCAGCAAAGATTGAAACCGTTGAAAAGTGGGAAACCCCGAAAACTCCGAAGCATATACGCCAATTTTTAGGACTAGCTGGTTACTACAGAAGGTTCATCCAAGATTTTTCCAGAATAGCAAAACCTTTGACTGCATTAACGCATAAAGGGAGGAAATTTGAATGGAAGGATGAACAAGAGAAAGCGTTTCAATTGTTAAAGAAAAAGTTAACTACGACACCTATATTGTCATTACCTGAAGGGAATGATGATTTTGTGATATATTGTGATGCCTCAAAGCAAGGTCTCGGTTGTCTATTAATGCAACGAATGAAGGTAATTGCTTATGCGTCTAGATAATTGAAGATTCACGAGCAGAATTATATGACGCATGATTTGGAATTAGGCGCGGTTGTTTTTGCATTAAAGACTTGGAGGCACTACTTATATGGGGTCAAAAGTATTATATATACCGACCACAAAAGTCTTCAACACATATTTAATCAGAAACAACTGAACATGAGGCAGCGCAGGTGGATTGAATTGTTGAATGATTACGACTTTGAGATTCGTTACCACCCGGGGAAGGCTAATGTGGTAGCCGATGCCTTGAGCAGAAAGGACAGAGAACCCATTCGAGTAAAAGCTATGAATATAATGATTCACAATAACCTTACTACTCAAATAAAGGAGGCGCAACAAGGAGTTTTAAAAGAAGGAAATTTAAAGGATGAAATACCCAAAGGATCGGAGAAGCATCTTAATATTCGGGAAGATGGAACCCGGTATAGGGCTGAAAGGATTTGGGTACCAAAATTTAGAGATATGAGAGAAATGGTACTTAGAGAAGCTCATAAAACCAGATACTCAATACATCCTGGAACGGGGAAGATGTACAAGGATCTCAAGAAACATTTTTGGTGGCCGGGTATGAAAGTCGGTGTTGCTAAATACGTAGGAGGATGTTTGACGTGTTCTAAGGTCAAAGCTGAGCATCAGAAACCATCAGTTCTACTTCAACAACCCGAAATCCTGGAATGGAAATGGGAAAACATTACCATGGATTTCATCACTAAATTGCCAAGGACTGCAAGTAGTTTTGATACTATTTGGTTAATAGTTGATCGTCTCACAAAATCAGCACACTTCCTGCCAATAAGAGAAGATGACAAGATGGAGAAGTTAGCACGATTGTATTTGAAGGAAGTCGTCTCCAGACATGGAATACCAATCTCTATTATCTCTGATAGGGATGGCAGATTTATTTCAAGATTCTGGCAGACATTACAGCAAGCATTAGGAACTCGTCTAGACATGAGTACTGCTTATCATCTACAAACTGATGGGCAGAGCAAAAGCGATACAAACGCGTGAAGACATGCTACAAGCATGTGTTATTGATTTCAGAAACAGTTGGGATCGACACCTTCCATTAGCAGAATTTTCCTACAACAACAGCTATCATTCAATCATTGAGATGGCGCCGTTTGAAGCACTTTATAGTAGAAAGTGCAGTTCTTCAATTTGTTGGAGTGAAGTGGGGGATAGACAGATTACGGGTCCAGAGATAATACAAGAAACTACCGAGAAGATCATCCAAATTCAACAACGGTTGAAAACCGCCCAAAGTAGACAAAAGAGCTACGCTGAAATTAAAAGAAAAGATATAGAATTTGAAATTGGAGAGATGATCATGCTTAAAGTTGCACCTTGGAAGGCGTTGTTCGATTTGGTAAACGAGGGAAATTAAACCCAAGGTAGCTTACCGACTTGAGTTACCTCAACAACTCGCGGCTGTACATAACACTTTCCAAGTCTCGAATTTGAAGAAATGTTTTGCTAAAGAAGATCGCACTATTTCGTTAGACGAAATCCAAATCAACGAAAAACTTTAATTCATCGAAGAACCCGTCGAAATAATGGATCGTGAGGTTAAAAGACTTAAGCAAATCAAGATACCAATTGTTAAGGTTCGATGGAATGCTCGTAGAGGACCTGAGTTCACCTGGGAACGAGAAGATCAGATGAAGAAGAAATACCCGCACTTATTTCCAGAAGATACGTCAACACCTCCAACTGCTTAAAATTTCGGGACGAAATTTATTTAACGGGTAGGTACTGTAGTGACCCGAACTTTTCCATGTTTATATATATTTAATGAATTTGATATATACATGATTAAGTGTTTCCAACTTGTTAAGCAATCAAACTTGTTAAGACTTGATTAATTGAAATAGGTTTCATATAGACATTTGACCACTCAAGTTGACCGGCGATTCACGAACGTTAAAACTTGTAAAAACTATATGATGATATATATATATATATATATATATATATATATATATATATATATATATATATATATATATATATATATATATATATATATATATATATATATATATATATATAGTTAACATGATATTATGATAAGTATGTATCTCATTAAGTATATTAACAATGAACTACATATGTAAAAACAAGACTACTAACTTAAGGATTTCGAAACGAGACATACATGTAGCGATTATCATTGTAACAACATTTAAATGTATATATATCATATTAAGATATATTTATACATAATAATATCATGATAATGTAATGATTTAATATCCCATTAGATATAATAATCAATGAGTTAACAACATTTAACAAGATCGCTAACTTAAAGGTTTCAAAACAACATTTACATGTAACGACCAACGATGACTTAACGACTCAGTTAAAATGTATATACATGTAGTGTTTTAATATGTATTCATACACTTTTGAAAGACTTCAAGACACTTATCAAAGTACTTCTACTTAACAAAAATGCTTACAATTACATCCTCATTCATTTTCATCAACAATTTTACTCGTATGCACCCGTATTCGTACTCGTACAATACCTAGCTTCTAAATGTATTTACTATTGGTATATATACTCCAATGATCAGATCTTAGCAGCCCATGTGAGTCACCTAACCATGTGGGAACCATCATTTAACATCTAGCATGAAATATCTCACAAAATTACAAACTAATGGAGCCTATATGGACACTACACATTCACGTGAATTTGAGAGCTCACAAACACATTCACTTTGCAATTTTCTTGAATCAAATTACACTCTCTCAAGTCTTCTTCCTTTGTTCTAAGTGTTCTTCATCATCTTCAATAAAATCTAGCTCAATCTAGTTCATAAATCCACACATAAACCAAGTTATAAAACAACTACTCAAGAAAACACCAACAACACTTCCAAGTTTGCTAGCTTACTTCCAATCTTGCAAATACACTTTGAGTGATCATCCAACCTCAAGAAATCTTTCTTATTTATAGTAGGATATCTTTCTAATATAAGGTAATACTCATATTCAAACTTTGATTCAATTTCTATAACTTTAACAATCTTATTTCGAGCAAAAATCTTACTTGAACTTGTTTTCGTGTCATGATTTTGCTTCAAGAACTTTCAAGCCATCCAAGGATCCTTTGAAGCTAGATCTATTTTTCTCATTTCTAGTAGGTTTATCCACAAAACCTGAGGTATTAATGATGTTCATAACATCATTCGATTCATATATATAAAACTACCTTATTCGAAGGTTTAAACTTGTAATCAATAGAACATAGGTTAGTTAATTCTAAACTTGTTCGCAAACAAAAGTTAATCCTTCTAACTTGACTTTTAAAATCAAATAAACACATATTCTATATCTATATGATATGCTAACTTAATGATTTAAAACCTGAAAACACGAAAAACACCGTAAAACCGGATATACGCCGTCGTAGTAACACCGCGGGCTGTTTTGGGTTAGTTAATTAAAAACTATGATAAACTTTGATTTAAAAGTTGTTCTTCTGGGAAAATGATTTTTCTTCTGGGGAGTGCGGTAAATACAGTAATTAAATATATTTTGGTTATTATTTTTCTTGAAAACAAGTGATGACGGTCTTCCTTGAAAATAATAGGCCGTTTATGTTTGATTATTCGTTGTTATCCGATAAAAGTTGGTACTTAATATTTATGTTTATAATTATGTCATTAATATTTATTATATTTATTAATATAAAGTTTCTTAATAAATTACTATATCTCCGAAATATCCTTATTAACATAAAATCTATAATAAGAAAAATGATTATATTACAATTAAAATTAAATTGTCTACATCCCATTAGGTCTAAACAATTTTCTCCTAAAATATTTATTTTTATGATTTTATTTCACATGAATACCCGATCCAAGAATCTTGTCTTAGAAGACATGTTACCCAATCCCGATAAACTATTTAAACATTCTAAAGAGCCGAACATTGTTAGGAAATTAAACTTCGATGAAGGAACTACTTCTCAAACTAATAATAGTCCATTGTCTAGTATACCGTCTAGTCCTGATTCTAATTTGGGAACTCTTTTCGATTCAGACATTGAAATGACTACTGAAAATTCAATGGAAGCACTAATGAAAGCGGGTCGAGAGGGATTAGGTCATGCCATTACTCAGCCAGTTATAAAAGAAAATTTTGATATTAAGGGTCATATCTTTCACTTGTTTAAGGATAACCAATTTAGGGGTACTGAAAAAGAAGATGCTAATGCTCACATTCGAAACTTCAAGGATATCTGCAATCTGTTTAATATCACTAATGTTGAAAGTAAAACAATTTATCTTCATTTGTTTTCGTGGTCGTTAAAAGATGAAGCTATGGAGTGGTTAAACTCGTTGCCCGAAGGAGATATCACTAGCTGGGATACTATGGTTGAAAAATATTTAACTCGTTTATTTAAATATATCATTAAGTGTGTTAACAATGAACTACATATGTAAAAACAAGACTACTAACTCAAGAATTACGAAACGAGACTTATATGTAACGATTATCGTTGTAACGATATTTTAATGTATATATCATATTAAAAGATATTCATACATCATAATATCATGATAATATAATAATTTAACATCTCATTTGATATAATAAACATTGGGTTAACAACATTAATTGAGATCGTTAACTTAAAGGTTTCAAAACAACACTTACATGTAACGACTAACGAAGACTTAACGACTCCATTAGAATGTATATACATGTTGTGTTTTGATATGTATTCTTACACTTTTGAAAGACCATATTAAAGTACTTCTACTTAACAAAAATGCTTACAATTACATCCTCGTTCAGTTTCATCAACAATTCTACTCGTATGCACCCGTATTCGTACTCGTACAATACACAGCTTTTAGATGTATGTACTATTGGTATATACACTCTAATGATCAGCTCTTAGCAGCCCATGTGAGTCACCTAACACATATGGGAACCATCATTTGGCAACTGGCATGAAATATCTCATAAAATTACAAAAATATTAGTAATCATTCATGACTTATTTACATGAAAACAAAATTACATATCTTTTATATCTAATCCATATACCAACGACCAAAAACACCTACAAACACTTTAATTCTTCAATTTTCTTCATCTAATTGATCTCTCTCAAGTTTTATCTTCAAGTTCTAAGTGTTCTTCATAAATTCTACAAGTTCTAGTTTCATAAAATCAAGAATACTTCCAAGTTTACTAGCTCACTTCCAATCTTGTAAAGTGATCATCCAACCTCAAGAAATCCTTGTTGTTTACAGTAAGATATCATTCTAAATCAAGGTAATAGTCATATAAAAACTTTGATTCAATTCCTATAACTATAACTATCTTAATTCGAGTGATAATCTTACTTGAACTTGTTTTCGTGTCATGATTCTACTTCAAGAACTTTCAAGCCATCCAAGATCCTTTGAAGCTAGATCATTTCTTGTCACTTCTAGTAGGTTTACCTACTAAACTTGAGGTAGTAATGATATTCATAACATCATTCGATTCATACATATAAAACTATCTTATTCGAAGATTTGAACATGTAATCACTAGAACATAGTTTAGTTAATTCTAAACTTGTTCGCAAATAAAAGTTAATCCTTCTAACTTGAATTTTAAAATCAACTAAACACATGTTCTATATATATATATATATATGATATGCTAACTTAATGATTTAAAACCGAAAAACACAAAAAACACCGTAAAACCGGATATACGCCGTCGTAGTAACACCGCGGGCTGTTTTGGGTTAGTTAATTAAAAACTATGATAAACTTTGATTTAAAAGTTGTTATTCTGGGAAAATGATTTTTCTTATGAACATGAAACTATATTTCATAGCATTATCCCTCAAGAAAGACAAGATTTTAGTTGCAATTCTTCTATTTACAAGTGATATTCGTTTAAATAATAAAAGGTGAAGACAAAAGGCAGATTCGACGATTTGAAGACGCAAATGACCAAAAAGCTAAAAAGTACAAAGTACAATCCAAGTGGTTCAATATATCGATGAGAAACGTCTAAAAATTACAAACGTACAAGCCGCAAAATGCAAAGTACAAGATATTAAATTATACAAAAAGGCGTTCGAAATTCCGGAACCGAGACATGAACCAACTTTCAACGCTCGACGCAACGGAGCTGAAAGTACAAGTCAACTATGCACAAGAATATAATATAATATTTAAATAATTCATAATAAGAATAATAATAAATAATAAAAAGTTGTTAATTGAGCATAGTTAAAGGGTCATAAGTGAAAATTTCAAATCAACATTTGCCTATAAAACGAGACTACGGAGAATGAAGAAAGACACCTTTTTCCAATCTTCTTTCTCTATATATGTAATTTATATATTTATATATATTTATAATTATAATTTTAATTTAAGTTTAATAATAATTGAGTTATTGTAAGAAATGTTTTACGGGTTTTAAAGTCGAAACTCTGTCCGTGTAACGCTACGCGATTATTCACCACTGTAAGCTATGTTCTTCCTTTTTAAATTAATGTCTCGTAACTAAGTTATTATTATGCTTATTTGAGCCGAAGTAATCATGATGTTGGACTAAATATTAAAGATTGGTTTATTGGATTTTGTACCATAATTAGGGTATGGACAAAAGACCGACACTTATGGACATTGGACCATGGACCATTAATAGATGGGGGGTATTGTCTAATTGAATGATAACTCTTTGGAGTCTGTCGAACCTATCTTCAAATTAGTTAATCTAATAATTATTAAATGATTATGCATGTCCTATTTAGTGACGTTTATACGATATCTTTTACAATTATTTAATTAATCAATTGGGTTGGGTAATTTATTATTCATTCTGGCCAAGTGGGTAAATTAATAATCATGGACTAATTAAAACAGGGGTGGATTACATACAAGGGTAATTGGTGTAATTGTTAACAAAGTATTAAGACCTTGGATTACACACAGACAATAACCTGGTGTAATTATTAACAAAGTATTAAGACCTTGTTACAGTTCGAATCCCCAATTAGTTGGAATATTTGACTTCGGGTATAAGGTTAATTTGACGATCATTTTATAATTATGACCGATGAACTATTATGGGCAAAAACCAGATAGGTATCAAATAAATCCAGGATAAAGGACAATTAACCCAGCATAATAAATTAAAATCAAAACGTCAAACATCATGATTACGGAAGTTTAAATAAGCATAATTCTTTTATTGTATTTCTCATCATACTTTCTTTTACTCGCAATTTTATTTATTGTCATTTTAATATTGTTATTTATTTTACGCACTTTAATTATCGTCATTTATCTGTACGCCTAAAATATAAAATCGACAAACCGGTCATTAAATGGTAAATCCCCCCAAAGTTACCTATAATTACTATATCTAGTTTAACTACTTAATTAACTAATTTGACCTAGTAAGACACCCAATAATAGTGTCCACGGATCGACCTTCCGGACTTTACCTTAGCTATATTATTACACGATAGGTATACTTGCCTTTTGTGTTTTAGTTTAATTTAGGTGATTTCCTGTAGTAAATAAATATAAAACTGATAGCCGTTTCATACACACCTTAGAGAACACGTCAATTATGAAAACGATTTTAAATTATATATGATAAACTCGGAAATATAATTAGTTTTGAAAACTAAATATTACACTATTAAATAAATATTTTCTAATATATATAAATTTATGTTTCTAAATATATATATTTTACAAAGTGTTAAAATATAATATTAACTTGGTCATAAAACGTTTTGATTTAAAACAATATTAATATATATATATATATATATATATATATATATATATATATATATATATATATATATATATATATATATTAGTAAATAACGAAACAACGATTTACAGAAGCAAATGACCAAAACACTCAAAAGGTTAAGTTACACCTTGAGTGGGTTAGTTTCTCAATGATTTAAGCCTAATTATTAATAAAGGTACACGTCGCGTAACATAAAGTATCAGTTTTTTAAGCGTACGAAACTGCGCTTGAAAAACCGGAACCGGTACGTAAATCGAGCATCAACGTACAATTCATCGGTACTAAAATTACAAAACAACTATGCACAAGAATATAATATAATATTTAATTAATTCTAAAGATTAAATATATTACATATTAAATAATATATATATATATATATATATATAATAAAATTAGAAATGTCGGCAAGTTTTGTAGTACATGTGCATGAGCATCACTCACATAACTCATGCAAGTGCATGAGAAGGGAATGCAGAAAACATCTTTAAAAGGTCGCGAGTTCAATTTAATATTTCACACACATACATATTACACTCCGTAAACATATTTATATTTATATAATTATTATTATTATTATTATTATTATTATTATTATTATTATTATTATTATTATTATTATTATTATTATTATTATTATTATTATTATTATTATTATTATTATTATTATTAACCTTATGGTTAGGAGTATTATTATTAGTAGTATTATACATAAAATATTACGACGGAGTGCTGTCCGAGTGATTTCAAGAGGGTTTTTTGAGCGGGATAGAGATAAGGAAATTATGGGTTATAACTTTGGAGGTTATGGGTATGGTTCGTGGTTATGCTCGTGAGGTCAATCTAGTGTTTATTATCTCCGTTGCGTCTACGTACTTTCCTACAATATTGAATCACAATATTGATACGTGAGCACTCATAACTTAACTTTTATATATTATTAGTGTATCCCTGACTAGTGCTCGAGTATATAGGATTATGCATGCTTGTATGTTTAATTTCGTCATTAAATAGTTTATGATAGATCATGAATTAAATACATATGCTACTAGGATAAGGTATATGATATGCATGTCGTTGGAAAGCTGACGAAAAATCAATAACTATTCATTTAAGAATCGTGTGATTTCGGTGAACGGATTGTAAGATATGGCCAACTGAATTATTATGAACTTTAGTATTGTTATTGTTAAAATGGTTATTATTACTATCGTCGTTATTATCGTGGTTATTATTATTATCTAAAAATTATTATTATTATCATTATCATTATCGTTATCAATATAAATATTATCATTAAAAATCGTTATTGTTATTATTAATATTATCGTAATTATAACTAAGTTATTATTATTATTATTATTATTATTATTATTATTATTATTATTATTATTATTATTATTATTATTATTATTATTATTATTATTATTATTATTATTATCATTATCATTATCATTATAGTAATTATTAGTATTATCATCAGTATTATCATAATTATTATTTTTAGTATCATTATCATTAAAACTAATATTAGTATCATCTAATTATCATGATTAATATTATTACCATTATTATGGATGCGATATACACGATGACTAAAAACTATTAAACAAATCGATTAGGAAATATTGAGTATGAGTATCATGATGAAATTAAAATATTGTAAGATATTGATTTAGATAAAGTTATCGTTCTTATTATTTTTATCATTATTATTATTATTATTATTATTAAGAGTGTCATTAGTATTAAAACTGTCATTTTATCAAAAATGATCATTTTAATAGACATATCATTGTTATTATAAAATATTATTATTATTATCATTTAGTATTATTATTATTAAAATTATTATCTTGAATAGAATTATTATTTTATATAAAATATTATTTTAAAGTTAATATTAAAAGTATCGTAATTATTAAAATTACCATGATTAGAAATATCATTTTATCATCATTATTAGTAAATATAAATATTGTTATTACTATTATTAGAATAATAACAATTATTATTATTAAAAAATAATACAACCTTTACTTATTATTATTACTATCAATAACATTTTATCAAATAAATATGTGATACAAATATATTTTCACCACACATAATATAATAATACGTACCACTATATTTTTACGATATTAAGTGAACTATATAAACTATATTATTTAAGATATATATAAAAGCATATTTTTATCATATATAAAATATTAATATACATTTTTATTTATTAAGAAATGACTTGTATTATTTACTTTAATAAAATCTGATAAATATATTTAAATATATAAAACGACTATATTTAAGTTATATAATAATCATGTATAGATTTTGGAAGTTATTTTGGGTCAAGTTGACTTCCATTGACTTTTGCATATTAGTCTCGAGCATTAGGATTGTGATACACTACGGTTTGACCTAAATTGTTAGACAGATATTGACCATCATATAAATATATATACTTAATATAGGTTTATGAATCCGAGGTAAAACCTACACTTGTTCAATGACGACATATGTATTCTTACTACGAAATACAGTATTGTGAGTTTCATTTGCTCCCTTTTTAAATGCTTTTGCAATATATATTTTTGGGACTGAGAATACATGTGCTGTTTTATAAATATTTTACAAAATAGACACAAGTAATTGAAACTACATTCTATGGTTGGATTATCGAATCGAATATGCCCCTTTTTAGTCTGGTAATCTAAGAATTAAGAAACAGACACCCTAATTGACACGAATCCTAAAGATAGATCTATGGGCACTAACAAACCCCAGTTAGAGAATTTGAACTTCTTTAGTACTTCAAAATTTATCATGTCCGAAGGGAGTCCCGGAATGATGGGGATATTCTATATGCATCTTGTTAATGTCGATTACCAGGTGTTCAATCCATATGAATGATTTTTGTCTCTATGTATGGGACGTATATTTATGAGAAATGGAAATGAAAATCTTGTGGTCTATTAAAATTATAGAAATGATCGATTATGTCATTTAAAGATATTACTTGGAGTCATTCATGTCATATTTCAAAAGATGTTGTATTCAAGTCGTTGAGTTCAATAGAGATTATTATTAAGTAAATGACATATTAGGTCATTTATAGGTTGAATATTATGAAATGGTATGCATACCTGTCAACTTTCGATGTAATGAAAGTTTATCTTTTAAAACGAATGCAATGTTTGTAAAATGTATCATATAGAGGTCAAATACCTCGCAATGTAATCATATGTTATTGTATTCGTTCTTATGGATTAGGACGGGTCTTTACATCTGTGACGATTGTTTAAACTGTTTTGAATCTGCTATGTTTTAATATACTTGTTTGTCATGCTTAATGATTAGATAATTTGATTTTAGGATTAATTAGCACTTAATCCAACAATCTATTATTCGATTCACGCTACTTGTTTGGATCTAGTCAATCAAACTTGTTATATTGGATTGCATGCAACTAAGTTAAACAACATGGTTAGTAATAAATATGTTGTATTTGAGTTACGCTTATATAATATAGTTTAATATTGTTAGGCTTAGTCGAAGATCCTCTGTTTGGATGTGTTTGGTTAATGATTGCACGTGAACCAAGTAACAATTAACTTCCAGCTAGTAACTTGAGTTGATCTACTTGATGTTTAATATCTTATATAATTTGTCAGTCTATTTGCATGTTGATCTGCATCATAAGGTTAATATGTATCATGTAATTAAATTGAAAACTAAGAATTAAGATATTATCATGCACCCCACATGTCTAGTATATGCTTCAAGTCCTGCATATTGAATGATATGTAACACTTGTCTTAACCTGTTTAGGGATAATAATTGGTCTATGATTGTTATCTTGATTTGTGTTAGTATAAGTTATGAAACTTCCTTAATATGATTCCCGTATGAGTTAGTCGTTCATGTAACTACTTTTACTTATAATTGTTTATTTTAAACCTTTATTTATTGCTATATTATTTCATTGTTTTGTTTATCTTCAATCATCTCTTTCCTAAGAGATAAGAAATTATAAAACACATAAAAATCTATATTCAGTTCTTTAATAAGAACTAAGTTATCTAATAAACCAATTTATAATTCATCTACGCTCTCTTGGGACGATAACCTAAAATACTACATCCGTTGCTCGTTAGGGTGTTAAAGTGTATTAATAAAGGTTTTATAAATTTAAAAGTTGAAAGGCAAATTAAGCACTACTGCACACACTTTTGGCACATCAATTTTTTGGCGCCGCTGCCGGGGAGTGCGGTAAATACAGTAATTAAATATATTTTGGTTATTATTTTTCTTGAAAACAAGTGATGACGGTCTTCCTTGAAAATAATAGGCCGTTTATGTTTGATTATTCGTTGTTATCCGATAAAAGTTGGTACTTAATATTTATGTTTATAATTATGTCATTAATATTTATTATATTTATTAATATAAAGTTTCTTAATAAATTACTATATCTCCGAAATATCCTTATTAACATAAAATCTATAATAAGAAAAATGATTATATTACAATTAAAATTAAATTGTCTACATCCCATTAGGTCTAAACAATTTTCTCCTAAAATATTTATTTTTATGATTTTATTTCACATGAATACCCGATCCAAGAATCTTGTCTTAGAAGACATGTTACCCAATCCCGATAAACTATTTAAACATTCTAAAGAGCCGAACATTGTTAGGAAATTAAACTTCGATGAAGGAACTACTTCTCAAACTAATAATAGTCCATTGTCTAGTATACCGTCTAGTCCTGATTCTAATTTGGGAACTCTTTTCGATTCAGACATTGAAATGACTACTGAAAATTCAATGGAAGCACTAATGAAAGCGGGTCGAGAGGGATTAGGTCATGCCATTACTCAGCCAGTTATAAAAGAAAATTTTGATATTAAGGGTCATATCTTTCACTTGTTTAAGGATAACCAATTTAGGGGTACTGAAAAAGAAGATGCTAATGCTCACATTCGAAACTTCAAGGATATCTGCAATCTGTTTAATATCACTAATGTTGAAAGTAAAACAATTTATCTTCATTTGTTTTCGTGGTCGTTAAAAGATGAAGCTATGGAGTGGTTAAACTCGTTGCCCGAAGGAGATATCACTAGCTGGGATACTATGGTTGAAAAATATTTAACTCGTTTATTTAAATATATCATTAAGTGTGTTAACAATGAACTATATATGTAAAAACAAGACTACTAACTCAAGAATTACGAAACGAGACTTATATGTAACGATTATCGTTGTAACGATATTTTAATGTATATATCATATTAAAAGATATTCATACATCATAATATCATGATAATATAATAATTTAACATCTCATTTGATATAATAAACATTGGGTTAACAACATTAATTGAGATCGTTAACTTAAAGGTTTCAAAACAACACTTACATGTAACGACTAACGAAGACTTAACGACTCCATTAGAATGTATATACATGTTGTGTTTTGATATGTATTCTTACACTTTTGAAAGACCATATTAAAGTACTTCTACTTAACAAAAATGCTTACAATTACATCCTCGTTCAGTTTCATCAACAATTCTACTCGTATGCACCCGTATTCGTACTCGTACAATACACAGCTTTTAGATGTATGTACTATTGGTATATACACTCTAATGATCAGCTCTTAGCAGCCCATGTGAGTCACCTAACACATATGGGAACCATCATTTGGCAACTGGCATGAAATATCTCATAAAATTACAAAAATATTAGTAATCATTCATGACTTATTTACATGAAAACAAAATTACATATCTTTTATATCTAATCCATATACCAACGACCAAAAACACCTACAAACACTTTTATTCTTCAATTTTCTTCATCTAATTGATCTCTCTCAAGTTTTATCTTCAAGTTCTAAGTGTTCTTCATAAATTCTACAAGTTCTAGTTTCATAAAATCAAGAATACTTCCAAGTTTACTAGCTCACTTCCAATCTTGTAAAGTGATCATCCAACCTTAAGAAATCCTTGTTGTTTACAGTAAGATATCATTCTAAATCAAGGTAATAGTCATATAAAAACTTTGATTCAATTCCTATAACTATAACTATCTTAATTCAAGTGATAATCTTACTTGAACTTGTTTTCGTGTCATGATTCTACTTCAAGAACTTTCAAGCCATCCAAGATCCTTTGAAGCTAGATCATTTCTTGTCACTTCTAGTAGGTTTACCTACTAAACTTGAGGTAGTAATGATATTCATAACATCATTCGATTCATACATATAAAACTATCTTATTCGAAGATTTGAACATGTAATCACTAGAACATAGTTTAGTTAATTCTAAACTTGTTCGCAAACAAAAGTTAATCCTTCTAACTTGAATTTTAAAATCAACTAAACACATGTTCTATATATATATATGATATGCTAACTTAATGATTTAAAACCGGAAAACACGAAAAACACCGTAAAACCAGATATACGCCGTCGTAGTAACACCGCGGGCTGTTTTGGGTTAGTTAATTAAAAACTATGATAAACTTTGATTTAAAAGTTGTTATTCTGGGAAAATGATTTTTCTTAT
Source organism: Rutidosis leptorrhynchoides (assembly GCF_046630445.1). Taxonomy (NCBI): domain Eukaryota; kingdom Viridiplantae; phylum Streptophyta; class Magnoliopsida; order Asterales; family Asteraceae; genus Rutidosis; species Rutidosis leptorrhynchoides. Next base: position 115,404,070 of record NC_092339.1, on the reverse strand, counting down.
GAACATGAAACTATATCCAACAATCATGGTTAAACTCAAAGTGGAAGTATGTTTTCCAAAATGGTCATCTAGACGTCGTTCTTTCGACTGAAATGACTACCTTTACAAAAACAACTTGTAACTTATTTTTCGACGATAAACCTATACTTTTTATGTTTAGATTCATAAAATAGAGTTCAATATGAAACCATAGCAATTTGATTCACTCAAATCGGATTTAAAACGAAGAAGTTATGGGTAAAACAAGATTGGATATTTTTTGATTGTTGTAGCTACGGGAAATATTGTAACAATTCTATACAAATCATATCCTATCTAACTTATATTACATTATACATGTATTCTAATGTAATCTTGGGATACCATAGACACGTATGCAAATGTTTTGACATATCATATTGACCCATGTATATATATTATTTGGAACAACCATTGACACTCTATATGCAGTAATGTTGGAGTTAGCTATACAGGGTTGAGGTTGATTCTAAAAATATATATACTTTGAGTTGTGATCTAGCCTGAGACGTGTATACACTGGGTCGTGGATTGATTCAAGATAATATATATATCGATTTATTTCTGTACATCTAACTATGGACAACTAGTTGTAGGTTACTAACGAGGACAGCTGACTTAACAAATTTAAAACAGTAAAACGTATTAAAAATGTTGTAAATATATTTTGAACATACTTTGATATATATATATTTACATATTTGTTATAGGTTCGTGAATCGACCAGTGGCCAAGTCTTACTTCCCGACGAAGTAAAAAATCTGTGAAAGTGAGTTATAGTCCCACTTTTAAAATCTAATATTTTGGGATGAGAATACATGCAGTTTTATAAATGTTTTACGAAATAGACACAAGTAATTGAAACTACATTATATGGGTGAATGATCGAAGCCGAATATGCCCCTTTTGCTTGGTAACCTACGAATTAGTAAACCGATCTACTAATTGACGCGAATCCTAAAGATAGATCTATTGGGCCTAATGAACCCCATCCAAAGTACCGGATGCTTTAGTACTTCGAATTCATTTTTATCATGTTCGAAGGATTTCCTGGAATGATAGGGGATATTCTTATATGCATCTTGTTAATGTCAGTTACCAGGTGTTCACCATATGAATAATTTTATCTCTATGTATGGATGTATATTGAAATATGAAATCTTGTGATCTATTATTATGATTTGATAATATATAGGTTAAACCTATAACTCACCAACATTTTTGTTGATGTTTTAAGCATGTTTATTCTCAGGTGATTATTAAGAGCTTCCGCTGTTGCATACTAAAATAAGGACAAGATTTGGAGTCCATGCTTGTATGATATTATGTAAAAACTGCATTCAAGAAACTTATTTTTGATGTAATATATTCTTATTGTAAACCATTATGTAATGGTCGTGTGTAAACGGTATATTTTAGATTATCATTATTTGATAATCTACGTAATGCTTTTTAATCCTTTATTGATAAAATAAAGGTTATGGTTGTTTTAAAAATGAATGCAGTCTTTGAAAAACATCTCATATAGAGGTCAAAATCTCGCGACGAAATCAATTAATATGGAACGTTTATAATCAATATGAACGGGACATTTCAGTTGGTATCCGAGCGTTGGTCTTAGAGAACCAGAAAATTTGAATTAGTGTGTCTTATCGAGTTTGTTAGGATGCATTAGTGAGTCTGGACTTCGTCCGTGTTTTCTTTAAAAATGATTGCTTAACATTTTTGTTGGAAACTATATATTATTAACATGTAAATATTATGTGATATATTAATCTCTTAACATGTTTGATATTGTGTGATAGATGTCTATCTCTAGCACAAATCCCATTGACTCACCTAATAATAATGAAGAGTCGAATATATATTGGCAAGATTCACAAGTTCCCGAAGAACCGGAAGAAGAGGAAACAGAACCGGAAGAAGAGGAACCAGAAGAAGAGGAACCGGAAGAAGAAGAGATTCCGGAGGGGGAGAAAAGTAGGAACCACAGAAAACCGGTCAAATAAAAGAAAATCCTCAACCAATGGACCAAAGTTAATAATGGTCAATGGTGTTTCCTCTAAGGAAGCAAAATATTGGGAAAATTACCAATTTTCCGATGAATTGGATCCTGATGAGGATTCCGATGATGTTATAGAAATTACCCCGACCCAATTTAATGAGGCAAAAGAAAATAATAAGGGAAAAGGCATCAAAATAGAGAAATCTGATTCCGACCCCGATGAACTTTATATGTACCGTCAACACCCGTATTTTCAATATCGTGACAATAACCTGGGAACCTCTAAACCACTAGGTTTTTCTAAACCAATGTGGAAAACGATGACTCGTATTAGAGGAACATCATATATCCCTAGAAAATTAGGAAAAAGAACCAAGTCCGAAGAAGAAGAAACCAGTAATTCGAATTAGAGGGGTGTGAGCATGTTGTGTAATAAATGTATTGTAGTGTGCTTGTACTTTTATGTTCTATGTAAAAATTGCTTGTATTGTTTGTTATTACGAATATAATCCTTGTCTATTTTACAGTATAAAAATAAAATGGACGTTAAGGGTAGACAACCGAATATTTTAGAAGACCTACCAGAGAATATGATTGAGGAAATCTTGTCTAGAGTCAGTCAGAATTCATCAGCACATTTAGTTATGGCGAAATTAACTTGTCAAACATTTGAAAGACTTTCCAGAAATGCCTTAGTTTATAAAAGGCTTTCCTTTGATAGGTGGGGTATAATACATTGGGGAGACTTTAAGTTACGCCGTGTTTTCTTTAAAGCGTTAAATGCGGGGAACCCAAATGCAATTTTATGCTACGTGTTAAGAACCTATTTTGACTCAACATATCCCAACATAGGATTTCGTGAACTAGAAAGAGCTTCTAACATGCAACATAAAGAAGCATGTTATGTTTACGGGTTAGTGATGTTCGCTTCTTACCAAAGTGAGAAAAAGAACATCGGATTGCAGCTTTTAAATAAAACTTTCCCACAAGTGACGGATTCAGTAGTTGGGGTGAGAAACAAGGTTTTTAGATTATTACGGGGCTGTTGGACATTACGAAACCCTCGTCCTTTTGACGACATTACAACATGCTGCCTAGCCAATGGTCATAACGGTTATTTTCCACAAGACCAAGGATGGGAAGTCCTCTTAGTAAAACCAGAATGCATGACTTGTTTCTGGACTTATGAATTACGTGTCTTTATTTCCTTTGCTGAACAACTTGCGTATTAACTAGATTTATCTTCAAAACTGTCCTGTATCATAGTGTACTATATTTCATGTTATATATAATATAGCAAAGTTGTAAGTTTGAAGAATATTTGTATATGATATATTATTATAATCAGTTTTTCATATGGAATTGTAGTAGTTGAATTGTATATTAGCTACTAAGTATGAACTTAACGGGTAGGTAGTACTCGAATTTAAACTTATAAAACGCTAATATGAAGAAAAAGCTTTTATAAATGAGTTCATATTATGCTATGAGATACTATTGACTACTCTTAATATTCTGTATGATTAACTTGTTTCATTTGACTATTTTGAAGGAAATGGCACCGACTACTCGACACACCTTGAATATGAGTGAAGAGGAATTTCATGTCTTTCTTGCTTCAAACATAGCCGCAGTACAGGCCGCGCTACATACCAACAATAACTCTGAATCTAGCAATACAGCTAACGGCACAAGAAATCGTGTAGGATGCTCCTACAAGGAATTCACCGCCTGCAAACCTTCAGAATTTGATGGGACCGAAGGACCAATCGGATTGAAACGGTGGACCGAGAAAGTTGAATCGGTGTTTGCCATAAGTAAGTGTGCTGAAGGAGACAAAGTGAAGTACGCTACGCATACCTTCATAGGTATTGCGTTAACATGGTGGAATACCTATCTAGAGCAAGTGGGACAAGATGCTGCTTACGCACTACCGTGGTCAGCATTCAACCACTTGATGAACGAGAAGTACCGTCCCAGAACCGAGGTCAATAAGCTCAAGTTAGAACTTAGAGGGTTACGAACACAGGGATTCGATATTACTTCGTACGAAAGACGATTCACAAAATTGTGCCTATTGTGTCCGAGAGCGTTCGAAGATGAGGAAGAGAAGATCGACGCATTTGTGAAAGGGTTACCGGAGAGAATCTAAGAAGATATAAGTTCACACGAGCCTGGATCCATACAAAAGGCATGTAGAATGGCTCACAAACTAGTGAACCAGATTGAGGGAAGAATTAAAGAACATGCGACCGAAGAGGCCAACGTAAAGCTAGTCAAAAGAAAGTGGGAGGAAAACGGTGATAAGAGTCACCAAAACAACAACAAATATCCCAACAATCGCAACATCAATCGCAACTACAACAAACGGCACAACAACAACAACAACAACAACAACAACAACAACAACAACAACTACAACAATCATCCCAACAACAATAACAACCGCAGCAATAACAACAAACAGAAGCAGCTATGCCAAAGGTGTGAAAAGTATCACTCAGGGTTCTGCACTAAATTTTGCAACAAGTGTAAAAGAAATGGTCATAGCGCGGCGAAGTGTGAGGTCTACGGACCAGGGGTTAACAGAACGAAAGGAACAAATGGTGTCGGAACGAGTAATGGCGGAGCAAGTAGTGTCGGAGCAAGTTATGCCAATGTAGTTTGTTATAAATGTGGAAAACCAGGCCACATTATTAGAAATTTCCTGAACCAGGAGAACACGAATGGACAAGGCCGCGGAAGAGTTTTCAATATTAATGCGGCAGAGGCACAGGAAGACCCGGAGCTTGTTACGGGTATGTTTCTTATTGACAATAAATCTGCTTACGTTTTATTTGATTCGGGTGCGGATAGAAGCTATATGAGTAGAGATTTCTGTGCTAAATTAAGTTGTCCATTGACTCAGTTGGATAGTAAATTTTTACTCGAATTAGCAAACGGTAAATTAATTTCAGCAGATTATATATGCCGGAATCGAGAAATTAAACTGGGTTGCGAAATATTTAAGATTGATTTGATACCAGTAGAGTTAGGGAGTTTTGATGTAATAGTTGGCATGGACTGGCTGAAAGAGATGAAAGCAGAGATCGTATGTTACAAAAATGCAATTCGCATTGTACGAGAAGAAGGAGAACCCTTAATGGTGTACGGAGAAAAGGGCAACACGAAGCTACATCTTATTAGTAATTTGAAGGCACAAAAACTAATAAGAAAAGGTTGCTATGCTGTTCTAGCACACGTCGAGAAAGTACAAACTGAAGAAAAGAGCATCAATGATGTTCTCGTCGCAAAAGAATTTCCCGATGTATTTCTGAAAGAATTACCGGGACTACCTCCACATCGATCTGTTGAATTTCAAATAGATCTTGTACCAGGAGCTGCACCAATAGCTCGTGCTCCTTACAGACTCACACCCAGCAAGATGAAAGAACTGCAAAGCCAACTGCAAGAACTATTAGAACGTGGTTTCATTCGACCAAGCACATCACCATGGGGAGCTCCTGTTTTGTTTGTCAAGAAGAAGGATGGTACATTCAGGTTGTGTATCGACTACTGAGAGTTGAACAAACTTACCATCAAGAACCGTTACCCACTACTGAGAATCGATGACTTATTTAATCAATTACAAGGCTCGTCAGTTTATTCGAAGATTGATTTACGTTCTGGGTATCATCAAATGCGGGTGAAGGAGGAAAATATTCTGAAGACTGCTTTCAGAACGCGTTACGGTCATTACGAGTTTATGGTTATGCCGTTTGGATTGACTAATGCACCAGCTGTGTTCATGGACCTTATGAACCGAGTGTGTGGGCCATATCTTGACAAGTTTGTCATTGTTTTCATCGATGACATACTTATTTACTCAAAGAATGATCAAGAGCACGAAGAACATTTGAGAAAAGTGCTAGAAGTATTGAGGAAAGAAAAATTGTACGCTAAGTTTTCAAAGTGTGCATTTTGGTTGGAAAAAGTTCAATTCCTCGGTCACATAGTGAACAAAGAAGGTATCCAGGTGGACCCGGCAAAGAACGAAACCGTTGAAAAGTGGGAAGCACCAAAAACTCCGAAGCATATACGTCAATTTTTAGGATTGGCTGGTTACTACAGAAGATTCATCCAAGATTTCTCCAAAATAGCAAAACCCTTGACTGCATTAACGCATAAAGGGAAGAAATTTGAATGGAAGGATGAACAAGAGAAGGCGTTTCAGTTATTGAAGAAAAAGCTAACTACGACACCTATATTGTCATTGCCTGAAGGGAATGATGATTTTGTGATTTATTGTGACGCATCAAAGAAAGGTCTCGATTGTGTATTAATACAACGGACGAAGGTGATTGCTTATGCGTCTAGACAATTGAAGATTCACGAGCAAAATTATACAACTCACGATTTGGAATTGGGTGCTGTTGTTTTTGCATTAAAGACTTGGAGGCATTATTTATATGGAGTCAAAAGTATTATATATACCGACCACAAAAGTCTCCAACATATATTTAATCAGAAGCAACTGAATATGAGACAACGCATGTGGATTGAACTGTTGAATGATTATGATTTTGAGATTCGATACCATCCGGGGAAGGCGAATGTGGCAGCTGATGCTTTGAGTAGAAAGGACAGAGAACCTATACGGGTAAAAGCTATGAATATAATTATTCGTACTAACCTTACTACTCAAATAAAGGAGGCGCAACAGGGGGTTGTAAAAGAAGGAAAGTTAAAGAATGAGATACCCAAAGGATCAGAGAAACATCTTAATATTCGGGAAGACGGAACCCGATATAGGGCTGATAGAATTTGGGTACCAAGGTTTGGAGATGTGAGAGAAATGGTACTTAAGGAAGCATATAAAACCAGATATTCAATACATCCCGGAGCGGGGAAGATGTATAAAGATCTCAAGAAACACTTTTGGTGGCCGGGTATGAAAGCTGATATTGCTAAATATGTAGGAGAATGTTTGACATGTTCTAAGGTCAAAGCTTAACATTAGAAACCATCAGGTCTAGTACAACAACTTGAAATCCCGGAATGGAAATGGGAAAACATTACCATGGATTTCATTACTAAATTGCCAAGGACTACAAGTGGTTATGATACTATTTGGGTAATAGTTGATCGTCTCACCAAGTCAGCACACTTCCTACCAATGAGAGAAGATGACAAAATGGAGAAGTTGGCGCGATTGTATTTAAAGGAGGTTGTCTCCAGACATGGAATACCCGTCTCTATTATCTCTGATAAGGATGGTAGATTTGTTTCAAGGTTCTGGCAGACGTTGCAACAAGCATTGGGGACTCGTCTAGACATGAGTACTGCCTATCATCCACAAACTGATGGGCAGAGCGAAAGGACGATACAAAGGCTTGAAGACATACTACGAGCATGTGTTATTGATTTCGGAAACAGTTGGGATCGACACCTACCGTTAGCAGAATTTTCCTACAACAACAGTTATCATTCTAGTATTGAGATGGCGCCGTTTGAGGCACTTTATGGTAGAAAGTGCAGGTCTCTGATTTGTTAGAATGAAGTGGGGGATAGACAGATTACGGGTCCGGAGATAATACAAGAAACTACCGAGAAAATCATCCAAATTCAACAACAATTGAACATCGCCCAGAGTCGACAAAAGAGCTACACGGACAGTAAAAGAAAAGATATAGAGTTTGAAATTGGAGAAATGGTCATGCTTAAGGTTTCACCTTGGAAAGGCGTTGTTCGATTTGGTAAACGGGGGAAACTAAATCCAAGGTACATTGGACCATTCAAGATTATAGATCGTGTCGGACCAGTAGCTTACCAACTGGAGCTACCTCAACAACTCGCGGCTGTACATAACACTTTCCACGTCTCGAATTTGAAGAAATGTTTTGCTAAAGAAGATCTCACTATTCCATTGGACGAAATCCAAATCAATGAAAAACTTCAATTCATTGAAGAACCCGTCGAAATAATGGATCGTGAGGTTAAGAGACTTAAGCAAAACAAGATACCGATTGTTAAGGTTCGATGGAATGCTCGTAGAGGATCCGAGTTCACCTGGGAGCGTGAAGATCAGATGAAGAAGAAATACCCGCATCTATTTCCAGAAGATTCGTCAACACCTTCAACAGCTTAAAATTTCGGGACGAAATTTATTTAACGGGTAGGTATTGTAGTGACCCGAACTTTTCCATGTTTATATATATTAATTGAGATTGATATTTACATGACTAAATGTTTCCAACGTTTTAAGCAATCAAACTTGTTAAGACTTGATTAAATGAAATAAGTTTCATATAGACAATTGATCACCCAAGTTGACCGGCGATTCACGAACGTTACAAATTTGTAAAAACTACATGTTGTGGTATATATAGACATATATATATGGTTGACATGAGATTATTATGAGTAAGTATCTCACTAAGTATATTAATAATGTGTGATATACATAAGAAATGAGATTACTAAGTTAAGAAACTCGAAATGATATATATAACGATTATCGTTATGATAACGTCTACTAAATACATATGTATCATATTAAGATATTGATACACTATATTTAACATGATAAAATGATATTTAAATATATCATTAAGTGTGTTAACAATGAACTACATATGTAAAAACAAGACTACTAACTCAAGAATTACGAAACGAGACTTATATGTAACGATTATCGTTGTAACGATATTTTAATGTATATTTCATATTAAAAGATATTCATACATCATAATATCATGAAAATATAATAATTTAACATCTCATTTGATATAATAAACATTGGGTTAACAACATTAATTGAGATCGTTAACTTAAAGGTTTCAAAACAACACTTATATGTAACGACTAACGAAGACTTAACGACTCCATTAGAATGTATATACATGTTGTGTTTTGATATGTATTCTTACACTTTTGAAAGACCATATTAAAGTACTTCTACTTAACAAAAATGCTTACAATTACATCCTCGTTTAGTTTCATCAACAATTCTACTCGTATGCACCCGTATTCGTACTCGTACAATACACAGCTTTTAGATGTATGTACTATTGGTATATACACTCCAATGATCAGCTCTTAGTAGCCCATGTGAGTCACCTAACACATGTGGGAACCATCATTTGGCAACTAGCATGAAATATCTCATAAAATTACAAAAATATTAGTAATCATTCATGACTTATTTACATGAAAACAAAATTACATATCTTTTATATCTAATCCATATACCAACGACCAAAAACACCTACAAACACTTTCATTCTTCAATTTTATTCATCTAATTGATCTCTCTCAAGATTCATCTTCAAGTTCTAAGTGTTCTTCATAAATTCTACAAGTTCTAGTTTCATAAAATCAAGAATACTTCCAAGTTTACTAGCTCACTTCCAATCTTGTAAAGTGATCATCCAACCTCAAGAAATCTTTGTTGTTACAGTAATATATCATTCTAAATCAAGGTAATAGTCATATACAAACTTTGATTCAATTCCTATAACTATAACTATCTTAATTCGAGTGATAATCTTACTTGAACTTGTTTTCGTGTCATGATTCTACTTCAAGAACTTTCAAGCCATCCAAGATCCTTTGAAGCTAGATTATTTCTTGTCACTTTTAGTAGGTTTACCTACTAAACTTAAGGTAGTAATGATGTTCATAACATCATTCGATTCATACATATAAAACTATCTTATTCGAAGATTTGAACATGTAATCACTAGAACATAGTTTAGTTAATTCTAAACTTGTTCGCAAACAAAAGTTAATCCTTCTAACTTGAATTTTAAAATCAACTAAACACATGTTATATATCTATATGATATGCTAACTTAATGATTTAAAACCGGAAAACACGAAAAACACCGTAAAACCGGATATACGCCGTCGTAGTAACACCGCAGGCTGTTTTGGGTTAGTTAATTAAAAGCTATGATAAACTTTGATTTAAAAGTTTTTATTCTGGGAAAATGATTTTTCTTATGAACATGAAACTATATCCAAAAATCATGGTCAAACTCAAAGTGGAAGTATGTTTTCCAAAATGGTCATCTAGACGTCGTTCTTTCGACTGAAATGACTACCTTTACAAAAATGACTTGTAACTTATTTTTCCGACTATAAGCCTATACTTTTTTTGTTTAGATTCATAAAATAGATTTCAATATGAAACCATAGCAATTTGATTCACTCAAATCGGATTTAAAACGAAGAAGTTATGGGTAAAACAAGATTGAATATTTTTTTATTGTTGTAGCTACGGGAAATATTGTAACAATTCTATACAAATCATATCCTATCTAACTTATATTGTATTATACATGTATTCTAATGTAATCTTGGGATACCATAGACACGTATGCAAATGTTTTGACATATCATATCGACCCATGTATATATATTATTTGGAACAACCATAGACACTCTATATGCAGTAATGTTGGAGTTAGCTATACAGGGTTGAGGTTGATTCCAAAAATATATATACTTTGAGTTGTGATCTAGTCTGAGACATGTATACACTGGGTCGTGGATTGATTCAAGATAATATATATCGATTTATTTCTGTACATCTAACTGTGGACAACTAGTTGTAGGTTACTAACAAGGACAGCTGACTTAATAAACTTAAAACAGTAAAATGTATTAAAAATGTTGTAAATATATTTTGAACATACTTTGATATATATGTACATATATGTTATAGGTTCGTGAATTGACCAGTGGCCAAGTCTTACTTCCGGACGAAGTAAAAAAATCTGTGAAAGTGAGTTATAGTCCCACTTTTAAAATCTAATATTTTGGGATGAGAATACATGCAGTTTTATAAATGTTTTACGAAATAGACACAAGTAATTGAAACTACATTATATGGGTGAATGATCGAAGCCGAATATGCCCCTTTTGCTTGGTAACCTAAGAATTAGTAAACCGATCTACTAATTGACACGAATCTTAAAGATAGATCTATTAGGCCTAACGAACCCCATCCAAAGTCCCGGATGTTTTAGTACTTCGAATTCGTTTTTATCATGTCCGAAGGATTTCCCGGAATGATAGGTGATATTCTTATATGCATCTTGTTAATGTCAGTTACCAGGTGTTCACCATATGAATGAATTTTATCTTAATGTATGGGATGTATATTGAAATATGAAAGCTTGTGGTCTATTATTATGATTTGATAATATATAGGTTAAACCTATAACTCACCAACATTTTTGTTGACGTTTTAAGCATGTTTATTCTCAGGTGATTATTAAGAGCTTCCGCTGTTGCATACTAAAATAAGGACAAGATTTGGAGTCCATGCTTGTATGATATTATGTAAAAACTGCATTCAAGAAACTTATTTTTGATGTAATATATTCTTATTGTAAACCATTATGTAATGGTCGTGTGTAAACGGTATATTTTAGATTATCATTATTTGATAATCTACGTAATGCTTTTTAAACCTTTATCGATAAAATAAAGGCTATGGTTGTTTTAAAAAATGAATGCAGTCTTTGAAAAACGTCTCATGTAGAGGTCAAAATATCGCGACGAAATCAATTAATATGGAACGTTTATAATCAATATGAATGGGACATTTCACTAATATACATTTAGTACCACAAAAAAGGGTCATAATATAACTATATGTTAACTTAGTACCACAAAAAAGCGTCCTAACAAGTCATAGGAGTTTCGAATATCCGGTTCGGGTATTCGAGTCCATTTCGGATTTTGGGCCAGGTTATGGTAATTGGGCCTTTCCAGGCTAGTTCAGATAATTGGACCTTTTGGGCCAGTTTATGGTAATTGGGCCTTTCCATGTCAGTTAAGATAATTGGGCCTTTTGGGCCAGGTTATGGTAATTGGGCCTTTCCATGCCAGTTAAGATAATTAGGCCTTTTGGGCCAGGTTATGCTAATTGGGCATGTCGCCACGTTTAAGCTTACTAGGCCTTTCGGGCCTGCTTCAGCTATTTGGGCCTTTTGGGCCATGTTCGGATCCAGTTTTCTTTTGATTGCATCAATTTATTATTCATTACAATTACAATAATTTAAATTTTTTTAATTACAAAACAAATATTAAATATAAAATATAATTTTGATCAGCACATTAAAGTTACAATCATATTGTTTCAATCAAAATATAATCACCATAGGAAAATGTTTAATATCAACGGATCATTGTCTCAAACACACGAACACATACATCAACAAATTATCTCAAACACACAAACATTCATTAATAAACCGGCCAACATTAACAAATACAAAAAGTCTTCAAGCTGCCACCATCCATCTTGATTAATCACCACGTACCAACTAGAAATTAAATCATCTATGTATAAGCATAAATGTGCACATTATAAAAACTAATCTTAATTATTACAACTATAACAAGGACATACCTCGATTAACTTAGCAGGCCAAGCAATAGACGTACCAGTGACATTCTGAAGGCATATCAAATGATCAAATGGCCTAAACAAAGCTTCATCTTTTTTTATGGCCGAACCTCGACCTCACACCAATAATGTCCAGTTTCTGTCCCCAAAACAACCGTACTTGGTTCCATGCTCTTCAACCATCCTCTTGCTACGTTCTCGAAGTTAATGCTTTTTATATAAACTTCCTTTCCGACCTAAAATTAAGTTGTCAAAAAAACATTTATGAACGCTAAAAGGGTAGAAAAAACAGTAAGCTATTAAATTGAAACATACCCTTAAACGTCGAACACCCGAACCATTATCATGAACACGCGAACCATCAGTCTGAACACCCGGACCATTATTCTTCTCCACTAGGGCTTTTAACCTTGCATTTTCATCTTCAAGTTTTGCATTTTTAGACATCAGATGAGCATTTTCTTTGTTAAGAGCTAATCGACTAGGTCCTGCACCCCACAAATGATTGGCGCGAACACCAAGTCCATACATTTTTGCAGTACCATTTTTAGCTGTACCCATTATCGTGGCAAAAACATCATCTGGTCCAGGTGCATCAGTTGCACCATCACCGAGTTTCTCAGTAAGTTTTTTCATTTTTTCCTGCATAAAAGAGATTGTAAATCGTTGATATTTTATTCAATAATATGACCGGTATATATACAGAGATGGCATCGATATACATGAAAAATTGCCAACTAATTTGTGAGCTATACAAAGCATAACTATCACATAATAATACACAGCTATACAATCAAATATATCCTATAAATAGATGATTTGGTTAGTTAGGATTGTGTTGACTTATAATTCTACGCTGATATTCGATATATGAAATGCTATAGCCCAATCACAGTATATGCAATGCTTACCATAAGTGTCAACTACAACTAATTAAATTAAAGATATGGTTAATAGATATTTTCTTTTATCTCCGACCTAAAAGTATACTTCAAATGATATCATGTGTAGGATATATTTGATCTACTTTTGTAAAATTACTTACAAAGGCACAAGCAGCTTCACTTTCACCAATTCCATTTGAATAACATTCCTTAAACATATCCACCCTAGTTGGTTCTCTTCCCAAACTCACCTACAATGAGTAAAACTGAGGTAACTATTAACGATGTATATTCAAAAGCTATACTATATAAATAATTCCCCCATGATATATTACCTTCAGTTCTTCACGAATTCTTGCAAAACTTTTTTTTCCCGTCAATTGTGACAACTTCTTTTTAGCCCTATTGGCTTTGTTTCTTTCGGTCATCTACTGAACAAGAAAAGAGTGGTCAGTATTCCAGGAGATCAAATCATGATGAAGTAACTGTTGTTAGCCCTATTGGCTTTATTCTTTCTTCATTAAGGATCTCCCATTGAGTGCTACATATGCTATGTTACGTTTGGTAGTCCAGGCCCATGTACAATGGCTACTAGTTACAAGAGGCAAACGTGTAAAATATAGCTAAGAAAAGTCAAAGATTTGGTATACGTCAACTAACCATTGAACATCTATCTTATTCTTATTGTTTAGCCACGATCGTTAGTCTATCTACATGAAAGTGTAAGAATATATCACACCATCACATTATCTCTGGTCCAATATTCAAGAAGACTTCTCCAGTGTCTTTTGGTTAGTTCTAGAGGTGGTGACTTTAATTGAGCCTCCATTGGTTTAGACGGGTCAAAGAAACAGTCCTTAACTCTCGCCCTCCAATTTTTTCATCTTGCGCCCATATGATTGGAGTATCCAAGAATCAGCAGTTGGTGGAATATCAAACTTTGTCTACAAATTATTAAAAGAAAAAACATATATATCACATGAGAACAAAAAAAACTTATTATCACACAGATTTTAAAATATGTACCCTTAAGAACTTCAGCAACTTATTCTTTTTTTCGGGTTTAACTTTGTTCCACAGTCTATAAATTGGACAATACTGGTAACTCCGTGATAAGTGACCAAGAAAATGGGTAAATTTACTACTGTTTGCACCAATTGGCTGTCCATGTTCATTAACAACAAGGAATTCGAATAGATGACTTTTGTTTCCAAATTTGCCGCATAAGAGTAGCTCCTCTCGGTCTATCAACCTAATTATCTACAAAATATGTGCACTTGATTTACAACTGATATACTAAACAAGAAACAATATAAATCAAATAAACAAACCAAATTAGGACTTCTTTTAGTGGTTCTATCCTTAAAAATAATTATATTAGGACCCTTTATATGGTACTAAAGTAAAATATGTGTATATTAGGACTTTTTCCTTTGGTACCAAACTAGTGTATCGTTAGATTAGAACTTTGTTTATTGGTACTAATGTACTATTTTTTTACAATAGGACCATTTTTTTGGTCTTTACATATTATAAATTTTTATTATGACACTTTTTTTGGTACTTATATCATATATTTTCACTTTTTGGGATACCTTGTGTATGTCTCATTTTCAAAAAGTGACTCCTAATATGTATTTTAAGGACCTTTCTTTGTGGTTGTTAATTATATTATAGGACCTGATCATTAATTTCATAATCTTATGACCTTTTAGGACACTTTTTAATTTCAATACTTTATACGAACGCGTTAGATACAACCCCCATTGGTAGGTCCTATCAAGCCCAAAGGTCCTATAAAGTGGCTTTATATGACCAAATTGGGGGTTCTATAGGAGCATTTTTCTTGTAGTGTTGTTGTAGTTCAGTTTGTTGACAATGCTCTTCAAGATCTTCAAAATAGCTTGTGTAATCATCGTGTTCTTTAGTTGGTCGTTGTGCTTCATCCTCGAGCTCTGTATCTTCATCTCTAAGACCAGCACCTATACCTTCTTCATGGCTGACACTAACTCGTTGAACTTTACTTTTATTTACCCTCGGCCTCGAATCACTTACATAGCCCTTTTGCAGCTTGGATTTTGAGGATAATTCTTTGGAGACATGAGAATTAACACTAACTCGTTTTCTCAAGGTATTGGGTACAACGAACCGTCGTTTGTTATTACTTTTATTATTGGTTGTTTGACTTGTAGCAGTAGCCTCAACCTGTTGAGAGGATCTAAGGGAAGTCTTTTTTATTCCTTCAATTGCCATAATCTACAAGAATGTAAAGAACAATAATGAGCAATTATATCAATTAACGCAACAGAGTTATAAACAATTTTATATACGGAGTAGTTAAGAACAATTAAAATTACAGAATCGTTAATAACATACAAGAAAATCAAACACTAATAATCCATTTTCGTGAAAAAGAGAGATACCTGTGTTCTTGTGAAAAAAGATATACCAGCGGAGCTCTTTGAATTGGTGAAAAAAGAGATACGTGAGTTGTTCAGAAACTTTTTAACTAACCCCAATTTGATTTGGCGCACACACTAGTTTTGATCCATCCACACCAAAACAATCTAAATTACCTTTTTTACCATGGTAAATAATATATTGATTTCATAGTAGTTTAAGGGTAAAATAGGAAGTTAGTATTATTATAGAGTGGATGGATAAAATGCTAGTGTGGAAAGATCACCTCCCAAATTTTGGAGGTGATGTTTGAATGTACTCAAAATTTGGGAGGTGATATTTGAATTTACCCAAATTTTTTGAATAAAAAAATTGGATCAGGTTCAACATTTGGGTCTGAAATCCGTGATATTTGGCGGTATCTTTTAAGAGGGTAAGTTTTGGTGAAAATTAATTGAGGAGAACTTCTCTATCTAGCTATTACTGGTAATTAATTTATAAACTTTATAGAAAAAATGTACACGAAATTAATTCAATTAGTCATAAAATGTACTTTTTTAAAAATATATCATAATTGATCGTAATTTAACATCGTTTATCATTTGTGTTAATCTATTTAACGTACGTACTGTGCATTAAACCCTAAACACTAAGACTTTATTGTGCCGTTGGTCCCTCCATTATACACCAAATAGTGAACAGCGCCCCTTTCGTTTTTTTCTGCTTACAACATCCCTCCATTTTACAAATTTGTGTTTCAGTGTCCCTCCGTCTAACCTCCGTTAAATAAGTCCGTTAAGTCATGACATGTGCCTCAGATTGAGGGTAGAATCATCTTTTTAACCTTTTTGCCTGAATTTCATCTTCTTCGCTAAAACCTGATGAACCCTAATATAATTAACAATTTTAATTTTAAGAAATTGGAGCTTCAATTCGATTGAAATAGCATCCTTATGCATCGATTAAGGCTTTTTGTGAAGCATTTCTATTCAAAACAGCATCTTCGTGAAAAATTCGATGAACGAGTTCTTCATTCGATCTTAAAACTTGAAATCACTCAATGACAATTGAATGATTTTTAGAATATGGTTTCTTCACAAAAGTTGTAGCAAATCTACTACTGAACGCTCGAAAATCATTAATAGATCCTAAAACAAAACATCCAATTCAAATTTAAACAAAATCAATTCGGTTAACTTTTTACTCAGAAGTTTGACTTCAAAATTCGATCTCGATACTTCGAATTAGGATATGAAAATTAACAGATAGTTTCACGAGATGATTTGAAAGGGATATGCAATTTTACTTTTCTGATAATGATCCTCGAATGATTCCGAGACCAAAATAGATTGTGTTTTCGAACAAAAACAAACACGAGATGAGGATCTATGAACCTGTACTTGTAAGCTTATTCTGATGATTGATGATGATCCCGCCCTACTTTGTAGTTGATAATGGATGGTATAGGAAGAAGATGGTATTGAAAATGACAGACGAGTTTCTCAAGTAAACTTGGATCACTGAAAAGTTTTATGAGCAGGTTAGTGTCAATTAGATTTCCCTGAGTAGTGTTTGACATGGTCGTGTTTAAAGCAGAATAGGCAGCACTTACTACATCTGGTAATTTGTAACATATAATTCAATTGAAGTTTCACTTGAGATTAGACTTGGTAATTTGAAGTTTTCAATTTTGGGTTTTCAATTTAGGTTTCTGCAATTTAAATTTTTATTTAGGGTTTGTTGAAGATTCAGATGAAAAGAAGGTAAAATGTGATGACCCGTCATTCATTAATTTCATAGTGAGGTTTTGACCTCTATATGATACGTTTTGTAAACATTGCATTCTTTTGAAAAGGTACACCATAAATGAATATATAAATCCAAGATTTTTGACGTCTGATGATTTCTACGTATAGACAATCAACGTATATAATAGTTTCTAACAATGCATCCGTTGACAATACAGTCAAATAAGATACATGGTGATGATTTTGTGAATGCAAAGTTTTCTCGATAAAGCATGTATGACTCCATGCACATAGCTTATATAACGTATAAGCAAACTGAAATGTCCCGTTCATATTGATTATAAACGTTTCATATTAATTGATTTCGTTGCGAGGTTTTGACCTCTATATGAGACGTTTTTCAAAGACTGCATTCATTTTTAAAACAACCATAACCTTTATTTTATCAATAAAGGTTTTAAAAGCATTAAGTAGATTATCAAATAATGATAATCTAAAATATACTGTTTACACATGACCATTACATAATGGTTTACAATAGAAATATATTACATCGACATATGTTTCTTGAATGCAGTTTTTACACAATATCATACAAACATGGACTCCAAATCTTGTCCTTATTTTAGTATGCAACAGCGGAAGCTCTTAGTGTTCACCTGAGGATAAACATGCTTTAAACGTCAACAAAAATGTTGGTGAGTTATAGGTTTAACCTATATATATCAAATCGTAACAATAGACCACAAGATTTCATATTTCAATACACATCCCATACATAGAGATAAAAATCATTCATATGGTGAACACCTGGTAACCGACATTAACAAGATGCATATATAAGAATATCCCCATCATTCCGGGACACCCTTCGGATATGATATAAATTTCGAAGTACTAAAGCATCCGGTACTTTGGATGGGGTTTGTTAGGCCCAATAGATTTATCTTTAGGATTCGCGTCAATTAGGGTATCTGTTCCCTAATTCTTAGATTACCAGACTTAATAAAAAGGGGCATATTCGATTTTGATAATTCAACCATAGAATGTAGTTTCACGTACTTGTGTCTATTCTGTAAATCATTTATAAAACCTGCATGTATTCTCATCCCAAAAATATTAGATTTTAAAAGTGGGACTATAACTCACTTTCACAGATATTTCCTTCCTCGGAAATAAGACTTGGCCACGGATCGATTCACCAACCTATACAAATATGTACATATATATCAAAGTATGATCAAAATATAATTACAACCATTTTTATTATGTTTTAAAGATTTGAGTGTATTAAGTTAACTGTCCTCGTTAATAACCTACAACTAGTTGTCCATAGTTAGATGTACAGAAATAAATCGATATATATTATCTTGGATCAATCCACGACCTAGTGTATACACGTCTCAGGCTAGATCACAACTCAAAGTATATATATTTTTGGAATCAACCTCAACCCTGTATAGCTAACTCCAACATTACTGCATATAGAGTGTCTATGGTTGTTCCAAATAATATATATACATGGGTCGACATGATATCTCAAAACATTTTCATACGTGTCTATGGTATCCCAAGATTACATAATATATTTGAATATATGTATAATACAATGTAAGTTAGCTAGGATATGATTTGTATAGATTTGTTAAACATTTCCCGTAGCTAAAAAAGATCAAAAATATCCAATCTTGTTTTACCCATAACTTCTTCATTTTAAATCCATTTTGAGTGAATCAAATTGCTATGATTTCATATTGAACTCTAATTTAAGAATCCAAACAGCAAAAGTATAGGTTTATAGTCAGAAATTTAAGTTACATGTCAATTACTAAAGAGGTAGTCATTTTCGTCGAAAGAACGACATCTTGATGACATTTTGAAAAACATACTTTCACTTTGAGTTTAACCAAGATTTTTGGATATAGTTTCATGTTCATATGAAAAATCATTTTCCCAGAAGAACAACTTTTAAATCAAAGTTTATCATAGTTTTTAATTATCCAAACCAAAACTGCCCCCGGTTTCACTACGACGGCGTATATCCGATTTTATGGTGTTCATCGTGTTTCCAGGTTTTAAATCATTAAGTTAGCATATCATATAGATATAGAACATGTGTTTAGTTGATTTTAAAAGTCAATTTAGAAGGATTAACTTTTGTTTGCGAACAAGTTTAGAATTAACTAAACTATGTTCTAGTGATTACAAGTTTAAACCTTCGAATAAGATAGCTTTATATGTATGAATTGAATGATGTTATGAACATCATTACTACCTCAAATTTTCTGGATAAAACTACTGGAAATGAGAAAAATGGATAAAGCTTCAAAGGATCCTTGGATGGCTTGAAAGTTCTTGAAGCAGAATCATGACACGAAAACAGTTCAAGTAAGATTTTCACTCGAAATAAGATTGTTATAGTTGTAGAAATTGAATCAAAGTTTGAATATGAATATTACCTTGAATTAGAAAGATAACCTACTGTAAATAACAAAGGTTCCTTGATCTTAGATGATTACTTGGAATGGATTAGAAAGCTTGGAAGTAGACTTGCAAACTTGGAAGTATTCTTGATTTTTACGAAACTATACTTATGGAATTTATGAAGAACACTTAGAACTTGAAGATGGAACTTGAGAAAGATCAATTAGATGAATAAAATTGAAGAATGAAAGTGTTTGTAGGTGTTTTTGGTCATTGGTATATGGATTAGATATAAAGGATATGTAATTTTGTTTTCATGTAAATAAGTCATGAATGATTACTAATATTTTTGTAATTTTATGAGATATTTCATGCTAGTTGCCAAATGATGGTTCCTACATGTGTTAGGTGACTCACATGGGCTACTAAGAGCTGATCATTGGAGTGTATATACCAATAGTACATACATCTAAAAGCTGTGTATTGTACGAGTACGAATACGGGTGCATACGAGTAGAATTGTTGATGAAACTGAACGAGGATGTAATTGTAAGAATTTTTGTTAAGTAGAAGTACTTTGATATGTGTCTTGAAGTCTTTAAAAAGTGTAAGAATACATATCAAAACACAACATGTATATACATTCTAATGGAGTCATTAATTCTTCGTTAGTCGTTACATGTAAGTGTTGTTTTGAAACCTTTAAGTTAACGATCTCAATTAATGTTGTTAACCCAATGTTTATATCAAATGAGATGTTAAATTGTTATGTTATCATGATATTATGATGTATGAATATCTCTTAATATGATATATACATTAAAATATCGTTACAACGATAATCATTACATATAAGTCTCGTTTCGTAATTCTTGAGTTAGTAGTCTTGTTTTTACATATGTAGTTCATTGTTAACACACTTAATGATATATTTAAATATCATTTTATCATGTTAAATATAATGTATCAATATCTTAATATGATACATATGTATTTAGTAGACGTTATCATAACGATAATCATTATATATATCATTTCGAGTTTCTTAACTTAGTAATCTCATTTCTTATGTATATCACACATTGTTAATATACTTAGTGAGATACTTACTCATCATAATCTCATGTCAACCATATATATATATATATATATATATATATATATATATATATATATATATATATATATGTCTATATATACCACAACATGTAGTTTTTACAAATGTGTAACGTTCGTGAATCGCCGGTCAACTTGAGTGATCAATTGTCTATATGAAACTTATTTCATTTAATCAAGTCTTAACAAGTTTGATTGCTTAACACGTTGGAAACATTTAGTCATGTAAATATCAATCTCAATTAATATATATAAACATGGAAAAGTTCGGGTCACTACAATACCTACCCGTTAAATAAATTTCGTCCCGAAATTTTAAGCTGTTGAAGGTGTTGACGAATCTTCTGAAAATAGATGCGGGTATTTCTTCTTCATCTGATCTTCATGCTCCCAGGTGAACTCGGGTCCTCTACGAGTATTCCATTGAACCTTAACAATCGGTATCTTATTTTGCTTAAGTCTCTTAACCTCACGATCCATTATTTCGACGGGTTCTTCAATGAATTGAAGTTTTTCATTGATTTGGATTTCGTCCAACGGAATAGTGAGATCTTCTTTAGCAAAACATTTCTTCAAATTCGAGACGTGGAAAGTGTTATGTATAGCTACGAGTTGTTGAGGTAGCTTCAGTTGGTAAGCTACTGGTCCGACACGATCTATAATCTTAAATGGTCCAATGTACCTTGGATTTAGTTTCCCCCATTTACCAAATCGAACAACGCCTTTCCAAGATGAAACCTTAAGCATGACCATTTCTCCAATTTCAAACTCTATATCTTTTCTTTTACTGTCCGCCTAGCACTTTTGTCGACTCTGGGCGGTTTTCAATCGTTGTTGAATTTGGATGATTTTCTCGGTAGTTTCTTGTATTATCTCTGGACCCGTAATCTGTCTATCCCCCACTTCATTTCAACAAATCGGAGACCTGCATTTTCACCATAAAGTGCCTCAAACGGCGCCATCTCAATACTAGAATGATAACTGTTGTTGTAGGAAAATTCTGCTAACGGTAGGTGTCGATCCAAACTGTTTCCAAAATTAATAACACATGCTCGTAGCATGTCTTCAAGCGTTTGTATCATACTTTCACTCTGCCCATCAGTTTGTGGATGATAGACAGTACTCATGTCTAGACGAGTCCCCAATGCTTGTTGCAACGTCTGCCAGAACCTTGAAACAAATCTACCATCCCTATCAGAGATAATAGAGGCGGGTATTCCATGTCTGGAGACAACCTCCTTCAAATACAATCGCGACAACTTCTCCATTTTGTCATCTTCTCTCATTGGCAGGAAGTGTGCTGACTTGGTGAGACGATCAACTATTACCCAAATAGTATCATAACCACTTGCAGTCCTTGGCAATTTAGTAATAAAATCCATGGTAATGTTTTCCCATTTCCATTCCGGGATTTCAGGTTGTTGTAGTAGACCTGATGGTTTCTGATGTTAAGCTTTGACCTTAGAACACGTCAAACATTCTCCTACATATTTAGCAATATCAGCTTTCATACCCGGCCACCAAAAGTGTTTCTTGAGATCTTTATACATCTTCCCCGCTCCGGGATGTATTGAATATCTGGTTTTATATGCTTCCTTAAGTACCATTTCTCTCACATCTCCAAACCTTGATACCCAAATTCTATCAGCCCCATATCGGGTTCCGTCTTCCCAAATATTAAGATGTTTCTCTGATCCTTTGGGTATCTCATTCTTCAACTTTCCTTCTTTTACAACCCCCTGTTGCGCCTCCTTTATTTGAGTAGTAAGGTTAGTACGAATAATTATATTCATAGCTTTTACCCGTATAGGTTCTCTGTCCTTTCTACTCAAAGCGTCAGCTACCACATTTGCCTTCCCCGGGTTGTATCGAATCTCAAAATCACAATCATTCAATAGTTCAATCCACTTGCGTTGTCTCATATTCAGTTGCTTCTGATTAAATATATGCTGGAGACTTTTGTGGTCAGTATATATAATACTTTTGACCCCATATAAATAATGCCTCCAAGTCTTTAATACAAAAACAATAGCACCCAATTCCAAATCGTGAGTCGTATAAATTAGTTCGTGAATCTTCAATTGTCTAGACGCATAAGCAATCACCTTCGTTTGTTGCATTAATACACAACCGAGACCTTGCTTTGATGCGTCACAATAAATCACAAAATCATCATTCCCTTTAGGCAATGACAATATAGGTGCTGCAGTTAACTTTTTCTTCAATAATTGAAATGCCTTCTCTTGTTCATCCTTCCATTCAAATTTCTTCCCTTTATGTGTTAATGCAGTCAAAGGTTTTGCTATTTTGAAGAAATCTTGGATGAATCTTCTGTAGTAACCAGCCAATCCTAAAAATTGACGTATATGCTTTGGAGTTTTTGGGGTTTCCCACTTTTCAACGGTTTCGATCTTTGCCGGGTCCACCTGGATACCTTCTTTGTTCACTATGTGACCGAGGAATTGAACTTCTTCCAATCAAAATGCACACTTTGAAAACTTAGCGCACAGTTTTTCTTTCCTCAATACTTCTAGCACTTTTCTCAAATGTTCTTCGTGCTCTTGATCATTCTTTGAGTAAATAAGTATGTCATCGATGAAAATAATGACAAACTTGTCAAGATATGGCCCACACACTCGGTTCATAAGGTCCATGAACACAGCTGGTGCGTTAATCAATCCAAACGGCATAACCATAAACTCGTAATGACCATAACGCGTCCTAAAAGCAGTTTTTGGATATCATCCTCCTTTACTCGCATTTGATGATATCCAGAACGTAAATCGATTTTCGAATAAACCGATGAGCCTTGTAGTTGATCAAATAAGTCGTCAATTCTCGGCAGTGGATAACAGTTTTTGATGGTAAGTTTATTCAACTCTCTGTAGTCAATACACAACCTAAATGTATCATCCTTCTTCTTGACAAACAAAACGGGAGCTCCCCATGGTGATGTGCTTGGTCGAATGAAACCACGTTCTAATAGTTCTTGCAGTTGGATTTGCAGTTCTTTCATCTTGCTGGGTGCGAGTCTGTAAGGAGCACGAGCTATTGGTGCAGCTCCTGGTACAAGATCTATTTGAAATTCAACAGATCGATGTGGAGGTAGTCCCGGTAATTCTTTCGAAAATACATCGGGAAATTCTTTTGCGACGGGAACATCATTGATGCTCTTTTCTTCAGTTTGTACTTTCTCGACGTGTGCTAGAACAGCATAGAAACCTTTTCTTATTAGTTTTTGTGCCTTCAAATTACTAATAAGATGTAGCTTCGTGTTGCCCTTTTCTCCGTACACCATTAAGGGTTCTCCTTCTTCTCGTACAATGCGAATTGCATTTTTGTAACATACGATCTCTGCTTTCATCTCCTTCAGCCAGTCCATGCCAACTATTACATCAAAACTCCCTAACTCTACTGGTATCAAATCAATCTTAAATATTTCGCTAACCAGTTTAATTTCTCGATTCCGACATATTTTATCTGCCGAAATTAATTTACCGTTTGCTAATTCGAGTAAAAATTTATTATTCATAGGCGTTAATGGACCACTTAATTTAGCACAAAAATCTCTACTCATATAACTTCTATCCGCACCCGAATCAAATAAAACATAAGCAGGTTTTTCATCGATAAGAAACGTACCCGTAACAAGCTCCGGGTCTTCCTGCGCTTCTTCCGCATTAATGTTAAAAACTCTCCCGCGGCTTTGCCCATTATTATTTCCCTGGTTTGGACACGCAGTTTTGTAGTGGCCCTTCTTCCCGCATCCAAAATAAATAATGTGGGCATTACTTGTTCCTTTACCCGATGGTCCATAAATTTCACACTTCGTTGTATCATGACCCTTTCTATTACATTTAGTACATGTTGCTGGACAAAAACTAGTTGGATGGTACCCTTCACACCTCAGACACGGAATTTTCTGATTTTGATTACCAGTGTTGTTATTGAGATTGTTGTTGGGATTTTTGTTGTTGCGGTTGGTATTATTGTTGTGACGACCCGAGAATTTCCGACTAAATTTAAACTTAATCTTTATATTAATTTGACACGATAAGCAAAATCCGTAATGTTGATGTTTCAAAAACTTTGAATTGTGTTCATGTAATCAATTACCCTTCGACTATTCCCGACGATTCACGAACAACTATATAAATAGATGCATATAGATATTATTGAAATAATATATGATTAAACTGTTAGAATTAAATAAGTAAAATAATATACGATGTAATGGAAACTATATTTATAAATATATAGATATATATAATTATGTATATAAATATTACTTGTAAATATATAAAGTTATATTAAATCTATTTGTTTAAAAACATATAATATATTTGTTTTAGTAATTAAACTTGCTATTTTAAAAACTGTTTATATATAGAATGTGAATATATTAAAAATAGATGATTTCGAGCTTAATTAGTAAACGTCAGTAACACTCGGTTGACGTTTTGTTAGTTTTAATATAGATATAGTACATGTTCATGAAGGATTGAAATAAAAGTTGAACTGTAAATTGATTGCGAAGATCTTAGATTTGTTAAATATATTTTTACCTTTTTAAGTTTGAATATTAGTACTCCGTACATATAAATTGGAACAGAAAATAAATAATTATCGAACCTTTTTTACCAGGTTTCAAACAGTTAATGAGTGAAATAATTAAATACATTTAATCTAAAAATTTGGGATTTTTAGGAACACTTTTATCCGTAACTGTTTAGCAATGTACACACCCCGTGAAAACTGTCGGTGTGACGACCCGGAAATTTCCGACCAAATTTAAACTTTAATCTTTATATTATTCCAACACGATAAGCAAAGTTTGTTAAGTTAAATCTCAAGAATTTTAAACTGTGTTCATACATTCATTATAAGCTCTACCAAATTTCGACGATTCACGAACCGTTATATATAAATAGATATGTATATGTATATATATATTATAACTTGAGAATATTAATAAAATATTAAACGTATAATACTTTACACGAACGTATTTGTTTCAATATGATTTTCGACAAAAAAAAATATATTAAATGATTGAATTATCAGAAACATTGAATTATGATTACAAGTCTCTGTTGAGAGGTCCACTATGATTTGAGAAAATCTTTTCCTCTTAACGATATTCAGAATAATTTGTAAAGCTATTTATAAATAAAAACAAAAAGTGTCATTTACGAAAGTTAGATAAAAGTTAGTGGAGAATTGGTTTCCATAATATTCTATTAATCTATTTTCAAACGTACAAAGACGTTTTCAGTTTAAAAAAGAACTTTATTATTAAAACGTATATAACTTTTATAAATATCTAGAATCACTTTTGACAACTCATTACTTAACCAGTATAATAAATATAATGATATTTATATTTTATTTCATTAAATATATATAACGATTTAAATTAATATTATATATATTTATACGCGTATTATACATACATAGTTTTTTATACTTTTACTATACTTTAACTTTACCTTTACTTTACTTTTACTTTACTTTAACTTTAATAATTCACTTTAATAATTCATACTTTAATAATTCACTTTAATAATTCATACTTTAATAATTCACTTTAATAATTCATACTTTAATAATTCACTTTAATAATTCATACTTTAATAATTCACTTTAATAATTCATACTTTAATAATTCACTTTAATAATTCATACTTTAATAATTCACTTTAATAATTCATACTTTAATAATTCAAAAATCTATTATAAATAGAATTCAATAGGTTTCATTATTTCATAGAAACTTGAAAATATATTTCTCTAAACTCTCTCAATCGATTTATATATATATATATATATATATATATATATATATATATATATATATATATATATATATATATATATATATATATATATATTTACTCTATATTATTTCAAGATATTATTAGTATACATAAAATATTATGACGGAGTGCTGTCCGAGTGATTTCAAAATAGTTTTTTTGAATGATTCGAAGCTAAGGAAATTATGGATTATAGCTATGGAGGTGATGGGTATGGTTCATGGGTATGCTCGTGAGGTCAATCTAGTATTTATCATCTCCGTTGCGTCTACGTACTTTCCTGCAATATTGAATCTCAATATTGATACGTTCGTGAATCCGAGGCCAACCTTGCACTTGTTAAATGACGTTATATGTATTTTTACTACGAAATACAGTATTGTGAGTTTCATTTGCTCCCTTTTATATATATTTTTGGGACTGAGAATACATGCGCTGTTTTTATAAATGTTTTACGAAATAGGCACAAGTACTAAAACTAATTCTACGTGGGTTTAAACCAGAAATATACCCTTAGCTTGGTAACATTAAACTACTTGTCTATTTACGGTAGGCGCGAATCCTAAAGATAGATCTATTGGGCCTGACAAACCCCATCCTGACTATGGGATGCTTTAGTACTTCGAGGTTATTTTAAACACACCTGATCTGGTGTACTTCAGCGGGTAAAACATGAATGTTAAGGCTTGTTACCGGGTGCCTACAACTTATAGAATACTTTTATACACTTGCGAGTGTACATATATTTATAAACGGAAATCTTGTGGTCTATTAATATGTTGAAATGATTGTTATGATAAACCTATGAACTCACCAACCTTTTGGTTGACACTTTAAAGCATGTTTATTCTCAGGTATTAAAGAAATCTTCTGCTGTGCATTAGCTCATTTTAAGGATATTACTTGGAGTCATTCATGGCATATTTTGAAAGACGTTGCATTCGAGTCATTGAGTTCATCAAGATTATTATTAAGCCAATTATATTTGGATGTATTATGAAATGGTGTGAATGCCGTCAACTTTCGTTGTAAAGAAAGTTTGTCTTTTAAAAACGAATGCAATGTTTGTAAAATGTATCATATAGAGGTCAAATACCTCGCGATGTAATCAACTATTGTGAATCGTTTATAATGTATATGAACGGGTCCTTTCAGTTGGTATCAGAGCGGTGGTCTTAGCGAACCAGGTCTGCATTAGTGTGCCTAACTGATAGTCGTTAGGATGCATTAGTGAGTCTGGACTTCGACCGTGTCTGCATTTCAAAAGTTTTGCTCATCATTCTTGTCAGAAATTACCTGCTTATCATTCTTAGTCTAGACATATCTTATTACATTGATTGCATGAATAGTGTATAGATAAAATTCATATCTTAGCGTATCTGCTAATTCATATCTTAGCGTATCTGTTACTGTAAACTTTGCCTGACATATTCCGTAAATTCCTCCGTAATCTACGAAACCTTTTGCTCTATATAATTAGAATACCACCCGATAGCCGGAAAATCATTTCATATCGAAAAATTCTTTATTCAATCGTACGAAATGGAATTCGTCATTAGTTCAAGTCCCTCGGATTCCGAAATGGAATCCCACTCAAGTTTCGAAAGCAGTGTGACCGGAATGGATCAACCAATTAGTCATCATCTATTCTGGATGAATTGGGGATGGGTCCGTAGCCTCCTTAATCATTGGAGACAAGAAAAAGGTGATCCTTTCCATCTACCACATTGCCCTCTTGGCGAAGAACCTGAAGCACTTACCGGCGAACCTATCCGAAACACCATTTTCTCTCTTATTTCTAGAGTATCTCGTCACGATTACATACTACACCAAATTCTAGATTTTATTTATCCGCTCGTCCGAACCAACCATCACCCCGGTGTAATAGAAGAAGTCAACGAGCTTCGCGCTCGGGTAGTGGCTTTGGTGAATATGGTGCAAAGGTTACAAACACCAGCAGCAGCACCAGCAGCATAAACAGTACCACCATCAGCAACACCAACAGTACCATCACCACCACCAAAAACAACATCCACATCCCACACCGCAACATCACAATCTGTATCTCAAACATCAACGTCATACGCCCTGTAAATATCCAGGAATATCAACAACAACAACGATGAAGTATTAATTCATAAACTTCATTGAAGAGATATCTCTGCGGTAGTTATGTAATCTCCAAAATCTTAGAGATTATTTAATTCTGACCGTAAATCGGATGAGTGAACGGAGATGGTAGAGTAGAAACTTTGATCAAAAATGGTGTACGATTTACAAGCTAGAATTGTTTTACCAACAGCATCAACAGGACCGTAGCATCATCAACACAGTCAGTGCCGTCAGTATCGTCAGAATCAACAGCACCTGTAACATCACAAACTCTGTCAGTTCAAGAATCATTGTGGACATCATTACGAATCAACAACAAATATATTGTATCAACGAGTTATGAAGTATTAACTCATTTCCAATCGAAAGATTTATATGTATATTTTATATGTATAAATTTTTAAACCATAATAAATCTTCCCGTACTAAGCTATTATGTGTGAATCTTAACTACTCAGTTAATTCATATTACAAATATGCAATGATGTACGTCCTTCGTCCGCAACTTAACCATCGTTAATTACAATCTCTGTCTCAATTCAATAAAAAAATCCAATTCATAATAAATCAAGTGTATTATTCGAATATATGTTTGATTTTACACTTTCATCATCGATGTACTCGAAACTTTTCAAATAACATCATTCGTACCTTGCGAAGTTCACAAGAATTTCACGAAAACCAACAAATAACAAAGTAATGATTCATAATTTCAATATTATTGAAGAAATACTTATGCAATTTATAAAATTTTAGGGATTACTCAATTCTAGTTCCAACCATAAAACAAATGAGTTTAATTTAATATTAACTCATTAAATCTATATTACATCTAAAGAAAATATACACATATATTTTCATAAAGACTGTAATAAACTTCTTTTGTACAAAATATTAATTGTGAAAATTTTTTTAACGGGTAGGTAATACCCGAGAGATATATAAATTCACAATTAATATATTACATTTTTCGAAACTGATTCAGCAATCATCAACTATACTCCCTACTTTCACAACAATATCCATTCTTTCATATAAATCAAAACAATCATACTCATTCAAATTCAATTACATATTCTGATTTTGAAATCGCATAATTCAATTCGAAATATAACCAGTATCATCACTCTTAGATTCCTAAATCTTTAAAAGCTATACTTTGATTTCAAAACTGTGTTAGAACATCATATGTATTAACGATTACAATATGTGCTCAAACCCTTCGAAATTCCTGAAGACACTTCAACTAAGGAACAATCGAGATGATGATCCAACCACATGTTACCCACAGTTATACACCTGAAAAAAAAACTCTCAAAACCCAAGTCATAGTTCGACACGTATCCGTGTTAAACCCTTTGGCATTTACTAGCTAAAATAACTTTTCAATTCCGTTTCAAAATAGACAGTTTTGTCACTGCTCCAGCAAGTCATCTTCGACTTCTCAATCAAAACAGTCTTATTATAACCTCGATAGATACGTTGCCCTTTCGCCAATGTTACCGGGGAATCGTTTATAATCACCACATTAGCAATAAACTTACCAACAACTTCATTGATCTTTGACTTTCCAAAAAAAAAAATCATTATAATTATCGAAACCCTATCATATACTCATTCGTACCTTATAACAAGAATTGCCATACCAATTATTGAGAATCAGCAATCAGTATTTTGAAACCTCGTAGCATGTCTACATCAACAATTACATATACACACAACGTCTACCTCCAAGACTTACATTCTTTGAATGAGAAATTTCTGAAAAACACCCTAAACTGCGAACCAGTTCTCGAAATTTTGAAAAATGCTGATGAAGCATCAAAAACTGTAAACGACCTTAACAGTAAAAAGTTGGATGATAAAGGATAGTATATTGGTAAAGCTCAGTAAAAGAGAAGCTTTAGAACTGGAAAACGGATTGAGCAAAGTATGAAGGAGGCTGTGGACAAATCACAAAGGCTGAACCTGCCTTCAAAGAATCCAAATGATTCAGTACTTGCTGAAGTCATTAACGAATACCTTGCCCCTGACTCTAAATCCCTACGAACAATATCCTTCATCATCCTCTGATATTAGATATTCTAAGATATCATCGTATCTTTCATTATAAATATCATCCATACTTCTGAAGATATTTTTATAATTATTCTTATCTGAAATCATTTACCTCTTCGCGCTATCTGTATTATATCATAAAAAAAACTATTTTAGTTTCTAAATTCTAAAACATTCGAGTTTAAAATAGGAATATTCTTGAAGAAGTGTTGGGAGCTGAAGCATGAGTTAGTATAATATAATGACACTTGATCAACGTGATTATATTACAGTAATTCATGCTGAGTTTCTAAATGGAACATGATGATTCACAGATCTTAACGTCATCATGTGCTATGTTACACGACTCTTGTATTCTCTTCGATCTCTAAATATCAAGAAAATATTTCTTGATAATTCGGCCTTTTTCGAGGTATTCTGGTAATTTGACAAGTCAAGATCGTGTCATTACAATTTCCTTCCTAGAACATTAACAATGTTCATTCCGAAATTATATCTGCGAATTCTGGACCATTACAAGCGGTGCTTAATCGCAAGAAGAAGAAACGAAAGGACAAAGCTCCGAACTAGAAATGGGAGTATAAATCATAGCAAATAGAAGAGAGCATTAACTGTGGATGACAATGATTATAGAAGAAGCAAGGACTTTGAAATATAAGGGAAGACATAAAACCAAACAACAACCCAGAAATCACAAACCGTATATATCAATGCATATAGCAATATAAAGACACGGGAGAACTAAAAACACTATAAAACCAAGAGTATAGTAGAAGTAAATAGATTCTTCCGAAGGCAAATGAAAAAGAAGAGCGACAGATATGAAAGTGGGGAGTATATCAAGAATCAGCACTGGATGAAGCATATTGACAAATTCTTTAAAATATGAGTTGAGAAGGTGTGAGTTGTAAGAAAACAAATGAGGTGGATTTATAGTGAAATATCCGACAGAGAAATCAAAATGGATTATCGTATTAATTCGAAGAGGATCATAATTTCCTTAATCGCCGAATAATCAAATCCAATATAGATTACAAAGATTTTCTTTTCGGAGATCAATCGTGATGACGTCAAAAGATACGACGAATCACTATTATCTTATTTCATTCATTTACGATAACTTCACTCACACGCTTCGAGTAATCGAATTATTTTATCCATTCTTCTTGAACATGATAAAACTCTATAATCGTTATAATAACATTCTCATTGTTAGTCATGACGACCTCTATCAAATTTCGGGGACGAAATTTCTTTAACGGGTAGGTACTGTGACGACCCGGAAATTTCCGACCAAATTTAAACTTTAATCTTTATATTATTCCAACACGATAAGCAAAGTTTGTTAAGTTAAATCTCAAGAATTTTAAACTGTGTTCATACATTCATTATAACCTCGATCAAATTTCGATGATTCACGAACCGTTATATATAAATAGATATGTATATGTATATATATATTATAACTTGAGAATATTAATAAAGTATTAAACGTATAATACTTTACACGAACGTATTTGTTTCAATATGATTTTTGACAAAAAAAAAATATTAAATGATTGAATTATCAGAAACATTGAATTATGATTACAAATCTCTGTTGAGAGGTCCACTATGATTTGAGAAAATCTATTCCTCTTAACGATATTCAGAATAATTTGTAAAGCTATTTATAAATAAAAACAAAAAGTGTCATTTACGAAAGTTAGATAAAAGTTAGTGGAGAATTGGTTTCCATAATATTCTATTAATCTATTTTCAAATGTACAAAGACGTTTTCAGTTTAAAAAAGAACTTTATTATTAAAACGTATATAACTTTTATAAATATCTAGAATCACTTTTGACAACTCATTACTTAACCAGTATAATAAATATAACGATATTTATATTTTATTTCATTAAATATATATAACGATTTAAATTAATATTATATATATATTTATACGCGTATTATACATACATAGTTTTTTATACTTTACTATACTTTAACTTTACCTTTACTTTACTTTTACTTTACTTTAACTTTAATAATTCACTTTAATAATTCATACTTTAATAATTCACTTTAATAATTCATACTTTAATAATTCACTTTAATAATTCATACTTTAATAATTCACTTTAATAATTCATACTTTAATAATTCACTTTAATAATTCATACTTTAATAATTCAAAAATCTATTATAAATAGAATTCAATAGGTTTCATTATTTCATAAAAATTTGAAAATATATTTCTCTAAACTCTCTCAATCGATTTATATATATATATATATTTGCTCTGTATTATTTCAAGATATTATTAGTATACATAAAATATTACGACGGAGTGCTGTCCGAGTGATTTCAAAATAGTTTTTTTGAATGATTCGAAGCTAAAGAAATTATGGGTTATAGCTATGGAGGTGATGGGTATGGTTCATGGGTATGCTCGTGAGGTCAATCTAGTATTTATCATCTCTGTTGCGTCTACGTACTTTCCTGCAATATTGAATCTCAATATTGATACGTTCGTGAATCCGAGGCCAACCTTGCACTTGTTAAATGACGTTATATGTATTTTTACTACGAAATACAGTATTGTGAGTTTCATTTGCTCCCTTTTATATATATTTTTGGGACTGGGAATACATGCGCTGTTTTTATAAATGTTTTACGAAATAGGCACAAGTACTAAAACTAATTCTACGTGGGTTTAAACCAGAAATATACCCTTAGCTTGGCAACATTAAACTACTTGTCTATGTACGGTAGGCGCAAATCCTAAAGATAGATCTATTGGGCCTGACAAACCCCATCCTGACTATGGGATGCTTTAGTACTTCGAGGTTATTTTAAACACACCTTGTAACGACCCGCACTTTTTCGATCGTTTTATACTTATAAGATTAATATTTACATAAATTAAACCTTACCAACATGATAAGCAATCCAAATTATTGAGATTTATGTTTCCGAAAAGAGTTTTACACAACGTTTGACCGTCTAGTTTGACCGATGATATCACGAACTATACAATATATGATAATTATACGTTTGTGTATATATATGTATATATACATATTTAACATGATTAATGAATGTTTTAATACCTCATTTTGTATTAATAACAATAAGTTATAAGTATGTTTTGAAACTACTAACTTAAGTTTTCAAAACGATAACCATACGTAACGTTATTTGACATAAATACTTATAATCTATAATGTTTATACATATATCGTATAAGTAATGTATTTAATCACTTTTAAGGACTTAAATACATAAAACCATATAAGTGTATTCACAAAAGATAGCTATATTTGAATCCTCATTCCATTTTTCACAAAATTTCTATACGTATATCTAGAGTATAAGTACTCGTATCATACCTAGCTTCTATACGTATTTACTATTGGTATATACACATCAAATCACCACCAACCAGCCCTTGTTCAATGCCTTATGTATAAGGTAATTGCTTTTGTATGATTGTTTGACAAATACACAAGATTACAAACTAAAATTTTGTCCATGATCACCTTAAAATCATGTTTTTAAGGGAGGTAGGAGTATCATCATTTTGATTCATTTTCACTTCAATTATCTTAGCTAAAACACACACTCTTTCTTAACCTTTAAACTCCATAAACATTCAGCAAAGTTCCATGAAGATCTAGCTTCAAAAACCTTACTTAATCACCATAAGAAAACTCTTACAACAACACTTCAAGAAATCCTTCCAAGAACACAAACTTACTTCCAATCTTTCATCCAATTCCATCACCCTTTTGGTTCTAGCTTTTTACTCCTCTTTTACAGCAACCTTGTCCAAGGAACTTGAGGTAGTAACTATGTTCATAACCTTATTCGATTCATATATATATAGCTATCTTATTTTGTGGTATAAGATTTTAACAACAAGAACATAGTTTGAATATTTTCAAACTTGTTTGCAAACTAAATAGATCCTTCTAACTTAACTTTTAAAATACTTCAAGACCTGTAATATAACTTAAATATATGTTAACTTAACAAGGTATAACTTGGTTTTTCAAAGATTACCTTAAAAACTGTTTTTACGACGTCGGAGTGTAACCGGGGGCTGTTTTGGGTTGGATAATTAAAAACCATCTTAAACTTTGAATTGGAGGTTTATTTTCTGGAAAAATTATTTTTACTATGAATATGATAACACATAAAAATTTCATGATTTAATTCAAAGTATAAGTATTTTTAGAAAAATGGTCATTAAATGATATTTTTGTAACAAAAATGATTAACTTCATAAGTTTCACCAAAGTTTCACCTATGACCTGTAATTTAGAATACAAACTAAGGTATTTACAGTTCATAGTCTTAAAGAGGGACTCGATCCAAGGATATGGCAAGTTGAATCAACAAAAACGGAGTTGTAACGAAGAAACTACGACCAAAACAAAATCGGATATTCAAGACTAGTTTAGCTACGAAAATAATTGGAGAAAATTAAATAAATCATATCTTTTTAAAATAACATGATATTTTATATATATGTACTCATAATTTAATTTTATATGGTTCAGGATCACCCGTAAACAATACGAGAAGATTAATCATAAGATCCCATGATTGTACGCAACACGTCATTTGACAACACCGGTACTTTATGTACGCAACACGTCATTTGACAAAACCGGTACCGTGGGTCAAGATTAATCTCGACCAATACATATACGATGGGGGTTTTATTTATTTCGATGGGAGTTTTATTTATTAAACACCTAAATATGAACCATTAAAATTGAATTACTAACATCGGACTGCTAACTACGGACTAAGAAATTATTAAAACTATTAAAAGTATAATAAGTATATATATGTGACGATTGTTTAAAATGGAAATATATTGATAAACTATATATAGATAGGTTCGTGATATCAACCGGAGACCAAGTCAAAATATATATCTTCAAGGCAAAAGTGAGTATATAGTCCCACTTTTAAACTCTAAATATTTTGGGATGAGAATACATGTATTTTATGTTTTACGATATGGACACAAGTAACTGAAAAATATATTCTACGTTGAGTTGTACCACTGGCATACTTCCCTGTAGCTTGGTAACTATTATTTACAGCGGTATTGTAAACGCGAATCCTGTTGATAGATCTATCGGGCCTGACAACCCCAACCGGACTGGACGACCAGTATTCAACGGTTGCACAGTACTTCGTTTCGTGACTACACTTGGTACGGTGTAGTAAGATTTCATAATAAAGGGAATATGCGACGTGATTAAATGTTAAGTATGGTTATCAAGTGCTCAACCACTTAGAATATTTTTATTAAAATGTTTATATATGAAATCTTGTGGTCTATATATTTATATTGCTGCCGGCATTAAACCTATATCTCATCAACTTTATGTTGACGTTTTAAACATGTCTATTCTCAGGTGATAACTAAAAGCTTCCGCTGCAACATGTTGAATTTAAACAAGATCTTGAGTATGCATATTTGTGTCAAAAATAAAACTGCATATCGGAGGATTTGTAATGTAAAATATGCTAGAAATCGTATTGTTATCATCACATGTAAAGTTTGTAAGTCTAAGATTATCGCTAAACGATAATCATCTTTTTATTTTCTAAAGCTTGTATTAAAATAAGAGTTATGGTTTGTAATGTAAAATAAATGCAGTTGTTCTTTTAAAAATGTCGCATATAGAGGTCAATACCTCGCAATGAAATCATACGTTATCTAACTCGTTCTTATGGTTAAGGACGGGTTATGACATGTGGTATCAGAGCAGTGGTCTTAGCGAACCAGGTTTGCATTAGTGTGTCTAACTGATAAGTCGTTAGGATACATTAGTAAGTCTGGACTTTGACCGGATCTGATTTAACAACCATTGCTTATCATTGTTGGTTAAAATTTATATGTAAATATTATGTAGTACTAATGGGTTAGTTGTTGTGTGATAGATGTCGGGCTCAAAACTTATTATCACATTCAGCGACTCCGAATCAGAATCTTCAGATGGTGTTTCAGTCATTAACCTATCCGATGACGAAAATAATATCTTTGGGGAAGACTCACAAAATCCGGATGAACCAACAATAAAGAACCCGGAAAGTGAACCCGAGGAGGAAAGTGAACCCGAGGAGGAAAGTGAACCAGAGGAGGAAAGTGAACCCGAGGAAGAAATACAAGAAATTACGAATGACAAGTTCGAACTAGGAAAGAAACGAAAGGCTAATGAATTAGAAAATTCAAATCCTGAGTTTAGTAAGGATGATGTGGCACCAACTCCACTAGACACTACCACCCCTATTCCCGCTATTCCTATTCGTTCTATCCCGGCATCCAGTTCTTCAGCCCCACCGCTAAAATATAGGCAGACAGCTAGGATAAGCGTTAGGCCATTCCTTGAACCTAAACGTCCTAGAAAATAGACCAAACGATGCGCTGCCGTATTAAACCATGGGATCATATAATGTTTTGTATAATATTATTAGTGTGGCTTGCTTAATGTTCGATGTAAGATAAGCATATGTAAAATAGTGAAGTGTGAAATGCAATAATTTTCCATGGTTAAGTATTATTTAGATGGTAGTAATTGATTCTGTACTAAGCTATTAAGTATGGACATTAACGGGTAGGTACTACCCTAGATATAATTATAAAACGCTAATAAGAAGAAAAGGCTTTTATAATAATACCTGGTTCATATTATTAATAAGCTATAATGTACTGTAAATATACACTACATCTATAATATTCCATGTGAATAATTATTTTCTTTTCATTCTTATAGAAGAATATGGCGCGATTGAACCAAATGACGGAACAAGAAATCCAGGAACTCATCAATCAGCGAGTGAACAACAGAATGTTATGGGTCGAGGCTGCAAGAGGTGCTGTAGTTAACCCAAATCCTCGTGTGGGGTGCACTTACAAAACTTTTCAAGCTTGCAAGCCTTCATCATTCAGTGGAACAGAAGGACCGATCGGTTTAACCCGGTGGATAGAAAAGATGGAGACTGTGTTTAAAATCAGTGGTTGTGTTGAAAAGGACATGACCAAGTATGCATCGTGCACTTTACAAGATAGTGCACTCACATGGTGGAAAAATTATGTGAAGGCTGTAGGAGGAGATGTAGCTTATGATACTCCTTGGGAAGAATTCAAAACAATGTTAATCAACGAGTATTGTCCAAGGAACGAGGTTAGGAAGTTGGAAGATGAATTACGAAGCCTGAAGGTTGTTGGTACTGAAATCACCAACTATAATCAGCGATTCATGGAATTAGTTTTGCTATGTCCTGAATTGGTTCCAACCGAAGAACGGAAGATTAAAATGTATAAAGATGGTTTGCCCAAAAAGGTCAAGGCAAATGTTACAGCATCGAAACCTAAGACAATTCATGAAGCTATAACCATGGCAAACGAGCTAATGGATCAGGTCATCATGGATAAGAAAGTATCCAATACTGATGTGAAGGTATCAGGTAACAAAAGAAAGTGGAATGGAAATTATGATCGAGTTAACCAACAACAATCTTTTAAGAAACAAGAAATCACGCAAGGTGCGGGTAGTGGTTTAAGCTTTGGTTATAAAGGACAAAATCCTTTATGCAACCGATGCCACAAACATCACTCTGGCTACTGTAATGTGGTATGCAACAAATGTAGTCGAAAGGGTCATCTTGCTGAAGATTGTAGGGCTCTCGTTACAAATACAAATGGTACCAAGACTCCTGCCACCAATGCAAATAGAACTGCTTTGGCTACCATTACTTGTTATGGGTGTGGAAAACAAGGTCACTATAAGAGCCAGTGTCCGAATCCAGAGAAGAATAATGGATCTGCACGTGGAAGAGCATTTGTTATTAATGCTAGAGAGGCGTGTGAAGACCCGGAGCTTGTTACGGGTACGTTTACCATTAATAACTTATCCGCATCTATTATATTTGATACTGGTGCTGATAGAAGTTACGTGTGTAGAGACTTTCACGCTAAATTGAATTGTTCATCATTACCTCTAGATGCTAAGTACATGATTGAGTTAGCTAATGGTAAACTAATTAAAGCCGATAAAATTTGCCGTGATTGTAAAATAAATTTAGCCGGAGAAAAATTTAAGATTGATTTGATACCCGTAGAATTAGGAAGTTTTGATGTGATAGTCGGCATGGACTGGATGTCCAAAATAGGAGCTGAAGTTGTGTGCGCCAAGAAGGCAATTCGCATTTCTCGTAAGGATAAAACGCCAGTAATGATTTATGGAGAGAAGGGTAACTCAAAGCTAAAACTCATTAGTTATTTGAAAGCTCAAAAGTGTTTGAAGAAAGGGTGCTATGCTATCTTAGCACATGTTAATAAAGTCGAAACGAAGGAAAAAGTGAAGAGCATCAATGACGTGCCTGTGGCAAGAGATTTTCCTGAAGTCTTTCCGGAAGAGTTGCCGGGATTACCTCCATTTAGATCTGTAGAATTTCAAATAGATTTAGTACCAGGAGCTGCACCAGTGGCTCGTGCGCCATATAGACTTGCACCGTCCGAATTAAAAGAACTTCAAAGTCAGTTAAAAGAATTACTGGACCGTGGATTCATACGACCAAGCACTTCACCGTGGGGAGCTCCAATTTTATTTGTTAAGAAGAAAGATGGATCTTTTAGGATGTGTATAGATTATCGTGAATTAAATAAGTTAACTATCAAGAATCGGTATCCACTACCGAGAATTGACGACTTATTTGATCAACTGCAAGGATCATGTGTGTACTCAAAAATTGACCTAAGGTCGGGCTATCATCAATTACGTGTCAAAGAAGAAGATATACCGAAAACTGCTTTTCGGACACGTTACGGTCATTACGAATTTTTGGTCATGCCGTTTGGATTGACGAATGCTCCAGCTGTATTCATGGACCTCATGAATCGAGTTTGTAGTCCATATTTAGATAAGTTTGTTATTGTTTTCATTGATGACATTCTTATCTATTCCAAGAGTGAGCAAGAGCATGAGCAGCATTTAATTTTAATATTAGAGTTGTTGAGAAAAGAACAGCTATATGCTAAATTTTCTAAATGTGCTTTCTGGTTGGAAGAAGTGCAATTTCTTGGCCACGTTGTTAGTAGCAAAGGAATTCAGGTTGATCCAGCAAAAATTGAAGCCATTGAAAAATGGGAGACTCCTAGGACACCAATGCAGATACGCCAATTTTTGGGTTTAGCCGGTTATTATAGAAGGTTTATTCAAGATTTTTCCCGAATAGCTAAGCCGTTGACAGCGTTAACGCAAAAAGGGAAGAAATATGAATGGACTTCTGAGCAGGAGAGTGCATTTCAATTACTGAAAAAGAAGTTGACTACGGCGCCTATTTTATCGTTACCAGAAGGGAACGATGATTTTGAAATATATTGTGACGCTTCGCGACAAGGTTTTGGTTGCGTTCTTATGCAACGGAAGAAAGTTATTGCATACGCATCCCAACAATTGAAGATTCACGAGCGGAATTATACGACTCATGATCTAGAACTGGGAGCAGTCGTGTTTGCATTGAAGATATGGAGACACTACTTGTATGGGGTTAAATGCACTGTGTTTACTGATCATAAAAGCCTTCAACATATTTTTGATCAGAAACAGCTGAACATGAGGCAACGTAGGTGGGTCGAGTTAATAAACGACTATGATTGTGAAATTCGTTATCATCCCGGGAAGGCGAACGTGGTGGCCGATGCTTTAAGCAGAAAGGAACGAGAACCAATTCGAGTACGAGCGATGAACATAAAAATTCGCATGAATCTCAACTCACAAATCAAAGAAGTTCAACGAGAAGCACTTACTAAAGAAAATATAGGAAATGAAATAATGAAGAAGTATGAGAAGCAACTCGTTATGCGGGAAGATGGAATTCGATATTTTGCAAATCGTATTTGGGTACCGAAGTTGGGTGGATTAAGGAAGTTGATATTGAACGAGTCACATAAGACAA
This sequence comes from Rutidosis leptorrhynchoides, assembly GCF_046630445.1. NCBI lineage: Eukaryota > Viridiplantae > Streptophyta > Magnoliopsida > Asterales > Asteraceae > Rutidosis > Rutidosis leptorrhynchoides. Next base: position 115,363,121 of record NC_092339.1, on the reverse strand, counting down.
GATATTCGATACATCCTGGAGTTGGAAAGATGTACCAAGATCTTAAGACACATTATTGGTGGCCTAATTTAAAGACAGACGTTGCAACATATGTTGGGGAGTGTTTAACTTGTTCCAAAGTCAAAGCAGAACACCAGAAGCCGTCAGGGTTACTTCAACAACCAGAAATCCCAGAATGGAAATGGGATGGTATTACCATGGATTTCATCACGAAGTTACCAAAGACTGCCTGGGGATACGACACCATTTGGGTGATTGTTGATCGTCTCACCAAGTCTGCACATTTCTTGCCTATAAAGGAAACGGATAGGATGGAGAAACTATTACGATTGTATATAAAGGAAATTGTTTCAAGGCATGGAATACCTATTTCCATTATATCTGATCGTGATAGTAGATTTACCTCAAAGTTCTGGCAATCACTACAGGAGACACTAGGAACTCGTTTGGATGTGAGCACCGCATATCATCCGCAAATCGACGGGCAGAGTGAAAGAACAATTCAGACTCTTGAAGACATGCTCAGGGCATGTGTGATCGATTTTGGAAACGGATGGGATAAATATCTACCATTAGCAGAATTCTCGTATAATAATAGTTATCATGCGAGCATTAAAGCTGCGCCATTCGAAGCATTGTACGGAAGGAAGTGTAGATCTCCTATTTGTTGGAATGAAGTAGGAGATCGACAATTAACTGGTCCCGAGATCATACACGAAACGACTGAGAAGATAGTACAAATCAAGGAGAGATTGAAAACAGCCCGTAGTCGCCAAAAGAGCTACGCCGATGTCCGAAGGAAACCATTAGAGTTTCAGATCGGTGACATGGTTATGCTAAAGGTGTCACCTTGGAAAGGTGTAATACGTTTCGGTAAAAGAGGTAAACTGAACCCAAGATATGTAGGCCCGTTCAAGATCATCGAACGCATTGGACCGGTAGCTTATCGACTCGAGTTACCGCAACAACTCACCGGAGTACATAATACATTTCACGTCTCGAACCTTAAGAAGTGTCTTGCGAAGGAAGATCTCACCATTCCTCTTGAAGAAATCCATGTCGATGAGAAACTACAATTCATCGAAGAACCAATCGAAATCATGGACCGTGAAGTTAAACAGCTCAAGCAGAGCAACATACCGATCGTTAAGGTTCGTTGGAATGCTCGAAGAGGTCCTGAGTTTACTTGGGAACGAGAGGATCATATGAAACAAAAGTATCCACACTTGTTTCTCGATGACGCAAAATAGGTACAATTTTAAAATTTCGGGACGAAATTTATTTAACGGGGAGGTAATGTAACGACCCGCACTTTTTCGATCGTTCTATACTTATAAGATTAATATTTACATAAATTAAACCTTACCAACATGATAAGCAATCCAAATTGTTGAGATTTATGTTTCCGAAAAGAGTTTTACACAACGTTTGACCGTCTAGTTTGACCGATGATATCACGAACTATACAATATATGATAATTATACGTTTGTGTATATATATGTATATATACATATTTAACATGATTAATGAATGTTTTAATACCTCATTTTGTATTAATAACAATAAGTTATAAGTATGTTTTGAAACTACTAACTTAAGTTTTCAAAACGATAACCATACGTAACGTTATTTGACATAAATACTTATAATCTATAATGTTTATACATATATCGTATAAGTAATGTATTTAATCACTTTTAAGGACTTAAATACATAAAACCATATAAGTGTATTCACAAAAGATGGCTATATTTGAATCCTCATTCCATTTTTCACAAAATTTCTATACGTATATCTAGAGTATAAGTACTCGTATCATACCTAGCTTCTATACGTATTTACTATTGGTATATACACATCAAATCACCACCAACCAGCCCTTGTTCAATGCCTTATGTATAAGGTAATTTCTTTTGTATGATTGTTTGACAAATACACAAGATTACAAACTAAAATTTTGTCCATGATCACCTTAAAATCACGTTTTTAAGGGAGGTAGGAGTATCATCATTTTGATTCATTTTCACTTCAATTATCTTAGCTAAAACACACACTCTTTCTTAACCTTTAAACTCCATAAACATTCAGCAAAGTTCCATGAAGATCTAGCTTCAAAAACCTTACTTAATCACCATAAGAAAACTCTTACAACAACACTTCAAGAAATCCTTCCAAGAACACAAACTTACTTCCAATCTTTCATCCAATTCCATCACCCTTTTGGTTCTAGCTTTTTACTCCTCTTTTACAGCAACCTTGTCCAAGGAACTTGAGGTAGTAACTATGTTCATAACCTTATTCGATTCATATATATATAGCTATCTTATTTTGTGGTATAAGATTTTAACAACAAGAACATAGTTTGAATATTTTCAAACTTGTTTGCAAACTAAATAGATCCTTCTAACTTAACTTTTAAAATACTTCAAGACCTGTAATATAACTTAAATATATGTTAACTTAACAAGGTATAACTTGGTTTTTCAAAGATTACCTTAAAAACTGTTTTTACGACGTCGGAGTGTAACCGGGGCTGTTTTGGGTTGGATAATTAAAAACCATCTTAAACTTTGAATTGGAGGTTTATTTTCTGGAAAAATGATTTTTACTATGAATATGATAACACATAAAAATTTCATGATTTAATTCAAAGTATAAGTATTTTTAGAAAAATGGTCATTAAATGATATTTTTGTAACAAAAATGATTAACTTCATAAGTTTCACCAAAGTTTCACCTATGACCTGTAATTTCGAATACAAACTAAGGTATTTACAGTTCATAGTCTTAAAGAGGGACTCGATCCAATGAGATGGCAAGTTGAATCAACGAAAACGGAGTTGTAACGAAGAAACTACGACCAAAACAAAATCGGATATTCAAGACTAGTTTAGCTACGAAAATAATTGGAGAAAATTAAATAAATCACATCTTTTTAAAATAACATGATATTTTATATATATGTACTCCTAATTTAATTTTATATGGTTCAGGATCACCCGTAAACAATACGAGAAGATTAATCATAAGATCCCATGATTGTACGCAACACGTCATTTGACAACACCGGTACTTTATGTACGCAACACGTCATTTGACAACACCGGTACCGTGGGTCAAGATTAATCTCGACCAATACATATACGATGGGGGTTTTATTTATTTTGATGGGGGTTTTATTTATTAAACACCTAAATATGAACCATTAAAATTGAATTACTAACACCGGACTGCTAACTACGGACTAAGAAATTATTAAAACTATTAAAAGTATAATAAGTATATATATGTGACGATTGTTTAAAATGGAAATATATTGATAAACTATATATGGATAGGTTCGTGATATCAACCGGAGACCAAGTCAAAATATATTTCTTCAAGGCAAAAGTGAGTATATAGTCCCACTTTTAAACTCTAAATATTTCGGGATGAGAATACATGTATTTTATGTTTTACGATATGGACACAAGTAACTGAAAAATATATTCTACGTTGAGTTGTACCACTGGCATACTTCCCTGTAGCTTGGTAACTATTATTTACAGCGGTATTGTAAACGCGAATCCTGTTGATAGATCTATCGGGCCTGACAACCCCAACCGGACTGGACGACCAGTATTCAACGGTTGCACAGTACTTCGTTTCGTGACTACACTTGGTACGGTGTAGTAAGATTTCATAATAAAGGGAATATGCGACGTGATTAAATGTTAAGTATGGTTATCAAGTGCTCAACCACTTAGAATATTTTTATTAAAATGTTTATATATGAAATCTTGTGGTCTATATATTTATATTGCTGCCGGCATTAAACCTATATCTCACCAACTTTATGTTGACGTTTTAAACATGTCTATTCTCAGGTGATAACTAAAAGCTTCCGCTGCAACATGTTGAATTTAAATAAGATCTTGAGTATGCATATTTGTGTCAAAAATAAAACTGCATATCGGAGGATTTGTAATGTAAAATATGCTAGAAATCGTATTGTTATCATCACATGTAAAGTTTGTAAGTCTAAGATTATCGCTAAACGATAATCATCTTTTTATTTTCTAAAGCTTGTATTAAAATAAGAGTTATGGTTTGTAATGTAAAATAAATGCAGTTGTTCTTTTAAAAATGTCGCATATAGAGGTCAATACCTCGCAATGAAATCATACGTTATCTAACTCGTTCTTATGGTTAAGGACGGGTTATGACACACCTGATCTGGTGTACTTCAGAGGGTAAAACATGAACGTTAAGGCTTGTTACCGGGTGCCTACAAATTATAGAATACTTTTATACACTTGCGAGTGTACATATATTTATAAACGGAAATCTTGTGGTCTATTAATATGTTGAAATGATTGTTATGATAAACCTATGAACTCACCAACCTTTTGGTTGACACTTTAAAGCATGTTTATTCTCAGGTATTAAAGAAGTCTTCTGCTGTGCATTAGCTCATTTTAAGGATATTACTTGGAGTCATTCATGGCATATTTTGAAAGACGTTGCATTCGAGTCATTGAGTTCATCGAGATTATTATTAAGCCAATTATAGTTGGATGTATTATGAAATGGTGTGCATGCCGTCAACTTTCATTGTAAAGAAAGTTTGTCTTTTAAAAACGAATGCAATGTTTGTAAAATGTATCATATAGAGGTCAAATACCTCGCGATGTAATCAACTATTGTGAATCGTTTATAATGTATATGAACGGGTCCTTTCAGTCGGCACATTAATCCAACGTAGAGCTGCTGAATTATTTAATTTACTGTGCGTTCTTTGAAATCAGTGTTATTATTATATTAATATAATTAATTATTATTATTACTAAATTACTTATATTAGTACTATAATTATATATGTACGCATATGTGTTTTCTGTCTTACCAAACGCCACCTAGAACCACTAACAAGATCACACCCATTTCTCTGCAACACCAACACATCTCTATACCATTCTTCTTTTCTCCTTGTAATCTATTTCCACATGAAACCCAAATACCCATTATTTTCTATTTCTGTTATTCGATGAAGATCACCATCTTCCACCGAAACCAAACCCACCATAAACCCACACTATCACCAACTTTAATCACATACTATCAACATGGTAAACCCATTTAAAACCCACCTTCACCATCATGTCCACCTGCAACCTCCTGCCACCATAACAAACCACCACCGTTGCCACCTTTCTTTCTCTCTCTCCCTCTCCTAAAATATATATATATATATATATATATATATATATATATATATATATATATATATATATTTATTTTCGCAGAACCCAAACAACAACACATACGTTTCTGTTTCATTTCGATTGCTACTGCAGCTGCTACATATGTTTAGGTTCATGTTTTAAACTGGCTTAAATCACCATCGATATCATGTTTCTGTTTTTACTTCAGTTTACAAACCCGAACCTAAAAACTACCATTAGTTCTATTTTTGTTACCACTGTAACCGTGAGATCACCACACCATCACCACCTTGACCACCTCACCGTCGAACCACCTTCAACTACACTATAACCACCATAGTTCATCTTTGCTGCAACTGTTTATTCCTGTTTCTGTTTTCGAATCACAACCAAACCAAAAACGCCACAATTAAAACCATGATTGTTTCGGGTTCACTGTTATACTCGACAAACCCTAAAACCCACCAACCCACAACGTTTATATCTCAATTTTGTTTCAAGTATCACCCATGTCGAGTAGTTACTGATACGTTTAAGCTTGTTGATTTCGAATATATAGCATAGAAGCTTCGAAGATTTGCCACGAGATTGTTGTTGCGTCTGATTGAAACTAAGACAGAAAAAGAGAACCGTAATTATTTTTTAATACCAGTCGAACCCCACAGCCGATTTCCCTTCTTCTGCTATACTTATCTGATAAACAATCGGGCTTATGTATGATAATAGTTTGGGTTTCTTTTGTTTTACTAAATAGATTACTTGCTTGGGCTTTTAAAATAGATTTTTCTGTTGGGCCGTGACCCAACTCCATTTCGTCTTGGGCTTGATCTTATGACGGGTTAATAGGATAAATAGATTTGGGTATTGAAGGATAACAGGAAAACAGTTATGGTAGAATGGTTAATGTGTGTTGCGGGTGAACGAGTGGTCGCGGGTTCGATCCCTGCTAGTGACATCTTATTTTTAAAGCGTGTTTTAAGGTAGTTTACTATCATTTATTATTATTATTATTATTATTATTATTATTATTATTATTATTATTATTATTATTATTATTATTATTATTATTATTATTATTATTATTATTATTATTATTATCATTTTTATTATCATTATTAAAAGAATTATTATTTTTAAAATTATCACTTCTATTAAAATTTTCACTAAAATTATGAGTATTATCAAAAGTATCATTTAAAAATTATTAAGATTCTCATTACTATTATAACTATTATTATTAAAACTACCTTTTTATTTAAAATTTCATTATCATTATTGTTATTATATTATTGTAACAAATAAATATTTTGTATATAAAAATATACTTATACTAAAATTTTATTAATATTACCTATAATTATATATTAAAAATATTAACATTTCTATTATGAATATACTAAATAAATACATATATTTAATGCAATTGAAGATATAAAATATAATAGAATTTAGTACAAATTATATATAAACTACAACATTAAACATATAAATACTATATAATTAATAGATGGAATTATTTGATTTTCATTATATATTTTAACATATATAACTAATATAGGTTCGTAAATTCGAGGCCAACCTTGCATTGTTCAGTTCCATCGTATGCATATTTTTACTACAAAATATCGTATCGTGAGTTCATTTGATTCCCTTTTACTCTTTACATTTTTGGGACTGAGAATACATGCGCTGTTTTTACAACTGCTTTATTAAATGCTTTTGAAATATATCTTGAATTGCGAATACATGAAATGCTTTTATAAATGTTTGACGAGATAGACACAAGCAAAACATTCCTCGAATGAATTATTATGCAGATAGAAGTTCTGCAGATTATTATTGAATTATGTGGACATGATAATTGCCACTATTGAATTATGTGGACATGATAATTGCCATCATTGAAATATGTGGACATGATAATTGCCACCATTGAATTATGTGGACATGATAATTGCCACCAGTTGATGTGAATGTTATATATCTAGAGAATGATTTTATACACAGGTTATGTGTATGTTATTTTTGTGCACAAGATATGTGTACGGTTACTATGATTTATGAAAATGGTTTCGTACATGAGAAAGATGTACTGTATTTAAAAGATATAGCATGAACATTACAGGTGGGTATAGGATTCGGGCCCATTTGTACCATGCAGCATTTAAATTTTGTGGTCTATCAAAATGATGAATTTTATTGTTTTATGATAAACTTATGAACTCACCAACCTTTTGGTTGACACTTTAAAACATGTTTATTCTCAGGTATAAAAGAAACCTTCCGCTGTGCATTTACTCATTTTTAAAGACATTATTTGAAGTTGATCATCGCAATGGGACCAGATGTTGGTGACTTCATCCAGATGGATTAGGACGGGGTTTGACAATTGTTGGGATGATTGTTGTAGTTGTTGTTGTTGGAATGGTTTTTGTTACGTTTGTTGTTGCGAAAAATGGTGCGATTGTGGTTGTGATTGTGGTGTTGATTGTTGAAATTGTGACTCTTGTCACTGGGTTCTTCCCACTTTCTCTTGACTTGTTTCACTTTGGCCTCCTCGGCCGCCTGCTCTTTAATCCTTCCCTCGATCTGGTTTATAAGTTTGTGAGCCATTCGGCTTGCCTTTTGCATTGAAGTGGGTGCGCTTGAACTCACATCCTCCTGAATTCTCTCTGGTAACCCCTTTACAAACGCATCGATCTGCTCTTCTTCATCTTCGAACACTCTTGGGCACAATAAACATAACTCGGTGAATCATCGTTCGTATATGGTGATATTGAATCCATTCGTTCGTAATTCTCTAAGCTCTGTCTTGAGCTTATTGACTTCGTTTCTGGGACGGTACTGCTCGTTCATCAAATGTTTGAATGCTGACCACGGTAGTGCACAAGTAGCATCTTGTCCCACTTGTTCGAGATAGGTATTCCACCATGTTAACGCAGTACCTGTGAAGGTATGCGTGACGTACTTTACCTTATCTTCCTCAGCACATTTGCTTATAGCAAACACAGATTCGACCTTTTCGGTCCATCATTTCAGTCCGACTGGTCCTTCAGTTCCATCGAATTCCAGAGGTTTACAGGCAGTGAAAGCCTTGTAGGAGCATCCTACACGGTTTCCTGTGGAGTTAACTCCACTGCTAGACCTTGAGTTATTGTTGTTTTGCATTGCAGCCTGTACTGCGGCTATATTTGCTGCAAGGAAAGCACGGAAGTCTTCCTCACTCATGTTCAAGTTCTGTCGAGTAGTCGGTGCCATTTCCTTCAAAAATAGCCAAAAGAATTAAGTTAATCATATAGAATATTAAGAGTAGTCAATAGTATTCCGTAGCATAATATGAACTCATTTATAAAAGCTTTTTCTTCATATTAGCGTTTTATAAGTTTAAATTCGGGTACTACCTACCAGTTAAGTTCATACTTAGTAGCTAATATACAATTCAAATACTACAATTCCATATGAAAAACTGATTATAATAATATATCACATACCAATATTCTTCAAACTTACAACTTCGCTATATTACATATAACATGAAATATAGTACACTATGATACATGACAGTTTTGAAGATAAATCTAGTTAATACGTGTGACGACCCGGAAATTTCCGACCAAATTTAAACTTTAATCTTTATATTATTCCGACACGATAAACAAAGTTTGTTAAGTTAAATCTCAAGAATTTTAAACTGTGTTCATACATTCATTATAACCTCAACCAAATTCCGACGATTCACGAACCGTTATATATAAATAGATATGTTATGTATATATATATTATAACTTGAGAATATTAATAAAGTATTAAACGTATAATACTTTACCGAACGTATTTGTTTCAATATGATTTTCCACGAAATTAAAAAATATATATATATTAAATGATCGAATTATCAGAAACGTTGAATTATGATTACAAGTCTCTGTTGAGAGGTCCACTATGATTTGAGAAAATCTATTCCTCTTAACGATATTCAGAATAATTTGTAAAGCTATTTATAAATAAAAACAAAAAGTGTCATTTACGAAAGTTAGACAAAAGTTAGTGGAGAATTGGTTTCCATAATATTCTATTAATCTATTTTCAAACGTACAAAGACGTTTTCAGTTTAAAAAGAACTTTATTATTAAAACGTATATAACTTTTATAAATATCTAGAATCACTTTTGACAACTCATTACTTAACCAGTATAATAAATATAACGATATTTATATTTTATTTCATTAAATATATATAACGATTTAAATTAATATTATATATATTTATACGCGTATTATACATACATAGTTTTTATACTTTTACTATACTTTAATTATACCTTTACTTTACTTTTACTTTTACTTTACTTTAACTTTAATAATTCACTTTAATAATTCATACTTTAATAATTCACTTTAATAATTTATACTTTAATAATTCACTTTAATAATTCACTTTAATAATTCATACTTTAATAATTTACTTTAATAATTCATACTTTAATAATTCACTTTAATAATTCATACTTTAATAATTCACTTTAATAATTCATACTTTAATAATTCACTTTAATAATTCATACTTTAATAATTCACTTTAATAATTCAAAAATCTATTATAAATAGAATTCAATAGGTTTCATTATTTCATAGAAACTTGAAAATATATTTCTCTAAACTCTATCAATCGATTTATGTATATATATATATATATATATATATATATATATATATATATATATATATATATATATATATATATATATATATATATATATTTGCTCTGTATTATTTCAAGATATTATTAGTATACATAAAATATTACGACGGAGTGCTGTTCGAGTGATTTCAAAATAGTTTTTTTGAATGAGTCGAAGCTAAGGAAATTATGGGTTATAGCTATGGAGGTGATGGGTATGGTTCATGGGTATGCTCGTGAGGTCAATCTAGTGTTTATCATCTCCGTTGCGTCTACGTACTTTCCTGCAATATTGAATCTCAATATTGATACGTTCGTGAATCTGAGGCCAACCTTGCACTTGTTAAATGACGTTATATGTATTTTTACTACGAAATACAGTATTGTGAGTTTCATTTGCTCCCTTTTATATATATTTTTGGGACTGAGAATACATGCGCTGTTTTTATAAATGTTTTACGAAATAGGCACAAGTACTAAAACTAATTCTATGTGGGTTTAAACCAGAAATATACCCTTAGCTTGGTAACATTAAACTACTTGTCTATGTACGGTAGGCGCGAATCCTAAAGATAGATCAATTGGGCCTGACAAACCCCATCCTGACTATGGGATGCTTTAGTACTTCGAGGTTATTTTAAACACATCTGATCTGGTGTTCTTCAAAGGTTAAAACATGAACGTTAAGGCTTGTTACCGGGTGCCTACAACTTATAGAATATTTTTATACACTTGCGAGTGTACATATATTTATAAACGGAAATCTTGTGGTCTATTAATATATTGAAATGATTGTTATGATAAATCTATGAACTCACCAACCTTTTGGTTGACACTTTAAAGCATGTTTATTCTCAGGTATTAAATAAATCTTCCGCTGTGCATTAGCTCATTTTAAGGATATTACTTGGAGTCATTCATGGCATATTTTGAAAGACGTTGCATTCGAGTTATTGAGTTCATCAAGATTATTATTAAGCCAATTATAGTTGGATGTATTATGAAATGGTGTGCATGCCATCAACTTTCGTTGTAAAGAAAGTTTGTCTTTTAAAAACGAATGCAATGTTTGTAAAATGTATCATATAGAGGTCAAATACCTCGCGATGTAATCAACTATTGTGAATCGTTTATAATGTATATGAACGGGTCCTTTCAGTTGGTATCAGAGCTGGTTTAATGCCGTTAATTAGCGGGTTAATCGTAGAGGGGGTTCTCACAGTGTTACCTGTGACGAAGCATTGGCTCTTACTCCTCGCGGTCCCTATTAGGGTTGGCTGTACTGTCGAGAGGCGGGCCGTAAAATCAGTGTCTGAGGTACGCTCAGTGGTCACAGGCGGTTAGCTGAGAAGGCACAGAGTGAGATGCGTCCCCAACTTTCAGTTGGTATCAGAGCAGTGGTCTTAGCGAACCAAGTCTGCATTAGTGTGTCTAACTGATAGTCGTTAGGATGCATTAGTGAGTCTGGACTTCGACCGTGTCTGCATTTCAAAAGTTTTGCTCATCATTCTTGTTGAAAATTACCTGCTTATCATTCTTAGTCTAGACATATCTTATTGCATTGATTGCATGAATAGTGTATAGACAAAATTCATATCTTAGCGTATCTGCTAATTCATATCTTAGCGTATCTGTTACTGTAAACTTTGCCTGACATATTCCGTAAATTCCTCCGTAATCTACGAAACCTTTTGCTCTATATAATTAGAATACCACCCGATAGCCGGAAAATCATTTCATATCGAAAAATTCTTTATTCAATCGTACGAAATGGAATTTGTCATTAGTTCAAGTCCCTTAGATTCCGAAATGGAATCCCACTCAAGTTCCGAAAGCAGTGTGACCGGAATGGATCAACCAATTAGTCATCATCTATTCTGGATGAATTGGGGATGGGTTCGTAGCCTCCTTAATCATTAGAGACAAGAAGAAGGTGATCCCTTCCATCCACCACATTGTCCTCTTGGCGAAGAACCTGAAGCACTTACCGGCGAACCTATCTGAAACACCATTTTCTCTCTTATTTCTAGAGTATCTCGTCACGATTACATACCACACCAAATTCTAGATTTTATTTATCCGCTCGTCCGAACCGAAAATTACCCCGGTGTAATAGAAGAAGTGAACGAGCTTCGCGCTCGGGTAGTGGCTTTGGAGAATATGGTGCAAAGGTTACAAACACCAGCAGCAGCACCAGCAGCATAAACAGTACCACCATCAGCAACACCAACAGTACCATCACCACCATCAATAACAACATCCCCATCCCACACCGCAACATCACAATCTGTATCTCAAACATCAACGTCATACCCCCTGTAAATATCCAGGAATATCAACAACAACAAATGATGAAGTATTAATTCATAAACTTCATTGAAGAGATATCTCTGCGGCAGTTATGTAATCTCCAAAATCTTAGAGATTATTTAATTCTGATCGTAAATCGGATGAGTGGACGGAGATGGTAGAATAGAAACTTTGATCGAAAATGGTGTACGATTTACAAGCTAGATTTGTTTTACCAACAGCATCAACAGGACCGTAGCATCATCAACACAGTCAGTGCCGTCAGTATCGTCAGAATCAACAGCACCTGTAACATCACAAACTATGTCAGTTCAAGAATCATTGTGGACATCATTACGAATCAACAACAAATATATTGTATCAACGAGTTATAAAGTATTATAACTCATTTCCAATCGAAAGATTTATATGTAAATTTTATATGTATAAATTTTTAAACCATAATAAATCTTCCCGTACTAAGCTATTATGTGTGAATTTTAACTACTCAGTTAATTCATATTACAAATATGCAATGATGTACGTCATTCGTCCGCAACTTAACCATCGTTAATTACAATCTCTGTCTCAATTCAATAAAAATCCAATTCATAATAAATCAAGTGTATTATTCGAATATATGTTTGATTTTACACTTTCATCATCGATGTACTCGAAACTTTTCAAATAACATCATTCGTACCTTGCGAAGTTCACAAGAATTTCACGAAAACCAACAAATAACAAAGTGATGATTCATAATTTCAATATTATTGAAGAAATACTTATGCAATTTATAAAGTTTTAGGGATTACTCAATTCTAGTTCCAACCATAAAACAAATGAGTTTAATTTAATATTAACTCATTATATCTATATTACATCTAAAGAAAATATACACATATATTTTCATAAAGACTGTAATAAACTTCTTTTGTACAAAATATTAATTGTGAAAAATTTTAACGGGTATGTAATACCCGAGAGATATATAAATTCACAATTAATATATTACATTTTCTGAAACTGATTCAGCAATCATCAACTATACTCCCTACTTTCACAACAATATCCATTCTTTCATATAAATCAAAACAATCATACTCATTCAAATTCAATTACATATTCTGATTTTGAAATCGCATAATTCAATTCGAAATATAACCAGTATCATCACTCTTAGATTCCTATATCTTTCAAAGCTATACTTTGACTTCAAAACTGTGTTAGAACATCATATGTATTAACGATTACAATATGTGCTCAAACCCTTCGAAATTCCTGAAGACACTTCAACTAAGGAACAATTGAGATGATGATCCAACCACATGTTACCCACAGTTATACACCTGAAAAACTCTCAAAACCCAAGTCATAGTTCGACACGTATCCGTGTTAGACCCTTTGGCATTTACTAGCTAAAATAACTTTTCAATTCCGTTTCAAAATAGACAGTTTTGTCACAGCTCCAGCAAGTCAACTTCGACTTCTTAATCAAAACAGTCTTATTATAACCTCGATAGATACGTTGCCCTTTCGCCAACGTTATCGGGGAATCGTTTATATTCACCGCATTAGCAATAAACTTACCAGCAACTTCATTGATCTTTGACTTTCTAAAAAAAAATCATTATAATTATCGAAACCCTATCATATACTCATTCGTACCTTATAACAAGAATTGCCATACCAATTATTGAGAATCAGCAATCAGTATTTTGAAACCTCGCAGCATGTCTACATCAAAAATTACATATACACACAACGTCTACCTCCAAGACTTACATTCTTTGAATGAGAAATTTCTGAAAAACACCCTAAACTGCGAACCAGTTCTCGAAATTTTGAAAAACGCTGATGAAGCAGCAAAAACTGTAAACGACCTTAACAGTAAAAAGTTGGATGATAAAGGATAGTATATTGGCAAAGCTCAAAAAAAGAGAAGCTTTGGAACTGGAAAACGGATTGAGCAAAGTATGAAGGAGGCTGTGGACAAATCACAAAGGCTGAACCGGCCTTCAAAGAATCCAAATGATTCAGTACTTGCTGAAGTCATTAACGAATACCTTGCTCCTGACTCTAAACCCCTGCGGACAATATCATTCATCATCCTCTGATATTAGACATTCTGAGATATCATCGTATCTTTCATTATAAATATCATCCATACTTTTGAAGATATTTTTATAATTATTCTTATCTGAAATCATTTACCTCTTTGCGCTATTTGTATTATATCATAAAAGAAACTATTTTAGTTTCTAAATTCTGAAACATTCGAGTTTAAAATAGGAATATTCTTGAAGAAGTGTTGGGAGCTGAAGCATGAGTTAGTATAATATAATGACACTTGATCAACGTGATTATATTACAGTAATTCATGCTGAGTTTCTAAATGGAACATGATGATTCATAGATCATAACATCATTATGTGCTATGTTACACGACTCTTGTATTCTCTTTGATCTCTAAATATCAAGAAAATATTTCTTGATGATTCGGCCTTTTTCGAGGAATTCTGGTAATTTGACAAGTCAAGATCGTGCCATTATAATTTCCTTCCTAGAACATTACCAATGTTCATTCCAAAATTTATATCTGCGAATTCTGGACCATTACAAGCGGTGCTTAATCGCAAGAAGAAGAAACGAAAGGATAAAGCTCCGAACTAGAAATGGGAGTATAAATCATAGCAAATAGAAGAGAGCATTAACCGTGGATGACGATGATTATAGAAGAAGCAAGGACTTTGAAATATAAGGGAAGATATAAAACCCAACAACAACCCAGAAATCACAAACCGTATATATCAATGCATATAGCAATATAAAGACACGGGAGAACTAAAAACACTATAAAACCAAGAGTATAGTAGAAGTAAATAGATTCTTCCGGAGGCAGATGAAAAAGAAGAGCGACAGATATGAAAGTGAGGAGTATATCAAGAATCAGCACTGGATGAAGCATATTGACAAATACTTTAAAATATGAGTTGAGAAGGTTTGAGTTGTAAGAAAACAAATGAGGTGGATTTATAGTGAAATATTCGACAGAGAAATCAAAATAGATTATCGCATTAATTCGAAGAGGATCATAATTTCCTTAATCGCCGAATAATCAAACCCAATATAGATTACAAAGATTTTCTTTTCGGAGATCAATCGTGATGACGTTAAAAGATACAACGAATCACTATTATCTTATTTCATTCATTTACGATAACTTCACTCACACGCTTCGAGTAATCGAATTATTTTATCCATTCTTCTTGAACATGATAAAACTCTATAATCGTTATAATAACATTCTCATTGTTAGTCATGACGACCTCTATCAAATTTCAGGGACGAAATTTCTTTAACGGGTAGGTACTGTGACGACCCGGAAATTTCTGACCAAATTTAAACTTTAATCTTTATATTATTCCGACACGATAAGCAAAGTTTGTTAAGTTAAATCTCAAGAATTTTAAACTGTGTTCATACATTTATTATAACCTCGACCAAATTCCGACGATTCACGAACCGTTATATATAAATAGATATGTTATGTATATATATATTATAACTTGAGAATATTAATAAAGTATTAAACGTATAATACTTTACACGAACGTATTTGTTTCAATATAATTTTCCACGAAATTAAAAAATATATATATTAAATGATTGAATTATCAGAAACGTTGAATTATGATTACAAGTCTCTGTTGAGAGGTCCACTATGATTTGAGAAAATCTATTCCTCTTAACGATATTCAGAATAATTTGTAAAGCTATTTATAAATAAAAACAAAAAGTGTCATTTACGAAAGTTAGACAAAAGTTAGTGGAGAATTGGTTTCCATAATATTATATTAATCTATTTTCAAACGCACAAAGACGTTTTCAATTTAAAAAGAACTTTGTTATTAAAACGTATATAACTTTTATAAATATCTAGAATCACTTTTGACAACTCATTACTTAACCAGTATAATAAATATAACGATATTTATATTTTATTTCATTAAATATATATAACGATTTAAATTAATATTATATATATTTATACGCGTATTATACATACATAGTTTTTATACTTTTACTATACTTTAACTATACCTTTACTTTACTTTTACTTTTACTTTACTTTAACTTTAATAATTCACTTTAATAATTCATACTTTAATAATTCACTTTAATAATTCATACTTTAATAATTCACTTTAATAATTCACTTTAATAATTCATACTTTAATAATTAATACTTTAATAATTCACTTTAATAATTCATACTTTAATAATTCACTTTAATAATTCATACTTTAATAATTCACTTTAATAATTCATACTTTAATAATTCACTTTAATAATTCATACTTTAATAATTCAAAAATCTATTATAAATAGAATTCAATAGGTTTCATTATTTCATAGAAACTTGAAAATATATTTCTCTAAACTCTATCAATCGATTTATGTATTTATATATATGTAAATATATATATATAAGCTCTGTATTATTTCAAGATATTATTAGTATACATAAAATATTACGACGGAGTGCTGTTCGAGTGATTTCAAAATAGTTTTTTTGAATGAGTCTAAGCTAAGGAAATTATGGGTTATAGCTATGGAGGTGATGGGTATGGTTCATGGGTATGCTCGTGAGGTCAATCTAGTGTTTATCATCTCCGTTGCGTCTACGTACTTTCCTACAATATTGAATCTCAATATTGATACGTTCGTGAATCTGAGGCCAACCTTGCACTTGTTAAATGACGTTATATGTATTTTTACTACAAAATACAGTATTGTGAGTTTCATTTGCTACCTTTTATATATATTTTTAGGACTGAGAATACATGCGCTGTTTTTATAAATGTTTTACGAAATAGGCACAAGTACTAAAACTAATTCTATGTGGGTTTAAACCAGAAATATACCCTTAGCTTGGTAACATTAAACTACTTGTCTATGTACGGTAGGCGCGAATCCTAAAGATAGATCTATTGGGCCTGACAAATCCCATCCTGACTATGGGATGCTTTAGTACTTCGAGGTTATTTTAAACACACCTGATCTGGTGTACTTCAAAGGGTAAAACATGAATGTTAAGGCTTGTTACCGGGTGCCTACAACTTATAGAATATTTTTATACACTTGCGAGTGTACATATATTTATAAACGGAAATCTTGTGGTCTATTAATATATTGAAATGATTGTTATGATAAACCTATGAACTCACCAACCTTTTGGTTGACACTTTAAAGCATGTTTATTCTCAGGTATTAAAGAAATCTTCCGCTGTGCATTAGCTCATTTTAAGGATATTACTTGGAGTCATTCATGGAATATTTTGAAATACGTTGCATTCGAGTTATTGAGTTCATCAAGATTATTATTAAGCCAATTATAGTTGGATGTATTATGAAATGGTGTGCATGCCGTCAACTTTCGTTGTAAAGAAAGTTTGTCTTTTAAAAACGAATGCAATGTTTGTAAAATGTATCATATAGAGGTCAAATACCTCGCGATGTAATCAACTATTGTGAATCGTTTATAATGTATATGAACGGGTCCTTTCAATACGCAAGTTGTTCAGCAAAGGAAATAAAGACACGTAATTCATAAGTCCATAAACAAGTCATGCATTCTGGTTTTACTAAGACGACTTCCCATCCTTGGTCTTGTGGAAAATAACCGTTATGACCATTGGCTAGGCAGCATGTTGTAATGTAGTCAAAAGGACGAGGGTTTCGTAATGTCCAACAGCCCCGTAATAATCTAAAAACCTTGTTTCTCACCTCAACTACTGAATCCGTCACTTGTGGGAAAGTTTTATTTAAAAGCTGCAATCCGATGTTCTTTTTCTCACTTTGGTAAGAAGCGAACATCACTAACCCGTAAGCATAACATGCTTCTTTATGTTGCATGTTAGAAGCTCTTTCTAATTCACGAAATCCTATGTTGGGATATGTTGAGTCAAAATAGGTTCTTAACCCGTAGCGTAAAATTGCATTTGGGCTCCCCGCATTTAACGATTTATAGAAAACACGGCGTAACTTAAAGTCTCCCCAATGTGATATACCCCACCTATCAAAGGAAAGCCTTTTATAAACTAAGGCACTTCTGGAAAGTCTTTCAAATGTTTGACAAGTTAATTTCGTCATAACTAAATGTGCTGATGAATTCTGACCGACTCTAGACAAGATTTCCTCAATCATATCCTATGGTAGGTCATCTAAAATATTCGGTTGTCTACCCTTAATGTCCATTTTGTTTTTATACTGTAAAATAGACAAGGATTAGATTCGTAATATGTAACGACCCGGATTTTTTCGATCATTTTATACTTATGGGATTAATATTTACATAAATTAAACCTTACCAACATGATAAGCAATCTAAATTGTTGAGACTTATGTTTTTGAAAAGAGTTTTACACAACGTTTGACCGTTCAATTTGACCGATGATATCACGAACTATATAGCATACGATAATTATACGTTTGTGTATATATATGTATTTATATATATTTAACATGATCTAAGTATGGTTTAACAACTCATTGTGTACTAATA
The DNA here is from genome assembly GCF_046630445.1 of Rutidosis leptorrhynchoides. Taxonomy (NCBI): domain Eukaryota; kingdom Viridiplantae; phylum Streptophyta; class Magnoliopsida; order Asterales; family Asteraceae; genus Rutidosis; species Rutidosis leptorrhynchoides. Next base: position 115,344,378 of record NC_092339.1, on the reverse strand, counting down.
ACAATAAGATAAAAGTATACTTTGAAACTACTAACTTAAGTTTTCAAAACGATAATTATACGTAACGTTCTTTGACATAAATACTTAAAACTTATAATGCTTAAACATGTATCGTATAGATATGTATTTAGTCACTTTTAAAGGGCTTTTATACATAAAACAAAATAAGTATATTTACAAAAGATAGTTATATTTGAATCCTCGTTCCGTTTTCTCAAGATTTCTATACGTATATCAAGGGTATATGTACCCGTATCATACCCAGCTTCTATACGTATTTACTATTGGTATATACACATCAAATCAACATCTAAATCAGCCATATTACTGCCCTCCAATAGAGGTAACCTTGATTGGATGCTAGCATGGAAAATTTCACAAGATTACAACATAAAAATCTTGTTTTGTCCCCCCCCCATTCACGAAATTTTCACCTCATATACCCCATCCATTTTTCAATTTTTACTACATCATTTCTCTAGCTAGGAACACACATTTACAAGCCTCATGCATCCCAAAGAAATCCAGCAAAAATCCTCTCAATAATCACCTTAATAACCACCATATCAAGATCAAACAAAAACACTACAAAATACTACGTTCATTTCAAGTTTATGTCCTAAGTTGCTTCCAATCTTCAATCCAACTCCACCACTCTTTGGTTCTAGGATTTTTCTTATTTCTTACAGTAACTTTGTCCAAGTAACTTGAGGTAGTAACCTTATTCATAACCTTATTCGATTCATATTTATATAGCTATCTTATTTTAAGTTGTAAAATTTTAACAACAAGAACATAGTTTTAATGATTTCAAACTTGTTTGCAAACTAAATAGATCCTTCGAAATTAACATTTAAAACACTTCAAGACCTGTAATATATCATAATGATATGCTAACTTAACAAGATATAACTTGGTTTTACAAAGAACACCTTAAAAACTGAATCTACGTCGTCGGAGTGCAACCGGGGGCTGTTTTGGGTTGGATAATTAAAAACCATCTTGAACTTTGAATTGGAAGTTCATGTTATGGAAAAATGATATTTCTTATGAATATGTTAACGCATAAAAATTTCATGGTTTAACTCAAAGTGTAAGTATTTTTAGAAAATTGATCATTAAATGTTGTTTTTATGATGGAAAATGATCACTTTCATAAGTTTTACCAAAGTTTGACCTATAACCTGTGATTTCGAATACAAACTAAGGTATTTTCAGTTCATATTCTTAAAATTTGACTCGATCCAAGGAAGTGGCAAGTTGAACCAACAAAAACGGAGTTGTAATGAAGAAACTACGACTAAAACAAGATTGGGTATCCGAAGCTAGTTTAGCTACGAAAATATTTGGAGAAAAAGTAAATTAATCATATCTTTTCTAATTAATATGATATTTTATATATAATTACTTATGATTTGATTTTATATATTTCAGGACCACCCGTAAACAACACGAGAAGATTAATCATAAGACCTCATGATTGTACGCAACACGTCATTTGACAACACGGTACTTTATGTACGCAACACGTCATTTGACAACATGGTACCATGGGTCGAGATTAATTCTGATCAACACGAATATGATGGGGTCTTTATTTATTTTAATGAGCAACTAATTGTGGACCACTAACATCGGACTGCTAACTACGGACTAAGAAAATATTATAAGTATTATAAGTATATATGTATATATATATATATATATATATATATATATATATATATATATATATATATATATATATATATATATATATATATATATATATATATATGTATGTAACGATCACTTGAAAAGAAAATATGTTGATATATTATATATATGGTTAGGTTCGTGATATCTATCGGAGACCAAGTCGAGTTAAATACCTTCAAGGCAAAAGTGAGTATATAGTCCCACTTTTAAACTCTAAATATTTCGGGATGAGAATACATGCATTTTATGATTTACGTTATGGACACAAGTGATTAAAAATATATTTTCTACGTTGAGTTGTACCACTGGCATATTCCCTGTAACTTGGTAACTAATATTTACATGAGGTATTGTAAACGCGAATCCTGTTGATAGATCTATCGGGCCTGACAACCCCAACCGCACTGGACGACCAGTATTCAACGGTTGCACAGTACTTCATTTCGGTGACTACACTTGGTACGGTGTAGTAAGATTTCATAATAAAGGGAATATGCGACGTTGATTAAATGTTAAGTATGGTTATCAAGTGCTCAACAACTTAGAATATTTTTATTAAAACATTTATATATGAAATCTTGTGGTCTATATTTATAACGCTGCCGGCATTAAACCTATATCTCACCAACTTTATGTTGACATTTTAAGCATGTTTATTCTCAGGTGATAACTAAAAGCTTCCGCTGCAACATGTTGAATTTAAGCAAGATCTTGAGTATGCATATTTGTGTCAAAAATAAAACTGCATATCGGAGAATTTGTAATGTAAAATACGTTGGAAATCGTGTTGTTATCATCACATGTAAAATTTGTAAGGCTAAAGTTATCGCTAAACGATAATCATTATCATGTTGTTTAAACCTTGTATTTGTAATAAAAGTTATGGTTTGTATTGTAAAAACGAATGCAGTTTTTGAAAAACGTCGCATATAGAGGTCAATACCTCGCGATGAAATCATATGTTATTGTATTCGTCCTTATGGTTAAGGTCGGGTTATGACATGTGGTATCAGAGCGTTGGTCTTAGAAAACCTGAAAATTTGCATTAGTGTGTCTTATCGAGTTTCTTAGGATGCATTAGTGAATCTGTACTTTGACCGTGTTTGATTTAGAAAACTATTGCTTATCCTTGTTGGTTAAAAATTAATATGTAAATATTATGTGGTACTAACGTGCTAGTTGTTATGTGATAGATGTCTGGCTTAGAACTTGTTATCATATTCAGCGACTCCGAATCAGAATCTTCAGATGGTGTTACAGTCATTAACTTATCCGATGATGAAAACGACACCTTTGGGGAAGACTCACAATTTTCGGATGAATCAATTGAAGAGGAATCGGAAAGTGATCCTGAGGAGGAAGAAATACAGGAAATTACGAAAGACAAGTTCGAAATAGGAAAGAAACGAAAGGCTACTGAATTGGAAAATCCAAATTCCGAGCTTAGTAAGGATGTTGTGTCACCAACTCCACCAGACACTTCCACCCCTATTCCCGCTATTCCTATTAGTTCTATCCCGGCATCCAGTTCTTCAGCCCCTCAGCCAAAACGCAGGGAGACAGTCAAGATAACCTTTAAGCAATTTCTTTGAACACAAACGTTTTGGGTTAAATGATGCGCTGTTGTTTTAAACCATGGGATCATATAACGTTTTGTATAATATTACCAGTGTGGTTTGCTTAATGTTTGATGTAAGATAAGCATATATAAAATAGTGAAGTGTGAAATGCAATAATTTTCCATGGTTGAGTATTATTTGGGTGATAGTGATTGATTTCTGTACTAAGCTATTAAGTATGAACTTTAACGGGTAGGTACTACCCTAGATATAATTATAAAATGCTAATAAGAAGAAAAAGCTTTTATAATAATAACTGGTTCATATTATTAATAAGTTATGATGTACTGTAAATACATACTACATCTATAATATTCCATGTGAATAATTATTTTTTTTCATTCTTATTGAAGATTATGGCGCGATTGAACCGAATGACGGAACAAGAAATCGAGGAACTCATCAATCAGTGAGTGGACGATAGAATGTTATGGGTCGAGGCTGCGAGAGGTGCTGCAGTTAACCCAAATCTTCGTGTGGGATGTACTTATAAAACTTTTCAAGGTTGCAAGCCCTCATCATTCAGTGGAACAGAAGGACCGGTCGGTTTAACCCGGTGGATCGAAAAGATTGAGTCTGTGTTTAAAATCAGTGGTTGTATTGAGAAGGACATGACCAAGTATGCATCGTGCACCTTACAAGATAGTGCACTCACGTGGTGGAAAAACTATGTGAAGGCCGTAGGAGGAGATGTAGATTATGATACTCCCTGGGAAGAATTCAAAACAATGCTAATCAACGAGTATTGTCCAAGGAACGAGGTTAGGAAGTTGGAAGCTGAATTACGAAGCCTGAAAGTTGTTGGTACTGAACTCACCAACTACAATCAGCGATTCATGGAATTAGCTTTGCTATGTCCCGAATTGGTACCAACCGAAGAACGAAAGATAGAACTGTACAAAGATGGTTTACCTAAAAATGTCAAGGCAAATGTTACAGCATTGAAACCCAAGACTATTCATGAAGCCATCACCATGGCAAATGAGTTGATAGACCAGATTATTCTGGATAAGAACACTGATGTCAAGACATCAGAAAACAAAAGAAAGTGGGAAGGTAATCAACAATCCAACAAGAAACAAGAAACCACGCAAGGTGTGGGTAGTGGTTCAAACTTAGGTTACAAAGGAAGAAATCCTTTATGTAACAGATGCCACAAACATCACTCTGGTTATTGTAATGTGGTGTGCGATAATTGTAATCGAAGGGGTCACCTTGCTGAAGATTGTAGGATTCCTATTACAAATACCAATGGCACCAAGACTCCTGCCACCAATGCAAATAGAACAGCCTTGGCCACTGTTACTTGTTATGGGTGTGGGAAACAGGGTCATTATAAGAGCCAGTGCCCAAATCCAGAGAAGAATAACGGATCTGCACGTGGAAGAGCATTTATTATTAATGCTAGAGAGGCGTATGAAGACCCGGAGCTGGTTACGGGTACGTTTATCATTAATAACTTATCAGCATCTATTATATTTGATACTGGTGCCGATAGAAGTTACGTGTGTAGAGACTTTTACGCTAAATTGAATTGTTCATCATTACCTCTAGATGCTAAGTACATGATTGAGTTAGCTAATGGTAAACTAATTAAAGCCGACAAAATTTGCTGTGATTGTAAAATAAATTTAGCTGGAGAAACATTTAAGATTGATTTGATACCCATAGAATTAGGAAGTTTTGACGTAATTATCGGCATGGACTGGATGTCCAAAGTAGGAGTCGAAGTGGTGTGTGCTGAAACGGCAATTCGTATTCCTCGAAAGGATAAATCAATGATAATGATTTACGGAGATAAAGGTAACCCAAACCTAAATCTCATTAGCTGTTTGAAAGCTCGAAAGTGTTTAGAAAAGGGATGTTATGCCATCCTAGCACATGTAAAGAAAGTTGAAGAAAAGGATAAGAATATTAACGATGTAAATGTAGTAAGAGACTTTCCCGATGTATTTCCGGAAGAATTACCGGGACTACCTCCTTTCAGGTCTGTAGAATTTCAAATAGATCTTGTACCAGGAGCTGCACCGGTTGCTCGTGCTCCATATAGACTTGCACCGTCCGAGTTAAAAGAACTTCAGAGTCAGTTAAAAGCATTACTGGACCGAGGATTCATACGACCAAGTACTTCACCGTGGGGAGCTCCAATTTTATTTGTTAAAAAGTAGGATGGATCTTTTAGGATGTGTATAGATTATCGTGAATTAAATAAGTTAACTATCAAGAATCGGTATCCACTACCGAGAATTGATGACTTATTTGATCAACTGCAAGGATCATGTGTGTACTCGAAAATCGACTTAAGATCGGGCTATCATCAACTACGTGTCAAAGAAGAAGACATTCCGAAAACTACTTTCCGGACACGTTAAGGTCATTACGAATTTTTGGTCATGCCGTTTGGGTTGACAAATGTGCCAGCTGTATTCATGGATCTCATGAATCGAGTTTGTAGTCCATATTTAGATAAGTTTGTTATCGTTTTCATTGACGATATTCTTATCTATTCCAAGAGTGAGCAAGAGCATGAGCAGCATTTAAGATTGGTATTAGAATTGTTAAGAAAGGAACAGTTATACGCCAAATTTTTTAAGTGTGCATTTTTGTTAGAAGAAGTGCAATTTCTTGGTCACGTTGTTAGTAGCAAAGGAATTCAGGTTGATCCAGCTAAAATTGAGGCCATTGAAAAATGGGAGACTCCTAAGACACCAACGCAGATACACCAATTTTTGGGTTTAGCCGGTTATTATAGAAGGTTTATTCAAGATTTTTCCCGAATAGCTAAACCATTAACAGCGTTAACGCAAAAAGGGAAGAAGTACGAATGGACTTCTGAGCAGGAGAGTGCATTTCAATTACTGAAGAAGAAGTTGACTACAGCACCTATTTTATCATTACCTGAAGGGAACGATGATTTTGAGATATATTGTGACGCTTCGCGACAAGGTTTTCAACGAAAGAAAGTTATTGCATACGCATCCCGACAATTGAAGATTCACGAGCGAAATTATACGACGCATGATCTAGAACTGGGAGCAGCAGTGTTTGCAATGAAGATATGGAGACACTACTTATATGGGGTTAAATGCACTGTGTTTACCGATCATAAAAGCCTTCAACATATTTTCAATCAGAAACAGCTGAACATGAGGCAACGTAGGTGGGTCGAGCTAATAAACGACTATGATTGTGAGATTCGCTATCATCCCGGGAAAGCGAATGTAGTGGTCGATGCTCTAAGTAGAAAGGAACGAGAACCAATTCGAGTACGAGCGATGAACATAAAAATTCGCATGAATCTCAACTCACAAATAAAAGAGGCTCAACGAGAAGCTCTTACTAAAGAAAATATAGGAAATGAAATAATTAAGAAGTATGAGAAGCAACTCGTTATACGGGAAGACGGAATTCGATATTTTGCAAACCGTATTTGGGTACCGAAGTTGGGTGGATTAAGGAAGTTGATATTGAATGAGGCACATAAGACAAGATACTCGATACATCCCGGAGTTGGAAAAATGTATCAAGATCTTAAGACGCATTATTGGTGGCCTAATTTAAAGACAGATGTTGCAACATATGTTGGTGAATGTTTAACTTGTTCCAAAGTCAAAGCAGAACACCAGAAGCCGTCAGGGTTACTTCAACAACCAGAAATCCCAGAATGGAAATGGGATGGTATTACAATGGATTTCATCACAAAGTTACCTAAGACTGCCTGGGGTTATGACACCATTTGGGTAATAGTTGATCATCTCACCAAATCTGCACATTTCTTGCCTATAAAGGAAACGGATAGGATGGAGAAACTATTACGACTGTACATAAAGGAAATTGTTTCATGGCATGGAATACCTATTTCCATTATATCCGATCGTGATAGTAGATTTACATCAAAGTTCTGGCAATCACTACAGGAAGCCCTGGGAACTCGTTTGGATATGAGCACCGCATATCATCCGCAAACCGATGGGCAGAGTGAAAGAACGATTCAGACTCTTGAAGACATGCTCAGAGCATGTGTGATCGATTTTGGAAACGGATGGGATAAATATCTACCATTAGCAGAATTCTCGTATAATAATAGTTATCATGCGAGCATTAAAGCTGCACCATTCGAAGCACTATATGGAAGGAAGTATAGATCCCCTATCTGTTGGAACGAAGTAGGAGATCGACAATTAACTGGTCCCGAGATCATCCATGAAACTATTGAGAAGATAGTGCAAATCAAGGAGAGATTGAAAACAGCCCGTAGTCGCCAAAAGAGCTACGCCGATGTTCGAAGGAAACCATTAGAGTTTCAGATCGGTGACATGGTTATGTTAAAGGTGTCACCTTGGAAAGGTGTAATACATTTTGGAAAAAGAGGTAAACTGAACCCAAGGTATGTAGGCCCGTTCAAGATCATCGAACGCATTGGACCGGTAGCTTATCGACTCGAATTACCACAGCAACTCGCCGGAGTACATAATACATTTCATGTTTCAAACCTTAAGAAGTGTCTTGCAAAGGAAGACCTCACCATTCCTCTTAAAGAAATCCAAGTCGACGAGAAACTACAATTCATAGAAGAACCAGTCGAAATCATGGACCGTGAACTTAAACAACTCAAGCAGAGCAACATACCAATCGTTAAGGTTCATTGGAATATTCGAAGGGGTCCCGAGTTTACTTGGGAACGAGAGGATCAGATGAAACAAAAGTATCCACATTTTTTTCCCGACAACGCAAAATAGGTACAACTTTAAAATTTCGGGACGAAATTTATTTAATGGGTAGGTACTGTAACGACCCGGATTTTTCCGATCATTTTATACTTATGGGATTAATATTTACATAAATTAAACCTTACCAACATGATAAGCAATCTAAATTGTTGAGACTTATGTTTTTGAAAAGAGTTTTACACAACGTTTGACCGTCCAATTTGACCGATGATATCACGAACTATATAACATACGATAATTATATGTTTGTGTATATATATGTATTTATATATATTTAACATGATCTAAGTATGGTTTAACATCTCATTGTATACTAATAACAATAAGATAAAAGTATACTTTGAAACTACTAACTTAAGTTTTCAAAACGATAACTATACGTAACGTTCTTTGACATAAATACTTAAAACTTATAATGCTTATACATGTATCGTATAGAAATGTATTTAGTCACTTTTAAAGGGCTTTTATACATAAAACAAAATAAGTATATTTACAAAAGATAGTTATATTTGAACCCTCGTTCCGTTTTCTCAAGATTTCTATACGTATATCAAGGGTATATGTACCCGTATCATACCCAGCTTCTATACGTATTTACTATTGGTATATACACATCAAATCAACATCTAAATCAGCCATATTACTGCCCTCCAAGAGAGGTAACCTTGATTTGATGCTAGCATGGAAAATTTCACAAGATTACAACATAAAAATCTTGTTTTGTCCCCCCCCCCCCTTCACGAAATTTTCACCTTATATACCCCATCCATTTTTCAATTTTTACTACATCATTTCTCTAGCTAGGAACACACATTTACAAGCCTCAAGCATCCCTAAGAAATCCAGCAAAAATCCTCTCAAGAATCACCTTAATAACCACCATATCAAGATCAAACAAAAACACTACAAAATACTACTTTCATTTCAAGTTTATGTCCTAAGTTGCTTCCAATCTTCAATCCAACTCCACCACTCTTTGGTTCTAGGATTTTTCTTATTTCTTACAGTAACTTTGTTCAAGTAACTTAAGGTAGTAACCTTATTCATAACCTTATTCGATTCATATTTATATAGCTATCTTATTTTATGTTGTAAAATTTTAACAACAAGAACATAGTTTGAATGATTTCAAACTTGTTTGCAAACTAAATAGATCCTTCTAACTTAACATTTAAAACACTTCAAGACCTGTAATATATCATAATGATATGCTAACTTAACAAGATATAACTTGGTTTTACAAAGAACACCTTAAAAACTGAATCTACGTCGTCGGAGTGCAACCGGGGGCTGTTTTGGGTTGGATAATTAAAAACCATCTTGAACTTTGAATTGGAAGTTCATGTTCTGGAAAAATGATATTTCTTATGAATATGTTAACACATAAAAATTTCATGGTTTAACTCAAAGTGTAAGTATTTTTAGAAAAATGATCATTAAATGTTGTTTTTATGATGGAAAATGATCACTTTCATAAGTTTCACCAAAGTTTGACCTATAACCTGTGATTTCGAATACAAACTAAGGTATTTTCAGTTCATATTCTTAAAATTTGACTCGATCCAAGGAAGTGTGAACAAACAAAAACGGAGTTGTAATGAAGAAACTACGACTAAAACAAGATTGGGTATCCGAAGCTAGTTTAGCTACGAAAATATTTGGAGAAAAAGTAAATTAATCATATCTTTTCTAATTAATATGATATTTTATATATAATTACTTATGATTTGATTTTATATATTTCAGGACCACCCGTAAACAACACGAGAAGATTAATCATAAGACCTCATGATTGTACGCAACACGTCATTTGACAACACGGTACTTTATGTACGCAACACGTCATTTGACAACATGGTACCATGGGTCGAGATTAATTCTGATCAACACAAATACGATGGGGTCTTTATTTATTTTATTGAGCAACTAATTGTGGACCACTAACATCGGACTGCTAACTACGGACTAAGAAAATATTAAAAGTATTATAAGTATATATATATATATATATATATATATATATATATATATATATATATATATATATATATATATATATATGTAACGATTACTTGAAAAGAAAATATGTTGATATATTATATATATGGTTAGGTTCGTGATATCTATCGGAGACCAAGTCGAGTTAAATACCTTCAAGGCAAAATATAGTCCCACTTTTAAACTCTAAATATTTTAGGATGAGAATACATGCATTTTATGATTTACGTTATGGACACAAGTGATTAAAAATATATATTCTACGTTGAGTTATACAACTGGCATACTTCCCTATAACTTGGTAACTAATATTTACATGAGGTATTGTAAACGCGAATCCTGTTGATAGATCTATCGGGCCTGACAACCCCAACCGGACTGGACGACCAGTATTCAACGGTTGCACAGTACTTCGTTTCGGTGACTACACTTGGTACGGTGTAGTAAGATTTCATAATAAAGGGAATATGCGACGTTGATTAAATGTTAAGTATGGTTATCAAGTACTCAACAACTTAGAATATTTTTATTAAAACATTTATATATGAAATCTTGTGGTCTATATTTATAACGCTGCCGGCATTAAACCTATATCTCACCAACTTTATGTTAACGTTTTAAGCATGTTTATTCTCAGGTGATAACTAAAAGCTTTCGCTGCAACATGTTGAATTTAAGCAAGATTTTGAGTATGCATATTTGTGTCAAAAATAAAACTGTATATCGGAGAATTTGTAATGTAAAATACGTTGGAAATCGTGTTGTTATCATCACATGTAAAATTTGTAAGGCTAAGATTATTGCTAAACGATAATCATTATTATGTTGTTTAAACCTTGTATTTGTAATAAAAGTTATGGTTTGTATTGTAAAAACGAATGCAGTTTTTGAAAAACGTCGCATATAGAGGTCAATACCTCGCGATGAAATCATATGTTATTGTATTCGTCCTTATGGTTAAGGTCGGGTTATGACATAATAACAAACAATACAAGCAATTTTTACATAGAACATAAAAGTACAAGCACACTACAATACATTTATTACACAACATGCTCACACCCCTCTAATCTGAATCACTGGTTTCTTCTTCTTCGGACTTGGTTCTTTTTCCTAATTTTCTAGGGATATATGATGTTCCTCTAATACGAGCCGTCGTTTTCCACATTGGTTTAGAAAAACCTGGTGGTTTAGAGGTTCCCGGGTTATTGTCATGATATTGAAAATACGGGTGTTGACGGTACATATAAAGTTCATCGGGGTCGGAATCAGATTTCTCTATTTTGATGCCTTTTCCCTTATTATTTTCTTTTGCCTCATTAAATTGGGTCGGGGTAATTTCTATAACATCATCGGAATCCTCATCAGGATCCGATTCATCGGAAAATTAGTAATTTTCCCAATATTTTGCTTCCTTAGCGGAAACATCATTGACCATTATTAACTTTGGTCCATTGGTTGAGGATTTTCTTTTATTTGACCGGTTTTCTGTGGTTCCTACTATTTCCCCCTCCGGAACCTCTTCTTCTTCCGGTTCCTCTTCTTCTGGTTCATCTTCTTCTGGTTCCTCTTCTTCCGGTTCCGTTTCCTCTTCTTCCGGTTCTTCGGGAACTTGTGAATCTTGCCAATATATATTCGACTCTTCGTTATTATTAGGTGAGTCAATGGGATTTGTGCTAGAGGTAGACATCTATCACACAATATCAAACATGTTAAGAGATTAATATATCACATAATATTTACATGTTAATAATATATAGTTTCCAACAAAAATGTTAAGCAATCATTTTTAAAGAAAACACGGTCGAAGTCCAGACTTACTAATGCATCCTAACAAACTCGATAAGATACACTAATGCAAATTTACTGGTTCTCTAAGACCAACGCTCAGATACCAACTGAAATGTCCCGTTCATATTGATTATAAACGTTCCATATTAATTGATTTCGTTGCGAGGTTTTGACCTCTATATGAGACATTTTTCAAAGACTGCATTCATTTTTAAAACAACCATAACCTTTATTTTATCAATAAAGGTTTTAAAAGCATTACGTAGATTATCAAATAATGATAATCTAAAATATACTGTTTACACATGACCATTACATAATAGTTTACAATAGAAATATATTACATCGACATATGTTTCTTGAATGCAGTTTTTACACAATATCATACAAACATGGACTCCAAATCTTGTCCTTATTTTAGTATGCAACAGCGGAAGCTCTTAGTATTCACCTGAGAATAAACATGCTTTAAACGTCAACAAAAATGTTGGTGAGTTATAGGTTTAACCTATATATATCAAATCGTAATAATAGACCACCAGATTTCATATTTCAATACGCATCCCATACATAGAGATAAAAATCATTCATATGGTGAACACCTGGTAACCGACATTAACAAGATGCATATATAAGAATATCCCCATCATTCCGGGACACCCTTCGGATATGATATAAATTTCGAAGTACTAAAGCATCCGGTACTTTGGATGGGGTTTGTTAGGCCCAATAGATCTATCTTTAGGATTCGCGTCAATTAGGGTGTCTGTTCCCTAATTCTTAGATTACCAGACTTAATAAAAAGGGGCATATTCGATTTCGATAATTCAACCATAGAATGTAGTTTCACGTACTTGTGTCTATTTTGTAAATCAGTTATAAAACCTGCATGTATTCCCATCCCAAAAATATTAGATTTTAAAAGTGGGACTATAACTCACTTTCACAGATATTTCCTTCCTCGGAAATAAGACTTGGCCACGGATCGATTCACGAACCTATACAAATATGTACATATATATCAAAGTATGATCAAAATATAATTACAACCATTTTTATTATGTTTTAAAGATTTGAGTGTATTAAGTCAACTGTCCTCGTTAATAACCTACAACTAGTTGTCCATAGTTAGATGTACAGAAATAAATTGATATATATTATCTTGGATCAATCCACAACCCATTGTATACACGTCTCAGGCTAGATCACAACTCAAAGTATATATATTTTTGAAATCAACCTCAACCCTGTATAGCTAACTCCAACATTACTGCATATAGAGTGTCTATGGTTGTTCCAAATAATATATATACATGGGTCGATATGATATGTCAAAACATTTACATACGTGTCTATGGTATCCCAAGATTACATAATATATTAGAATACATGTATAATACAATATAAGTTAGCTAGGATATGATTTGTATAGATTTGTTAAACATTTCCCGTAGTTAAAAAAGATCAAAAATATCCAATCTTGTTTTACCCATAACTTCTTCATTTTAAATCCATTTTGAGTGAATCAAATTGCTATGGTTTCATATTGAACTCTAATTTAAGAATCCCAATATAAAAATTATAGGTTTATAGTTGGAAATTTAAGTTACATGTCAATTACTAAAGAGGTAGTCATTTTCGTTGAAAGAACGACATCTTGATGACCATTTTGAAAAACATACTTTCACTTTGAGTTTAACCAAGATTTTTGGATATAGTTTCATGTTCATATGAAAAATCATTTTCTCATAAGAACAACTTTTAAATCAAAGTTTATCATAGTTTTTAATTATCCAAACCAAAACAGCCCCCGGTTTCACTACGACGGCGTATATCTGATTTTATGGTGTTCATCGTGTTTCCAGTTTTTAAATCATTAAGTTAGTATATTATATAGATATAGAACATGTGTTTAGTTGATTTTAAAAGTCAAGTTATAAGGATTAACTTTTGTTTGCGAACAAGTTTAGAATTAACTAAACTATGTTCTAGTGATTACAAGTTTAAACCTTCGAATAAGATAGCGTTATATGTATGAATCGAATGATGTTATGAACATCATTACTACCTCAAGTTTTCTGGATAAAACTACTGGAAATGAAAAAAATGGATCTAGCTTCAAAGGATCCTTGGATGGCTTGAAAGTTCTTGAAGCAGAATCATGACACGAAAACAGTTCAAGTAAGATTTTCACTCGAAATAAGATTGTTATAGTTGTAGAAATTGAATCAAAGTTTGAATATGAATATTACCTTGAATTAGAAAGATAACCTACTGTAAATAACAAAGGTTCCTTGATCTTAGATGATTACTTGGAATGGATTAGAAAGCTTGGAAGTAGACTTGCAAACTTGGAAGTATTCTTGATTTTTATGAAACTATACTTATGAATTTATGAAGAACACTTAGAACTTGAAGATGGAACTTGAGAGATATTAATTAGATGAAGAAAATTGAAGAATAAAAGTGTTTGTAGGTGTTTTTGGTCGTTGGTATATGGATTAGATATAAAGGATATGTAATTTTGTTTTCATGTAAATAAGTCATGAATGATTACTAATATTTTTGTAATTTTATGAGATATTTCATGCTAGTTGCCAAATGATGGTTCCCACATGTGTTAGGTGACTCACATGGGCTGCTAAGAGCTGATCATTGGAGTGTATATACCAATAGTACATACATCTAAAAGCTGGGTATTGTACGAGTACGAATACGGGTGCATACGAGTAGAATTATTGATGAAACTGAACGAGGATGTAATTGCAAGCATTTTTGTTAAGTATAAGTACTTTGATATGTGTCTTGAAGTCTTTCAAAAGTGTAAGAATACATATCAAAACACAACATGTATATACATTCTAATGGAGTCGTTAAGTCTTCGTTAGTCGTTACATGTAAGTGTTGTTTTGAAACCTTTAAGTTAACGATCTCAATTTATGTTGTTAACCCAATGTTTATTATATTAAATGAGATGTTAAATTATTATGTTATCATGATATTATGATGTTTGAATATCTCTTAATATGATATATACATTAAAATATCGTTACAACGATAATCGTTACATATAAGTCTCGTTTCGTAATTCTTGAGTTAGTAGTCTTGTTTTTACATATGTAGTTCATTGTTAACACACTTAATGATATATTTAAATATCATTTTATCATGTTAAATGTAGTGTATCAATATCTTAATATGATACATATGTATTTAGTAGACGTTATCATAACGATAATCGTTATATATATCATTTCGAGTTTCTTAACTTAGTAATCTCATTTCTTATGTATATCACACATTGTTAATATACTTAGTGAGATACTTACTCATCATAATCTCATGTCAACCATATATATATGTCTATATATACCACAACATGTAGTTTTTACAAATGTGTAACGTTCGTGAATCGCCGGTCAACTTGGGTGATCAATTGTCTATATGAAACTTATTTCATTTAATCAAGTCTTAACAAGTTTGATTGCTTAACACGTTGGAAACATTTAGTCATATAAATATCAATCTCAATTAATATATTTAATCATGGAAAAGTTCGGGTCACTACACAAACAGCGAAAGACTTCTAGGAACCTGAGAATAAAACATGCTTAAAAGTGTCAACACAAAGTTTGGTGAGTTCATAGCTTTAATGTTGCGCATAATCTGTATATAAAGGTAGATCACAAGATTTCAGTTGTTTCATTCAGAAACGTTTATCAAAATATTCTACAAAATTGAGCACCCTGGTAACTAAGTTTTAACGTCTATATAATAAGTACCCCTGTTTTAAAATACATGCAACCAACATGTACAATACACGCAAACCAATGTGTACTAAACTCAAATAGCATACGTCTGTTTTATAGTTCAGGCTAGGATTTCTATACCTGGAACAGACGGGGATGTCAAGCCCTATGGATCCATATATAACTACTCGCGCCCACCAGTTCTTATAACCGGCAGTTACTAGTTAGCAAAGCTAAGGGATTTTTGGTTCAAACTCGGTGTAGAATTTAGTATGTACTTGTATCCATTGCGTTTAAAATAAAGTGCATGTATTCTCAGCCCAAAATTATAAATTGCAAAAGCAATTAAAAATGGATCTATAAACTCACCTTAGCAGCACATAAGGTCATTCACCGAAATGTGACCGAAACTCGAAAATCAAAATAATCGTAGATCTCAACCTATAGAACATATGTTGGTCAATACATGTCTAAAAAGCTAGATCAGGTCATAGTGTATCACAATCCTAATGCTCGAGACCGACATGCAAAAGTTAACAAAAGTCATCTCAAAAAGTCAACTTTGACAATTGTTTAACAAAACGAGACGTGTCTTATATAAGAATTCATTTACTCGACTAGTAGTATCCAAAAATCCAATTTATTAATCTTATAAATAAGTTGTTTAAATATTAATTGTAGTTTCAAACACAATTTCAATTAACGTCAAACATAATTCAGTTGACCATATCTTTTAATTCGTTCATCGAAATCACGCGATTTCTAAATGAAAAGTTAATAATTTTTCGCCAGCTTTTCAAAAACATGCATATCATATACTTTATATCAGTAGCATATGTATCAAATTCGTGATTCGTCATAAACTATCTAACTACAAAATTAAAGTATACAAGCATACATAAACATATATATACTCGAGCACTAGACATGGATACACTATTAATATAAAAGATAAGATATGAATGCTCACGTATCAATATTGTGATTCAATATTGCATGAAAATATGTAGACGCAACGGAGATGATAAACGCTAGGTTGACCTTTGACTCATGATCATAACCCCCAAGTAATACTCATAATTTCCTTACTTTAAAACGGTTTGAAACCCGAATTAAAAACACCCGTACATAACTTATTGTAGTATATAACTTCTAATATTTTGAAATTGATAAAAACTGATACAGAGTAATATTTCTGTGTCAAGAGTCGTTCGCAGATGTGCATATATATATGTACATATATGTAATATAATAATAAATATAATAATATAAATATAATAATAAAATAATTATGATAAGATAATATAATAATATAATAATAATAAACGTGTTAAATTAAAAGCCGCCATCACTTTTTATGTCGACAAACATTACGCGTTTCGCGTAGATGGGTACGCGATCGGCGTATGGTGTCTTCTTGAAAGTTGTAGATTTATGAGTTATGGACATCTGGACACTGGAATCACCCTTTTTCGATTCAGTATGATTTAGTTATGATTTTTCTCGTGCAAGTGCGCATGTTTAGTGATTTTCATCATTTTAACTTGCAATCTTGAGATGAAATGTTGTAGTATTTTGGTGCTCATTAGAAATCTTTATTTTATCTTTATTTTTATTTTCATATCATTGAAAATCCATAAAAACATTTTATAATCAAATTCTATTATATCGAAAAACGTGTTCGTACTAAATCGAATAAATATAATTTAGTTTTCCAGAATTAGTTATATTCAAAATCATTCTTTAAAAGGTTTCATCTATATCGTAAAACATTTTCAATATTAAGAAAACTAAATAATTAACTTATCAAGAGACACGAGACAATTATTGTAAAGCATGCATTGAAAATTAAGTAGGAATCTCTACTAACTTTTGTCCAGTTACCGTTAATTGACACTTTTGTTCTTACTTGTAAATCACTTTACCATTTATTCTGAATGCTGTTAACAAGGAAAAATTTCTCAAATCAACGTGGACCTCACAACAGAGACTTATAATAATATCACAATACTTATGGAATTGATAAATGCTAATAAAATATTCGTTAATTAATTCATTTGATATTATCTTTTAGTCTCGTCGACAGATATATAAAACATATATTGAAACAATTATGTTCATGTAAAGCATTATATATTTAATACTTTGTTAACGTTTTCAATTAATGTAACTATATATTATATATACATATCTACATATACATAAATGTTCGTGAACCGTCGAGCATAGTAAAAAGGGTAATTGGTTACATGAATATAGTTCCAAAGTTTTTGAGACTCAACATTACAGACTTTTCTTATCATGTCGAAATCATACAAAGATTAAGTTTAAATTTGATCGGAAATTTCCGGGTCATCACAGTACCTACCCGTTAAAGAAATTTCGTCCCGAAATTTGATTGGGGTTGTCATGTCTGACAATAAGTATGCTTTCATAACACATACGAGTTGATAAATGGAGTTTTATAATCATTGAGTAATATGGATAAAACAATTTGATTGAGTGAAGCTATCGCAAAAAAAATGAAATGAGAAAATAATATTTCGTCATATCTTTTGACGTAAATATGGTTGATTTCCGGAGTTCAAGGGATTTAGAGAAAATCTTCGTAAAAAGATTTGATTCTTTGGTAATAAAGGAAATTAGGATCTTCTTTGGTTAAATGCAATAATCTGTTTTCATTGCTCTGTCAGATATTTCACTATAAATCTACCCTCTTTGTTTCCCTTATTTCCACAGCTCATACCTTCTATTCTTTCTCTCTCAATTCATACTTTAAAGCATTCGTCAATATGCTCCATCCAGTTTTGATTCTTGATATACTCCTAACTTTCATATCTGTCATTCTTCTTTTTCATCTGCCTCCGGAAGAATCTATTTACTTCTAATATACTCTTGGTTTTATAGTGTTTTTAGTTCTCCCGTGTCTTTATATTGCTATATGCATCGATATACACGGTTTGTAATTTCTGGGTTGTTGTTGGGTTTTATATCTTCTCTTATATTTCGATGTCCCTGCTTCTGTCTTTCTATAATCATTGACATCCACAGTTATTGCTCTCTCTTATTTTCTACGATTTATACTCCCATTTCTATTTCGGAGCTTCATGCTTTGGTTTTCTTCTTCCCGACTTCAAGTCAAGCGAATAATGGTTCAAAATTCGTAGGTATGGAGTTTCGAATGATCATAATATACAAAGCAGAAAGGAAAGGTAATAGAATAATTTGATTTGTCAAATTACCAGAATATCCGAAAAAGACCGAATCATCAAGAAAATATTTTCTTGATATGTTTAGAGGTTAAATAGAATGAAAGAGTTATGTAACATGGTTCATGATGAGGGTATGATCTGTGAACCTTTATCACGTTTCATTAGAAACTCAGCATGACTTACTATAATATAATCACGTTGATCAAGTGTCATTATATTATACTAACCCATGCTTCAATTCACAACACTTTTTCAAAACATTCATAATTTAAACTCGAAGGTTTACAGAATATAGAAACTAAACAGTTTCCTTTATGATGTAGTACAGATAACGCGAGGAGATAAATGATTTCAGATAAGGATAGTTATGAAAATATCTTAAGAAATATCGAGGATATTTATAATGAAAGACACGATGATATCTTAGAACTTCTAATATCGAAGGATGATGAAGAAGATTTGTCTGTAAAGGTTTAGAGTCAGGAGTAAGGTATTCGTTAATGACTTCAGCAGATACTGAATCATTTGGATTCTTTGAAGGCAGGTTTAGTCTTTGTAATTTGTCCACAGCCTCATTCATGGTTTGCTCAATCCGTTTTCCAGTTCCAACTTTTCTGAGCTTTGCCAACACACTATTCTTTATCATCAAACTTTTGATTGTTAAAGTCGTTTATAGTTTTTGCTGCTTCATCAGCTTTTTCAACATTCAATTCATAGACTGGTTGCTTTTTAGAATTTCAGAATGAAAGCTCATAATTCTAAGAGATGAATGTTATATGTATACATATGATGTTCTAGTACAGTTTTGAATTCAAAGTATGGCATTTGAAAGATGTAAGAATCTAAGAGTGATGTTTTCTAGTTAAATCTTGGCTTGAATTCTGATTTTTCAAAATCAGAATATGTAATCAAATTTGGATGCGAATGGTTGTTTTGATTTTTAGGAAAGAATGTATATCGTTGTGAAAGTAGTGAGTATAGTTGATGATTTGCTGAATCATAATCGAAGAATGTAACATATTAATTGTGAATTTATATATCTTTAGGGTATTACCTACCCGTTAAAAGTTTCACAAGTAATATTTTGTACCAGAGAGTTTTATTACAGTCTTTATGAAAATATATGTATGTATATTTTCTTCAGATGTAACACAGATTTAATGAGTTAATATCATATTAAGCTCATTTGATTTTCGGCTGGATTAAAAATGAATAATCTCTAAAACATTAAAGATTTCATAATCTTCGCGGAGTATTTCACTAATGTAATCAATACTTCGTTATTCAGTTTTATTGATATTTCCTCAGTGAATCATGTTGGTGCTTATGGAACTCTTGCTAACTTCGCAAGGTACGAATGATTTTTCTTGAAAGTTTCAAGTATATCGAAAATGAAAGTGTAAAATCAAACATGTATTTGAATAATACACTTGATTTATTATGAAATGGAATCTATTAAGTCGAAGCAGAGATTATAGTTAACGATTGTTAAGTCATTAACGAAGGATGTACATCATAGCATATTAATAACATGAACTAACCGAGTATTTAAGATTCACACGTAATAGCTTAGTACGAAAAGATTTATTTTGATCTTAAAATTCATATATATATAAAATATACATATAATTTTCTTTAGAGGGAATGAGTTAATACTTCATAACTCGTTGATACGATATACGCGTTGTTGATTAGTGATGATGTTTGCGGTGATTATGGATCTGGCGGAGCTTGTGATGTTGTAGATGCTGCTGATGCTGACGATACTGACGGTGCTGGTGATGCTGACGGTATTGTTGATGCTGCTGGTAAAACAGATCTAGCTTGTAAATCGTGCACCATTCCGATCAGGGTTTTATTTCATCATTTATATTCGCTCACTCATCTGGTTTACAATTAGAACTATAATAAGTAATCTCTAAAACTTTTAGAAACTACATATTCTCTGCAGAATATTTCTTCGATGAAGTTATGAATTAATACTTCATCGTTTGTTGTTGTTGGTATTCCTTGGTATCTATGGTGTGTATGACGTTGATGTTCGAGGTACAGATTGTGATGTTGAGGTGTGGGATGCGGATGTTGTTGTTGGTGGTGGTAATGATACTGTTGGTGTTGATGATGGTGGTACTGTTGATGCCGGTGATGCTGCTGGTGCTTGTAATCTTTGCACCATATTCTCCAAAGCTACTACCCGAGTGCGAAGCTCGTTGACTTCTTCTACTACAAAGGGATGATTGGCGGTTCGGATGAGCGGATAAATAAGATCCAGAATTTGAGATAGTATATAATCATAACGAGATACTCTGGAGATGAGAGAGAAAATGGTATTACGAACAGGTTCGCCTGTAAGTGCTTCAGGTTCTTCGCCAAGAGGGAAATGTGGTGGATGGAAGGGATCACCTTCTTCTTGTCTCCAATGACTAAGTAGGCTACGAACCCATCCCCAATTCATCCAGAACAGGTGATGGCTGATTGGTTGATCCATTCCGGTTACACTGTCTTCGGAGTTCAGGTGAATATCCATATCGGAATAGCTGTCGGAGTTTAAGGAATTTGAACTAGATACGGGATCCATCTTGTATAATTAGAGAGATGATTTTTGATATGAAATAGATTATAGAATTTAGATTGGTACTTTTCAATACATAATTTACATATGTATATATAATACCAAAATTCCATAAATCACGGAGAAATTTTCGGAAGATGTCAAGCAAAGTTCACTACAAGAAAAATGCTCCTATAGGACCCCCAATTTGGTCATATAAAGCCACTTTATAGGACCTTTGGGCTTGATAGGACCTACCAATGGGGGTTGTATCTAACGCGGTCATATAAAGTATTGAAATTAAAAAGTGTCCTAAAAGGTCTCAAGATTATGAAACCAATGATCAGGTCCTATAATATAATTAACAACCACAAAGAAAGGTCCTTAAAATACGTATTAGGAGTCACTTTTGAAAATGAGACATACACAAGGTGTCCCAAAAAGTAAAAATATATGATATAAGTACCAACAAAAGTGTCATAATAAAAAGTTATAATTCGTAATGACCAAAATAATGGTCCTATTGTAAAAAAAATAATACATTAGTACCAATAAACAAAGTCCTAATCTAACGATACACTAGTTTGGTACCAAAGGAAAAAGTCCTAATATGCACATATTTTACTTTAGTACCCCATAGAGGGTCCTAATACAATATTTTTAAGGATATAACCACTAAAAGAAGTCCTAATATAAATATTTGAAACGTTAAAACCACAAAATAGGTCCTAATATATAAAGATATGATACTTTAGTATCACATAAAGGGTCCTAATATAATTATTATTAAGGTTAGTACCACTAAAAAATGTCCTAATAAAAATATCACACCTTAAAACAAAAAAAATGGGTCCTAATAAATAATAATATGATACTTTAGTACCACACAATGGGTCCTAATATAAGGATTTTTAAGATTAGTACCACTAAAAAGTCCTAATATAAATATCTCAAAAACCTTAAAACCACAAAATTGGTCATAATATATAAAGATATGTTACTTTAGTTCCACATAAAGGGTCCTAATATAATGATTTTCAAGGTTAGTACCATTAAAAAAAGTTCTAATATAAATATATTATTAAACTTTAAAACTGCAAAATGGGTCCTAATATATAATAATATATTACTTTAATACCATGTAAAATGGTCCTAATATAATATTATATAAGTTTATATGACATAATTATAAAGCGTCATATCAGGTCATAGTAGTTTAAGGTCGATTTCGGATCAATATTCGATTCCGATCATATCAGATAACCGGGTCCAGTTCATTTATTCAGGTCCGGTTCGGATATTCGAATCCGGTTTGATTTTTGAATTTTAGGCGGTTTTAGCAATTTCGATTATTATTTAATATGATTATGAACACCCAATTAATAATTTATACTAAAAAAATTAAACAAAACATAATTATATTTCAATAAATTGTTTTATAACGTACATGAAAAACACTAAGCATAAAATTCACAAATAATCAAACATATAGACTTCAAAAAACATTTGACAAAGAAAGTAAAGACAATGAAAAGCAACGCATAACGTCTTGGATCAACATCTATCTTTATTAATCCAAAGGTACCACCTCCAAATAAACCATCCATATATTTATAAGCATAAAAGTGCAAGTTATAAAAATTAATATTATTGCATGCAGAGGCGAAACTAGGATTTTTTTGACCGGGGGCAAAAAAAATTTTTTAAACCGTAGCAATTTTTTTGGATACAATTTGAAGATTTTGGGGCAAAAGTTGGAGATTTTGGGGCAAAATTTGAAGATTTTGGGGCAAAAGTTGGAGAATTTGGGGCAAAATTTGAAGGTTTTGGGGCAAAATATGTAGGTTTGGGGGCAAAAAAAAAAAATTCACCGGGGGCAAAGTCGAAAAACCCAAAATTTTTACACTGCAAAAAAAATCCACCGGGGGCGCCGGCCCCCCCCCCCCCCCCCCCCCCCCCCCTGCCCTTCATCATTTTCGCCTCTGATTGCATGACGTGATAATTAATTACAGTTGCACATGACAGAATTAAATATGCGATACCAGACGATGCAACAGCGAGGACTATTTTCCCTTGAGCTCGTAATGCAGTTATTATGGCTTTCTGCAAAAATGTTTTGCCCATTCCTCCATGTCCATAGATTCAGTTTGTCACGTATTTGATGTGTTTGTTTCCAAATCGTACATTGGGTACAACGGGTGGTATTGTCAAAGATTGAGCACACGAACCATCATTTGAACCAAATGTTCTACCAAAGCTCCACACATCACTCTTTGCTAAAAGATGAAACGCCTTAATGTAGCCTGGAGCTGCATAGCCGTGTGCACAGATAACCTAGAAATAGAAATCAAACACACTGCCAATATCTAGATATTGTCTGATTACACTTTTACCTATTTTTTTACAATGAATAGATTTAATTACAATTTTATATTGCTCTTTTTATTACATCAATCTGATACTGAATAAAAGCTTAATAAAATAATATGACTCACCACCGTTGAGATATGTGTGTTACCCACTGTTGGTCCCTCTTTGACAAGGTCAAAATCTAAAATGTTTGGATTGAAATCTTCATCAAGCAAAATACTTGACTCCTTAAAATCTCGAAAAATCACCTGGACATATTTACAAAAGGCAAAAAAAATGTGTTAAGGAGTGTATCTGCATCTAAGATTTGTTGTTAGATGTTTTTGGTAATTGTTTACTACGTATTTAAAAGTGAAACATGGGCTTCTAATTACTCTTGCTGTAAAAATGAAAAAGATAAAAAAAAACTTAACTTGATTCATATTTGTTAATCATAACGATTTAGTGCGATTATATACTGGTTTTGTTAAGCAAACAATTAAAATGAAAAAGATAAAAAAAACTTTAAAAAAAAAAAAAAAGCGTTAAATAGCTATTTACGCATTATATTGTAAATATTTAAATTTAAAATTTATATCTAAAATTTATACTGATAATCGGTTTCCAGTCTATATGAACAATATCAATCAGCCTCAAAGATCGATTTTACAAAGTTTAGAGTTTAACAACAATTTATGCAATAAGCGAAAGCTTGAGTGATTAATACCTCAATATAGCATTCAGTCAATAAGAGCAATAGACCGACATGGTTACGGTGAATCCTACTCAAACTAATTTTGTCACTCAATCGCCGCACGAAACCAAATTTTGGCAAAGAGTAATCTGATTGCTGCATCAATTATCAAAATGAATATTAAAATTACGTTTAGAAATAGCCAGTTAGGATTTAACAAAATGAGTTAATCAAGAGTATACATCTAAAGTCATATGTGATATAGCAAAACCGTAAATCCAATTAACCCAACACTTGTTGTCGCACTTAATTGTAAAATTGTAACTTTATGTGATATAGCAAAAACGTTTGTATGTGGTATGTTTATAGCGTTCATCGATAAATTGAAATCATAATTTAGATGGCCGCGTTCGATATTAAATCTTAATCGGATGCGTATCATCTAGCGCCATGTTAAGCGATGAGGCCGTTGAAAACCAAGCGATGAAGAATTTAGGATTGTGTTTCGGATGGGGGAAGAGGATTGGAATTGGAAGACGATTGGAATTGAAGATTAAAATTTTGAATTGTGTTTTAGATGGGGGCGGTTTAATGAATCCCTTAATGGATGGATCTAATGGATGGATCTAAGTGGTGCACAATCGTTATAAAAATTTGATTTTCTATTATTTTAAAATTGTTATAATTCATGAGGCTTATAACTAACTTTATTGGTTTGATTATGTTATAATTTAGTAGACTTATAACTACCTTTAGTGGTTTGATTCTTGATTAAGAATACTAATAATGAAGTGTAAAAAAGTATATGATAATGGAGAGAAAGAAAGAAACATTTTGTAAGTGTAAGAAATGGTGCAAGTTTAATGCTTGCATTCATGTGTATTTATAGCCTAAAATCTCAATATAAAAATACATACTTTATGTACCAAAATTGACTATATGTATACACCAAAATTGACTATCCATATCTATATTATTATTATTATTATTATTATTATTATTATTATTATTATTATTATTATTATTATTATAACACTCCCCCTTGAATAGCAATTTTGTTTTGTTGAAGATCAACTATAAATTACTGCCTCGTTAAAAACTTTGCTAAAGAAAACCCAGTGGGAAAAAAATTTAGCTAAGGAAAAAAGAGTGCAGCATGGAGTTGACTCCCCCTCAAGTAGACATCGCTTCAGCTGTTACATCTTTTGAACATGTCTCATGCCAATGTTATGAACGTGTGTTCTGAAAATAGCAGTTGGAAGTGCTTTCGTGAAAAGATTAGTAGAGTTTTTGCTGGATTGCACATATCTCATTTCAATCTGGTTGTCCTTAATGAGATTTTGAGTGTATGAGAAGAATCTAGGAGGTATGTGTTTTGTTTGGTCACTTTTAATGTACCCTTCTTTCATCTGTGCTATACAAGCTGCATTATCTTCATAGATAGTTGTTGGATTTTTATCGCGTTCTAGTCCACAAGAATCAGTAATGAGTTGTGTCATTGATCTCAACCAAAAACATTCTCGAGTAGCTTCATGTAATGCAATCACTTCGGCATGATTTGATGATGTAGCAACAAGTGTTTGTTTTTGAGAACGCCATGATATTGCAGTACCTCCATTTAGGAATACATATCCAGTTTGAGATTTAGCTTTATGTGGATCAGATAAATAACCTGCATCTGCATAACCAATCAAATCTTGTTTTGATTCGTTAGAATAAAATAATCCTAAATCAGTAGTTCCTCGAAGCTATCGAAATATGTGTTTGATCCTATTCAAGTATCTTTTGGTAGGAGCAGAGCTGAACCTTGCCAACAAATTAACTGCAAAAGAAATGTCAGGTCTTGTATAATTTGTAAGATATATAAGAGTCCCAATTTCACTAATATATGGAATTTCTGATCCGTAAGATCTTCATGATCTTCACAGTGATAAAATGAATCAGTGTCAATATTGAGTGATCTAACAACCAATGGTTTTGTCTTTAAAAATGTTTTAAAATCTTTTCGGTATAAGTTGTTTGATGTACAAGTAAACCATTAGGCACATGCTCAATTTGCAATCTAAGTCAATACTGATCTCTTTATTTGTTCATATGATGTTATGATCATTGACATAAACAACTTACAATCACATATCCGGACATTGTTTTCTTAATAAGAACACATGTGCAAATAAGATTATTTGTATACCCCTTTTTTCTTATCAAGTAATCATTTAATCTGGTATACCATATGCGATCCGATTGTTTCAACCCATATAAAAATCTTTGTGATTCAATGGAATACATTTCCTTGTGTTTTTGCATTAGATGCTTATGATACCTTAAATCCTTCGGGTATATTCATATATATATATATATATATATATATATATATATATATATATATATATATATATATATATATATATATATATACCACTATCAAGTGATCCATAAAGATCAGCAATAATAACATCCATGAGATGCATTTCTAGATTTTTAGAAACTGACAGGCTGATTACGTATCTAAAAGTAATTGCATCCATAACAGGGGAATAAGTTTCATCATAATTAATTCCCGATCTTTTTCAGAAAAATCTTGAGTTACAAGTTTAGCTTTATACCTTGTAACTTCATTTTTCTCATTTCATTTTAGCATAAAAATCTATCTATACTCCACATAGTTCACATCTTTAGGTGTGAGAACGATAGATCCGAAAACTTTTCTTTTATTGAGCGAGTCAAATTCAGCTCGTATTGCCCTTTTCCAATGATCCCAATCATGTATATTTTTTCATGACAGATTTTGGTTCTGGATCATCATCATCATTCATGATGTCATATGCAACATTATATGAAAATATCTCATTAAGAGTTTTCATGTCATTTCGGTTCCATAATATTTTTTGAATGTGCATAATTGATTGCAATTTCCGTATTGACATCATCAATCTCCTCTGCAGAAGGAGTATTGATTTGTGGTTCTTCTTGAACACTTTCTTTTACCTCATTATCAGCTGATTTTCTTTTTCGAGAATTTTTATCTTTGGACCCAATTGCCCTCCCACGTTTCTGGCGTGGCAAAGACACATGAGTGACATTATTGCTAGCTTTTAGAATTTCAATTCTAGCTGAAGCATTTACTGCTAGTATATATGATTTAGTCACTACTTTTTGTATCTGTAATTATGTATTATTTGCAAGTTCTTGCATATGTATTATTTTTGAACTTTCTTTTCGCATTCTTTTGTGCGATGATCAAGATACATTAATTTATGTTCAAATCATGAAACATCTTTTTTCTTTATTTTTCATTTCTCCCCCTAATATAGGGAACAATTTTTCATTATAATGACAATCAGCAAAATGTGCTGTAAAAACATCACCCGTCATGGGTTCAATATATCTTATAATTGAATATGTTTCATATCCAACATATATTCCCATCCTCCTTTGAGGATCCATTTTAGTGCGTTGTGGTTGTGCAACTAGAACATACACTACACAATCAAATGTCTTAATGGTGTGAAATATTTGGCTCTTGGCCAAGATCAAGTTGTAGAGGAGAATATTTATGAGTCGCACTTTGTTTAATGTGAAATAAAGTCGCAGCATGTAAATTTGCATGTCCTCATATAAATTCTGAGAGTTATGTACTCATTTTTTGTAACACCCTAATATCTATTGTACATAAGTGTAAATATAGTACATAAAGCGTGAGAATAATTCTGGAATTTAACAGTGATCAGATTCTGTTCAGGCCTAAGTGCGCTCAGCGCACACTTAGGGGTGCGCGTGGCGCACTCCCACTGTAGCCGGGTTCTTTTCATTTAATCAGATATTTTGGAAGGGCATTGTGGTAATTTCACTTAGGGGACGAGATAAGGTCACCAGATCAGTGGGTTGGGAGTCATAACTCCATTTTCAACCACCTTCATCTTCATAATTCAATTTTAGTGAGAGAAACCCATTTGAGTGAGAGAAAACTCAAGTAAAGGAAGGAGGAGCTAGTTTCGGGTCTTAGCTCGAGTTATAAAGTTTTTCATCTCCTCACTAGCTACGTTTTGGTTGTGGTGGTAAGTTCTAATCTTGATTTCCCTAATTTGATTTGTTTAAGGGTTAGGGCTTGGGGTAGTGATGAACATAAAACCCATTATTGGTAATTTTGGGGTTTGTGGGTAAGATTGAGTCAAGAAGACTCAAGAATGACTAACCTAGGGTTTCAACGTAATACTTGGTGTTATTGAGTCTAAAATGGTTAGTTATTCACTAGCTCACTTGTGTTGCTAGTAAAATTGGTTCTAGGGTTTATGGTTGACTTGAAATGGGTCAAATGGGTGGGTTTGACCTAGCGGGATAAATTGAGTATGAAAACACCCTAGTTATGTGTTGATGGAAGTCTTAGAACCTTAGTCACTAGCTTTTAGTGATTAGTTGTGGGTCTCGACCTTTAATGTGCGATTCAAGTGCAAATGGGTCATAAATGCACTAGTGAGGTTAGTTGGTGGGTAGTCCAACTTATTATGTGAATTAATTGGGAATTAATTGTGTTAGGTGACTCGCTTTGAAGGTTACAAGTTATTGTTGGAAATCTCGCCAAGTCGACAAGGTGAGTGGAATGATTATACATGTGTGTATATAATGTATTTACTTGTACGAGATTTGATGTGGGTTTAAGTTCGGGCGATCGATACCACATCGTGTCAATATATGATATGGGTTTAAGTTCGGGCATTCGATGCCATGTCATGTATGTGTGTGGGCGTGTAGGGTGGGTTTAAAGTTCGGGCGTTCGATACCACATTACACGTGACGGGTGGGTTTAAAGTTCGGGCGATCGATACCACTCCGGGGTTAGTGATATAATTCGTTGTGCGCTAACGGTTGTTGAGAACACCGATGGGAAATTCGAAGTACCATTCCTTTGTACTATTGGTTAACCATGGTTATGTGTTTGTAGTGTGGCACTTTATATTATTCGAATTATATATGCTATTGATTGTGCTAGCTTGTGGTCTTGGAGATTTAGCGTATACCTTGCGTTGGTATGTCATTTAAATTGCTAGCGTGTATGAGGTAATTGTGTATGTGATTGCAAGTAAGTAGGTTATATATGTATGTGTATAATTATTGCATTCACTAAGCATTAGCTTATCCTCTCGTTGTTTACCTTTTTAGGATCCGGCTCGGATAAGGGCAAAGGTATTCACTTGGATTAGTGGCTCTCAGGGGTTTTAGCTTTTTGGAAGTTCGACCAAGATTTGGGTAGTTTAACCCCAAACACCATGCTCTAGTGACGTTTGGCAATTAAACTTTTTGTGGTCGAAACTCGTATTTCGTACTTAATGGCATTTTGGGCATATGTGGGCCCCGCGATGTAAAACTCGTTTTATCATTGATTCGTGCTAGTTTTACTTATACTAATATGATGTGAAAAGCATTTTGTCTAAAAATGTTGAGAAGTGTTAGATCTTTTTACGAAAATGGAACAATTGGGACAGCTGACTGTCAGGCCCTGTGCGCGCCGCGCACAGGTAGGGATGCGCGCCGCGCACCCTGCCTGGGCAGGCCTGCTTCAAATTTTTATTTTTATTTTTGTAGTTTTGGTTGGTTAACGGGTTGGGTCGTTACAAGTGGTATCAGAGCATGGTCTAAGGGATTTAGGTGACTTGAGATAGGCGCCTAGACTTAGACTTTTGTGTTGTTGAATTACATGCGGGACTTGTAGGACTACGGGTCGGTGCGGGTTTTGATTAGTTCTTTGGTGCATAGGTGGACTAACTATGCTTATGTTATGACATACTAATTGTGTGTTATTGTTTTGAACATCGAGCAAGATGGTTGTAATACGTTTGAGCATGGCACGGCATGTGAGCGTAATAGTGAGTCGCGACCACTATTACGGTTGCAAGTCAAGTCAAGCAAGGATGTGCGACAAGTATCGAGCTAGATGTGGTGTGTGTGCGGTCATATGCATAGGTATATATGCGTATTAAATTGTTGGTGATGTCTAATCCATTTTTTTATCTTTAGAATGAAGATGAGAAACGGAACGGATACGAATGGCAATGGTGGTCCCTCTCATGTGGAGGAAGATGAGATGACTACCAAGATTGAGACCGCTTTAGAAAACTATGTTTCGGTTTTGTCACGAAGGGTTAAACAAATATTCGAAGAGTCGGTTTCGGAACAAATTGTCGATATGATTCAAGAACGAATGACCAATGCCGTCAAGGAAGAATTTGAAAGGAGGTTTCCTAGACCTCAAAATGGGGGCGAGTTGGAGTTTAGCTATAAGAAATTTTTGGCGACTAAGCCTCCTCACTTTCACGGGGATCCCGACCCCATGAAAAGTGCGGCTTGGATCTCCGATGTTAAAGGTTGTTTTCGCACGACTGAGTGCCCACCCGAGAAAAAGACGAGGCTTGCTACTAGTTTGTTGAGGGGCCATGCT
Source organism: Rutidosis leptorrhynchoides (assembly GCF_046630445.1). Classification (NCBI taxonomy): domain Eukaryota; kingdom Viridiplantae; phylum Streptophyta; class Magnoliopsida; order Asterales; family Asteraceae; genus Rutidosis; species Rutidosis leptorrhynchoides. The sequence continues at coordinate 115,313,548 of NC_092339.1, read as the reverse complement.
AAGGATTGGCTCGATGGTAAAATTGATATGGTGGGTGATGCGGCTTTTGTGTGGTTGTCTTGGGCGGAGTTCAAGAAGGAGTTTTTCCTCGAATATCATACGCAATCGAATCTTTCCAAATTGCACAACGAGTTAAGGAACATGCGTCAAGGGTCTTTGGACCTAAACACTCTCAAAACCAACTTTCTCGCCAAAGCGCGTTTTTTCCCCGAGTATGTTGGGAACGACCAATTGTTAATGGAAGACTTTCATGCGACCCTTAGAGATGATTTGAAGGGTAAAATTAGTATTGGTCATGTTGAGACTTTTGCAAAGCTTTTGGCGGTGGCGAAGGGGTTTGAAGCGCAAGTTCCTAGTCCGGTTAGTTATGCGCCAAGTAAAAGAAAGTTTGAAGCTTCTAGTTTTTCGAACAAGAAGAGTAAGGGAGCAACCGAAAGTGTCGGTAGCGTGAAGAAGGGTGCTTCTAGTGGTCACATGGTCACATGTTTCAATTATGGGCAAAAGGGTCACTACTCTCGTGATTGTCCAAAACCGCCTACTAATACAATCACGTGTTTTAATTGTCAAAAAGAAGGGTACCAGTAGTCGGAGTGCCCCGATCTTCGAAATGATCAAGTTAAGAGAATAGAGAAGGCGGCGGGGTCGGCAAGGGGGCGTAATTATTTGATGACCATTGATGAAACCAAGCAATTCAATGAAGTTGTCTTAGGTACCTTCATGGTTAACTCTAATTCGGCACGGATACTTTTTGATAGTGGTACTAATTTGTCGTTTGTGTCTCCAAAATTTGTGCCTAAACTTAATAAACCGTTAGCTAAGTTAAGTCGTCCGGTAGAAGTCGAAATAGCGGATGGCAAGACGGTGCTAGTGGTTGATGTGTGTAAAAATTGTAATGTTGTGTTTGGTGCCGAAAACATTAAAATTGATCTCATCCCGATGACTTTGGGTGATTTTGTTATCGTGGTTGGTATGGATTGGCTCGATCGTAATAGGGCCAATATTGTATGCCATGAAAAATTCATTCGTGTGAAGACCCCAAGTGGGGGAGAGCTAATTATTCATGGCGATAAGCGTAGAAGACTTGTGCCGATATGCACTTTTGCACGGGCACGTCGTTTCTTTGTTAGTGGTGGCATGGCTTTTCCTGCCCATGTTGTTGATACTCGTGATGAGCCACCACCCATTCGCGAGATTCTGGTGGTTAATGAATTCGAAGACATTTTTCCGGATGAGTTATCGGGTGTTTAGGAGGAAAGACAAGTTGAATTTCGCATTTAGTTGGTTCCGGGAGCTACTCCCATTGCTAAAACTCCTTATCGTTTAGCGCCGACGGAAATGCAAGAATTGTTAAATCAAACCCAAGAGTTACTTGAGAAGGGTTTTATCTGACCGAGTGCTTCACCATGGGGTGCTCCGGTCATGTTCGTGAAAAAGAAAGATGGTAGTATGCGTATGTGCATTGATTATCGGGAGTTAAATAAAGTGACGATCAAGAATCGTTATCCATTGCCTAGGATTGACGATTTGTTTGACCAACTCCAAGGTGCGACATATTTCTCTAAAATTGACCTACGGTCCGGCTATCATCAAATGCGGGTTCGTGAGGAAGATATTGAGAAAATGGCTTTTCGAACGCGTCACGGGCATTTTGAGTTTGTGGTGATGCCTTTTGGTCTTACGAATGCGCCGGTGGCATTCATGGATCTTATGAACCGAGTGTTCCAACCTATGTTGGACAAGTCGGTAATTGTGTTTATCGACGACATACTTGTCTATTCGAGGAGTATGAAGGAACATGAACATCATTTGCGTAGTGTGTTGAAGACATTGCGGAAGGAGAAGTTGTATGCTAAGTTCTCAAAATGTGAATTTTAGCTAGGGGAAGTTCAATTCCTTGGCCATATCGTGAACGAGATGGTATTCAAGTAGATCCGGGGAAGATAGAGACGGTGAAGAGTTGGGGACAACCGACTACGCCTACGAAAGTCCGAAGTTTTCTCGGATTGGCCAGTTATTATCGTCGGTTTATCCAAGACTTTTCTAAGATTGCTTCTCCATTAACTAAGTTGACACGAAAGAATACGAGATTCAATTGGGAGAACGAGCAAGAAATCGCTTTTCAATTGTTGAAAGAGAAATTGTTTCAAGCTCCGGTCTTAGTGTTGCCAGAAGGTGTAAATGATATGACGGTTTATTGTGATGCTTCTTTGAATGGGCTCGGGTGTGTTCTAATGCAACGAGGCAAAGTCATCACTTACGCCTCTCGCCAATTAAAGGAACATGAAAATAATTACTCGATACACGATCTCGAACTAGCGGCGGTGGTCCATGCTTTGAAAATTTGGCGCCATTACTTGTATGGTGTCAAGTGCACGATTTATTCGGATCACAAGAGTTTGAAACATCTTTTTTATCAACGGGATTTGAATTATCGTCAACGTAGATGGATGGATGTGGTGAAAGATTATGATTGTGAAATACTTTACCATCCGGGCAAGGCGAATGTAGTCGTGGATGCGTTAAGTCGAAAGAGTCAACATCCGGCGATACGTTTAGGATTGTTGCGAATGACAATTACTAACGATTTTCTTGAAAAACTTGGTGTGATTCAAATAGAGGCTTACGTTCACAACAAGTATGCAGAACGAATTGAGGGGCAATCTGAATTCATTACTATGGGTTCGCGTGGTTTGTTGTCTTTTCAAGGAAGAGTGTGGGTGCCTAAGATGGGTGATTACCGGCGGGTGCTACTTGATGAAGCACATAAGTCAAAGTATTCCATTCATCCGGGCGCGACGAAAATGTATCTTGATTTGAGGAAAGATTATTGGTGGCCGGGCATGAAACGCGACGTTGTGAAGTATGTTGAGCAATGCATCACGTGTTTGCAAGTTAAAGCCGAACACCAAAAGCCGTATGGTAAATTGCAACCGCTATAAATTCCGATGTGGAAGTGGGAGCATATTACCATGGATTTTATTACTAAGTTGCCAAAAACGGCAAGAACTCAATTTGATACTATTTGGGTGATTGTTGATAGAATGATGAAAAGTGCATTGTTTCTTCCTATTAGAGAAGCAAGTACATCGGAGTCACTTGCGAAAATGTTCATTAAAGAAGTGATATCGAGACATGGCATTCCCGCATCTATCGTTTCGGATCAGGACACGCGTTTTACTTCTCGATTTTGGAAGAAGTTTCATGAAGATATGGGTACGAGGGTGAATATGAGTACGGCGTACCATCCCCAAAAGGACGGTTAAACCGAACGTACGAATCAAACATTGGAGGATATGTTGCGAGCGTGTATTATTGATTTCGGTGGTAGTTGGGATGAACACTTGCCTTTGGTGGAATTCTCGTACAATAATAGTTTTCACTCTAGTATTGGAATGCCACCATATGAGATGTTATACGGTAGAAGGTGTCGAACCTTGATTTGTTGGGGCGAGGTGGGTCAAAGGGAAGTCGGGAGTACCGACTTGGTATTGGAGATGAATAGTAAAATCGAAATGATTCGGGCTCGTTTAAAAGCGACGCAAGATAGACAAAAGTCTTATGTCGATAAACGTATGTGACCGATCGAGTTTCAAGAGGGTGACATGGTGATGCTCAAGGTTTCACCGTGGAAGGGTATTATTCGGTTTCGAAAATGGGGAAAGTTAGCTCCTCAATTTATTGGACCATTTAAGATTTTGGCTCATGTTGGTGAAGTTGCGTATCGTTTGGAATTACCCGAAGAGCTTACGGGGATCCATAATACATTTCATGTTTCCCATCTCCGTAAGTGTCTTGCGGATGATTCATCATGGGTGCCATTAGATGAGATTGAGCTAAACAACAAGTTAGAGTATGTTGAAGAGCCGATTGCTATACTTGATGAAAAGGTGAAAATGTTGCGTAACAAAGAGGTGAGGACCTATAAGGTCCAATGGTGTCGTAGTAAAGGTTCCGAGTTTACATAGGAGCCCGAAGAATTAGTGTTGGTTTATCTTCCTGCTTGTCATGCGGCTTGGATCGCGAGGACGCGCTCCGATTCAAGTGGGGGAGAGTTGTAACACCATAATATCTATTGTACATAAGTGTAAATATAGTACATAAAGCGTGGGAATAATTCTGGAATTTAACAGTGATCAGATTCTGTTCAGGCCTAAGTGTGCTCAGTGCACACTTAGGGGTGCGCGTGGCGCACTCCCACTATAGCCGGGTTCTTTTCATTTAATCAGATATTTTGGAAGGGCATTATGGTAATTTCACTTAAGGGACGAGATAAGGTCACCAGATCAGTGGGTTGGGAGTCATAACTCCATTTTCAACCACCTTCATCTTTCTAATTCAATTTTAGTGAGAGAAACCCATTTGAGTGAGAGAAAGCTAAAGTAAAGGAAGGAGGATCTAGTTTCAGGTCTTAGCTCGAGTTATAAAGTTGTTCATATCCTCACAAGCTACATTTTGGTTGTGGTGGTAAGTTTTAATCTTGATTTCCCTAATTCGATTTGTTTAAGGGTTAGGTCTTGGGGTAGTGATGAACATAAAACCCATTATTGGTAATTTTGGGGTTTGTGGGTAAGATTGAGTCAAGAGGACTCAAGAATGACTAACCTAGGGTTTCAAAGTAATAATTGGTGTTATTGAGTCTAAAATGGTTAGTTATTCACTAGCTCACTTGTGTTGCTAGTAAAATTGGTTCTAGGGTTTATGGTTGACTTGAAATGGGTCAAATGGGTGGGTTTGACCTAGCGGGATTAATTGAGTATGAAAACACCCTAGTTATGTTTTGATGGAAGTCTTAGAACCTTAGTCACTATCTTTTAGTGATTAGTTGTGGGTCTCAACCTTTAATGTGCGATTCTAGTGCAAATGGGTCATAAATGCACTAGTGAGGTTAGTTGGTGGGTAGTCCAACTTATTATGTGAATTAATTGGTAATTAATTGTGTTAGGTGATGTAGTGACCCGAACTTTTCCATGTTTATATATATTAATTGAGATTGATATTTACATGACTAAATGTTTCCAACATGTTAAGCAATCAAACATGTTAAGACTTGATTAAATGAAATAAGTTTCATATAGACAATTGATCACCCAAGTTAACCGGCGATTCACGAACGTTACAAATTTGTAAAAACTACATGTTGTGGTATATATAGACATATATATATATGGTTGACATCAGATTATGATGAGTAAGTATCTCACTAAGTATATTAACAATGTGTGATATACATAAGAAATGAGATTACTAAGTTAAGAAACTCGAAATGATATATATAACGATTATCGTTATGATAACGTCTACTAAATACATATGTATCATATTAAAATATTGATACACTATATTTAACATGATAAAATGATATTTAAATATATCATTAAGTGTTTTAACAATAAACTACATATGTAAAAACAAGACTACTAACTCAAGAATTACGAAACGAGACTTATATGTAACGATTATCGTTGTAACGATATTTTAATGTATATATCATATTAAGAGATATTCATACATCATAATATCATGATAATATAATAATTTAACATCTCATTTGATATAATAAACATTGGGTTAACAACATTAATTGAGATCGTTAACTTAAAGGTTTCAAAACAACACTTACATGTAACGACTAACGAAGACTTAACGACTCCATTAGAATGTATATACATGTTGTGTTTTGATATGTATTCTTACACTTTTGAAAGACTTCAAGACACATATCAAAGTACTTCTACTTAACAAAAATGCTTACAATTACATCCTCGTTCAGTTTCATCAACAATTCTACTCGTATGCAACCGTATTCGTACTCGTACAATACACAGCTTTTAGATGTATGTACTATTGGTATATACACTCTAATGATTAGCTCTTAGCAGCCCATGTGAGTCACCTAACACATGTGGGAATCATCATTTGACAACTAGCATGAAATATCTCATAAAATTACAAAAATATGAGTAATCATTCATGACTTATTTACATGAAAAAAAAATTACATATCCTTTATATCTAATCCATATACCAACGACCAAAAACACCTACAAACACTTTCATTCTTCAATTTTCTTCATCTGATTGATCTCTCTCAAGTTCCATCTTCAAGTTCTAAGTGTTCTTCATAAATTTCATAAGTATAGTTTCATAAAAATCAAGAATACTTCCAAGTTTGCAAGTCTACTTCCAAGCTTTCTAATCCATTCCAAGTAATCATCTAAGATCAAGGAAAATTTGTTATTTATAGTAGGTTATCTTTCTAATTCAAGGTAATATTCATATTCAAACTTTGATTCAATTTCTACAACTATAACAATCTTATTTCGAGTGAAAATCTTACTTGAACTGTTTTCGTGTCATGATTCTGTTTCAAAAACTTTCAAGCCATCCAAGGATCCTTTGAAGCTAGATCAATTTTTCACATTTCTAGTAGTTTTATCCAGAAAACTTGAGGTAGTAATGATATTCATAACATCATTCGATTCATACATATAAAGCTATCTTATTCGAAGGTTTAAACTTGTAATCACTAGAACATAGTTTAGTTAATTCTAAACTTGTTCACAAACAAAAGTTAATAATTCTAACTTGAGTTTTAAAAATCAACTAAACACATGTTCTATATCTATATGATATGCTAACTTAATGATTTAAAACCTGGAAACACGATGAACACCATAAAATCGGATATACGCCGTCGTAGTGAAACCGGGGGCTGTTTTGGTTTGGATAATTAAAAACTATGATAAACTTTGATTTAAAAGTTTTTCTTCTGGGAAAATGATTTTTCATATGAACATGAAACTATATCCAAAAATCAAGGTTAAACTCAAAGTGGAAGTATGTTTTCTAAAATGGTCATCTAGACGTCGTTCTTTCGACTGAAATGACTACCTTTACAAAAATGACTTGTAACTTATATTTCCTACTATAAACCTATAATTTTTCTGTTTAGATTCATAAAATAGAGTTCAATATGAAACCATAGCAATTTGATTCACTCAAAACGGATTTAAAATGAAGAAGTTATGGTTAAACAAGATTGGATATTTTTGATCTTTTTAGCTACGGGAAATGTTTAACAAATCTATACAAATCATATCCTAGCTAACTTATATTGTTTTATACGTGTATTCTAATATATTATGTAATCTTGGGATACCATAGACACGTATGCAAATGTTTTGATATATCATATCGACCCATGTATATATATTATTTGGAACAACCATAGACACTCTATATGCAGTAATGTTGGAGTTAGCTATACAGCGTTGAGGTTGATTCCAAAAATATATATACTTTGAGTTGTGATCTAGCCTGAGACGTGTATACACTGGGTCGTGTATTGATTCAAGATAATATATATCGATTTATTTCTGTACATCTAACTGTGGACAACTATTTGTAGGTTACTAACGAGGACAGCTGACTTAATACACTCAAATCCTTAAAACATAATAAAAATGGTTGTAATTATATTTTGATCATACTTTGATATATATGTACGTATTTGTATAGGTTCGTGAATCAATCCGTGGCCAAGTCTTATTTCCGAGGAAGGAAATATCTGTGAAAGTGAGTTATAGTCCCACTTTTAAAATCTAATATTTTTGGGATGAGAATACATGCAGGTTTTATAAATGATTTACAAAATAGACACAAGTATGTGAAGCTACATTCTATGGTTGAATTATCGAAATCGAATATGCCCCTTTTTATTAAGTCTGGTAATCTAAGAATTAGGGAACAGACACCCTAATTGACGTGAATCCTAAAGATAGATCTATTGGGCCTAACAAACCCCATCCAAAGTACCCGATGCTTTAGTACTTCGAAATTTATATCATATCCGAAGGGTGTCCCAAAATGATGGGGATATTCTTATATATGCATCTTGTTAATGTCGGTTACCAGGTGTTCACCATATGAATGATTTTTATCTCTATGTATGGGATGTGTATTGAAATATGAAATCTTGTGGTCTATTGTTACGATTTGATATATATAGGTTAAACCTATAACTCACCAACATTTTTGTTGACGTTTAAAGCATGTTTATTCTCAGGTGAATACTAAGAGCTTCCGCTGTTGCATACTAAAATAAGGGCAAGATTTGGAGTCCATGTTTGTAAGATATTATGTAAAAACTGCATTCAAGAAACATATGTCGATGTAATATATTTCTATTGTAAACCATTATGTAGTGATCGTGTGTAAACAGTATATTTTAGATTATCATTGTTTGATAATCTACGTAATGTTTTTAAAACCTTTATTGATAAAATAAAGGTTATGGTTGGTTTAAAAATGAATGCAGTCTTTGAAAGACACCTCATATAGAGGTTAAAACCTCGCAACAAAATCAATTAATATGGAACGTTTATAATCAATATGAACGGGACATTTCAGTTGGTATCCGAGTGTTGGTCATAGAGAACCACAAAATTTGCATTAGTGTGTCTTATCGAGTTTGTTAGGATGCATTAGTGAGTCTGGACTTCGACCGTGTTTTTCTTTAAAAATGATTGCTTAACATTTTTGTTGGAAACTATATATTATTAACATGTAAATATTATGTGATATATTAATCTCTTAACATGTTTGATATTGTGTGATAGATGTCTACCTCTATCAGAAATCCCATTGACTCACCTAATAATAACGAAGAGTCGAATATATATTGGCAAGATTCACAAGTTCCCGAAGAACCGGAAGAAGAGGAACCGGAAGAAAAGGAACCAGAAGAAGAGGAACCGGAAGAAGAAGAGGTTCCGGAGGGGGGAATAGTAGGAACCACAGAAAACCAGTCAAATAAAAGAAAATCCTCAACCAATGGACCAAAGTTAATAATGGTCAATGGTGTTTCCGCTAAGGAAGCAAAATATTGGGAAAATTACCAATTTTTCGATGAATCGAATCCTGATGAGGATTCCGATGATGTTATAGAAATTACCCCGACCCAATTTAATGAGGCAAAAGAAAATAATAAGGGAAAAGGCATCAAAATAGAGAAATCTGATTCCGACCCCGATGAACTTTATATGTACCGTCAACACCCGTATTTTCAATATCGTGACAATAACCCGGGAACCTCTAAACCACCAGGTTTTTCTAAACCAATGTGGAAAATGACGACTCGTATTAGAGGAACATCATATATCCCTAGAAGATTAGGAAAAAGAACCAAGTCCGAAGAAGAAGAAACCAGTGATTCAGATTAGAGGGGTGTGAGCATGTTGTGTAATAAATGTATTGTAGTGTGCTTGTACTTTTATGTTCTATGTAAAAATTGCTTGTATTGTTTGTTTTTACGAATCTAATCCTTGTCTATTTTACAGTATAAAAATAAATTGGACGTTAAGGGTAGACAACCGAATATTTTAGAAGACCTACCAGAGGATATGATTTAGGAAATCTTGTCTAGAGTCGGTCAGAGTTCATCAGCACATTTAGTTATGGCGAAATTAACTTGTCAAACATTTGAAAGACTTTCTAGAAATGCCTTAGTTTATAAAAGGCTTTCCTTTGATAGGTGGGGTATATCACATTGGGGAGACTTTAAGTTACGTCGTGTTTTCTTTAAAGCGTTAAATGCGGGAAACCCAAATGCAATTTTACGCTACGGGTTAAGAACCTATTTTGACTCAACATATCCCAACATAGGATTTCATGAATTAGAAAGAGCTTCTAACATGCAACATAAAGAAGCATGTTATGCTTACGGGTTAGTGATGTTCGCTTCTTACCAAAGTGAGAAAAAGAACATCGGATTACAGCTTTTAAATAAAACTGAAGAACATCGGTTGCTATGCTGTTCTAGCACACATCGAGAAAGTACAAACTGAAGAAAAGAGCATCAATGATGTTCCCGTCGCAAAAGAATTTCCCGATGTATTTCCGAATGAATTACCGGGACTACTTCCACATCGATCTGTTGAATTTCAAATATATCTTGTACCACGAGCTGCACCAATAGCTCGTGCTCCTTACAGACTCGCATCCAGCGAGATGAAAGAACTACAAAGCCAACTGCAAGAACTATTAGAACGTGGTTTCATTCGACCAAGCACATCACCATGGAGAGCTCCTATTTTGTTTGTCAAGAAGAAGGATGGTACATTTAGGTTGTGTATTGACTACAAAGAGTTGAATAAAATTACCATCAAAAAACCGTTATCCACTGCCGAGAATTGACGACTTATTTGATCAACTACAAGGCTCGTCGGTTTATTCGAAAATCGATTTACGTTCTGGATATCATCAAATGCGAGTAAAGGAGGATGATATTCCAAAAACTGCTTTTAGGACGCGTTATGGTCATTACGAGTTTATGGTTATGCCGTTTGGATTGACTAATGCACCAGCTGTGTTCATGGACCTTATGAACCGAGTGTGTGGGCCATATCTTGACAAGTTTGTCATTGTTTTCATTGATGACATACTTATTTACTCAAAGAATGATCAAGAGCATGAAGAACATTTGAGAAAAGTGCTAGAAGTATTGAGGAAAGAAAAACTGTATGCTAAGTTTTCAAAGTGTGCATTTTGGTTGGAAGAAGTTCAATTCCTCGGTTACATAGTGAACAAAGAAGGTATCCAGGTGGACCCGGCAAAGATCGAAACCGTTAAAAAGTGGGAAACCTCAAAAACTCCGAAGCATATACGTCAATTTTTAGGATTGGCTGGTTACTACAGAAGATTCATCCAAGATTTCTCCAAAATAGCAAAACCCTTGACTGCATTAATGCATAAAGGGAAGAAATTTGAATGGAAGGATGAACAAGAGAAGGCGTTTCAGTTATTGAAGAAAAAACTAACTACGGCACCTATATTGTCATTGCCTGAAGGGAATAATGATTTTGTGATTTATTGTGACGCATCAAAGCAAGGTCTCGGTTGTGTATTAATGCAACGAACGAAGGTGATTGCTTATGCGTCTAGACAATTGAAGATTCACGAGCAAAATTATACAACTCACGATTTGGAATTGGGTGCTGTTGTTTTTGCATTAAAGACTTGGAGGCATTATTTATATGGGGTTAAAAGTATTATATATACCGACCACAAAAGTCTTCAACACATACTTAATCAGAAACAACTGAATATGAGGCAGCGTAGGTGGATTGAATTGTTGAATGATTACGACTTTGAGATTCGTTACCACCCGGGAAAGGCAAATGTGGTAGCCGACGCCTTGAGTAGAAAGGACAGAGATCCTATTCTAGTAAAAGCTATGAATATAATGATTCACACTAACCTTACTACTCAAATAAAGGAGGCGCAACAGGGGTTGTAAAAGAAGGAAAGTTGAAGAATGAGATACCCAAAGGATCAGAGAAACATCTTAATATTCAGGAAGACGGAACTCGGTATAGGGCTGAAAGAATTTGGGTACTAAAATTTGGAGATATAAGAGAAATGGTACTTAGAGTAGCTCATAAATCATAAAACCAGATACTCAATACATCCGGGAACGGGGAAGATGTACAAGGATCTCAAGAAACATTTTTGGTGGCCGGGTATGAAAGTCGATGTTGCTAAATACGTAGGAGAATGTTTGACGTATTCTAAGGTCAAAGCGGAGCATCAGAAACCATCAGGTCTACTTCAACAACCCGAAATCCCGGAATGGAAATGGGAAAACATTACCATGGATTTCATCACTAAATTGCCAAGGACTGCAAGTGGTTTTGATACTATTTGGGTAATAGTTGATCATCTCACCAAATCAGCACACTTCCTGCCAATAAGAGAAGATGACAAGATGGAGAAGTTAGCACGACTGTATTTGAAGGAAGTCGTCTCCAAACATGGAATACCCGTCTCTATTATCTCTGATAGGGATGGTAGATTTGTTTCAAGGTTCTGGCAGACGTTGCAACAAGCATTGGGGACTCGTCTAGACATGAGTACTGCCTATCATCCACAAACTGATGGGCAGAGCGAAAGGACGATACAAACGCTTGAAGACATGCTACGAGCATGTGTTATTGATTTCGGAAACGGTTGGGATCGACACCTTCCGTTAGCAGAATTTTCCTACAACAACAGCTACCATTCAAGCATTGAGATGGCTCCATTTGAAGCACTTTATGGTAGAAAGTGCAGGTCTCCGATTTGTTGGAGTGAAGTGGGGGATAGACAAATTACGGGTCCGGAGATAATACAAGAAACTACCGAGAAGATCATCCAAATTCAACAACGATTGAAAACCGCCCAGAGTCGACAAAAGAGCTATACGGACAGTAAAAGAAAAGTTATCAAGTTTGAAATTGGAGAAATGGTCATGCTTAAGGTTTCACCTTGGAAAGGCGTTGTTCGATTTGGTAAACGGGGGAAATTAAATCCAAGGTACATTGGACCATTCAACATTATAGATCGTGTCGGACCAGTAGCTTACCAACTGGAGCTACCTCAACAACTCGCGGCTGTACATAACACTTTTCACGTCTCAAATTTGAAGAAATGTTTTGCTAAAGAAGATCTCACTATTCCGTTGGACGAAATCCAAATCAATGAAAAACTTCAGTTCATTGAAGAACCCGTCGAAATAATGAATCGTGAGGTTAAGAGACTTAAGCAAAACAAGATACTGATTGTTAAGGTTCGATGGAATGCTCGTAGAGGACCCGAGTTCACCTGGGAGCGTGATGATCATATGAAGAAAAAATACCCGCATCTATTTCTAGAAGATTCGTCAACACCTTCAACAGCTTAAAATTTCGGGACGAAATTTATTTAACGGGTAGGTACTGTAGTGACTCGAACTTTTCCATGTTTATATATATTAATTGAGATTGATATTTACATGACTAAATGTTTCCAACGTGTTAAGCAATCAAACTTGTTAAGACTTGATTAAATGAAATAAGTTTCATATAGACAATTGATCACCCAAGTTGACCGGCGATTCACGAACGTTACAAATTTGTAAAAACTACATGTTGTGGTATATATAGACATATATATATATATGGTTGACATGAGATTATGATGAGTAAGTATATCACTAAGTATATTAATAATGTGTGATATACATAAGAAATGAGATTACAAAGTTAAGAAACTCGAAATGATATATATAACGATTATCGTTATGATAACCTCTACTAAATACATATGTACCATATTAAGATATTGATACACTATATTTAACATGATAAAATGATATTTAAATATATCATTAAGTGTGTTAACAATGAACTACATATGTAAAAACAAGACTACTAACTCAAGAATTACGAAACGAGACTTATATGTAACGATTATCGTTGTAACGATTATCGTTGTAACGATATTTTAATGTATATATCATATTAAGAGATATTCATACATCATAATATCATGATAATATAATATTTTAACATCTCATTTGATATAATAAACATTGGGTTAACAACATTAATTGAGATCGTTAACTTAAAGGTTTCAAAACAACACTTACATGTAACGACTAACGAAGACTTAACGACTCCATTAGAATGTATATACATGTTGTGTTTTGATATGTATTCTTACACTTTTGAAAGACTTCAAAACACATATCAAAGTACTTCTACTTAACAAAAATGCTTAAAATTACATCCCCGTTCAGTTTCATCAACAATTCTACTCGTATGCAACCGTATTCGTACTCGTACAATACACAGCTTTTAGATGTATGTACTATTGGTATATACACTCCAATGATTAGCTCTTAGCAGCCCATGTGAGTCACCTAACACATGTGGGAACCATCATTTGGAAACTAGCATGAAACATCTCATAAAATTACAAAAATATGAGTAATCATTCATGACTTATTTACATGAAAACAAATTACATATCCTTTATATCTAATCCATATACCAACAAACAAAAACACCTAAAAACACTTTCATTCTTCAATTTTCTTCATCTAATTGATCTCTCTCAAGTTCCATCTTCAAGTTCTAAGTGTTTTTCATAAATTCCATAAGTATAGTTTCATAAAAATCAAGAATACTTCCAAGTTTGCAAGTCTACTTCCAAGCTTTCTAATGCATTCCAAGTAGTCATCTAAGATCAAGGAACCTTTGTTATTTACAGTAGGTTATCTTTCTAATTCAAGGTAATATTCATATTCAAACTTTGATTCAATTTCTAAAACTATAACAATCTTATTTCGAGTGAAAATCTTACTTGAACTATTTTCGTGTCATGATTCTGTTTCAAGAACTTTCAAGCCATCCAAGGATCCTTTGAAGCTAGATCCATTTTTCTCATTTCCAGTAGTTTTATCCAGAAGACTTGAGGTAGTAATGATGTTCATAACATCATTCGATTCATACATATAAAGCTATCTTATTCGAAGGTTTAAACTTGTAATCACTATAACATAGTTTAGTTAATTCTAAACTTGTTCGCAAACACAAGTTAATCCTTCTAACTTGACTTTTAAAAATCAACTAAACACATGTTCTATATCTATATGATATGCTAACTTAATGATTTAAAACCTGGAAACACGATGAAAACCATAAAATCGGATATACGCCGTCGTAGTAAAACAGGGGGCTGTTTTGGTTTGGATAATTAAAAACTATGATAAACTTTGATTTAAAATTTTTTCTTCTGGGAAAATGATTTTTCATATGAACATGAAACTATATCCAAAAATCAAGGTTAAACTCAAAGTGAAAGTATGTTTTCTAAAATGGTCATCTAGACGTTGTTCTTTCGACTGAAATGACTACCTTTACAAAAATGACTTGTAACTTATATTTTCAACTATAAACCTATACTTTTTCTGTTTAGATTCATAAAATAGAGTTCAATATGAAACCATAGCAATTTGATTCACTCAAAACGGATTTAAAATGAAGAAGTTATAGGTAAAACAAGATTGGATATTTTTAGCTACGGGAAATGTTTAACAAATCTATACAAATCATATCCTAGCTAACTTATATTGTTTTATACATGTATTCTAATATATTATGTAATCTTGGGATACCATAGACACGTATGCAAATGTTTTGACATATCATATCGTCCCATGTATATATATTATTTGGAACAACCATAGACACTCTATATGCAGTAATGTTGGAGTTAGCTATACAGGGTTAAGGTTGATTCCAAAAATATATATACTTTGAGTTATGATCTAGCCTGAGACGTGTATACACTAGGTCGTGGATTGATTCAAGATAATATATATCGATTTATTTCTGTACATCTAACTGTGGACAACTAGTTGTAGGTTACTAACGAGGACAGCTGACTTAATACACTCAAATCTTTAAAACATAATAAAAATGGTTGTAATTATATTTTGATCATACTTTGATATATATGTACGTATTTGTATAGGTTCGTGAATCGATCCGTGGCCAAGTCTTATTTCCGAGGAAGGAAATATCTGTGAAAGTGAGTTATAGTCCCACTTTTAAAATCTAATATTTTTGGGATGAGAATACATGCAGGTTTTATAAATGATTTACAAAATAGACACAAGTACGTGAAGCTACATTCTATGGTTGAATTATCGAAATTGAATATGCCCCTTTTTATTAAGTCTGGTAATCTAAGAATTAGGTAACAGACACCCTAATTGACGCGAATCCTAAAGATAGATCTATTGGGCCAAACAAACCCCATCCAAAGTACCGGATGCTTTAGTACTTCGAAATTTATATCATATCCTAAGGGTGTCCCGGAATGATGGGGATATTCTTATATATGCATCTTGTTAATGTCGGCTACCAGGTGTTCACCATATGAATGATTTTTATCTCTATGTATGGGATGTGTATTGAAATATGAAATCTTGTGGTCTATTGTTACGATTTGATATATATAGGTTAAACCTATAACTCACCAACATTTTTGTTGATGTTTAAAGCATGTTTATTCTCAGGTGAATACTAAGAGCTTCCGCTATTGCATACTAAAATAAGGACAAGATTTGGAGTCCATGTTTGTATGATATTGTATAAAAACTGCATTCAAGAAACATATGTCGATGTAATATATTTCTATTGTAAACCATTATGTAATGATCGTGTGTAAACAGTATATTTTAGATTATCATTATTTGATAATCTACGTAATGTTTTTAAAACCTTTATTGATAAAATAATGGTTATGGTTGGTTTAAAAATGAATGCAGTCTTTGAAAAACGTCTCATATAGAGGTCAAAACCTCGCAACGAAATCAATTAATATGGAACGTTTATAATCAATATGAACGGGACATTTCAGGTGACTCGCTTTGAAGGTTACAAGTTATTGTTGGAAATCTCGCCAAGTCGACAAGGTGAGTGGAATGATTATACATGTGTGTATATAATGTATTTACTTGTACGAGATTCGATGTGAGTTTAAGTTCGGGCGATCGATACCACATCGGGTCAATATATGATATGTGTTTAAGTTCGGGCGTTCGATGCCATGTCATGTATGTGTGTGGGCGTGTAGGGTGGGTTTAAAGTTTGGGCGTTCGATACCACATTACACGTGGCGGGTGGGTTTAAAGTTCGGGCAATCGATACCACTCCGGGGTTAGTGATATAATTCGTTGTGCGCTAACGGTTATTAAGAACACCGATGGGAAATTCGAAGTACCATTCCTTTGTACTATTGGTTAACCATGGTTATGTGTTTGTAGTGTTGCACTTTATATTATTCGAATTATATATGCTATTGATTGTGCTAGCTTGTGGTCTTGGAGATTTAGCGTATACCTTGCGTTGGTATGTCATTTAAATTGCTAGCGTGTATGAGGTAATTGTGTATGTGATTGCAAGTAAGTAGGTTATATATGTATGTGTATAATTATTGCATTCACTAAGCGTTAGCTTACCCTCTCGTTGTTTACCTTTTTAGGATCCGGCTCGGATAAGGGCAAAGGTATTCGCTTGGATTAGTGGCTCTCGGGGGTTTTAGCTTTTTAGAAGTTCGACCAAGATTTGGGTAGTTTAACCCCAAACACCATGCTATAGTGACGTTTGGCAATTAAACTTTTTGTGATCGAAACTCGTATTTCATACTTAATGGCATTTTGGGCATATGTGGGCCCCGCTATGTAAAACTCGTTTTATCATTGATTCATGCTAGTTTTACTTATACTAATATGATGTGAAAAGCATTTCGTCTAAAAATGTTGGGAAGTGTTAGATCTTTTTACGAAAATGGAACAATTGGGACAGCGGACTGCCATGCCCCGTGCGCGTCGCGCACAGGCAGGGATGCGCACCGCGCACCCTGCCTGGGCATGCCTGCTTCGATTTTTTTTTTTGTTTTTTTTTTTTTTGCAGTTTTGGTTGGTTAACGGGTTGGGTCGTTACAAGTGGTACCAGAGCATGGTCTAAGGGATTTAGGTGACTTAAGATAGGCGCCTAGACTTAGACTTTTGTGTTGTTGAATTACATGCAGGACTTGTAGGACTACGGGTCGGTGCGGGTTTTGATTAGTTCTTTGGTGCATAGGTGGACTAACTATGCTTATGTTATGACATACTAATCGTGTGTTATTATTTTGAACATCGAGCAAGATGGTTGTGATACGTTTGAGCATGGCACGGCATGTGAGTGTAATAGTGAGTCGCGACCACTATTACGGTTGCAAGTCAAGTCAAGCAAGGATGTGCGACAAGTATCGAGCTAGATGTGGTTTGTGTGCGGTCATATGCATAGGTATATATGCGTATTAAATTTTTGGTGATGTCTAATCCATTTTTTTTAATCTTTAGAATGAAGACGAGAAACTGAACGGATACGAATGGCAATGGTGGTCCCTCTCATGTGGAGGAAGATGAGATGACTACCAAGATTGAGACCGCTTTAGAAAACTATGTTTCGGTTTTCTCACGAAGGGTTAAACAAATATTCGAAGAGTCGGTTTCGGAACAAATTATCGATATGATTCAAGAACGAATGACCAATGCCGTCAAGGAAGAAGTTGAAAGGAGGTTTCCTAGACCTCAAAATGGGGGCGAGTTGGAGTTTAGCTATAAGAACTTTTTGGCGACTAAGCCTCCTCACTTTCACGGGGATCCCGACCCCATGAAAAGTGCGGCTTGGATCTCCGATGTTGAAGGTTGTTTTCGCACGACCGAGTGTCCACCCGAGAAAAAGACGAGGCTTGCTACTAGTTTGTTGAGGGGCCATGCTAAGGATTGGCTCGATGGTAAAATTGATATGGTGAGTGATGCGACTTTTGTGGGGTTGTCTTGGGCGGAGTTCAAGAAGGAGTTTTTCCTTGATTATCGTACGCAAGCGGATCTTTCCAAATTGCGCAATGAGTTAAGGAACATGCGTCAAGGGTCTTTGGACATAAACACTCTCAAAACCAACTTTCTCGCCAAAGCGCGTTTTTGCCCCGAGTATGTTGGGAACGACCAATTGTTAATGGAAGACTTTCATGAGACCCTTAGAGATGATTTGAAGGGTAAAATTAGTATTTTTCATGTTGAGACTTTTGCAAAGCTTTTGGCGGTGACGAAGGGGTTTGAAGCGCAAGCTCTGAGTCCGGTTAGTTATGCGCCAAGTAAAAGAAAGTTTGAAGCTTCTAGTTTTTTGAACAAGAAGAGTAAGGGAGCAACTGAAAGTGTCGGTAGTGTGAAGAAGGGTGCTTCTAGTGGTCACATGGTCACATGTTTCAATTGTAGGCAAAAGGGTCACTACTCTCGTGATTGTCCAAAACCGCCTACTAATACAATCACGTGTTTTAATTGTCAAAAAGAAGGGCACCGGAAGTCGGAGTGCCCCGATCTCCGAAATGATCAAGTTAAGAGAATAGAGAAGGCGGTGGGGTCGGCAAGGGGGCGTAATTATTTGATGACCAATGATGAAGCCAAGCAATCCAATGAAGTTGTCTCAGGTACCTTCATGGTTAACTCTAATCCGGCACGGATACTTTTTGATAGTGGTGCTAATTTGTCGTTTGTGTCTCCAAAATTTGTGCCTAAACTTAATAAACCATTAGCTAAGTTAAGTTGTCCGGTAGAAGTCGAAATAGCGGATGGCAAGACGGTGCTAGTGGTTGATGTGTGTAAAAATTGTAATGTTGTGTTTGGTGCAGAAACTTTAAAATTGATCTCATCCCGATGACTTTGGGTGATTTTGATATCGTGGTTGGTATGGATTGGCTCGATCGTAATAGGGCCGATATTGATGCCATGAAAAATCCATTCGTGTGAAGACCCAAGTGGGGGAGAGCTAATTATTCATGGCGATAATCGCAGAAGACTTGTGCCGATATGCACTTTTGCACGGGCACGTCGTATCCTTGTTAGTGGTGGCATGGCTTTTCTTACCCATGTTGTTGATACTCGTGATGAGCCACCACCCATTCGCGAGATTCCGGTGGTTAATGAATTCGAAGACATTTTTCCGGATGAGTTACCGGGTGTTCCGGCGGAAAGACAAGTTGAATTTCGCATTTAGTTGGTTCCGGGAGCTACTCCCATTGCTAAAACTCCTTATCGTTTAGTGCCGACGGAAATGCAAGAATTGTTAAATCAAACCCAAGAGTTACTTGAGAAGGGTTTTATCCGACCGAGTGCTTCGCCATGGAGTGCTCCGGTCTTGTTCGTGAAAAAGAAAGATCTTAGTATGCGTATGTGCATTCAATATCGGGAGTTGAATAAAGTGACGATCAAGAATCATTATCCATTGCCTAGGATTGACGATTTGTTAGACCAACTCCAAGGTGCGACATATTTCTCTAAAATTGACCTACGGTCCGGCTATAATCAAATGCGGGTCCGTGAGGAAGATATTGAGAAAAAGGCTTTTCGAGCGCGTTACGGGCATTTTGAGTTTGTGGTGATGCCTTTTGGTCTTACGAATGCCCCGGAGGCATTCATGGATCTTATGAACCGAGTGTGCCAACCTATGTTGGACAAGTCGGTAATTGTGTTCATCGACGACATACTTGTCTATTCGAGGAGTATGAAGGAACATGAACATCATTTGCGTAGTGTTTTGAAGACGTTGCGGAAGGAGAAGTTGTATGCTAAGTTCTCAAAATGTGAATTTTGGCTAGGGGAAGTTCAATTCCTTGGCCATATCGTGAACGAGAATGGTATTCAAGTAGATCCGGGGAAGATAGAGACGGTGAAGAGTTGGGGATAACCGACTACGCCTACGAAAATCCGAAGTTTTCTCGGATTGGCCAGTTATTATCTTCGGTTTATCCAAGACTTTTCTAAGATTGCTTCTCCATTAACTAAGTTGACACGGAAGAATACGAGATTCAATTGGGAGAACGAGCAAGAAATCGCTTTTTAATTGTTGAAAGAAAAATTGGGTCAAGCTCCGGTCTTAGTGTTGCCGGAAGGTGTAGATGATATGACGGTTTATTGTGATGCTTCTTTAAATGGGCTCGGGTGTGTTCTAATGCAACGAGGCAAAGTCATCGCTTACGCCTCTCGCCAATTAAAGGAACATGAAAAGAATTACCCGACACACGATCTTGAACTAGCGGCGGTGGTCCATGCTTTGAAAATTTGGCGCCATTACTTGTATGGTGTAAAGTGCACGATTTATTCGGATCACAAGAGTTTGAAACATCTTTTTGATCAACGGGATTTGAATTATCGTCAACGTAGATGGATGGATGTGGTGAAAGATTATGATTGTTAAATACTTTACCATCCGGGCAAGGCGAATGTAGTCGCGGATGCGTTAAGTCGAAAGAGTCAACATCTGGCGATACGTTTAGGATTGTTGCGAATGACAATTACTAACGATTTTCTTGAAAAACTTGGTTTGATTCAAATAGAGGCTTACGTTCACAAAAAGCATGCGGAACGAATTGAGGGGCAATCAGAATTCATTACTATGGGTTCGCGTGGTTTGTTGTCTTTTCAAGGAAGAGTGTGGGTGCCTAAGATGGGTGATTACCTGCAGGTGCTACTTGATGAAGCACATAAGTCAAAGTATTCCATTCATCCGGGCGCGACGAAAATGTATCTTGATTTGAGGAAAGATTATTGGTGGCCGGGAATGAAACGCGACGTTGTGAAGTATGTTGAGCATTGCGTCACGTGTTTGCAAGTTAAAGCCGAACACCAAAAGCCGTATGGTAAATTGCAACCACTAGAAATTCCGATGTGGAAGTGGGAGCATATTACCATGGATTTTATTACTAAGTTGACGAAAACGGCAAGAACTCAATTTGATACTATTTGGGTTATTGTTGATTGATTGACAAAAAGTGCATTGTTTCTTCCTATTAGAGAAGCAATTACATCGGAGGCACTTGCGAAAATGTTCATTAAAGAAGTGATATCGAGACATGGCGTTCCCGCGTCTATCGTTTCGGATCGAGACACACGTTTTACTTCTCGATTTTGGAAGAAGTTTCTTGAAGATATGGGTACGAGGGTGAATATGAGTACGGCGTACCATCCCCAAACGGACGGTCAAACCGAACGTACGAATCAAACATTGGAGGATATGTTGCGAGCGTGTATTATTGATTTCGGTGGTAGTTGGGATGAACACTTGCCTTTGGTGGAATTCTCGTACAATAATAGTTTTCACTCTAGTATTGGAATGCCACCATATGAGATGTTATATGGTAGAAGGTGTCGAACCCCGATTTGTTGGGGCGAGGTGGGTCAAAGGGAAGTCGGGAGCACCGACTTGGTATTGGGGACGAATAGTAAAATCGAAATTATTCGGGCTCGTTTAAAAGTGACCCAAGATAGACAAAAGTCTTATGTCGATAAACGTAGGCGACCGATCGAGTTTCAAGAGGGTGACATGGTGATGCTCAAGGTTTCGCCGTGGAAGGGTATTATTCGGTTTCAAAAACGGGGAAAGTTAGCTCCTCGGTTTATTGGACCATTTAAGATTTTGGCTCGTGTTGGTGAAGTTGCGTATCGTTTGGAATTACCTGAAGATCTTGCGGGGATCCATAATACATTTCATGTTTCCCATCTCCGTAAGTGTCTTGCGGATGATTCGTCATGGGTGCCATTAGATGAGATTGAGCTAAACAACAAGTTAGAGTATGTTGAAGAGCTGATTGTTATACTTGATGAGAAGGTGAAAATGTTGCGTAACAAAGAGGTGAGGACCTATAAGGTCCAATGGCGTCGTAGTAAAGGTTCCGAGTTTACATGGGAACCCGAAGAATTTGTGTTGGTTTATCTTCCTGCTTGTCATGCGGCTTGGATCGCGAGGACGTTCTCCGATTCAAGTGGGGGAGAGTTGTAACACCCTAATATCTATTGTACATAAGTGTAAATATAGTACATAAAGCGTGGGAATAATTCTGGAATTTAACAGTGATCAGATTCTGTTCAGGCCTAAGTGCGCTCAGTGCACACTTAGGGGTGCGCGTGGCGCACTCCCACTGTAGCTGGGTTCTTTTCATTTAATCAGATATTTTGGAAGGGCATTGTGGTAATTTCACTTAGGGGACGAGATAAGGTCACCAGATCAGTGGGTTGGGAGTCATAACTCCATTTTCAACCACCTTCATCTTTCTAATTCAATTTTAGTGAGAGAAACCCATTTGAGTAAGAGAAAGCTCAAGTAAAGGAAGGAGGATCTAGTTTCAGGTCTTAGCTCGAGTTATAAAGTTGTTCATCTCCTCACTAGCTACGTTTTGGTTGTGGTGGTAAGTTCTAATCTTGATTTCCCTAATTCAATTTGTTTAAGGGTTAGGGCTTGGGGTAGTGATGAACATAAAACCCATTATTGGTAATTTTGGGGTTTGTGGGTAAGATTGAGTCAAGAGGACTCAAGAATGACTAACCTAGGGTTTCAAAGTAATAATTGGTGTTATTGAGTCTAAAATGGTTAGTTATTCACTAGCTCACTTGTGTTGCTAGTAAAATTGGTTCTAGGGTTTATGGTTGACTTGAAATGGGTCAAATGGGTGGGTTTAACCTAGCGGGAGAAATTGAGTATGAAAACACCCTAGTTATGTGTTGATGGAAGTCTTAGAACCTTAGTCACTAGATTTTAGTGATTAGTTGTGGGTCTCAACCTTTAATGTGCTATTCTAGTGCAAATGGGTCATAAATGCACTAGTGAGGTTAGTTGGTGGGTAGTCCAACTTATTATGTGAATTAATTGGGAAGTAATTGTGTTAGGTGACTCGCTTTGAAGGTTACAAGTTATTGATGGAAATCTCGCTAAGTCGACAAGGTGAGTGGAATGATTATACATGTGTGTATATAATGTATTTACTTGTACGAGATTCGATGTGGGTTTAAGTTCGGGCGGTCGATACCACATCGGGTCAATATATGATATGGGTTTAAGTTCAGGCATTCGATGCCATGTCCTGTATGTGTGTGAGCGTGTATGGTGGGTTTAAAGTTCGGGCGTTCGATACCACATTACACGTGACGGGTGGGTTTAAAGTTCGGGCGATCGATACCACTCCTGGGTTAGTGATATAATTCGTTGTGCGCTAACGGTTGTTGAGAACACCGATGGGAAATTCGAAGTACCATTCCTTTGTACTATTGGTTAACCATGGTTATGTGTTTGTAGTGTGGCACTTTATATTATTCGAATTATATATGCTATTGATTGTGCTAGCTTGTGGTCATGGAGATTTAGCGTATACCTTGCGTTGGTATGTTATTTAAATTGCTAGCGTGTATGAGGTAATTGTGTATGTGATTGCAAGTAAGTAGGTTATATATGTATGTGTATAATTATTACATTCACTAAGCGTTAGCTTACCCTCTCGTTGTTTACCTTTTTAGGATCCGGCTCGGATAAGGGCAAAGGTATTCACTTGGATTAGTAGCTCTCGGGGGTTTTAGCTTTTTGGAAATTCGACCAAGATTTGGGTAGTTTAACCCCAAACACCATGCTCTAGTGACGTTTGGCAATTAAACTTTTTGTGGTCGAAACTCGTATTTCGTACTTAATGGCATTTTGGGCATATGTGGGCCCCGCAATGTAAAACTCATTTTATCATTGATTCGTGCTAGTTTTACTTATACTAATATGATGTGAAAAGCATTTCGTCTAAAAATGTTGGGAAGTGTTAGATCTTTTTACGAAAATGGAACAATTGGGACAGCGGGCTACCAGGCCCTGTGCGCCGCGCACCCTGCCTGAGAAGGCCTGCTTCGATTTTTTTTTTTTTTTTTTTTTTTTTTACAGTTTTGGTTGGTTAACGGGTTGGGTCGTTACATTTTTAATGTTCTAGCTATTAGTTGCATGCTTTTAATTATTGATTCAGCTATACCAATTTTTTTTATGCACATGAGCAACTGGATGTTCAATAACAATCCTTTTAGACATATAATAATCATAAAATGCTTGAGATGTTGACTCACCAACATTATCAAATCTCACCCTTTTAATGGTATAATCGAAAAATGTGCTCTTAATTTAATAATTCAAACAAGAAACTTTCCTAATGCTACATTTCGATTTGATAATAAACAAATATGAGACCTTCTGTTAGATGTGTCTATTAGAACCATGAAATATCGAAATGGTTCACATGATGAATGTATTGATCCATATATATCACCTTGAATTTTTTCAAGAAACATTTGTGATTCCTTTTCACAATATACTTTTCATTAATCACCATATGTGCTTTTCATTAATCACCATATGTGCTTTTTCATTAATCACCATATGTGTTTTTCATTAATCACCATATGTGCTTTTCATTAATCACCATATGTGCTTTTTCATTAATCACCATATGTGCTTTTCATTAATCACCATATGTGCTTTTTCATTAATCACCATATGCGCTTTTCATCATATATCCTTTTCACCATATGCGCTTTTAATCATATGCGCTGCGCTTTTCATCATATGAGCTTTTAATCATATACGCTGCGCTTTTAATCATATGCACTGTGCTTTTAATCATATGCGCTGCGCTTTTCATCATATGCGCTTTTCATCATATGCGCTTTTAATCATATGCGCTGCGCTTTTCATCATATGCGCTTTTCGGTGCTACATAGGTATTTCTCATTTCTGGTTATCATTGACTGATAATCATATCCATTATGATATATATCAGAGAAACTTAATAAATTTCTCTTTGATTTGGGAGAAAACAAAACATTATTTATCAGAAAATTCGTACCATTTGGTAATATGAATTTTTGCCTTTTCCGTTCCTTATATCAAGTTTGCAAGACCTGATATAGTATTTATAATTCCTTCATTTGATTTAAATCAATGAAATATTTCTTAGATTTGATCGTAGTGTGTATGTTACCACTATCTGCAATACATAGGTCTTTACCATTTAATGATGTTGTATTTCAGCAGGATTCATACTAAAACTTCAAATAAGATAAGCAAATAATGAGTTATATTTCAGCAAGATAATCAAATTATATTACATGCAAACAAGTTACAATCTGAAGTACATAAAAGATAACACTTAATAAATATATGCGTTATGGTCTAAAATCATTTACTTAGGAGTGATACATATCAAGCTAGACATCTTAGAAAATTCAAACCATTCAAGTCTCAAGGTAGAAAGCAAGTTGAATATTTTCTCTGTGTTGTATTTTTCCATCATCTTCATCTACAGAAACCTCTCTCTCAAGTACACCAAACACAAAAATTTTTCATCCTTTTTATCTATTAGTTAAAAAAATGGAAGTTACTCAAGCGAACATTCTCGAAACTCTTCCACAAGATATGCTTGTGGAAATTTTATCTCGAGTTGGTCAGAATTCATCCGACTAGTTGTTCATACATAAGTCGGTTTGCAAAAGCGTTTTGAAGCTTTCCGAAGATCCTTTGGTATTTAAAAGGCTTTTCTTAGATCGGTAGAGACTCTCACCTTGGGGTAACCCTAAATTGATTTATCTACGGTTTTTGGAAACCCTAATGCGATTTTTTGCTTGGATTTGATAGGTTATTTTGACGCTAAATACACCGAGTTAGGGCTTCATTTTTTAAAACGAGCTTCGAACAGCCAACTTAAAGAGGCTGTTTATGTTAATGGTTTGATTATGTTTGCCTCTCACCAAATAGAGGCAAAGCATGTCGGTTTACAAATTTTGAATGAAACATTCCCACCAGTACCGGAGTTGGTGGTGGCGGTGAGAATAAAGGTTTTTGATTTGCTGCGTATATTATGGTTATTTAACAGCCACCCTTTTAATGATGTGGCAACGTCGTGCCTTATCTCCGACCACGATGGTTATTTTTCACAATTCTATGGGTTTGAAATCGCGATACCAGAATGTATGTTTTTGCAATTCTATGAGTTGGGTGTTTTTGCAAAACGATTTGCCTATGACTAGATTTATGTTAGTATTTTTTAGATTTTGTATAAAGTTTACTCATTTAATGTAAATATTAGTAGTAATTTCTATTAATCATATGATCAGGTTATTTGCATCCATTTTTCCTTCGTATTCTCTGGATTGTTTCTATTTTGCTTAAGGTTTATCATCACAACTTAGTTTTTAATTAGTACATTTTAAAATGAACCAATCAATGGATCTGCACTAATCTATGTTCTTTATGTTAACAGAAAAAAGAACACCCAAAAAGGTGATTCCTTTTTAACGTTTGTTGTTGACTAGCTGCTCTTTTACTTGTATGTTAGTCTGCAATTTCCTAGTTAACTTGTTGCTTAAAACTGTCACCGGCCATTAATCCATTTGTTTTGTTTGTTCTATACTTGGAGATGATGGAGAACACTTTATTCTGATCCAAAGTTTAACTACCATAAAAGGAAGGATTCCATTTGTTTTGTTTGTTTATGTTTTGTCTACGTAATGCAGAATTCAATTTAGTGCAGAATTGAATTCAGCTACTCGTATTCTTTTATTTTCTTAACTGCAATCATATATGTTTGGGTGAATTCAACATCATTTAATACATCATTAACTATTTTTTAGGAAAGAATCACAAATATTTCTTAATTAGTTCATCTTGTTGTAACCTATTTCAATTCTGCATTAATGTTGGTTTGGGAGCTCATCAAGAAACATAAAAAATTCACACATTAATTGTTTATCCTGTAAAAGAAACAATCATGTTTTTTGGGCTATGTTTTAACTATTGATTGACAACCATGTTTATTCAAGGAATTGTTTAGGGTGTATTAGATAGAAATGTTGTTGAGAAATCGATAAGAGATGTAAAGACACTACAAATAAATGTTAATTTTTTTCACATTTTCATTATTTTTGACACTTAAAACATGAATAACTTTGACATGTTGTTGACAACTATAAGTATCACAAAATTGAAAGTGTCAAAAAATAGGGTGTCAAAAAATTGAAGTGTCAAAAAATATGGTGTCAAAAAATTTGAAGTTATATTAACTTTTTGACACCTTTAAAGTATCAAAAAGTTTTCTTTTTGACAATGTTAAGTGTCAAAAACTTGGTAACATATGAGTGTCAAAAACATGTCAAGTTATTTACATTTTAAGACGTCAAAAGATAATGGAAGTGTTAAAGAATGAAACTTTTTTTGTAGTGAGAAGTTGAAAAATGGGAGTGGAAAATGTGTAGGCAGAGGTGGATCATCTTATATATGCAAGGTTCAACCATCTTGTAGATGATATTAAATCGATGTAACGTTAGCTCAATGGATTGTAAACATAACTGGCTTTGTTGATCTAATGATGTTAATTGTTACCTATATTGTTTTGTATCTCATGAAGTTAATATAATAGTTCACGGTTTTAAAAAATGAATCCATTTAATATGACCCAACTACAATTCCCAGCTGAAATTCTGATAATAAAAAATGAATCCATTAAATCTGGCACAACTACAATTCCCAGCTGAAAGTCTAATAATAAAAAATGAATCCATTAAATCTGGACCAATGAAAGTCCGATCTATTATACATTTTTAATTTTTGAAACAAAAAGCACATAAAATGGATTTGAACCCAGGTCAATCAGTTGAGTAAATAACACACAAGCCACTACGATATGAATGCTTTTGAATATTTAATGGAAATTAACTTATATAATACTTTAATCATTTTTGTAACAAAAGTGAAATAATACGACTTTAGTAAGGGTCCTAATATGTCCTATATATAGCCATATGATAGTTAGGACCTTAAATACCCAAGCGTCCTATTTTTGTGACCTTATTATCTTGTTGGTTGATCATTATGAGACACCAGCAAGATAGTGTCCTATTAAGTACATTTTTATGCAACTAAAAATTTAAGGGTCCTAATAGTAATATGATAGTTAGGGCCTCAAATACCCAATCGTCCTATTTTTGTGACCTTATTATCTTGTTGGTTGATCATTATGACACACCAACAAGATAGTGTCCTATTAAGTACATTTTTATGTAACCACAAATTTAAGAGTCCTATATAGTCATATGATAATTAGGACCTCAAATACCCAAGCGTCCTATTTTTGTGACCTTATTATAAAAGTGACCCAACACGTTGCATTATAATAAGACTTCACAAATAAAGTGTCATATGAACATATCAAGTGTCCTATGAACACCTATGATAATAGGACTAAAAAATTATGTGTCCTATCATATAGATTTTATGACACCATGCGACTCACCTTCCAAGTGTCCTTTAAAAAAAATAGGACTCCAACAAATTGTGTGTCATATTAAACAGCTTTTTAGGACAAAGATTTATAAGCGTATCAATAATATAACCCAAAAATTATGTGTCCTATTCTTAGGACCCAACTTTATTAGCTTAGGACACCACTACTTTTGCATACATCTTATGTGACCCTAAGAATTACCCTGTCCCAATTTTTAGTTGCTTAGGACACTTTTTCGCAGGGGTCCCAGACGAAGGGTCCTAAGAACGCAATTTTCTTGTAGTGTACGAGGAGAGAGATTGATACATCTGCAGGAGGAAATATCATGAGTAAAAATGGCGAAGAAGCTGAATAGTTAATTAATAAGTTAGCTGCTCATTCCCATGAATGGCACCAAGACTTAGACATTTCCCGTTCGGTCAAATTTGTTAGTTATGATTCTAAAGATATGATTAAAGCTATGAACGCACAGTTGGGTAATCTAGGAAGGAAAATAGAAAAGCTTACAAAAGAGATGCATAATTAAGGTAGGTTGTGAAAAATGCCAAGGTCCTCATGCTACGAAAGATTGTGTTGCTAGTCTTACTATGGAACAGGTTGAAAACGTCTCTTATGTGAATCAATATCAAGGAGAAAATCCAAACTACCGTAATAATTATAATACACCTTATCCTACTAATAATAAAAATCCACCTGGTTTCTTTCCTGTTAGAGCGCCTTTCATTCCAAATTCGTCTCCTAATGCCCAATCCGATAAGAAATCCAATCTTGAAGAAAGCATCCTAACTTTCATCAAGAATTAAAATGAAGCTAATGATAACATTAAAGCTCAACTTTCCCAAGTGCAAAATAATCATTAAGCGTCCATTCAAAACTTAGAACGCAATGTTACTAAGTTATTCAAACTTTTTGAAGGAAAAGTTCCAGCTGAATCTGAAAACTCTAAGGAGGTTCCTTTTGAAAAGGTTAATATGGTTAGAGAGGTAAAAAGGGTTGAAACTTATGAACCTGCTTTGAGGTATTTATGGGAATATGAAATGGGAGAAGAGGAATATGATCAAGAAATTAAGAAATTAACTGCTGATGAAGAAGATAAGTCTAAAGATGCTAAAGTTCAAGGTCTTGATCGTAATGAGGTATTATGCATGAGTTGTTTGATGAAGGAGAAGAGGTTAATGAAAAAGCTAGTGAAAATGATGAAGTTACTAGTGAAACATCTGAGTGTGAAAATAATGAATATTGGTTAGCTGAAACTATGAAGCAACTAGAGGAAAGAAGAAAAGAAGGTTTCTGCCCTCTTTATTCATTCGCTGTTGAGCCATTAGAACCATCTGAAACACCCGAGTTTCCTGTTATGTGTGCTGATCTAGGAGAATTCCAAGTTCCTTTCTTAATTCGTGGTCCCATTCCTATCATTGGATTAGCCGATACTGGTTCTAGTATTAATGTGATGCCATTTTCTATTTACAATCGCTTAGGATTGCCATCTTTGGAACCTATCCAAGGGATTGTTTGTTTTTTCGATAGCCGTTTGCAAAAGCCGTTGAGGATTGTTAAAGAAGTTGAAATCATTGTTGATTATGCTTTTTATAAAGTTGATTTTTTCGTTATGGACATGGAAGAAGATTCTATAACTCCTTAGATTTTAGGATCACCATTTCTAGCTACCGCCCGTGCCACCATTAACTATGCAAATAATACTTTGATCATTCGTTATGGTGCTCTTATTGAATCCATTCCACTAGTCCCTAGAGCTAGAGTTCCTCGAGAAAATGTGAAAATGGTTAAGATAGATAAAGAGGATGATGATGAGCTTACCGTTGATAAGATAGTGACCGAATTCTTGAAAGATCAATATAAGATTAGTGAAGAAGTGAGGAAGCAAATCCATGATTTAAATGTTAAATTTGAAATGTCGTTTCGTAGGGGTCTTAACACCACATTAAGTTTCTTGCAACAAATTAAAATGTTAAATGAGATTGAGAAAAACAAGTGTGGGGAAAATCATCCTAAGGAGTGATCCTGATGGAATAATGAGTCGTGCAACCGACTCTATAATCAAAACTACCTATCCCTATATGTTTATTAGAATTATGTTTTAAGAATATTTTGTTTCGTTATTTATATTATGAATGTAAGAGCAATATAGCTCCTAAGTGTTGAAGTGATAGAGTGATAAAGTTATTAATAAAATGTTATGTTTATGTTATATGTTGCATTGTTTAACAAATCTTGTCAAAGTGTTTATATTGAATTCAAAGAAATCCGCAAGTGTTTTGCAATTATTCCACGATCCTACGATCAAGTAACATCACTCTTTCCCTTATTTTTAATTATGTCTTTCATTTATTACTATTTTAGAATTATAAATGCAATGAAGACATCGCATAATATACGTGTGGGGAGGGAAGTGATTAATCACTTAAAAGTTTAAAAAGATACAATTTTTTCTTATAATTCGAAAAATGGGTACAAATTAATTTTTTTTTAGGAAGCATAAATTGTTAGTCAAACGTATGTCTTTTTACTAACTTAATCCTAAAATAATAATAGAACTACTCTCAACTTCGAGATCGGACTACTTGTTTAAGATAAGAAGTAAAAGCCAAAAATGGTGAAACGATTGCAAACTTATAGCCACTACCATATGGCATAATACGCATGGACCACTGAGGCAGTAAAAGAGTCCCAATAAGGGTCAACTTAGAAAATTGCCAAATATAAAGCAAATGCTAAGCATGAAAGCAAAAGAAATGAAAAGTTAAAAGAGCCCAATGAAGGCCAATGAGAGTGATGTGAGCAAGAGAAAAAGGTTCCAATAAGAACCACACACTTATAAAAAAAAATCTCTAGCTAGAAAATAAAAGAGTCCAATGATGATCAACTTGTATAAATCTGGATTAATAAACATTAGGACCACTTGTGCTCCTTGGTATGGTTCAGACTAGTTCTTATAATAATAAAAGTTAACTCTTAAATATACATCTATTTCACTTTGCATTTTACTTCAACTCTATACCCATTTAAATGAATATGATTTATAAAAGTTTACTTGAGGATAAGTAAAGGTTTAAGTGTGGGGAATATTATAACTCCTAAATTATACAAAATTTTGATAACATTTTAAGGAGTTATTTTGCTATTTTAAAGTCATTTTAATCCTAAATCACACTAAAATGGGTAAAATGGGAAAAAGATATTTCTAATGATTTTATTGAAGTTATGTATCAAACAAGATCAAAAATAGGTAAAAACTGCAGAAAACAAGAAACAGTCGCTGGCCTGGCACCTGAAGCCGTCAACTTGGGTAGAATATTCCAGAAAGTTTCAGAATTCTGCAGAAAAGGCCAAAATCATTCAAAGCAGCCGGCTTGGGATTGAAGCCGCAGGCCTAAAATTGTTTCGTGTACTTAAAGCCCAAGAAAAAGCTAAAAATGGAAACAAAATCAAAAAGATTACCGGATCTCTGAAGCCGTCGGCTTGGTACTGAAGCCGCCGACCAGACTAGGACGGTTACGCATTTATCTGCTTGCGACCTACGTTAAACTTGCAAAAGGAGTCACCTACCAACTGAAGCCGCCGGCTTCCCATTGAAGCTGCCGGCCTAGCCACCGAATTTGAAAACTATAGATAGAGGCTTTCTGTATCAGTTTTAGATGTACATTGTTCGTTTTTCTTTTAGGGTTTTCTCAAAATCATGAAAACTCTTAGATTAGAGTTTATTTTTGATTATCAAAGTTGTTAATAAAGTTTTTTTTCATCTACCTTTTTGAGGTACATGACTTTATCCTTATACTATTGTTTATCTTGTTTTGTTTAATTTTTCTGTTTCTGTTCGTCTTCCACTATGAACTACATGTTCGTAGTGGTTACGTGGACAAAAACGGTGACAACCCTCACTTTTCCTTCCTGAAATGACTAAAATGTCCCTAGGGTTTTCTGTGTAATAAATGATTAGGGTTTTTGTTGATCATAATTAATAGACGTTGACCAAATTTCTAACCCTAATAATTAATTTAAGATATTAATATGAATTTATATGAATATAAATATAACTTTGTAGTAATAGAATTAATAAAAGTATATAATTGATAAGGTACTTTTAATAAATAAATATTAAGTGTATTTAAAATGTTGTGGCATTTTTATAAAATATAAAAGTATAAAGGTAATAATTATATAATTAAATAAACCAAAAACTTATACATATACATATATATATATATATATATATATATATATATATATATATATATATATATATATATATATATATATATATATATATAATATTTTCGATATTTATATAAATAAAGACAAATTAATAAAATAACAAACAATATTCTAGAATGTTCTAATAATTAAAAAAAATTACTTTTCCTTCCCCTCATAGGGCTGGTAGAAATTAATAAAAAGAGGGGGGAAATCGAATTTATAAAAGGAAAATGGAATTGTATTTCAAATATAACTCTTTAACTTGTTTTCCAAGATTTCCATCCTATAAATACCAAACTAACTCACAAATTTTTTCATAAATTCCTGAAGTACTCTTAAACCCTAATAAATTTTGTAAGTCTTCATTATTTTTCTTTTTAATTTTTTTTGATTTATTTTATTATTTTCTAGCCGATTTTGATTTTGATTTTTAATAAATATGAAACGAAAAAATAAATTATGAATTGTATATGATAAATACTAGTAAGTATTATAAGATCTAGGAAAAATATTTTTTATAGATTTATATCACATTTATATTTTTAAATAATTAAAAACAAAATAGGAAAAATGGCTAAATAATTATACAACTATTTTTACAGTAAGTAGAGTATCAAACTTGATTTAATTGATCAGTACATATTTTATATAAGTTAAATTTGAATTTATATAGATTTAACATTATTATAGTGAACTAAAAATATATTAAAAGTGGAATAAATCAAAAAATAATATAATGAATACATATAAACTGATGAAAATTCATATTATTAATATTCTAAGGTAAAACATATTTTTATATATTATTTTGATCAGTAGAATAATTAATTTTATTATATAAAGTATTCGGTATATATGTATATGTATATGTATATATAATCAGATTTAATTAAACTAAACACTTAAAATTTGTAAAAATAATTTTTACATAATTTATTTGACTTATAATAATTATTTGAGTCGAAATCCTAAATTCATATCATTATAAGTATTTATTCTTTATTTAATTATATTTTGGTCGATAAATATATAAATAAAAGGATTAAAAATTATTTAGAACATCAAGAAAAGTAATAAAATTTTGAAAAATATTTTAGACAGTGTTAAGATATAAAAATAATTTTGATAAATTTTGGAATATTACTCATAATTAAATACGAATTATGATTTATATAAACATAAAAACAATGTAAAAATCGTAATAAAAATATTAATAGGAAATATAAATATATTTAAAATTTTTCTGAGTTTATATAACTTACGTAGACCTGCAAAAATTATAAAAATAAATATTTGTGTCGAATTATTATTTATTTTATAATTAAACTCTATTTGTGTATAAACCGAAAGCAAATAACGAAATAAATACAAAAATCTAATAGAATTATTTTTATAATTTTTTATACTAATTAATATGTTTAACTAAGTTTATAAAAATTATATATATAACTTTTAGATATTTAATAGAATTAAAAATGAATTAATATATAATTCTATGTATATCGGCTTATATAAATATATAAAATATATTTATTAATAAATTAATACTATTTATAATTATGTGATCAGTAGATAAATATGGAATATGAAATTTTATAATTATCTACAATTTAAATTAATTAATTAATTAATTAACTAATTATGTACATTATTTAATTATTAAACAATTATACTAACAATTATCGTTTAAATAAGTTAACAAATAATAATATAAATATATGATATCTATTATTTATTTATATCAGGTGATACGATAAAGTTAATAATAATTAAACACTTATAAACATTAAATTAAGAATTTAATACTTATTAAACTAATACAACTTTAACTTATTATTATAAAACAGTAATAATTAAATACTTATAATTTATAACTTGAACTATAATTATATGTGTACAAGTAATCTAACTAAGTGTTGTATTCCTATACACACACAACTAGTGAAAACTATAATCATACCGATAAGCGTACAACTTATACAAGCTTCACCGCTACTTACGGTCGACGAGATGATGTCATGTGCTTATGGGAATAAGGTTTTGGAGTAATCGAAAGGTTGTAGACTATGTCCTACTGAAAGTTCCTGACCCTCGCATCTGGTCATCTTTAGACTTACTTGATAGCACCGAGTTTTGCGTAAGTTGTACAAGGTCCAAACTTGATTATAGTGGACACAACTTGATTGCAAACATAACAACTCTTAAGTTCACTTAGAATTTTCATTTTCATTTGGACAACTTCTGATTGAACTTTTACATCTCTAGGTTTAGGTCTCTGCCATTTATTTCTTGCTTCTATTTTCGTTTGTGGATATTCTTCGCTGTGCTATTTTAAGGTGAACTTCATAGCCTCGCTTTTTACATATTTTAATGTATTTTATAAATCTTGGGATGAGACACATGCTTGTTTTTGAAATGATTTACAATTTAGACATAAGTGCTGAAACTTTTTGATATGCAACTTCATAAGACTTTTGATAACTTGTATTGATATTTATATCCTTCCATGGAAATCCCCACCATAATATCGTTAATTGTTGGAATTTAAATGTGGCAAACTTAATTATTGTGGATAGGCCTATTGAGAGCGACGTCTCTATTCATTGACCGATCGTCAAGGGGGTACATAATAATGATTACCGATACACGTTCAGTGTCAGGGATTTGTGTTTAGCTTGATATTATAACTCATGACATGTTATTTATTTCTAATATATGATTTATAACGATTTCTATAACTAAATCTTGTGATCTAAAAACCTTTGATTATCAATTATAAACCTATGAATTTCACTCAACCATTGTGTTGACGTTTTAAGCATGTTTTGTCTCAGGTAACAATTGGCTTATGTGCTGCTTTGATGATTGATTTACTGCCTGCATAGAGTCCATGATTTAATTATAAACCATTTTACATTTATTATTATGATGTAAAACTTTGAATAATGCTTCCGCTGTTTATTTTAATAAAATGATTTTAAAACGTCTCATATAGAGTCGTTCTCATGTATTTCAACTTGTGTAATGATATGAATAGTCACATTTACCCCTGGTCCCATTTAAGAGTGTGATAGATTGGTATCAGAGCCAGGTTGTTATATAGAACTAGGATTGCATTTTATGTGTGCCTTATGTGCTAGTTAGGGTGCCTTAGCAATCTTTAGGACTCTAACTTTTCCTGGGTTAGTTTAAGTGCCTTTCTTATTTGTCTATATTCTTGCCTTAGTTTTTAGTGCTTCCTTACTATATGTTTCTTTATATCTTGCCCTTATATCTTTCCTTAGCATCCCTCTCGAT
This sequence comes from Rutidosis leptorrhynchoides, assembly GCF_046630445.1. Classification (NCBI taxonomy): domain Eukaryota; kingdom Viridiplantae; phylum Streptophyta; class Magnoliopsida; order Asterales; family Asteraceae; genus Rutidosis; species Rutidosis leptorrhynchoides. The sequence continues at coordinate 115,277,548 of NC_092339.1, read as the reverse complement.
ACCCTGCTTCCTTTCCTAAGGATGTCAGTTATGACTTCTGAATTTCGCGACATTTTCCATGTCATCTATTACGGTCATTATTGTTATAATACATACCGTGGTGCCTTAGTTTGCGAACCAGAAAATGTCCTACTAGACTCATGAAGATTCTCTCCATGCAATCTTTAGTACGTTGGGAAACGCTTTAGGTTATGAACTCATTAAATGGCAATTGAGCTTTAAGTCCTTAGAAAGTTTTCTAATAGATAAAAATTATGTAGTTTGATCACGTATCCTGACCTTATGGGGTGACATTGAAGTGAAAATGTGAATTAGTGAAATATAATGACGTCTGGACAGCATGATTATATTACGGTAATTCATATAGAAATTCCAATATCATGATATATGTAATAGAAAGTGAATCAAAGAAAAATTTCCAAGGATTCATTCAAAAATCTCAATGTTATTACATGAAGGGTAATCATCATCTGATTTGTATATATACGAAGAGCTCGTTTCAACCAAACTATCTATCTCATACCCATTAGTAGATTAACAATCCCCCGATACCATAAAGGCTGTAAAACTTTGCATTCTTTCTTTCTTACACAACCTATCTCTTTATCTTTGATGCTTAATTATCACGCTTAATCACTACCATATCCTCGCTAGAAGGAAGGATGCATATTCTTAAGTAACCTGAAGTGTGTAACATCTCAGTTAATTAAGGTATTATTTTATGTAATTTTATTGTTATATTTATAGATAGTATGATTTAGTAAAATAAATGGACAAGAGTTAATGTTTGTTAGTTAAGTTGGAAGGGACTAGAGATGAAAAGTTAGAATTAAGGACCTCCCATTATAGAGTTTTGGTGGGGAGGGTAGAAAGTGAAAATATGACAAAGTTAAATTAATAAAAGAAGTAAAAATGCTGGAAAATCATTTTAGTTACAAAATTGAGCAGAGAGTGTGTTCTTGTGTGTGTGTGTGTGTCGACATATACAAGAAGAAGAAGAAGAAGCTTCAATTGAAGGAATTAAACTCATGCAATTGAAAATTAGTGAAATCTAAGGCACTCTAATCACTTTAGCAAGCTTTAATTCTCCAATTCTTCTCCTTTGTGCACAATTAGGTTTCTTAAACCCCTAGAGACAAGGTATGAACTTCTATGTCTAAGTATCACTAATATTGGGTGTTTGTGATGAATCTTAAGCTTAAAAGTTGTTGTATGTTGAAAATGTGCACACTTGTATGTTTTAAAACGAATTTGTTAGTGATTTTGGGAGTAAGTTCATGTATGAACTTGCATTTTGAGTGAATGATATGAATATGGTCAATTTGGTGATGTTTTAGCTTAGAATCAAGTCATGCACACTAAGTGTTTGATGAAATGTCTCAATGAAATATTTATGTGATTTAGTTTAATATTGTGAAGGAGAATGTTTATAGGTGAATTGTTATTATTGTTGTAAGTAATGAAATTTGGATAAATGATGATTTAGGGTTACTAGAAGTTGAAATGAGTTTATGCACACTTGATGTTTAATGAGATATTGAAAGAGTTACATGTTATGAATGTAAGAGATGAATTAGAGAATTGTGTGATTAAAAGGATGATGTTGGCGTGATAATGTTATTATATTGGAAAAGATAAGTTAAAGGTTATATATGAAAGTGATCATGTGTATATTGGAGTAATTAGGGGGTTAAGTCAATGTGTAAGTATATGAATGTGTAGAAAGCTTGTGAAAGTTATAATCTTGTTGAATTATGATATTGATGAGATTAGCTCATGTATAGGTGCTAATCAAGGCCAAGGAGCTTCAAGTAACCAAGGAATTGCATTTAATCAAGGTGAGTTTATAGGGGGGTAAAATGGGCGGGTCGAGATTGGCTTAGTGTTCTCGGATTGCATCCGTGCAAGAGAGTAACGACTAAGTGCACTAGTTGAGTAGCTTAGATAGAATTATTAGGTTCACCTAATAATTGTATCTATGGTTGATGTGTAGCTTAGGCAAGATTATTACTTTGCTAGTAATCTTGTCTATGGTATTATTTAGCTTAGACACTTTAAGTGCCTATGTATGTTTATGAGAATGAAATGAGATTATGGTAGCTTAGGCATAAGAGTATGCCTATGGTTAGCTTAGACATGATTACTAGGGTCGGCCTAGTAAGTCATGTCTATGGTAAGTAAGAGTCGGATCCGAAAGTAAGTAAGCAACCGTTAGGTTGAAAGACAAGTAATGTGATGATCTTGCCCAATGTATTATGCTTTATTATTCTTCTATAACTCACTAAGTGTAAAAGCTTACTCCCGTGTTGTTTTATGTTTTAGGAACGAAAGGTCATCTAGAAGGTAAAGAACCCGTTTGAGGGTAGCGGAGCATTGGTAATAGAGTAAGTGGTAATGCAAGTCTCTATTTTGAATCATGCTCTATTGGTACCGCTTATCAACGCTAAGTCTTTTGTAATTGATATTTATGCTTCCGTTAAGTTTTGGGACCAAATGATGTGTTTTAATTGTGCAAACATGTTTTCTTGATTCAAAAGATCTTAGTAATGTCGAATGATGCTTGAAACTGGTTTAGTCAAGTTTAAATATGTGTCATGATGATACAATGTGTTTTGAGTTGGTGAATTGGTCAAATTGTGGTTTTGTAATTAAGTTGCAGATCAGTCCCAGCTCGAGTGTTATGTCGCGCCGCGACAATCTGTGCCACGCCGCGACATTTAACTTGATTTGGTAACAGAAAGGCAGCTAAGCTTGAGATAAAATTACTTTATATGTCGCGCCGAGACAATTGGAGCCGCGCCGCGGTAAATGCCTGGACCTGGGCAGAATCCAAATTTAAAAAAAAAAAATTTCTATCGTGTAAAGGCGTTAAAAGTTGGTATCAGAGCTATGATTTAAGGGACTTGGATAACCCACGATAGGGATTATCTAGGCTTAAACCATTGTTGTTGAAGGATAAGCGGTTTAGGACTTGCATGATAGTTAAGGTTGAATGATTGTGCCATGCTCCATAGGATAGAGTTGTTGACGAGACTTGTAGTGTGATGTTAAGATCATGGTTGATTTAAACAAAGAGTTTAATACTCACTAACCATGGGTCATGATAGACTAAGTGCGTAATAAGATGAGGTAATGACGACCGACCATTGCCATTACTTCATTTTAGTACGCATGAACGTCTACTATGGTCATGGTGAAATGAGTTAGGAATTCTTTCGGTTTTCTTGGTTATGATATGTTGATGATGCATATATTTGAACTAATGAGTTGGACGTCTTATTTCAGAATGGCTATCGTGTCCCCAAACAGAAGTAATGAGGAGAACGATGAGTACGTCCACACCCCGTCAATGGAGTCTATAGAAGGCTCACACTCTAAATCCGAAGAGGTTATGACGACAAGTGATATCTCGGGACAAATAGGCCAAGCTTTGATACGATACACCTCAACCCTTTTAGAGAAGATTAAGACATTGATTAATGATCAATTGGACGAAAAGTTAAAGACTCTTATGACCAATAAGCCTACTTTAAGAGGAGAAGGGGGAAGTGGGGTAGGCCAAAAAGAGGCAGAAGCCCCGAGAAAGAAAGATGAGCGCTTTGAGTACAAGAATTTTGCTAATTGTCATCCACCAGAGTTTCATGGTAAGGTTGATCCGATTATTAGTCAAAGGTGGATTGATGAGTTAGAAGAAACATTTATGTTGTGCGAATGTCATGAGCACTTAAAAGTAATCTATGCGGCTCACCAAATGAAAGGAAGTGGTTATGAATGGTGGAATTTCATAGTTAAGTCTCATGGACGAGACGTAGCGACAAGTTTTTCATGGGAAAAGTTTCGAGGGATGTTTATGGATCAATTTGCTCCACCCGCCAAGGTTAGTAGGTTAAAGTCCGAATTCATGAACATAGAGCATGGGAGTAAATCGGTGACCGAGTTTAATGCCGAGTTTAATGATAAGTCTCGTTTTTGCCCGGACTTTGTGTCAAGTCCTAAGTTGATGATGGATCACTATCATGAGAAGTTAAACCCCAAAATTAGTGAGTTTATAGATAAGGGCACGTATAAGACCTTAGCCTAAATGATGAATAGGGCTCTTGTAAGAGAACATGAACTTAGGAAGAAGGCCGCGTTTAAGCGGAAGTTAGATCAAGACTCAAAATCAATGCAAAGTATGAGCCCGAAGAAGGGTAAGTTTAATTCCGAATCTCCTCACAAATCAAAAGGGGGTTTCATGTCGGGAAGGAATGGTGGTAAAGAAGTGAAGTCATGTAATAGGTGTGGTAAGAATCATGCGGGTGAATGTAAAGCGGGTACTACCGATTGTTATTCATGTGGGAGGCCGGGTCATAGAGCCGCCGAGTGTCCTAAGAAGGGAAAACAATGTTACTATTGTTTTGAAAAGGGTCATTTTCAAGCAGAGCGTCCGGAGTATAAGAAAGACTTGGCAAGTGGTAGTATTAAGAAAGAGGTTAAAACGGAACCAAAGACTAGTGATAGCCGACCAAGAGCCCGAGCTCATCAGATTACCGCACTTGAAGCGAAGGAGTCCCAAAATGTGGTGTCAGGTACCTTTATTGTAAACTCTTTACCTGCGCATGTTTTGTTTGATTCCGGTGCTACGCGGTCGTTTGTTTCTTATTCTTTTTGTGAACATTTTGACATGACCCCAAGTATGTTAGAGCATCCTTTAGAGGTTGAGATAGCGGATAATAAAACCGTTATGGTGTATAGTATCATTAAGGGATGTGAAATTATTTTGGATGATGAAAAGTTTGTTATAGATTTAATACCCATGCATATGGGAGAATTTCAAGTAATTGTGGGTATGGATTGGCTAGATGACAATGAAGGAATAATTTTGTGTCGTAAGAAAATTGTATTAGTTCAATCACCAAGTGGGAAAGTTATATGGATTTATGGGGAACGGGCTAGGCGTGCTATTCCTATATGCACGTATGCTAGAGCTAAACGATTTTTGTCTCATGGGTGTTGTGGGTTTTTGGCACATGTGGTAGATGATTCAAAGAAGGTAGTTGAAATAAATTATGTACCGATAGTTAATGAGTTTCCGGATGTGTTTCCGAATGAGTTGCCCGGTGTACCTCCCGAACTAGAGGTAGTGTTTAGAATAGATTTGATTCCCGGAGCCACGCCAATTGCCAAAGCACCTTATCGATTAGCTCCGTCAGAAATGAGAGAAATGATGACTCAACTACAAGATTTGATAGATAAGGGTTTTATACGTCCTAGTAGTTCACCTTGGGGAGCTCCGGTTTTGTTTGTGAAAAAGAAGGATGGGACAATGAGAATGTGTATAGATTATTGTGAATTGAATAAGGTCACTATTAAGAATAAATATCCATTACCAAGGATAGATGATTTGTTTGATCAATTACAAGGTTCATGTTTCTTTTCAAAGATAGATCTAAGGTTGGGTTATCATCAATTAAAGGTGAAGGAAGAAGATATCCCTAAAACGGCTTTTCGTACGAGGTATGGTCATTATGAATTCGTGGTTATGCCTTTTGGGTTAACTAATGCTCCGGCCGCGTTTATGGATTTGATGAATAGGGTTTGTCGACCGATGCTCGATAGGTTTGTGATTGTATTCATTGATGATATTTTAGTATATTCCAAGGGGGAAGAGGAGCATGCGTTGCATTTACGACAAGTGTTAGAAACCTTAAGGAGAGAAAAGTTGTTCGCTAAGTTCTCTAAATGCGAGTATTGGCTTCGTGAAGTCCAATTTTTGGGACATGTCATTAATAAGAAGGGTATTTGTGTCGATCCGACAAAGATTGAGGCGATAATGAGATGGGAACCACCTACGAATCCTACCGAAGTTAGGAGTTTTCTAGGTTTAGCGGGGTATTACCGACGTTTTATACAAGATTTTTCTAGAATAGCCACCCCACTCACAAAGTTGACTCGTAAGGATGTGCCATGGAGATGGGAAGAAAAGCAAGAACAAGCGTTCCAACTCCTTAAGGAGAAACTTGTTCAAGCTCCTATACTAGTTTTACCGGAAGGGAATGAGAATATGACGGTTTATTGCGATGCTTCTAAGAAAGGTTTAGGGTGTGTGCTAATGCAAAATAGGAAAGTCATAGCTTAAGCATCCCGACAATTGAAGGAACATGAAAAACATTATCCCACCCATGATTTAGAATTAACGGCCGTGGTTTTTGCTTTGAAAATTTGGCGTCATTATCTTTATGGTGTTAAGTTCTCTATTTATACCGATCATAAGAACTAAAAGTATTTATTCGATCAAAGGGATTTAATTGATAGGCAAAGGAGAGGGCTCGACTTGGTGAAAGATTATGATTGTGAAATTTTGTATCACCCCGGGAAGGCTAATGTGGTGGCGGATGCTCTTAGTAGGAAGCCGAGTCACCAACCGATTAAGGTAACGAGTTTGGTTATGGTAATATCACCACAAATATTTGATAGTATCCGAGTAGCACAGGATGAAGCATTATCACCCGAAAACGTGAGAAAAGAATGGATCAAGGGGCAAGTTGGTGATTTTGTGGTAGATTCTCGTGGTCTAAGGCTTAGATATGGGAGAATTTGGGTACCTTTACAAAGTGGTGTTAGAAGTGAGCTCCTAGACTTAGCTCACAAATCTAAGTATTCGATTAACCCCGGTGCTACGAAAATATATAGAGATCTAAGGAAAGACTATTGGTGGCCGGGAATGAAAAGAGATATAGTGAAGTATGTCCATAAATGTCTTACTTGTCTTCAAGTGAAAACCGATCATCAAATGCCTTACGGTAAGATGCAACCATTAGAAGTACCAGTTTGGAAATGGGAACATATTACAATGGATTTAGTGGCTAAGTTGCCTAAGACACCTCAACAACACGACGCAATTTGGGTAATTATTGATAGATTGACTAAGAGCGCGCTATTTTTGGCAATAAAAGAAGCTTCATCATCGGAAGCAATGTCTAAGTTATATATGATAGAGGTTGTTGCAAGGCATGGAGTGCCGGTTTCCATTGTTTCGGACCGAGACACCCGATTTACATCACGATATTGGAGAAAGTTTCAAGAAGAAATGGGCACTAAGTTGCATGTGAGTAGCGCGTTTCACCCACAAACGGATGGCCAAAGTGAACGAACTATCCAAACTCTTGAGGATATGTTAAGAGCATGCGTCAATGATTTTGGTGGTAGTTGGGATACTCACCTACCTTTAGTGGAATTTTCGTATAATAATAGTTATCACTCTACTATCGGAATGGAACCCTATGAGATGTTGTATGGAAGGAGATGTAGAACCTCAATATGTTGGGGTGAAGTGGGTCAAAGAGAATTAGGAAGCACGGAGGTAGTACAACAAACCATCGAAATGATAGATCAAATTCGTGAAAGGATGAAGGTGGCACAAGATCGACAAAAGTCTTACGTGGATAAAAGAAGGAAGCCGATAGAATTTCAAGTGGGTGATAAAGTAATGCTTAAAGTTTCCCCATGGAAGGGTATTATTCGTTTTAGAAAAAAGGGGAAAATTGGGTCCAAGGTTTATGGGACCATTTGAGATAGTAGCAATGGTTGGGAAGGTAGCCTATCGTTTGGCCTTGCCCAATGAATTGAGTAATATACATGACACATTTCACGTGTCACAATTGAGAAAGTGTTTGGCGGATGAATCAACTTATGTTCCATTGGACGAGATTGAAGTTGATGATAAGTTAAGATATGTGGAAAAACCAATAAAGATTTTGGATCATAAGGTGAAGCAATTAAGAAATAAGTCGGTTATGTTATTGAAAGTGTTATGGCAATTTAGAAAGGGCTCCGAATGTACGTGGGAACACGAAGAATGGCTTATGAAGTATTATCCATCGTTGCATCAAGAATGGTTCGCGAGGACGCGAACAATCCAAGAGGGGGAGAGTTGTAACATCCCAGTTAATTAAGGTATTATTTTATGTAATTTTATTGGTATATTTATAGATGGTATGATTTAGTAAAATAAATGGACAAGAGTTAATGTTTCTTAGTTAAGTTGGAAGGGACTAGAGATGAAAAGTTAGAATTAAGGACCTCCCATTATAGAGTTTTGGTGGGGAGGGTAGAAAGTGCAAATATGACAAAGTTAAATTAATAAAAGAAGTAAAAATGCTGGAAAATCATTTTAGTTACAAAATTGAGCAGAGAGTGTGTTCTTGTGTGTGTGTGTGTGTCGACATATACAAGAAGAAGAAGAAGAAGCTTCAATTGAAGGAATTAAACTCATGCAATTGAAAATTAGTGAAATCTAAGGCACTCTAATCACTCTAGCAAGCTTTAATTCTCCAATTCTTCTCCTTTGTGCACAATTAGGGTTCTTAAACCCCTAGAGACAAGGTATGAACTTCTATGTCTAAGTATCACTAATATTGGGTGTTTGTGATGAATCTTAAGCTTAAAAGTTGTTGTATGTTGATAATGTGCACACTTTTATGTTTTAAAACGAATTTGTTAGTGATTTTGGGAGTAAGTTCATGTATGAACTTGCATTTTGAGTGAATGATATGAATATGGTGAATTTGGTGATGTTTTAGCTTAGAATCAAGTCATGCACACTAAGTGTTTGATGAAATGTCTCAATGAAATATTTGTGTGATTTAGTTTAATATTGTGAAGGAGAATGTTTATAGGTGAATTGTTATTATTGTTGTAAGTAATGAAATTTGGATAAATGATGATTTAGGGTTACTAGTAGTTGAAATGAGTTTATGCACACTTGATGTTTAATGAGATATTGAAAGAGTTGCATGTTATGAATGTAAGAGATGAATTAGAGAATTATGTGATTAAAAGGATGATGGTGGCGTGATAATGTTATTATATTGGAAAAGATAAGTTAAAGGTTATATATGAAAGTGATCATGTGTATATTGGAGTAATTAGGGGGTTAAGTCAATGTGTAAGTATATGAATGTGTAGAAAGCTTGTGAAAGTTGTAATCTTGTCGAATTATGATATTAATGAGATTAGCTCATGTATAGGTGCTAATCAAGGCCAAGGAGATTCAAGTAACCAAGGAATTACGTTTAATCAAGGTGAGTTTATAGGGGGTAAAATGGGCGGGTCGAGAGTGGCTTAGTGTTCTCGGATTGCATCCGTGCAAGAGAGTAACGACTAAGTGCACTAGTTGAGTAGCTTAGATAGAATTATTAGGTTCACCTAATAATTGTATCTATGGTTGATGTGTAGCTTAGGCAAGATTATTACTCTGCTAGTAATCTTGTCTATGGTATGATTTAGCATAGACACTTTAAGTGCCTATGTATGTTTATGAGAATGAAATGAGATTATGGTAGCTTAGGCATAAGAGTATGCCTATGGTTAGCTTAGACATGATTACTAGGGTCGGCCTAGTAAGTCATGTCTATGGTAAGTAAGAGTCAGATTCGAAAGTAAGTAAGCAACCGTTAGGTTGAAAGACAAGTAATGTGATGATTTTGCCCAATGTATTATGCTTTATTATTCACCTATAACTCACTAAGTGTAAAAGCTTACCCCCGTGTTATTTTATGTTTTTTGGAACGAAAGGTCATCGAGAAGGTAAAGAACCCGTTTGAGGGTAGCAGAGCATTGGCAATAGAGTAAGTGGTAATGCAAGTCTCTATTTTGAATCATGCTCTATTGGTACCGCTTATCAACGCCAAGTCTTTTGTAATTGATATTTATGCTTCAGTTAAGTTTTGGGACCAAATGATGTGTTTCAATTGTGTAAACATGTTTTCTTGATTCAAAAGATCTTAGTAATGTCGAATGATGCTTGAAGCTGGTTTAGTCAAGTTTAAATATGTGTCATGATGATACAATGTGTTTTGAGTTGGTGAATTGGTCAAATTGTGGTTTTGTAATTAAGTTGCAGATCAGTCCCAGCTCCAGTGTTATGTCATGCCGCGAAAATCTGTGTCGCGCCGCGACATTTAACTTGATTTGGTAACAGAAAGGCAGCTAAGCTTGAGATAAAATTACTTTATATGTCGAGCCGCGACAATTGGAGCCGCGCCGCGGCAAATGCCTGGACCTGGGCAGACTCCAAATTTAAAAAAAAAAAAAAAAATTTCTATCGTGTAAAGGCGTTAAAAAGTGACACCCCCAAGATTTCTTCGAAGCACGCCTCCTGTTATCTGTAATTACGCTCCTGGTGTAGATTTTCATATACCCATTAGGAAACCTATCGAAGATAAGCGACAACCATTAGCAAGGATTTCATTTGAATTTTCAAACTACGATAGTATAAACACCACAGTCACTATTACGTTCTCTGTGCTGAGACGGTCAATATCTCACGGGCATAATCTCATGAAGAATATGACCTTTCAACAAGTATCTTTTGATTACCATAGCAATTAAACGAACCCTGTCATGCTCTAGCGTATCCACATTTCGGGCCAGTTAAGGCTAAAGTATATATATTTCCATCATAATATTGAAAATCATGTGATCCCTCACACGCTCCATATGATCAAAGGTATCATTGATATGATTATCATTACGTTACTTAAGGTCAAGCATCGCGTGATTTGTTGTACATAAACAATAAGTCGCGACCTTTGAATCGTTAACCATTTTCTTGAAAAATCTTACGATTTCGCCTCGGTGTTAAAAGCATGTTAGTTGTATCATTAAATGATCATATAGTAATGGTTCTAACAATAGGCAAGTGACACCATGTCCTTACATCGCCCTTACTCATTGGGAAAATTCATCCCATCCCGACAATAATCACAGATTTAGCGAGAACTTGATAAATTGATTTTCGATGATCATCACATAGTCAAAAGTCATTGCATTAGCGTGTCTTCATACCTGTCTATGTGAACATCGGATTATTCATGCTCCAGTTATTATGAAATCTTTGTGAATGACGGACTCAATCCATGAGTATATAATAAGGGCACTTACAGCCAGCCTTCCAACTCCAATATTAGTCATGACCTGTTGGCATTTCAAAGTCAACAGGGGATTAACTTCACGTTCTCATACTCTACCATTTATATCTCACTTGACAGCAACAGCTTCACACATGAACACTTTGTATTCCAAGAACTTATAATAGTCATCAACCACATTTAAATTCAATAGTTTTCATTACCTCGTAACATTGTTGCTCATATATCACCTAAATTTTCAAAAAACATTCACTCGATCTTCATCAATATTTTTCCTACTCGTAACCTCCGAAATATGAAAATTCTGTTTACCAAAATTTTACACACACTATTTTACTGTGCGATCCTCTCGAAATTTTATAAAATAAATTTATTTACTGCCATTCGTGCAAATTTTATAAATCGTATATATTTATATAATAAAGTAAATAAAATTTACCTTTACTTATTTTGACTAGTACATATCAAATTATACCTTCACTTTTACAAATCAATTCTTTTACATTTGAATTCAAAAGTTATTTTACTTAAAATAGTACACGTTGCACATAACTCCAATTTTACTAAGAACTTCGTTTCATTATTATTGTCACATCAAAATGTCTCAAACTTTTTCAAAATTACTTTGACTTATTATATAAAAAATTTCATATTACTCCACACTATGATTGGATCACATTTCTTCTTATCCTTCGTGCAAGAACAAAACATACATCTTGCACTCATCAACTACTCTTTTAATGTTGGCTGTGGCATAAATGCGGGTTGTGAAATCAGTTTCTAAGATACGCACAATGGTCACTCCTATCCTTAAGGGAGGCTTACACTGGTATCACGGATAGAGATTTCACTAAGCTTGTCTGAGAAGTTTCTACTTTCGATATTGCATGGCTAAACCACAATACCCCCGTAAACGTCAATTCTATGATTTAATATCTTATTGACACAAGAAAGCATTTCCTCACCTAGTGGAAACAATTCTTTATAGCCAATGATTTACATTTATTCCCATCCGCACTTAAACTCATAAGTGAATGATAGATCGACTCGTCATCTGTACGAGAAGGTCTTTCTCATTAAGAGATCACACATTTTCATGCGGTATAATCCTCGCTATCCTCTCTAAAGGAGTTACCTTAAACATTTATGGCTTTTATGTGGTTACTCTAAACATTTCTTCCTTCGTGGGTTGAAACTAGATGTTATCCTAGTTAGGTTTCGACCTCTGATTCGACATGTAAGTGAAACCATGATCATAAAGTTACATTCTACAATGTGCTTTCAAAAACTCTTTCCAAAGATAAGTTCGCAGGTATTATAATATACTGAATGATATCTTTCATTAATCACTCATACCATCCTGAGGGAATTTTAGTAATTATGGCATACTTGTATATAAGCCTGATTAGTGACTCCTCAGCTGACATCTTGTTTCATTGATTCACATTAAAATTTCTTAAAAACCAAAAGTATCATGTCTATGGTTACCTTCAGGAATTTGAAGTTGGTACCTACCTTCAGGAATTTGAAGTTGGTACCATCTCTAACAAACACAAGCCATGCATCAAACTTCATGGCTCTAATCTCCACAAACTCCTATCAGTTTGTCTACCCTAGTGTTGTGGCATAAAACTCTCAAGGTTTTAAATAAGTTTAGTAATGTTCATGGCACATTTCAGGTATCCAATTAATTGAAATGTTTGTATGACTAAAACATCACCATCCCTTTTAAGGAAACCTAGTCAGATGACACTCATGTTATTCCTTTGAATGACCTCTGCATTAATAAAAAATGCACTTCATAGAAGAGCCTGTAGAAGTTATGGATCATGAGATCAAACGCTTGAAACAAAGCAACATTTCCTATTGTAAAAAAAATCCATTGGAATTCCCGACGAGGCCCCGAGTATGCTTGGGAACGTGAAGACCAAATGAAACGGAAATATCTCCATCTCTTCTTAAACGCAGATGCATCCTAGAAGTCTACCTAAAACTTCGGGATGAAGTTTCCTTTTACGGGGGATACTGTGACAACCCTCACTTTTCCATCCTGAATGACTAAAATGCCCCTAGGGTTTTCTATGTAATAAATGATTAGGGTTTTTGTTTGATCATAAATAATAGACGTTGAGCAAATGTCTAACCCTAATAATTAATTTAAGATATTAATATGAATTTATATGAATATAAATATAACTTTGTAATAATAGAATTAATAAAAGTATATAATTGATAAAGTACTTTTAATAAATAAATATTAAGTGTATAACTCTTTAACTTGTTTTTCAAGATTTCCATCCTATAAATACCAAATCAACTCACAAATTTTTTCATAAATTCCTGGAGTTCTCTTAAACCCTAATAAATTTTTTAAATCTTCATTCTTTTTCTTTTTAATTTTTTTCGATTTATTTTATTATTTTCTAGCTGATTTTTATTTTCATTTATAATAAATATGAAACGAAATAAATAAATTATGAATTTAATATGATAAATAATTAAAAAAAAGTTTATATTATATATATATATATATATATATATATATATATATATATATATATATATATATATATATATATATATATATATATATATATATATATATATATATAATAGGAAAAAAGGCTAAATAATTATACAACTATTTTTCCAGTAAAGTAGAGTACCAAACCTGATTTAATTGATCAGTTCATATTTTATATAAGTTAAATTCAAAAATCTATTAAAATTGGAATAAATTGAAAACTAATATAATAAATACATATAAACTTATGAAAATTCATATTATTAATATTATATGGTAAAACATATTTTTATATATTATTTTGATCTGTAGAATAATTATTTTTATTATATAAAGTATACGGTATATATGTATATGCATATATAATCGGATTAAATTATACTAAAGACTTAAAATTTATAAAAACAATTTCTACAGAATGTATTTGACTTATAATAATTATTTGAGTCGAAAACCTAAATTTTATATCACTAAATGTATTTATTCTTTATTTAATTATGTTTCAGTCGATAAATATATAAATAAAAGGATTAAAAATTATTTAAAACATCAAGAACAGTAATAAAATTTTGAAAAATATTTTAAATAGTGTTAGGATATATAAAATAATTTTGATAATATTTGGAATATTATTCATAATTAAATATGAGTTATGTATTATTTAAATATAAAAACAATATAAAATTCGTAATAAAAATATTTAACAGCAAATAAAAATATATATAAAATTTTTCTAAGTTTATATAACTTACCTAGACCTGCAAAAATTATAAAAATAATTATTTGTTTTGAATTAGTATTTATTATATAATTAAACTCTATTTGTTTATAAACTGAAAACAAATAAGGAAATAAATACAAAAACCTAATAGAATTATTTTTATAATTTTTTCTACTGATTAATATGTTTAACTAAGTTTATAAAAATTGTATATATTACTTTTAGATATTTAATAGAATCAAAAATGAATTAATATATAATTATATGTATATCGGCTTATATAAATATATAAAATATATTTATTAAAGAATTAATACTATTTATAATTATGTGATCAGTAGATAAATATGAAATGTGAAATTTTATAATTATCTACTATTTAAATTAATTATTTAACTAATTATGTACATTATTTAATTATTAAACTATTATACTAACAATTATCCTTTAAATAAGGTAACAAATAATAATAATATAAATATATGATATCTATTATTTATTTATACCAGGTGATAAGATAAAGTTAATAATAATTAAATACTTATAAACATTAAATTAAGAATTTAATACTTATTAAACTAATACAACTTTAACATATTATTATAAAACAGTAATAATTAAATACTTGTAATGTATAACTTGAACTATAATTATATGTGTACAAGTAATCTAACTAAGTGTTGTATTCCTATACACGCACAACTAGTGAAAACTATAATCATACCGATAAACGTACAACTTATACAAGCTTCACCGCTACTTACGGTCGATGAGATGACGTCGCAGAGTGCTTATGGGAATAAGGTTTTGGATTAAACGAAAGGTTGTAGACTATGTCCAACTGAAAGTTCCTGACCCCCGCAACTGGTCATCTTTAGACTTACTTAATAGCACAGAGGTTTGTGTAAGTTGTACAAGGTCCAAACTTGATTATAGTGGACACAACTTGATTGCAAACTTAACAACTCTTAAGTTCACTTACAATTTTCATTGTCATTTAGACAACTTCTGATTGAATTTTTACATCTCTAGGTTGATGTCTCTGCCATTCATTTCTTGCTTCTATTTCCGTTTGTGGATATTCTTCGCTGTGCTATTTTAAGGTGAACTTCATAGCCCCGCTTTTACATATTTTAATGTATTTTATAAATCTTGGGGTGAGACACATACTTTTTTTTTTGAAATAATTTACAATTTAGACACAAGTGCCTAAACTTTTTGATATGCAATTTCATGAGACTTTTGATAACTTGTATTGATATTTGTATCCTTACATGCAAATCCCCACCATAATATTGTTAATCGTTGGAACTTAAATGTGGCAAGCTTAATTATTGAGGATAGGCCTATTGAGAGCGACGTCTTTACCCATTGACCGATCATCAAGGGGGTACATAATAATGATAACCGATACACGCGCAGTGTCAGGGGTTTACATTTAGCTCGATATTATAACTCATGGCATATTATTTATTTCTGATATATGATTTATGATGATTTCTATAACTAAATCTAGTGGTCTAAAAACCTTTGATTATCAATTATAAACCTATGAATTTCACTCAACCATTGTGTTGATATTTTTAAGCATGTTTTGTCTCAGGTAACAATTGGCTTATTAGCTGCTTTGATGATTGATTTACTGCCTGCATGGAGTCCATCATTCATTTATAAACCATTTTACATTTATTATTATGATGTAAAACTTTGAATAATGCTTCCGCTATTTATATTAATAAAAGGATTTTAAAACGTCTCATATAGAGTCGTTCTCGTGTATTTCAGCTTGTGTAATGATATAAATGGTCACATTTATCCCTGGTCCCATTTGGGGTGTGATAAAAACTAACTTTATCTGGGAATCAGATGAAGCTGACGGCTTCCTCAGTCCAAGCCGTCGGCTTGAGTGAGACAAAGCCACCGGCTTCGTGCTATAATCCATACAGTTTCTGGTTTTTTTCCAGATCTGTATAAACTGAGTTTCTGTGATGATTGTTCAAACTGTTTTAAATCTTCTATGTTTTAATATACTTGTTTGTCATGCTTAATGATTAGATAATTTGATTTTAGGATTAATTAGCACTTAATCCAACGATCTATTATTCGATTCATGCAACTTGTTAGATCTAGTCAATCAAATTTGTTAAATTGGATTGCATGCAACTAAGTTAAACAACATGGTTAGTAATAAATCTGTTAAATTTGAGTTACGCTTATATAATATAGTTTAATATTGTTAGGCTTAGTCATAGATCCTCTGTTTGGATGTGTTTGATTAATGATTGCATGAGAACCAAGTAATAATTGACTTTCAGCTAGTAACTTGAGTAGATCTACTTGATGTTTAAAAGCTTATATAATTTGTTAGTCTATTTGCATGTTGATCCGCATCATAAGGTTAATATGTATTATGTAATTGAATTGAATACTAAGAATTGAGATATTAGTCATGCACATCACATGTCTAGTATATTCTTTAAGTCCTGCCTATTGAATGATATGCAACACTTGTCTTAACCTGTTTAGGGATAATAATTAGTCTATGATTGTTATCTTGAGTTAGTCGTTCATGTAACTACTTTTATTTATAATTGTTTATTTTAAACTTTTATTTATTTCTTTATTATTTCATTGTTTTGTTTATCTTCAATCATCTCTTTCCTAAGTGATAAGAATTTTAATCTTAAAACACATAAAAATCTATATATATTTTTTAATAAGAACTAAGTTATCTAATAAACCAACTTATAATGCATCTACGCTCTCTTGGAACGATAACCTAAAATACTACATCTGATCGGGTCTTGTTGCTCGTTAAAGTGTTAAAGTGTATTAATAAAAGTTTTATAAATTTAAAAGTTGAAAGGCAAATTAAGCACTAGTGCACACACTCTTAACACATCACCCATGTCTTTTTCCAACGTTCATAAGACCACATAATTTAAACGAGTCAAGTGCAATGGACTTAAAATTTAGTTTACTTTTCTAAATGATTCCTTGAAAATGCTTAAGCACACAATTCTTATATATATATATATATATATATATATATATATATATATATATATATATATATATATATATATATATATATATATATATATATATATATATATATATATATATATATATAGCCAGTTTTTGTTGTATTGAGCTATAAATATTGTTAGTCACTATCACTAAATCTAGCATGCCACATACTTACCTCGTTTCAAAAATATTGAACTTGTAAGTGCGGGAAAAACATCTATTATCACTTAGATACATATGCAATCATTCGAAATAAAACCAAAATCATATGAGCTCATCTCTAAAGACAGTTTAACTGCATTTGGATAAATCTATAACGAAAAACCAATATCAACATAGATATCAAGTTTAATGAGCAATTATGTAGGGTTCCACATTTTCATCTTCTAAGACTAACTTGTATGAATCAATGTTTTCAACTCTACTTAAAGAGTTGTTTCCGAAATATTTCCACTTCACTTGAGATGTAGAACTCATCAAAATTCTACAAAGCTTTAGTACAATTTCCAAACCTACAATCCAAAGAGGACGAGATTTGGTATGGAAAGTATATATGCAAACACAAAGTTTTCCTACCATGGTAACCATATACAATATAAATTAATATTGTGTTTTCATTATAATTAAGGTGCAATGTTATATGCCCCAAACGTTGAAAAATGAATTTTATCATCATATATCAGCTTATGATGACATCCTATATTTAACGATAGCAAGTCACTAAAGTCAAATATTACTCAAAAAATATGACGTGAGTTATACTATTATAAGTGACGCAGACTTCATACTATCACTTAACTAGGGATTTATTTCTTTTTCTCATATTTACTTCTCAAATGCGGTAAGAGCATCTTGAGCCTCTTGCTCTTCAAAACACATTGGATATTCATGCTTCTCAATTTTATTTCAAATTATTCATATTCAACTTAAAGTCCTCGTTAAATTAAATAAAGGACGTTGTTGGATGTAAAATCCATTATAGAACACAAAGTTCTATGAAGAAAATTCTAAATTGAACCAACGTTCAATACATAGACAATTATGCAAGACTAGTTAATATCCATAGATATATACAAATGCACTTTGTCAATAATAAAATTATGTCAAATTATGGTTCACAATATGCCGTGAAAAAAAACCTTACTATGTTCCCAATTATCATCCACAAAACCTATCATGAAACTACAATTAACATAATCAATCATGCAAAGTTATGAAATTAGAGCACATACACAAATTTAATACAAAATCTAATTTCACCAAGAAATTACTTTTATAGCGCAAAGAAAGTTTTAATTATTACACTTGGTAATAATTTATATGCTCAATATTTCATAACGAAATATAAAAAATCTGGTCTCCAGTTAAACTTTTCTTTAATTTTCTCAATGATTTCTATAACAATTATAAAATTACGATAAAATTCATCACGAAAATGACTAATCATTATCAAAAATTACGACTTTCTAACACAAAGAAAGTACGGAGTGATAATTATTACGTAAATAATTAACTAAATATATAACACCCCAGATTTTTTTTTCTCAATACAGCGGAAGACAAATTTATCAGATACATTATGTAAACATGTATATATATAAAATCCACTTAATAATAAACACATTAATAAATAAATGACCGAGTATTATATTAAAACATTAATATAGATTTAATAGAAAAGACTCGACATCAGAGTTCCGACTAGTCAAAAATATCTTCCAACAATCTGTCTCCCTGGAATCTATCAAGTAAGCAACAGTCAATCTGCAGGGAAGAGGGGGGGAGTTAGCACGAAGCTAAGTGAGTACAACTAAATACATGTAATAGCATACAGAACCGTTATACTAATCATGTCACAATGGCTAACACATAATCATCACCCAAGTGCAGTCTACAGAGACTCTGGCGGCCCAGCCAAACCATTAACTACCAGTTGATCGGACTGGGCTTACCAGAAGTTCCTCCACCACCGTGTTGTATATGTATAATCCACACGTGACACATGCGTCATTCACACATATATACACCACGATTGTCTAGGCTACCACATGAGTAACCCAACCCGCAGGTTGATTTCTCCTACCGAGGCTACCACACAATAGGGACACACTGGGCTCCAGCAGACAAGCATCAACTAACATGCAGTCATCACAACATACTAACTAACCATAGTAGCAAGTATATCTAACAAGCATGTCAATCATAATATAACATGCTACTCTATACTATATACTCTAGTTAGTCCCACTCACCGATACCCGCACCACTCGGTAGTCTAATGTCACCGAGTCTTCTCCTTGTTTTTATCATCTGAGAATAGACATAACACAGTCAGCAATAATGTCTTGATAACAACCCAACAACATGACAATAACACCAAATATCAACACTTAAGCACTTTACGACTGGTCTGCAAACCGTACGAGTAACACTCTCAATCTCACGTTTGAGAACACTCAACCGTGCGGTTGGCATCTTACTCGTACGTTCGGTCTATGACTAAACACCCATCAATGAATTAAATGATCTGTACGGTTCACCACACAAGTGATCAGTGACTCGTACGAGTCACATCCCAACCATACGTATCATCTTAACCAAACAATAGTTCTCCATAACCACTCACTCACACGATTCATAACAGGGTTGATCACCCTAATCGTACGAGTGAAGGCTCACTCGTGCGAGTGATGAAGAACAATAGCAGCAACTGTTTAGACGGGTTTTAACTCAAATGCACAACATAAAACATCAATACATACAGTAAATCAACACATACAATCATGTAATCACTATATGATAAGTCTACAGAATAAACTCAAACAATAACGACACTCAATGAGTACAAAATAAGACATACACTGTAAAACCCCTTCTTCTGACCAAAATAAAGTTTGTTCTAGCTTCATAAACCTTATCATTGGAAAGTAGACCTCAAGACGATTTCAACGATAGTTTATTCATCGAAAACGGAGTTACGGTTTGAAAGTTATACCCTTTTCAATTTACTCATTATATCTCGAGAGAACAAACGTGTAATTTGCAAACAGTTCATACTGGAAAAAATAGATCATGAAACCGACATACTTTGAGAGAACACGTGTTATACATATGTTAGGAATATATAGCGCCTCAAAAAAATAAGAGTAGATTTTGTATTTAATATCCTAGATCATTAATCACATTATTAACTCACATGATCTCGGTTTTTCTCAAAAAATCATTTTGTATTCCCAATTATCATCTATCACTAAGACTTGTCCCTAAGACATGATAATTGTCGGTAAATACAAAGCAATGTGAACTTCAAATGATATTAATTTCTCTTAGAATCCTTTAGCCTTAACCCAACTTGCTTTTGTAAGAACGTCCTCCCGGGTCGAATCACTCATAGCAATCTCAAAATTTACACAACCCTTGAGATGTGACATGTCGCAGAAACATATCTCTTTATGCATGAATTTCTCGAATGATATGCAACCATGTCATTTGTAGATATGTAGTAAAGTTTATTATATATCTTGCAACCATGTCACTAAGTAATGTTGCAATTGACAACAACGTGCTTTAATTTACAATGGAACTTGGAATCTTTTTTATATGTTACAAAGTACTTACTATTTGAGTAAATTATTACTCTGTCGGTAACTTTGTAATAAGATTCAAGTTTCACAAAAGATTGGTTAAACTATACAGCTTTTTGAACCATGACTGAAATACAAAGTATCAGCCTTCATTGTATACAAGGCTTCATATGACTAATACTTGTTACTTCGTGAGATAACAACCTAGTCAATATGTGTACAGCTAGCCTTTTGTTTACAAATTAATTTTCGTCAAAGCACAATAAGCCAACATTACTAGTCAGATACCTTAGTATCTTTTTCATGGCTTTTAATTGCTTTCCATTCTAAATGGAAATAAAATAATCAACTTTGTACATTTCATACCATACAAAGAATATCCAACCTTCATCACATAGAAAACAATATTCATTTGCTCATTTCATTTTGGAGTCCAACAACAAAAAGATTTTTTCAATTTTCACCATAAGAGTGTTTATGAGATTATTAAACATGTTCAAGAATCTTGTTAGTATAAGCTCGAGCGAAAATAACATCAACTTCTTTGAATAATTTCTTGAAATCATAATTTCAAAAATACATGAAAATTCTCCCAATCAAACATTCTTCTCATTGATTCATGCCAAAATATATCATCAACATATGACGATGAAATTTTGTCATTATGACTAGAATCAAACTAATTTGGTGAATATTGTAACAAAATACGAAGTTTCCACATAGTAAACTTTTCTTGTTGGTTGTAGCCTATTGCCACATTTTGACCTTTGTATCTTCAGGATTCTCACTCCGATTCTTATTCCATTATTTTTTATCCATTTGTCTGTAAGATGTCATGTTAGAGTAGAAGCTCATATCAAGTAAGGTTTATAACAACAACTTCTTTGTCGTAGTTGAGATTTCTTTGAAACTAATTCTTATATCTCATAAACTCTCACTCAAATCATAATTATTCTTATTCGCAATAGTATGAGGAATCCTTCATAGATAAATAAATTATCTAACATTATTCCTCAAATTTCTCTCACTCGAATGAGATCATTATGTGACAACAAATAAAGACAAATCATTACTTTTATCTTGAGATTTCGGAAACTCATTTCCATGAACGTTACATTTCAAGATTCAAATGGAGTTGGACTCCCACTTACGTGTTCACGTATGAACATAACCTTTTGATTGTAAACGTATTTGGTGAAAACAAATTTCACACTATTGGACCAATTTTACAAATTTTATATAATAAATTTAATATATGGGTTTCACAACCTTAATGTCCTATGACATTGTGATTGTGCTCACAATCTTTCCATAACTTATACGATGCGAAAGTTACTAATTTTAAGGACATTCAATTAGGTGCGAATGTGAGATTTCACCTTACCCCATCATCGCCCTAACGAATTGGAGGATCGTTTATTCCAATTTTTCAAAACATCATTTTGTTGTGGAGCTATTGGAGTAAATAAATGACGTTGGAATACCTTTAGCATCACATGTTGCTAAGAACTAATCACAAGATATTCACATCTTCAATTTGTACTTTATTAATAATTTTTTTCAATTAAGTTGATTCTCAACAAAATTCATATAATTTTGAAATTAATCTGACGCTTCAGATTTTCAAAACAACCCCAGAAAAAAAATTATCAATAGAACTAATATGTCACGTAAACTTTCATAAGACCACATAATTTATAACGAGTCAAGTGCAATGGACAAAAAAGTTTAGTTTACTTTCTAGTAGATTTTTCATAGTCTTTCCTTCGCAATGGGTATAATGAACACTTTCACTTTATTACTATTTAGTCAGTAAATAACTAGACTGAGCTAGAAGAATTGTCAGTCAATATGACTAAAGTTAGCATGTCATGCTTACATAATTTCAAACATATTGAATATGTAAGTGTGGAAAAAACTTAGTTATCACTTAGCTAA
Organism: Rutidosis leptorrhynchoides; assembly: GCF_046630445.1. Classification (NCBI taxonomy): domain Eukaryota; kingdom Viridiplantae; phylum Streptophyta; class Magnoliopsida; order Asterales; family Asteraceae; genus Rutidosis; species Rutidosis leptorrhynchoides. The sequence goes on along the minus strand of NC_092339.1, from coordinate 115,254,841 downwards.
AAAAATCATTTAGAATTAACCAAAATTATATGAGCTTATTCTTGAAGAGAGTTCAACCACATTCCGTGAAATTAATAATAAAAATCAATATCAACATAGATATTAAGTTTTTATGAACAATCATGTAAGGATTCAAATTCAATCAGCATTCAAGACTAACTTGTATGAACCGGTCTTTTCAACTCCATTTAAAGAGTTGTTTCCCATATATCTCTACTTCACTTGGGAAGTGGAACTCATCAAAACTTTATAAAGGTTTCATTAAACTTTAATTAACGGTTTCCCATGTTCAAACCTACAATCCATGGAGAAGAAGATGCAAACACAAAGTTTACGTGCCATGGTAGTCATATACAATCCAAAACGAAACTTGATGTGTTCATTATTAGTGCGATGTCATATGTTCCAATCTTTGAGGTAAGAAAATAATTAAAGCTTAACCAATATTCATGCGTAAGAATTTGTTCATCGTATATCAACCGTTGTTGATAATGTATACTTAACAATAATAACTTGTTAAAGTCAAAACATTACTCAACGTGAGTGGTAATTTAATTTGTTTTAAGTGACGCACACTTCACACTCTCACTTAATTAGGGATTAATTTTCTTCCTCATATACATTTCATAAATGCGGTAACAGCATCCCGAGCCTTTTGCTCTTCCAAATGCATTGAATATTTGTGCTCTATTCTGAAATTGTTCACATTTAACTCATAATCTTAGTTAAGTTAAACAATAAAATTATTGGATGTAAAAGCCATTATAGAACACAAAGTTCTATGAAGATCATTTAAATTGAACCAACGTTCAATACATTGACAATTATGCAACACTAATTTATATCCGTCCATATATACACAAAGCAAAAAGAAAATAAATAAATAGATTGTTCAAAAAAGGAGTATGACTAGAGGGTGCATATAATGCGTAATTTACCCGGTACCAGGTCTCTCGCTGGGGGTGCTTGATTACACGAGGTTTTACCTTCGATGGGGGAGCCAATGTGCTCGTTTATAGGAGGGTTTCCTCGTTTACCAAAACAATAAAATAAATAGAAGCTATTTAAATGTTATTCGAGCGTAATACAACTTGTTTTTAACTTTTATGTTTCAATATCAAGATTGAGAGGGAAAAAAAGAACAAAAAACGAAGAAACTATGTAATTCTGGGAAGGCACATGTATTGTTTGGTGGCATGCTTTTGAAGCAAAATTTAGCCCAAGTATTTTAATTGAAAATACAAACAGCCGAACTCTAAAATTTTATCGTCTAGAGTGCATATGATGTTCGTACCAAGAAAAGAACTGATGGGTGGGTTCGGACATTACGTTCGAAACCCTTTCAATGACTCCTCACGGCCTTTAGAAAATAAACACCTAAAAGCCTACCTTTAAGAAAGACGACATGCAACCCTAATAAGAAAAATATAACAAAACAAAATCGAAACCATGATTTTTCATATAAATAGCAATGATGTGAAACAAAATTAAACTCAAATGCCTACATATTATAAAATAATTACTTACTACCGTTTAGAGCCTAAATTGAATTCTAGATTTAAAATCCATGGATAAATTTGTTTCTACCATTTTCATGGCGTCTCAATTTTATTTTTTTATTTTATTTTACTATTTCTTTACACGGCTCTAGTTATTGAGTTGACAGCAAGCGTCGATTTATTGGCGACTTGATTTACTCTTAGAGCCTAAAGTAAATTTCAGTCAGGATTTAAAATCCGTGGAAACTTGATTTTACCATTTTCATGGCGTCTCAATTTTATTTTATTTTTAAATTTTTTTCCTACTTATTAGCCGGAGGTCCACTCGGAAGCAATCTCTCTATCCGTCGAATAGAGACAAGGATGACTTTCTCTACTTTTGAGAGTGTGTTCACTCTAGGCGGAGAAATAACTTGTCTTTATTCTCGGTTAGGGGAAGGATTGTCTACATCTCACCTCTCCCATACACCACTTATGTGGTATTGGGTTTCGTTGTTGTTGTTGTTGTTGTTTACTATTTCTTTAAAAAAATTCCTACTTATTGACCGAAGGTCCACTCGGAAGCAATCTCTTTATACGTCGGATCGAGAGAGGGATGACTTTCTAACTTTTGAGAGTGTTTCACTCTGGGTGGAGAAATGACTTGTTTTTATTCTCGAATAAGGGAATAATTGTCTACATCTCACATTCCCCATACACCACTCTGTGATATTGGATTTTGTTATTGTTGTTTTAGTTAATGTATATACATGAATACCTAGATCAGAACTGTTAAGATATGTCGAATACTTGTTAGGATTTGTATTCCATTAAGACCTATATAAATAGAATACAATGTTACATCAAGGAACCTACACTATATATTATAATTATATAAAAGATTAAATACATTATACTAGCTACTTAACCCCCCCCCCCCCCCCCCCCCCCCCCCCCCTACTCTTGCCACCGCAGTCCGAGCAGGAGGACCCTAAATGCTCAGAATATATCTAAAATCAAGAAACAGATGTGTAGAAACTCCTTTGGTGAAGATATTTGCAAATGATGTGATGAAGGGACATGCATAACATGAATGTGACCAATGGCAACATGTTCCCTAACAAAATCTAAATCTATTTTCACATGTTTGGTACGTTGGTGATGTACTGGGTTAGTAGCTAAATATATGGCAATGACATTATCAAAAAACAACAGTGGCAAAATAGAGGGGATACAGAGCTCGAGAAGGAGATTACGAAGCTAGGAAGCTTCAACAATTGCATTGGCCACACTGTGACACTCGGCTTTAGCACTCGAGCGAGAAATGACATGTTGACGCTTAGAGGACCAAGAAACAAGGTTGTCACATAGAAGACACAAAACCCAGAGGTAGACCGATGAGGCTTAGGAGAGCCAGCCCATTTATCATCCGTATAGGATACCAAAGATTTAACAGAGGAGGGACGAAGCATAAGACCATAAGACAGTGTCCCCTGTAGATAAGGATGGATACATTTTAGAGCAAAATAATTATGTTCACGAGGGACATGCATAAAGAGGAAAACTTGTTGAACTGCATCCAGAATATCCAGACGTGTGAAAGTAGGATACCGGAGAGTGCTAACAAGAGTGCAATACAAGGTACGATCGGAGACAAAATTTCCCTTATAGAATCCGTAATTTTCATACTTTAATAAATAGAGTTTTTCTAACATGTGCCCTAAGTAACATTAAAAGTATTGATTCTTATAAATATATTAGTTTGAACGACGATATCGGCATCATCCAGAGAGACTAAACCACCTTCGCCATCATATGTCACTACACACATGTTCGGAGGAAACCCAATTCTCGATGATGTTAGGAATTCTCGCGATCATATGAATTTAAAATAAGTTTTATTTTTGAAAATTTTATAAAAAAATATACTCCCTCCGTCAGAATTTAATTGACCATGATATCGGCTAAAAAGTCACGTTTTCACCCCGGTATTAAGGCCCAAAAAACAATAAAGTTCCGAGCTTTATCGCCAAAATGCCCGATTTTTCAGTTGAAATTGAAGATCAAGTAATTACAAACAAGGTCCAAAAAGAATCAAGATAATCGGAGCTAAAACGAAGATTCTAGAGCGAAAACGGTGAAAGACAAGAAACCAAGCTACGATCAAGAAAATCAAGTAACGATCCAGTGAAATCATCAAGACAAACGGCCTACTAAACGGCATGCCATAATGAAAAATGGCTTGCCAAATGGCCCAAACAAACGGGCATAAAAAACGGGCCACCATTGCAAACGGGCCCAGCAAACGGCTTGCCAAAATTCACTTCTATTTAAAGGGTCTTTGTCATCCATTTTTACACACACTTCAATTCACTTCTTTCTCACTCTTTCTACAATATTAGTCATACTTTCAAGGTCTTCGACTCAGTGCGGGAAACCTAGTACCCGGAGAAGAACGCCGAAGATTGTATTAGGAGCGGTCTGGAGTTTGAAGTTGTCACTTTTGTATTCGAAACTTATTTAATCTACTGGTACTTCTATCCTTTGTCTTTATATAATGTTTTTTATTATTGTGCTTTGTGATATCGTTGCCATAATTAGCGAGTAGTTATCTTTAGTATATGCTATGATGTAATCAGTTATAATGCCGAAATAATGTTTTGGTTTGTGTATGTTGTCGAGATGCTTTCCGATTATGCTTTAAACTCAATCGCTTTTCCAACTAATAGAACGTAATTATCGGCTCTGTTATTGGGAAGTCATGAACCCCATTCAGAGTACACTATCTGTATCACCCCTTGGTAAGAGAAGTCTATCGGATACAACGTAAGTTTGACTGAGGCACACCGGTTGTAGTAAGTCCACTGAGCCTTGGATTCCGACTGAGGACTCTTTCGTAGTGAAACATCTAACTAGACCCCTAGTACATTGTCGATCCTAGACCATGCTGGTGTAGTCACCAAGCATATAAACTTTGTACGTGCACGCTGAAGCACAACGGTTGTTGTAAGCTGTACCTCTGCTAAGTAAGGCCATGGAACCCGGTCAGTGCTGATTAGTACACTTCACCATAACGCGGTCTCAAGCATTGCACCCTGCTTGAGGGATTCTTAGTTAATTAATGAACTGTTTGTTTAAACACACAATGGATTTGACCGTTAGGATAACCAAACGTGTTCATGGAAGTCAAACCCGGCTTGGCCATGATGTTCTTTATGGTTGAATTCTTTTAAGGGCCTAACTATCTTTTAAACCCAATCATTAACGAAGGCATCGAAACACATCACATCTCTCGGATATGGCAAACCCTGTATTCTATTATTCTTAAAAAGTTTAGACCTTTGTGATATGTTAATACGTCACCCAACCGAGTCACTCACTTGGATGAGCCGTCTTAACGTGTATGCCTGTAGTCAGACTACATGGGCGTCGGGGGTAAAGGACGTTGATGTCTATTCAGAATCTTCAAGCCTATCGCATTACCTAGTGACATGTCTTATGACAGGGGCGTTTAGGCACTACAAGAAAACTGACTTTATAGGACCCCTCGTCTGGGACCCCGCTGAAAAAGCGTCCTAAGAAACCATAAATTGGGACGGGACAATTCTGGGGGTCTCATTATATATATGCAAAAGTATTAATGTGTTACGCTTTTAAAGTGGGGTCATAAAAAGTTATAGAGTAGAACACATGATTTTTGGGTCATATTATTAGATACGCTTATAATCTTGGTCGTAAAAAGGTGTTTAATATGACACATTATTTGTTGGTGTCCTATTATTCTATATTTTTATAGGACACTTAGAAAATGAGTCACACTATAATATGATTGTATAAACTGGTGTAATAAAATCTATATAATATGACACATAATTTTTTGGTCATATTAACATAGGACGCTTGAGTCATTCATTTGATACACATGTTCATAATAATAGGACGCTGGGGTATTTAAGGTCATAATTATCATAGGACCCTTAAATTATGGTGGCATAACAATTGGACTTTAGGACATTATCTTGTTAGCGTCTCATAATGATTGACCAACAAGATAATAAGGTCATAACAATAGGATGCTTGGGTATTTAAGGTACTAATGATCATAGGACCTTTAAAATATGGTTGCATAAAAATGGACTTGTTAGGACATTATCTTGTTGGTGTCGCATAATGAGTAACCAACAAGATAATAAGGTCATAACAATATGACTCTTGGGTATTTAAGGTCCTAATTATCATAGGACCCTTAAATTGTGGTTGCATAAAAATGGACTTATTAGGACATTATCTTGTTGGTGTCTCAAAATGAGTGACCAACAAGATATAAGGTCATAAAAATAGGACGCTTGGGTATTTAAGGTCTTAATTATCATAGGACCCTTAAATTATGGTTGCATAAAAATGGACTTATTAGGACATTATCAACAAGATATAAGGTCATAATAATAGGACGCTTGGGTATCTAAGGTCCTAATTATCATAGGACCCTTGTGGTTGCGAAAAAATGGACGTATTAGGACATTATCTTGTTGGTGTCTCATAATGAGTGACTAACAAGATAATAAGGTCATAAAAATATGACGCTTGGGTATTTAAGGTCTAAATTATCATAGGACCCTTAAATTGTGGTTACGAAAAAATGCACTTATGACATTTACTATTTAAGTCGTATTATTTCACTTTTGTTACAAAAATGATTCGTCTATTATATAATTGAACTTCCATTCAATATTCAAAAACATTGATAGTCTAGTGGTTTATGTGTGACCTTTTCAACAATTTAGCTGGGTTTAAATCCCTCTTTTGTCATTTTTGTTTCAAGGATTAAAAATGTGTGTATAACATCGGACTTTCAGCTGGGAACCGTGGTTGGACCATGTTTAATGAATTCATTTTTCATTTGTTTGGCCCAAACAACATGGCCCAAAAAATGATCGTCGATCAATAGTTAAAGCATTGTTATCTTTTTTTTTATTTACTCGGTACTTTTCAAACCTAGCTAACTCAAGTCTCAAACCATGGCTGCTCATTCGTTGTACTCTTCAAACAACACGAATTCAATGGCAGGAAGTAAATATTGTGATTATGGGTATCGAGTATATGATGGAATTGCATGGACTCGAGCAAACCTAGGAAGAAGATTCGTCAGGTGTCCAGTATTTGTAAGTGCTCAATTTGCCCTAATTTTAAGTTTTTAATTTTTTTCCCCAATTGATTGTTTCTTTTGCAGGATAAACAAAGAATGTGTAAATTTTTTATGTTTTTTGATGATGAGCTTCCAAACCAACATTACAAAGATCTGTTATACAAAATGCATTTTAAAACTAAGAAATTGAACCCTCGAATTCATGATGTTGAAGATTCGAACTCACAGAAGACTTAGCTATTTTCAAGAAAGCGCTGGAAGTTTATGATAAGTTGTTTTTAACTATGATAGCAATTATGGTTGTCTTGTGTGTAGTAGTTGCTATTTTGATAGTTAGATGAATGTATGTGACTGTTCTTGTTCTTATGTCTTTTGGCTTTAATGATACGCATAATGATCCATCTCAAAAATAGGCAAACATCTCGGCAAAGACCCTACCCGGCACCGCACGTCCCAGAATACGGACCCTTTCCCGACATCCATCCGACGACATGTCAGCAACTTTACCACGCCGGGCGAATGGCTTGACTGAGAGCTCGGATGACATACACATAACCGGCATCATGCAGCCAGTCATGATAACTATAACCGTGAAGAAACACTTGGAATAAATAGAAAGCAAAACCTCCCCGACTAGACTGACAGCACCATGATGCCTTAACCGGAACCGACACGCTGTTGTTCCTGTCACCACTTCTCGGTTTGGTATTCTAAACCAGCATAAAGATACTCTCCCGGGACAAGCACGACGTCCCGGAGAAAGTACATTGTCCCGGAGCAGACATTTCATCCCGGAACAAGTATTTGACAATGGAACAGGCATGCAAGCAAGTTGCATGCCACGTCAGCCCGCGAATCTAGGGAAGTTTGTTAAGATTTGTTATTCCCATGAAAAGGACAGGTGCCACGTCACCCCTCGGAATTGACAAAATTCGTTATAACCATAAAAGGGACATGTGCCACGTCATCATTCCCTCTAAAACATCTATAAATACGTAAACAAGATCTTTCATCTTGACAACACTGGATGAATTAATGTTACTCTGCTAAAATGTATTACGATAGCATTACTCCAGTCGTTAACTTAATTCTGATCAAAACTACGATCATCATCGGAGTCGATTCTCACTTTTAGATATTAACTTATTCGATTCCGATCGAATAAGGTTAATTCAATCGATTGTTTTACGCCCTTGGAATCCAGATTCCAAATCGGGGTTTGCACAATTATTGGAGTTAAAACATTCGACTTACTCTTTTTCCCAAATCAAGCACTCAAATACGAAATCTAAATCACACGTAACGATTTTGGTTTGATCAAATGGCGCCACCTAAAGGTATGAACAGCACAGTGAAACCAAGTAGCGAGACGGCAAGCAAGAAAGGAACGAACGACGACGTTCAACGACCTGTGAACAAAGGAAGCTCACCACCGGTAGAGCCACCTCAAAAATAATCAATCGCTCACATTCACTCCGGTGACGCATCGGGAGACAAGATGAATGTCTCTGACGACGACGAGGACACACACGAGGGATCACCACTCGGTAGAGATAGGTTGAAGCTCGGCACACTTCGTCTTAAAACTGGTGGTTCAAGCGGCATCGGATCGTCTCACAACAACACCGACATGATCACCAAAATCATCTCAGCCGACGTCGAGAAACAAGTGATCGAAAAGTTAAAGTCCATGCTGAACGATAACAGTCTAGCAGAGAAGCAGCAATCGCAAACTCTAGACATTCTGAAAACCAACCCAATGTTAAACATCGGTGCGGGAAGCGAGGGTGTCACCAAAGCTGCCGCGAATGCATGGCTGACCGAGCTCCTCGTGCAGGCTGCGCCGTCGGCATACAAACACTCCCTGTCGCAACCCGCCGTCCAGGGACTGCACTCGAAAATCTGTTCACCCTAATCACTGGTAACAAAGCAAAGCGGCCAGTTGAGATGTCAGCTACTAGCAAGAAGCTGTGCGAACGGATCGCTAGCTGCATACTCCCTGCTAACATCGTCATACCGGTCACTCTGGGGTGTACAATGGCACAACTGACCCGGACAATTTCCTACAAATCTTTGAGGGCGCCATGAAAACTCAACATTAGAGTGATGAGGTAGCATGTCATCTCTTTCTGACTATACTACAGTCGGCTGCCAGGGAGTGGTTCGCAAAATTACCACCTAATGGAATCACATGCTTCGCAGACTTGCGGGAAAAGTTTCTCATGCAATATCAGAACCTCCGCGAAAAAAGTATACACACCTGTATGCTCACGAAATCCTGATGTACCGGGGGGAGAAAATTGAAAGCTTCATCACGAGATACATTCTAGAATGTCAAAAATCCTAGGACTCCCAAAAACACAACAGATTTCCGGATTCATAACATTCCTGGACAAAGATGCACACCCGTCGCTTGTCTCTGAACTCCGATGGAACATCCCGGGTACATTTGCAGATGCCGTAACGGTAGCAAGGCAGTATCAATACTCGGGGAGGGAGAGACAGGCTGGGTATCATCGGGAAGAGAGGAAAAGAGAAGAGGGGAGGAGAAGCGACATCAGGCACCACCACGACAGCAGCAGACGCAGTGATAGCCATAATAAAAACTACAACAGCCACGGGAAAAGCCATGACAGCCATATGCATGACAAGAGCAGCCGGAAACCTTATGATAAGGGTTCACTAATCGACAGCCTCTCCAAAACCCCAAGGGAGATACTGTTAACGGAAACCGTGAAGGCAAAGTTTACCCCTCCGGAACCACTGAAAAATGGGACGGTCAAAAGTCAGACAAGTATTGTGAGTTCCATGAAGACAATGGCCATGACACCGATGAATGCAAGGCGCTGATACACGAAATCATTGCCAAAATCAAAGCAGGTGAACTCAATCACTTGTTGTCCGGACGGAAATTCAAAAAGGCTGATCCCAACAAAACGTTCAGTTGGCAGAAGGAAGACAGTAAGAAACGTGAGAAGGCGAAAGATAAAGTTGTCATCAACATGATCACCGTCGAGAAAGATGCGTTTATCCCACAGAGCTCTTGGAAAGATGCTGCCATCACATTCCCGGGAATTCCGCCACGATACTCATGAGATGAACCGGTAGTCATTACCGGCCTGATAGATGGATTCCCGGTGAGCGAAATGTACACCGACACGGGAAGTGAAGTCGAAGTCTTGTATGCTCATTGCCTTTCCCGGCTTCCAAAGTGTGTCGGAAGGAAGATAAGACAATCTAATGCCGTCATCTCTGGATTCTCTGGCTCCAATGAATAACCCATAGGTAAACTAAAGGCAACGGTCACGGTGGGTATTCAACCGTACCACCGTAGCGAAGTCATCAACTTTTATGTCGTCAAATCTGTGACTGTCATGAATGTGATACTGGGAAGACAGTTCTTCAGGAAGTTTGGTGCAATAGCCTCTACCGCTCACGGTATACTCAAACTCCCAACCCGGCGAGGTGTGGTAACGGTTCAATCCACCAGACACCCTTTCCCCGGGAACAAGTGCATTCGAGATAGGCAATATGCCAAATCATGGAAGACACCACACGTCATGGAGGAAAAACGCGTTTCTGTTCTAAAAAGGCTAACATTCTTCTCCTCACCGGCACACCCCGGTAGCAAAAACTTGGTCATGGTTAATGAGGCAGAGAAGGTAGTTGTCGGCCGCGTCACCGGTCGGGATGGGAGAAATCAATTAAGGGTGTGCGCGAAAAGGTTAAACCCCTTAATCCGACACTCAAGCATTCAAGGACTGAAGTTGTGAAAGCTCCAACAGAGACAGGATAATAGTTGAAGAAAACGAGAGTGGCTGAATGAAGCAACTGAGATTTAGATAGATACCGTGATTGAAACTGATCAGTTCAACTCATGGTTATCTTGATGTTTATCTTTTTTCTTTTAATAAAGAACTGATGTATGTTCTTCCTTTTTAGGAACTAATAAAAGCTTTTTACCGTTTACAATAACTTTGTCATTATGTTATTTACAACGATGTTCAAATAATTATAACTGGCTAGCGGCAAACGGATTTCGGCATCCACATAAGTCCCATGCACGTTATTTTGTACCCCCTTAAGAGGTGATTGTCTAGCCCTCGTCGATACAAGTTTATACTGATAAACGGCCAATGAGTAGATGGCATAAACACGCGTGACTGTACGGTGTACACGCCAAAACTAACACAAGTGTAGTCTAGACCTACATACGAAGATATGAACTAGTTCAATAAGAAAGCATGACAATCACATAAACATTCGCATGGTTACACAACCACAACGGGGCAACCGTTACAAAAATTGGCATCCAAGATACATGCCTCGGATATAATACAAATGCCCAACAAAACGACGAACTTATATTCTAACAATTGGTTGACCGTCATACTCCCCTCGGCATACAAATCCCTATATTATTTAAATCCGATATTCACCGCTGCCTGCGCCGTACGAACCTACTGAAAGGCATTCACCTTGACTTTATCGACCATCTCTGGATTAAGAAAAAGGTCGGATCCGAGATAATGCCTCCATATAAGCTGAAACGTATCAGACACGCCGGCAGCGCCAAAACACCTCAAGAAAAAACCAAATGGCCCCATCGCAGATGACGAGACCATACACCTTTTTAGGGAAGACGGAAGCTCATACCCCAACCGGTCAGGCTCTTCAAAAGCAGCCTTCAACGTCACATACAGATCCTGAGCAGTAGACTCCTGGGTCATGACAGGCTGCTTTCCCTGGTTAAAACTGACCAGAAAAGAAGTGGTAAAGCCGCAAGAGCTCGGACCCGAGCAGCTCACGCCTTATCAACAGATAGGGCGGAAACAAAACCCAACATATCTAGGGAAAACTCTTTAGAGTCGATATCTTTGTGGACATCATAGTTGACATCGAACTCGGAGAACGATCGGACAAACTCGTCTCCCCCGGTAAATTCAAATTTGCCCTCGGCTAAATCTTCAAAATTAAATTTACAAGAGTCAAGCGGCACTATAGAAAGTATGAGCATATTATGATGGGTTTTTGTTTTAAAGCACAAAAATGAAAGTCAAGGGAATTCACGGATAACTCCACAGTTACGGTTACAAATTTTTTTTTCAAGACAGAATACGTCAGTATGAAGACAACGACAAAAATAAAAATAGTTCCTCAAGCGTATGTGTCACCAATATCCTGTATAGAAGTTTATTTCAAGACAGAAGATAAATGCAATTTATTTCATTACTAAGCACGAAAGCTACATGTATAAAAGCTGAAAACCCCAACAACCTATGATTTCAGCATTAAAATATCATCAAATCTTATACAAACAAAAGGAAACCCTCGTATATGATCTGTCAAAGCTCACCCCCAAAAAAGAAGTGAAAATGGGCACATATGTTGAAAGAAATCAAAATCTCTCAACGAGCAATCACCAACATGGCCCGGCTGGTATTGGGAAGATTGCAAGACAGACGAATGTCCGATAGCCCCACGGGTCGTAATTCAAGTTTTGAAATCAACCGGAAGCACAAAAAACAACTTTCGTTCTCAAGGGATGCGCATAGCACATCGTTATCAGAGCGCAAACGAATCGTATTCCTCGAGTCCGGAAGATCCAACAACCCGGTGACCAATCGGATGACATAAGATACATCGGACGACCATCGACGTTCGGTAATTTCCAATCTATCTGTAGCTGAAGGCGGAATACGTTCGACAAAATTCAAAGATTCGAAACAAATATTCAGATCCAAATCGAAGTCTGAAACAGAACAAAACAGCAATAAGAAGGCCGCACAAGAAGAAAAGACAAAAAACACAAACACTTACCAATACTGTGAGTAATATGCCTTAGTGAATAACGGCAACCCCATCTTTCGAGCATCAACAACAACAACAACATCATCAATGATTAACTAAGCAAAGGGGTTATTCATAACATCGAAAGGCAATTTTCGAAGGCTGAGAATTTATAAAGTGAAGTAGTGTTGAAGACACAAATGTAGAATAGTTGGAAGTAAAAAAGTGAAAAACTCAGGTGAAAAACGAAGCTATTTATAGCCACAATGTAAACAACAAGCAATGATGAAAGTGACATACAGTTGTCTCTTGGAAAATGTTTCAAGATATCGATAAACGGAACGTAATCACTGTGACGACCCGGCAATTTCCGACCAAATTTAAACTTCATCTTATTATGATTTCAACACGATAAGCAGAGTCCGTTATGTTGAGTCTCGAAAACTTTGGAACTGTTATATGAATGCATTTGCCCTTTTGACCATTCTCGATGATTCACGAGCAATTGTTTGTAAATAAATATATAGATAGAAAAATAAAAATAAGTATACATATATATTATTTTGAATTAATAAAATGCACTCCCATCAATTTGAATTAATTAAGTTACTGTGTTTGATTGGTGTTTAATCCCTTCAACTGAACCAATTATATATATGTGTATATATATATATATATATATATATACACACACACACACACACATATATATATATATATATATATATATATATATATATATATATATATATATATATATATATTATATACATAAGTATTGATTACATGCACATTGTAGTATATCAAAATATATAAATATTAAATATTCAATATGTAATATTATATAATATATAGATAGGAGATTTGATAAACATAAATTGTTATATCAATATATAATCATTACTCTTACTATTATTATTGAAATACTGATAATAATATTAAAGTCTGTATTAGTTATATTTTTATTTTCAATATATAAAATATAGATATGAAAGTGGATACATTTAAATTGTTATATAGTATTATTAATACTAATGTTATTGTTATCATTATTATTATAATTAATAGTAAAATTTTGATTTTTATTATTATTATGATAAATATTATTATTATTACTAAAAATTATCAATTTTATTTAAAATTATTATTAACATATTGTTATTATCTTATTCAATATTATTATTATAATTAGCATTATTAATATAATTATTATTAATAAGTATTATTAATATTATAAATGTATTTAGTAAATATGAATATTAAAAAAAATGTTATAAAGACATATTACGCGAATGAACTATCAGATATCTTTTTTTCCACTTTACAATTTTTTCTTTCTTTTCCTGTTAAGCTCGTGACCCTCGATCATTTTCTTCATGTCTGTAAAATCAATCAGTGGAATCCATTCATCAATATCATCTATTATTGTCATTCGTAGCTGTATTAAGAGAAAGAGAAAATCATTGAAACAAATTATATTCTTCATAATTTTCTTTTATTTAAAACCTGAACCCATTTAACCTCAGAACTAATCTGGAACAAATTTAAGAAATGTAGAATTGCAGATATCTTGCAATTCACCTCGTGAACGTGTGTGAAAAACCTCAGATCTCAATTTGCTATATCGTGAACGAATTTTTGAGTCAAAGGTTAGTTGCAAAAAGTCAAACAAAATGTTCTTAGCAAAATTCAAGTTCAATTCAAAGTTTTGGATGCAATTGAGGTTACATAAAGATTTTACGTTTAATTTAAAACCTATTTCATGTTATGAAGATTATCCAAAACGAGCTCCAAATTGAAGTCAATATTTTTTTTCTTCCTTTTCAAAACAGCGACGGCAGGAGTTCATATATAATTATATATTTTTTTTTATCATTTATAAATAACACCATTTATATCTTACTAGTGGTTTATAAGTCTTTAACAAAAAATATGAATTCGTTATTATAATCTTTGTATTATTTTGGTTGTTTGAATTTGGGTGGAGAAGATGATGAATTCGAGTAAAACAGATACTAATTATATATTCTGGGTTTACCTTATAAAACAGAAAAACAAGTTTGGCAGGAGGGTTAAGTGTGTTTGAGGGTGAGCGGGAGGTCACGGGTTCGAGTCTGGTTCAGTGCATTCTTTCTAGGGAAAGGTAGTTTTTCTTTTCTTATTATTATTATTATTATTATTATTATTATTATTATTATTATTATTATTATTATTATTATTATTATTATTATTATTATTATTATTATTATTATTATTATTATTATTATTATTATTATTATTATTATTATTATCAATGTTATTATTATTATTAACTAGTATTACTATTAAATGTAATTATTATCATTGACTTAATTATGATCATTAGCGTAGTTACTATTAATAGAATAAGTATGATTATTGTTATTATGATTATCATTTATATTATTATCATAAATATTATGATTATTAGTATTATCACTTAGGTTATTATTATTATTATTATCGTTATGATTAAAACCATTATTATTGGCATTAAAATTATTAATATAGTTATTATTATTATCAGTACTATTAGTATTATTATCATTGATGCGATTTTATAAACATTATACATTATCATCATTATTAAAAGTATTAAGATTAAAATTTAAAACTATCATTTTATCATTTTAGTAAAAACCTCAATTTTTAGTAAAATTATCATTTTTATTAAAGTCATGATTCTTAATCAAATTATCATTATTAAAAATTTACATTATTATCATCACTACTATTACTATTATTATTATTATTATTATTATTATTATTATTATTATTATTATTATTATTATTATTATTATTATTATTATTATTATTATTATTATTATTATTATTATTATTATTATTATTATTATTATGATACTTACCTAGTATTATTACAATTATTAATTTTTACAAACAGAAGAATATTTATATAAAAATATATGTATTACATGAGTATACTAATATTACATAATAATATGTTTTAACTAATATAACATTATTTACATTAATATAACGTTAATTAAATTATATATCAAATAAACATTATAATATATTATAAGTATTAATAAAATTATATATAAATATTAATCTTAATACATAACTAAATATATATAAATTTGATTGATTACGATTAGGTGTATTAATATTTACATACAAATGATATAGGTTCGTGAATCTGAGGCCAACCCTGCATTGTTTAGTTGTTCAATGTCGTCCTATATATTTTTACTACAAAATACAGTATGGTGAGTTTCATTTACTCCCTTTTTAAATGCTTTTGCAATATATATTTTTGGGACTGAGAATACATGCGCTACTTTTATAAATGTTTTACGAAATAGACACAAGTAATTGAAACTACATTCTATGGTTGGATTATCGAATCGAATATGGCCCTTTTTAGCTTGGTAGCCTAAGAATTAGGGAAATGGCCCCTAATTGACGCGAATCCTAAACATAGATCTATGGACCTTGACACGTCCCATTCGGGTTACGAATGCTTTAGTACTTCGATTATCATGTCCGATGAGAGTCCCAGAATGATGGGGATATTCTATATGCATCCTGTTAGTTCGGTTATCAAGCGTTCACCATATGAATGATTTTTATCTCTATGCAGTTTGCGAAATGCCTGATATGAGATGATGTTTATGATAAATGAAATTGAAATCTTGTGGTCTATTAAAATTATGAAATAATTATTTATGATAAACTAATGAACTCACCAACCTTTTGGTTGACACTTGAAAGCATGTTTATTCTCAGGTACGAAAGAAATCTTTCGATGTGCATTTGCTCATTTTAGAGATATTACTTGGAGTCATTAATGACATATTTCAAAAGACGTTGCATTCGAGTCGTTGAGTTCGTCAAGATTATTATTAAGTCAATTATAGTTGGATATAACATGAAATGGTATGCATGCCGTCAACTTTCGATGAAATGAAAGTTTGTCTTTTAAAAACGAATGCAATGTTTGTAAAATGTATCATATAGAGGTCAAGTACCTCACGATGTAATCAACTATTGTGAATCTTTTATAATTGATATGGACTTCGTCCAGATGGATTATGACGGGTTATGAAAGTTGGTATCAGAGCGGTGGTCTTAGCGAACCGGGTCTTGCATTAGTGTGTCTAACTGATAGTCGTTAAGATGCATTAGTGAGGCTAGACTTCGACCGTGTCTGCATGTCAAAAATTTTGCTTATCATTTCGTGTCAAAAATTACCTACTTATCATCCTTAGGAAATTATCTGGTTATCATTCCTAGTCTAGACACATCTTACTGCAATGATTGCATGAATAGTGTATAGACAAATCCATATCTTAGCATATCTGTTACTGTAGACCTTATCTGACACGTTTCCTTAATTTTCTCCGTAATCTACGGGATCTCCTGTACTATATTAGACATTCTATATAATTAGAATATTATCCGATAACCGAAAATCATTTCATAGCGAAAATCCTCTAACTGATCATAAGAGATGGATCCTACACCTAGCTTTGATTCCATTAGTTCCGGAAGCAATTTCGAGATGCGTATTGAAGTAGACTTCGAAGTCAATGAACCCGAAGTGTCTCCAACGTTTAGCTATTTTTCTTTCTGGAGGAGATGGGGGTGGGTCCGAGACTTACTCACTCGATGGAGAAATGAAGAAGGCAAGCCCTACCGCGAACCAAACTTACCTCCTAACATCGGAGAAAATGATGTACTCACTGGTGAACCTATGCGCAACACTGTATTCACCCTTCTTGCTAAAGTTTTCCACCTTGAAGGTCGCATTACTGCAATCTCAGAAGATATTCAACCGCTACTTCCGAATACCAATCGAAAGGGAATATTAGAAGAAGTTAGGGAACTTCGAATTGATAATCAAGATCTATCGAATCAGATGAGTGGATGGATAGAGATGATAGAGGGTAGGATAGAAACCCTGACAATAATGGTGCGTGATCTAAAAGCTATACTTACTACACCAACATCATCACCAACCTCAGTACTAACAACACTTGTAGCACCGACAGCAACAGTACCACTATCAGCAGCACCAGCAGCATAACCAGTACAAACAACAACAATATCATCACACGTCTCAAACTCGCAATCTATACCTCAAGCATAATCATCGTTCTACGAATAATTCTACATGAACTATCTTCGTCTTTCATGGTGATTAGGTAATCTCTAATGTTTTAGAGATTATGTACTCTAGTTCTAGCCGTAAATCTGATGAGTTTAATATCACATTGACTCATTAAATCTATGATTACATCTAAAGAAAATATATGTATATATGTTTTCATAAAGATTGTAATTAAAAGTTTTATTGTACAAATTGTTAATGGTGAAAATATTTTAACGGGTAGGTAATACCCGAGGAATATTTAGATTCCACATTAATAAGTTACACTGTACATTCTTCGAATCTAATTCAACGATCATTTACTATCCTACTTACATCCACAGACATACGTATTCGTTCACAACAGAATAACCATTTTCATTCAAATTTCATATTTGGATTTTGACCTATCAGAATCCAACAAGTGGCATAATGAAGAAACATTGGACAAAAAAAAAAAAAAATTTGTTAGAAACAAACAAATTAACTATGAGAAATTTTGTTAAGAATCTACGCTAACTGTTCCTAACTAACTGTTCCTAGCTAACTGATTATATTTTATTTATCGCAATTTAATTATCAAAATTTATATTCTCGTAATTTTATTTATCGTCATTTAATTTCTGTAATTATTTTACGCACTTTAAATATCGGGACACGTATACAAGGTTTTGACATATCATATCGACACACACACACACACACACACACACACACACACACACACACACATATATATATATATATATATATATATATATATATATATATATATATATATATATATATATATATATATATATATATATATTATTTGGAATCACCATAGACACTCTATATGCAGTAATGATCGAGTTCTCTATACAGGGTTGAGGTTGATTCTACAATAATATATATAGTTTGAGTTGTGATCGAGTCTGAGACGTATACGGGTCACAATACGTATTAATTAATTCGAATATTATATATTAAGCTATATATGAATTATTGGACTGTTAATTGTGGACTATCAATTGTGGACTGCTGACATTGGACAATTAAAATGAATTAAAATATTGATTATAACATATGAAACTAAACAAATTCTTCAAGTTGCCACTTGATTTCATTTTAAACCCCATTTGTATCATCACGATTACATTCTGCGTTCAAACCTTTCATCATTTTGAAAAACACCTCAATCGAGAGGAAGAACCAACCGCACTTCATCTACGGAAGAAAAGATTGATGCATATAGTTATGCACTTGAAAAACTCTCGGAAACTAAGTAAACGTTTAACACGTAGCTGTGCAATTTTCTTTAGTGTTATTATTACCCAAAATAAATTTGCAGTTCTTTTCCAAAGTAGTTAATTTTGTCACAACTCCAACAAGTCAACTTCGATTCTTCAGTCGAAACAGCCTTATTATAACCTTGATATACACGTTGCCCTTTCATCATCGTTACTGGGGAACCTTTCATGTTCCACCACATTAGCAATAAACTTACCAACAACTTCAATTATCTTTGACTTTCCGAAAAATCATTATATTTATCGAAATCCCATCATTTACTCATTCGCATCTTGTAACGAGAATTGCCATATGAATCTTCAGAATTTAGCAATCAGTATCTTGAAATCTCGCAGCATGTCTACATCAATAGTTATATGTATACATATAACATTTTTCTCTTAGAATTATGATCTTTCATTCTAAAATTCTGAAAAGCACCCAGTCTACAAACCAATACTTCAAATTCTGAAGAAGCTGAATACAGCAGCAAAAAAACTGTACACGACTTTAACAGTCAAAAGTTTGATGATAAAGAATAGTAGATTGGCAAAGCTCAGAAAAGTTGAAACTGAAAAACGGATTGAGCAAACCAAGAAGGAGATTGTAGATAAATCACAAAGAATAAATCTGCCTTCAAAGAATCCAAATGATTCAGTATCTACTGAAGTCATTAACGAATACCTTACTCCTGACTCTAAATTCTTGCGGATAAATTTTCTTCATCAACCTTCAAAATTAGAAATTCTAAAATATCATCATAAATATCTTCGATATTTCTAAGGATATTTTCATAAAGATTCTTGTCCAAAATTATTTATCTCTTCCTGCTATCTATATTACATCATAAAGGAAACTACTTTAGTTTCTAAATTTCTTTAAAATTCGAGTTTGAATTATGAATGAATTTCTTCATCACAACTTGATTAAAAAATTCTAAGATATCATCGTACCTTTATTTTAAAAATCATCGATATATCAGAAGATATTCTTATCTGAAATCATTTATCTCTTCGCACTATCAGTGTTACATCATATAAGAAACTGTTAGTTTCTATATTCTGCAAACCTTCGAGTTTAAACTATGAATGATTTTGAAGTAGTGTTGGGAGCTGAAGCATGAGTTAGTATAATATAATGACACTTGATTAACGTAATTATATTACAGTAAGTCATGCTGAGTTTCTAGTGGGACGTGATGATTCACAGATTATAATGTCATCATGTGCCATGTTACATAACTCTTTCATTCTGCTTAACTTCTGAACATATTAAGAAAATATATTCTTGATAGTTCTATTCTCCGTGATTCTGGTAATTTGACAAATCAGATCGTGCTAATACATTCTTTCTTATTTAGAACATGATGTTTATCTAAAAATTCCATACTTACGAATTCTAGACCATTACTCGCTTTACTAGAGGTCGGGAGGATAATAAAAAGGCAAAGAACTCCAAAATATAAGAGAAAATATAAAGCCCAATAACAACACGGAGGTTATAAACCATGAATATTAATACGAATAGCAATATTAGGACATGGTAAAATTAAGAATAGTATCACCCCAAGGTAATAGTAAACGTAAACAGATTTTGCTGGTGGAAGATTGAAAAGAAGGATGACAGAAATGATAATTAGGAAAAACATCAAGGATTAGAACCAGATTAAGCATTTTCACAATCTTGTAGATGTATGAACTAAGAAAGAAAGTATAGGAATCCTGAAAATAATGGAACGGAAGAAATTCATTTATAGTGGAAATACCAGACAGAGTAATCGAGTCAGATAATCACGTTTAATTAAACAGATCTTAAATTCCATAGATCCCGAAGAATCAGATCTTATAGATTTCCAAGATTTTCTTTTAAATCCCTTGAATTCCAAAATTCAACCAAGACAACGTCAAAAGTTAGGACGCACCTTATTTTCTAAACTCAACCATGACTAGTCAAAAGTTATGATGAAACATGTCTTTCTTATTTCACTCTTCCGTGATAGCTTCACTCGTACGCTTTGAATAATCGAATCGTTTACTCCATATTACTCAATGATGATAAAACTCTATTTATCAACTCATATTCGTCATGAAAACATTTTTATAGTTATTTATGACAACCTCACTCAAATTTCGGGACGAAATTTCTTTAACGGGTAGGTACTGTGACGACCCGGCAATTTCCGACCAAATTTAAACTTCATCTTATTATGATTTCGACACGATAAGCAGAGTCCGTTATGTTGAGTCTCAAAAACTTTGTAACTGTTATATGAATGCATTTGCCCTTTTGACCATTCTCGATGATTCACGAGCAATTGTTTGTAAATAAATATATAGATAGAAAAATAAAATTAAGTATACATATATATTATTTTGAATTAATAAAATGCACTCCCATCAATTTGAATTAATTAAGTTACTGTGTTTGATTGGTGTTTAATCCCTTCAACTAAACCAATTATATATATATATATATATATATATATATATATATATATATATATATATATATATATATATATATATATATATATATATATATATATATATATATATATATATATATATATATATATATATTTATATTTATATATATATTATACATAAGTATTGATTACATGCACGTTGTAGTATATCAAAATATATAAATATTAAATATGTAATATTATATAATATATAGATAGGAGACTTGATAAGCATAAATTGTTATATCAATATATAATCATTACTCTTACTATTATTATTGAAATACTGATAATAATATTAAAGTCTGTATTAGTTATATTTTTATTTTCGATATATAAAATATAGATATGAAAGTGGATACATTTAAATTGTTATATAGTATTATTAATACTAATATTATTGTTATCATTATTATTATAATTAATAGTAAAATTTTGATTTTTATTATTATTATGATTAATATTATTATTATTACTAAAAATTATCAATTTTATTTAAAATTATTATTAACATATTGTTATTATCTTATTCAATATTATTATTATAATTAGCATTATTAATATAATTATTATTAATAATACTTATTAATATTATAAATGTATTTAGTAAATATGAATATTAAAAAAAAATGTTATAAAGACATATTACGCGAATGAACTATCAGATATCTTTTTTTCCACTTTACAATTATTTTCTTTCTTTTCCTGTTAAGCTCGTGACCCTCGATCGTTTTCTTCATGTCTGTAAAATCAATCAGTGGAATCCATTCATCAATATCATCTATTATTGTCATTCATAGCTGTATTAAGAGAAAGAGAAAATCATTGAAACAAATTATATTCTTCATAATTTTCTTTTATTTAAAACCCGAACCCATTTAACCTCGGAACTAATCTGGAACAAATTGAAGAAATGTAGAATTGCAGATATCTTGCAATTCACCTCGTGAACGTGTGTGAAAAACCTCAGATCTCAATTTGCTATATCGTGAACGAATTTTTGAGTCAAAGGTTAGTTGCAAAAAGTCAAACAAAATGTTCTTAGCAAAATTCAAGTTCAATTCAAAGTTTTAGATGCAATTGAGGTTACATAAAGATTTTACGTTTGATTTAAAACCTATTTCATGTTATGAAGATTATCCAAAACGAGCTCCAAATTGAAATCAATATTTTTTCTTCCTTTTCAAAACAGCGACGGCAGGAGTTCATATATATTTATATATATATTTTTTATCATTTATAAATAACACCATTTATATCTTACTAGTGGTTTATAAGTCTTTAACAAAAAATATGAATTCGTTATTATAATCTTTGTATTATTTTGGTTGTTTGAATTTGGGTGGAGAAGATGATGAATTCGAGTAAAACAGTTACTAATTATATATTCTGGGTTTACCTTATAAAACAGAAAAACAAGTTTGGCAGGAGGGTTAAGTGTGTTTGAGGGTGAGCGGGAGGTCACGGGTTCGAGTCTGGTTCAGTGCATTCTTTTTAGGGAAAGGTAGTTTTTCTTTTCTTTTCTTATTATTATTATTATTATTATTATTATTATTATTATTATTATTATTATTATTATTATTATTATTATTATTATTATTATTATTATTATTATTATTATTATTATTATCAATGTTATTATTATTATTAACTAGTATTACTATTAAATGTAATTATTATCATTGACTTAATTATGATCATTAGCATAGTTACTATTAATAGAATAAGTATGATTATTGTTATTATGATTATCATTTATATTATTATCATAAATATTATGATTATTAGTATTATCACTTAGGTTATTATTATTATTATCGTTATGATTAAAACCATTATTATTGGCATTAAAATTATTAATATAGTTATTATTATTATCAGTACTATTAGTATTATTATCATTGACGCGATTTTATAAACATTATACATTATCATCATTATTAAAAGTATTACGATTAAAATTTAAAACTATCATTTTATCATTTTAGTAAAAACCTCAATTTTTAGTAAAATTATCATTTTTATTAAAGTCATTATCCTTAATCAAATTATCATTATTAAAAATTTACAGTATTATCATCACTACTATTACTATTATTATTATTATGATTATGATACTTACCTAGTATTATTACAATTATTAATTTTTACAAACAGAAGAATATTTATATAAAAATATATGTATTACATGAGTATACTAATATTACATAATAATATGTTTTAACTAATATAACATTATTTACATTAACATAACGTTAATTAATTTATATATCAAATAAACATTATAATATATTATAAGTATTAATAAAATTATATATAAATATTAATCTTAATACATAACTAAATATATATAAATTTGATTGATTATGATTAGGTGTATTAATATATACATACAAATTATATAGGTTCGTGAATCTGAGGCCAACTCTACATTGTTTAGTTGTTCAATGTCGTCCTATGTATTTTTACTACAAAATACAATATGGTGAGTTTCATTTACTCCCTTTTTAAATGCTTTTGCAATATATATTTTTGGGACTGAGAATACATGCGCTGCTTTTATAAATGTTTTACGAAATAGACACAAGTAATCGAAACTACATTCTATGGTTGGATTATCGAATCGAATATGGCCCTTTTTAGCTTGGTAGCCTAAGAATTAGGGAAATGGCCCCTAATTGACGCGAATCCTAAAGATAGATCTATGGACCTTGACACGTCCCATTCGGGTTACGAATGCTTTAGTACTTCGATTATCATGTCCGATGAGAGTCCCGGAATGATGGGGATATTCTATATCCATCCTGTTAGTTCGGTTATCAAGCGTTCACCATATGAATGATTTTTATCTCTATGCAGTTTGCGAAATGCCTGATATGAGATGATGTTTATGATAAATGAAATTGAAATCTTGTGGTCTATTAAAATTATGAAATGATTATTTATGATAAACTAATAAACTCACCAACCTTTTGGTTGACACTTGAAAGCATGTTTATTCTCAGGTACGAAAGAAATCTTCCACTGTGCATTTGCTCATTTTAGAGATATTACTTGGAGTCATTAATGACATATTTCAAAAGACATTGCATTCGAGTCGTTGAGTTCGTCAAGATTATTATTAAGTCAATTATAGTTGGATATAACATGAAATGGTATGCATGCCGTCAACTTTCGGCCGAACCCCTTAAGGGGGGTGCTTTGTGCAATTTTTGCAAACTTGTAACCTAAATCCTAATTACCATATGATTTTCTCATTTTAACCTAATCTATTTTTGTTCTCCTCTTCCTTCTTCCTCTCTTTTTTGGCCGACCACACCAAACAACACCATCATCATCATTTGTTCATCATCTAAGGCTTGAATCATTTAATTGTTTGCATTTTTGGATTCTACTCTTCAAGCTCTACGCGCTCATACCTTTGTTTTCTCGATTAGGGTATAAAATTTAACCCTAGATTTTCATTTTTATTCATTTTTACTATTTTTAATGTTATTATGATTGTATAGTACTTGTGTATTATTGTATTGATGATTGTATGCGTAGAAATGCTCGTTTGTGTATGTTTTCGGTTTGATTAAATTGGAACAGCGGACTTTTTGATGAAATCAGTAAACTTAACATGTTCTATTGATAAAATAAAGTGTATAGATGAGTTCCTCTCATCAAGACAATAATTTAGGCTTTGGATTCATGTTATTTCGAGTCCCGGATCAAAAGTTATGCTTAATTTAGTGTTTTAATGAAATTAAAATATAAAAACGAATATGATCAGTTGGGGTCCGACTTTGTGACCATTTTTGCAGGCTCTAGGGTGTACTAGTGGGTTAGGATTGATGATTGGATGAACATTCATGTTCGGGTCATCAAAATCCGAGCCACGGATCACCCGAAATGGCTAAAACAAGATTTTAAACGGATTAATGTTCTAAGTTGGTTCATGGCTGTAGGTCATGACTTGGGAGCTGATTTTAGGGTGTTCTTGAGTACACTAAGGTGTCGGGTGGTTTGGTTAGATGAGGATATATATAAAATTCGTCAAAAACCGACACCCTGGCTCAAGTTATGACCCGACGAACGTTTAATTAAACTTATGGTTATAAAATTCGAACTTATGATATAAATAATGATTTTCATTATTATTAAATTACTTATGATATAAGGGTATTTAATTTTAATTAAGACTTATGATATATATATTTATTATATCATTTATTAATTACGTTATGATTTAATTATACTTTTAATTAAACTTATGATTAATAATAATTTTATTATTAATGAAAAATACTTATGATAAGTATTAAACTTATGTGTTAGGACCCCGAAGTTGTATAGTATTAATGTGAAACATGCTTAAATGAAGGTTCCTTAGAAGAGGGCTATATAAGGAACCTATGTAGTCCTAATTAGATAGCCATTGTATTGTAATTGAGTTCTAGAAGCTATGGAATGTAAATTTTACCGATTCTCTCTAATACCGAATCTGTTCTTCACTTATCGAGTCTCACTCTAACTCATCACATCTTCTAATCTCACCCTGATTTGACCTATCATTTGGTATCAGAGCATCCAGGGAGTGATTCTACATCACTATATCGATCCAGAGATTGAAGATTACAGAATCTGTACGTTCACGGTTAGATTGAATCAGATTTAGTATTATCGAATTTGATTATTTGACGTTCAGATTCTTGTGATAAGTTCAGTGAAGGTGTATTAGGTTGATTAGAAAGAGTTTCGATCATCATTACAGCTTTTTAACAACAATTATGAAGAATCAAGTTAATTTTTAGAGTTCGTGGCTAAAAATCTTGGTATTGATCAATTCCAGCTTGATTCTGTATTTTAGTAAAGGTTTTTGGTTTCAGTTGTGTTCGTGAGGTGATTAATCAAGTTTTTGACGGTTCAATTTCATCAATTCTTCAAGTTTTGAAGATTTGATCAACACTCGGTATCGTAACTGCCATACCGAGTCTGCTTCAAAGTTGATAATTCGTGTTAAGTGTTGCAGATTGTGGTGTGTTAGTGATTCTATCACATTCGGTTTGATCATACGCAGCTAATTGGTGTGGTTTGAGAAAGGATTCGATTGAATTTCTAAGATTCTATACTTAGACTTGGTTTGTCAACTTCTAAAGTTGACATTTGGTATCTTTCACATTCGGTATCTTTGATATTCTGTGTGTTACTAACTTGTTTCCTTGTGCAGCAAGGTTACCGAATCTAATTCAAAGGAATTAGATTGTATTTGCATTCAAAAGTTTACAGAATTTGACTACCGAGTCAAATACCTAACCAGAGTCTCGGTATCAATTTGATAACCGTGTTTCAAAAGTTGTACCTTCAACACAATTTGTTGTCAAGAAAGTTCATTCTCAAGATGGTTCTGTGTTAACTGAAAAGATTCCTATGATTCTAATTTCAAATAAATTATAGGAGAGTCTTTTAAAGAAATCAATCAACTCTAAATAACACACATGTCCTAAACCTGATTTGAGTAAGTATGATGCAAAGGAACGTAAAATCAAATTAGAAATTTTGTAAAATCAATCATCTCATGTGTCAATTGAAAAGTTTGGACGTCTAAGTAACAGAGGTGTTTTTTGTGTCACAGGTCATAATTCAAACTTGAATTACAAGTCTGTATAGATTCCTAAGTCAACGACTAAGAAAGTAGCAAACAAACCAAAGAAATCTGCTAGTCGACTTAGGAAGTCATCACATGTATTTCAATTTTCTTCTGTGAACAAAACATCTACATGGAATAAGCTGTGTGTTAAGACTTCTGATAATGATGTAAAACTTGATATTGTGTATGATGCTTCATGTAATGTGGTTTTAAATGATGCTTTATTGTCTAAATTGCATGATGATGTACGTGATTATCTCATTGTTGATCCAAAGTTTGTTGATGGTACTAACCGTAAATGACCCAAGAAACTTTAGGTACCTAAACTCTAGGAAATTAACATTTACAAGGTTTCGACATCTGTGTTTGGTATATCGATTCCGGGTGCTCTCGACACATGACGGGCGATAAATCCTTGCTTGTCAATTTCGTTGACAAATTCCTAGGAACGGTTACATTCGGAAATGATGAGATTGCAGCGTTAACGGGATATGGAGATTATGTAAAAAATGGCATAACGATCAAACGGGTCTCATATGTTGAGGGTTTGGGGTGCAGTTTGTTTAGTGTCAGTAAATTTTGTGACGGAGATCTCAAAGTTCTATTTGAACGTCATCAATGCTCGGTGCAATCCACCGATGGAAATGATCTCCTTGTGGGTAAACGTTGTGCTTCACTTTATACTATTGACCTCAATGATGCACCATCACATGGAAACATGTGTTTGGCTACCCGTTCGACAAAAGAAAATTCATGGTTATGGCGTCACCGGATGTCACACCTGAATTACAAGGGTATTAATCGACGGGTCTCCAAAGACTTAGTTAATGGTATTCCTAGCTTTCGATATGTTAAGCATCATGTGTGTCCATCATGTGCGATGGGTAAGCTGAAACGGACCAATCATCCGCTTAAGCAAAACTCAGTACTTCATTGTCTTTGCAATTATTGCATATGGACTTATGTAGACCCATGCGGGTTTCTAGCCTCGGTGGCCGGAAACATGTGCTTATCATTGTAGATTACTATACACGATTTACATGGATTTTTATTTTAAGGACCAAATCTGAAACCTCTGCCATTATCATTGAGTTCATCAAAAAGACTCAACGCTCTTTTAACAAACATGTTAAGAGCATCCGAACTGATAATGGGACAAAATTTAAGAATGACCTGCTTGATAGTTATTTGAAAGACCAAGGCATTGAACATCAGTTCTCTGCTGCACGAACCCCTCAACAGAATGGAGTAGTCGAACGACGTAATCGTACATTGTGCAAGGCAGCTCGAACGATGCTTGCCTACTCCAAACTACCTCCAAAAATGTGGGGGAGGCCATTTCAACTGCATGTTATACCCAAAATTGTTGTATCATTAATAAACGCTTTGACAAAACTCCTTTTGAGTTACTATATAGTAGACGCCCAAATGTCAAATATTTCCGTGTCTTTAGTTGTATATGCTTTGTGCTTAACGATTTTGACAGCCTCGGAAAGTTTGATCTTCATGGCGATCAGGCCATATTTCTCGGTTATTCTTTGAACAAAGTTGCTTATTGTGTCTATCACAAACGAACAAATACGATCAAGAAAAGCATTAATGTCAAGTTCGATGAATTTTCGGGAATGGATTTTGAACAACTCGGTTCAAAACCCGATCCTAACCTGGCTACAACTTCTTCTGCACACAATTCAATTTTCTTGAAGAAGGGTGTTACGACGGTTACAACAGAGGAACTAGATATCTTGTTTGATAGTCTTTATGCTCCTCAACGGAATTCAAATGTTCAAGCCGTACCGGTTACGCCATCACAGTCAACTACTGTGGAGACTCAACCAAGTCTCTTTGATGAAGAATAAACACCAACTGATTCACCAGTTGATTCTTCATTCTCCCTCCCACCTCCTACTACTGATAATCTTGAACCAATTCAAGATTCATCAGTTGATACAACTCCAGTTATTTCTCCAGATACTCAAATGAATTCATTAGAAAGTGTTACATCAGCACAAGCAGATCAAGGCTCAACGTCAACAACGGTTGATGTTTCAATGGATACCACCAATGTACAACCTCTTCCACATCACAACCGATGGACTAAAAGTCATCCAATTGATCTTATCATTGGTAATGCATCTACTCCAGTTTTAACTCGAAGGGCTACTCAGAATATGTGTCTATATACTGCCTTTCTTAGTAGAATTAAACCAACAACGGTTGCTCAAGCTTTACTAGATCCAAACTGGTGATAGCAATGCAAGAGGAGATCAATCAGTTGATCGTTTGAAAGTATGGCGATTAGTTCCAAGACCAGTAGGTCGATGACCAATAGGGGTTAAGTGGATTTTCAAGAACAAGAAGGATTCTGATGGAATTGTGGTTAGAAACATGGCACGTCTTGTGGCCTAGGGATATCGACAACAAGATGGTATTGATTATAACGAAACGTTTGCTCTGGTTGCTAGGATTGAGGCTATTCTTCTTTTCCTTGCATTTTCTTCTCATATGAAGTTCACAGTGTTTCAAATGGATGTCAAAACTGCTTTTCCGAATGGTCATCTTCAAGAGGAAGTTTATGTTGATCAACCAGAAGGATTTGTCAATCCTATTCATCCAAACCACGTCTACTACTTGGAGAAAGCTTTGTATGGTCTAAAGCAAGCACCGCGTGCATGGTACGAGACCTTAACAAAGTACTTGCTGTATAATGGCTTCTCTCGTGAAACGATTGATACAACGCTCTTCATCCGTAAAAACCACGGTCACATTCTCTTGGTTCAAATTTACGTTGATGATATTATTTTTGGTTCCACATCCTCGGCCTTATGCAAAGAATTTGATGACCTTGTGGCCAAAAAATTCGAAATGAGCATGCTAGACCAGCTTAATTTCTTCTTGGGGTTACAAGTGAAACAATTACCAAACAGAATTTTTATCAGTCAAACAAAGTATATCAATGATATGCTAAAACGTTTTAAAATGACTGCTTTAAAACCAATGACAACCCCAATGAGGACATTACTGGATGCTAATGCTAATGGGGAACCCTTTGATGTTACGCTTTATTGAAGCATGGTTGGCTCTTTAATATATCTGACTTCAAGTAGACCAGACATTACACTTGCTGTAACTGTTTGTGCCCACTTTCAGTCGAACCCTAAGAAATCCCACTCCAAAGTGGTGGTTAGGATTTTCCAATACCTAAAAGGTACTCCTAATCTTGGAATCTGGTATCCACATGGATTTGATTTCAATCTCACTGCTTACACTGATGCAGATCATGGCGGTTGCCATGTTGATAGAAAAAGCACATTTGGATCAATTCAGATATTGGGGAATAGGTTAGTTGGTTGGTCATCCAAGAAACAAAACTGTGTTTCTTTATCAACTGCTGAGTCTAAGTATATTGCTGCAGCTCATTGTTGTTCACAAGTTTTGTGGATGCAAACTCAACTCCTAGATTATGGCTTTAAGATAACTAAGACCCCGATATACTGTGATTCACAGAGTGCAAATGCCATAACTATCAACCCGGTTTAGCATTCTAAGACTAAACACATAGATATTCGTTATCATTTCATTAAGGATCATGTTGAAAAAGGAGATGTAGAGTTATACTTTGTGCCTACCAAAATGCAATTAGCTGACATGTTCAATAAACCCTTAGATGAACTTAGGCTAAAGTTCTTGATAAAATAAATTGGCATGGTAGAGTATAGTGCTTAACTTTACTTAGCTGTATTGGGCCTTATACCTGGGATCATGTGTTTTGGAGGAGTAATACTTTTCTAGGGGGAGCAACGAATACCTTCTACTTTAGATATTATCTTTCAAGGGGGAGCCTTTAGAATTCCGTTAACTTCCTAGGTTTATTTTTCAATGGTTATGAAAGGGGGAGGTAACTGATTGATATCATATTTCAAGGGAGAGTTATTAAATTTTCTTGTGAAAAGTCAAAATGGTGATAAACTTTTCTGTATATCACATTTTTAGGGGGATAAAGAGAGAAAATTAAAAAGAAAATTAATTTTCAAAAGTGAATTCATAAAAAATCATGTTTTAATTTGAAAATATTCACTATGGCTTGTATACATCTCAGTATGCAAACCGTTTTAACAATTGGTATCATTGAAGATTTGTACTTTGAACATATTTCAAACTTTTCTAAAGTACAAATCTTGTTTTCAGAAAACTCTTAAAAATTGGAAAAGTTAAAATCCAAAAAGATTTGAATTTTACTGAATAAATATTATTTTTAGCATTATACCGAATCTGACAACCAACAATACAGATTCGGTAAGTTCAAAGGTTTCAAAAGTTGTCTCGAAAATGTTTTTCATTGAAAATATGATAAACTTGAAAAATCTTGTTAAAGATTTGTCAAAATTTGAAGTCAAATTGATTAAAATTTGAAAATGGACTGCATTCGGTATAATAGGCCCATTCGGTAAAGCCCATTAACTGAACATCTTCGTTATCTATAAAAGGAGGGTCAAAGTCAAACTTTCTCTCTCACTGTTCTTAATTACATACCGAGTCTGATTAAACATACCGAATCTGCCTAATCTACCGAGTCCGTCCTTCTCTATCTTCACATCTTTGGTATTTCTTTGTTTTAATCAAGTTTAAGATGAATATCTTGTAGATCTAAGATAATTGAATGATTATAAACCAGAAAAGATCATAAATAACAGGATTATGACACTCAATTTTTGAAAAAGTGTTGATTATAATGAATCTGAGTCGAATGGCTTTAATCTTAGATTAAACTAAATTAATTAGGATAATTAACATGAAATCTTGTCTAATCTGAGTTAAATTGATTGATCTATCAATTGACCGAGTCTGATTACAAGTTTAATTGATTGTTTGACGGATTATGTACATACCGAATGTGTTCTTGCTGTAGTACCGAGTCTGTTCAATTGATTAACATGTTTTCCTGTGTTAATTGAGGTGTTAATTGATTATGATTATGATTTTGCATGTTATGAGACTGACTATGCATATTTGAGTGATTATCTGTGAAATTTTGAAGTTACCGAATCTGAATCTTGTCTTGATACAAAGTCTGCTATTTGGTACTTTGAAATAATTTGATTTTTGACTTGAAACACTTAACATGTTTATTCTAAGTCTTTGAATTGAAAACTCAAGCTTATTTGGTTACCGAATCTAAAGTTTTCATGAATACCGAATCTGCTTAGACTGTGTTGAATAATTGACAAAGTGTTGTTCTGATTCCTTATGGTATATAATTGATATTACATGATAGGGTGTATTATGATGAATATCGTATGAATATCATGTTTGTCAAATGTTTGTACATGTGTGGAATAAATGATTTTTATAACTTAGAAAAACCATAAAAATTATAAAATATAAAAAATACAAAGGTTTTCAAAGGAAATACGAGTAGAGATATGTGCTTTATGATAATATCTTGTGGTCCTCTATTTCTTATTTATACAACTAAATGGCGAACAATTACTTCATCAATTCTGAAACCAACATCCCTTGCAATTACTGGACTACTATTCTAGAGAGGCATCCTTTATGGCCTGCTCTAAGCTCAACAGTTAGTGTGCCAGTCACAGACTTAGAGATTCTCAATAGAACAATAAGGTTTATGGAGGAAACACAACCTACAGCTGCCAATCCACAGGGAGAACCAGCTAAATTTGAATTTGAGCTGAGAGGGGTACAAGGATTCAGGAGTATCACCAAAGCTGACTTCAGGAGGATCTTTCAGCTTCCTCTTGTACAGAATGCTCCTGCTTTTCCTGCTACTCAGCAGATGATGAGCTCAATCTTCCAGCTTGGTTATAGACCAATGTTCCACCAGCTAAGTTTCAAAAGAAGTATTTGCACTCTCGGTGGTATGTGATCTTCTCGATCATCGACAGATGCTTACTGATGACAAGGAGTGGATCTGACAGCTTAATGGTGCCAATGCTCAAGCTCTTCTACTCATTCTCAAGAGTGGAAACTCCGAATTATGCAGAACTCTTATGGGATTTAGTTCAAGCACAAGTGGATAAGCCAAGGGGCTCCTACATCCCTTGTGAAAGGTTTTTCTGTATCTTTATCCATGATGCTATTAATGCTTGCAGAGATGCAAATATTTTTGTACCAGATACACATGGATTATAGATGAAGAGATTTGGGGAGTTAAAGATGAATAATCCGGTGATTTCTAACAATAGATTCACTGAACCCATTCCAGATTGGTTAGTGAGGCTAGCTGAACCCTAAGACGCTCGAATACGTTCTTATTTTGAGGCTGTAGGAATACCTATTCCGAACCCGGTACAACATGAACAAGTTGAACCAGCTGCGGTTCCAGCCCCAGAGGTTGTAGAGGAACCTGTAGTACAACCACCCGGGCCAGCTAATCCTCCATTTAGGATAAACCTCAAATGCCCTAGGGTAGCACAACAAGCTCAACCCGTGAGGATCAGGGAACCTAGTCCTCTTAGGATTGAACCTACCCTATCAACTACACCTGAGGACAGTAGTGACACCGATTCATCAGCAACTAAATCATCTCCATAACATTCTCCTAAGAGAACACGATATATGCCCGATGAGATGATTCAGATTATTCTGATTCCTTATGGTATATATTTGATATTACATGATAGGGTGTATTATGATGAATATCGTATGAATATCATGTTTGTCAAATGTTTGTACATGTTTGGGATAAATAATTTTTATAACTTAGAAAAACCATAAAAATTATAAAATCTGAAAAATACAAAGGTTTTAAAAGGAAATAAGAGTAGAGATATGTGCTTTATGATAACATCTTGTGGTCCTCTATTTCTTATTTATACAGCTAAATGGCGAACAATCAATTCATCAATTCTGAAACCAACATCCCCTGTATTTAATGGACTGCTATTCTAGAGAGGCATACTTTATGGCCTGCTCTAAGCTCAACAGTTAGTGTGCCAGTCACAGACTTGGAGCTTCTCAATAGAACAATAAGGTTTATGGAGGCAACATAACCTACAGCTTCCAATCCACAGGGAGAACCAGCTAAATTTGAATTTGAGCTGAGAGGGGTACAAGGATTCAGGAGTATAACCAAAGCTGACTTCAGGAGGATCTTTCAGCTTCCTCTTGTACAGAATGCTCCTGCTTTTCCTGCTACTCAGCAGATGATGAGCTCAATCTTCCAGCTTGGTTATAGTGAAGCCACCAATGTTCCACCAGCTAAGTTTCAAAAGAAGTATTCGCACTCTCAGTGGTATGTGATCTTCTCGATCATCAACAGATGCTTACTAATGACAAGGAGTGGATCTGACATCTTAACTATGCCAATGCTCAAGCTCTTCTACTCATTCTCGAGAGTGGAAACTCCGGATTATGCAGAACTCTTGTGGGATTTGGTTCAAGAACAATTGGATAAGCCAAGGGGCTCCTACATCCCTTGTGAAAGGTTTTTCTGTATCTTTATCCATGATGCTATTAATGCTTGCAGATATGCAAATATTTTTGTACCAGGTACACATGGATTACAGATGAAGAGATTTGGGGAGTTAAAGATGAATACTCCGGTGATTTCTGACAATAGATTCACTGAACCAAATTCATATTGGTTAGTGAGGCTAGCTGAACCCCAAGACGCTCGAATGCGTTCTTATTTTGAGGCTGTAGGAATACCTCTTTTAATCTCGGTACAACAATAACAAGTTGAACCAGCCACGGTTCCAACCCCAGAGGTTGTAGAGGACCCTGTAGTATAACCACCCGGGCCAGTTAATCCCCCACTTAGGATAAACCTCAAACGCCCTAGGGTATCACAACAAGCTCAACTCGTGATGATTAGGGAACCTAGTCCTCTTAGGATTGAACCTACCATATCAACTACACCTGAGGATAGCAGTGACACTGATTCATCATCAACTAAATCATCTCCATAACATTCTCCTAAGAGAACACGATATATGCCCGATGAGATGATTCAGACTCCGCCAACCCAACGAGTAACTAGATCTAGGACTACGACTCCTATCATACGCCGAACAGTTACTCCAACCATTGGTGATACAGACCAAGACCTAGAGCCTATTAGGTCACCTTCACCCATCTCCATATCACATCCAACAAACACAATAAGCCCTACACTAAATGAAGCGCAAGCTTCGGTAGGCAAGAGAGCTAAAAGCACGGATGGTAAAAAGACCAATCAGCCCATCCAATCTAAATAGAACTTAATAATAAATCCTGCTAAGCAAGGTGCTTCGGCATCTAACTAAGTAAAGTGTTCCTCTGTAGTAAAGTCTGCGTTGATTCAATCGATTGAGGAAACTCAATCATTGAAGTCCAGAATGGCTGAAGGGGAGCCAAAAAATCATGAAAAGGCACCCTGCGTATCGGTTGGAAATCCTCTCGTGCCTCAACATACAACAGGGTCTGGAGGTACGGCTTATCTTGATGAGGGAGATCTGTCGCGTCCCATGGAAACTAGTCAACATGACAATCCTTCGGGATATTAATCAAACTTCCAGCAGACTGTTCGTTTGGTTCAAGAAATTGATCCATTGGTTCAAACCACTTCTTCTCCGGATTCTGAATCTCGGGGTTTGGGGAATGAGTCTTTAACTGAAAGAGATGTGTCACCTCATGGTATATCAATAATTTTAGGAGTCGGAGATAGTAATATCTCTGCGAGAGCTAAACCGACGGGTAGTTCTGCTACTTTGTCAGAGTCCCATGAGACTAAAGTCATGGAGGCGGGTGATTTGAAAGAATCTTCGCCGGCGACAACTCTGGTTGTTGCCCAACCTCCATCA
Organism: Rutidosis leptorrhynchoides; assembly: GCF_046630445.1. NCBI lineage: Eukaryota > Viridiplantae > Streptophyta > Magnoliopsida > Asterales > Asteraceae > Rutidosis > Rutidosis leptorrhynchoides. The sequence goes on along the minus strand of NC_092339.1, from coordinate 115,219,124 downwards.
GAAGGGGATATCACGAATCTGAGTAGTAGTATATACAGCCCTACATATAAGAATAATACCGCACATTTATCCTTACCTGCCCTCACGGCAAATCAAACACTTCCACCGACATCGCCTTCAATAGTTGCTGCTGATGCTGATGCTGCTCATGGTTACACAGTTGTTTCATCAACTGGGTCACCTTCTCGTATTTCAAACAAATATAGATTCAAATATCTCTCTGACAATGAGGTGGAGGAGCTATATCTTGCTGCATTTACTAAACGAACTGATCTTGATGAAGTTCGCGAGACTATGATGATTTACCTTTATCAAGCAAGAGTAGTATATCCTTTTTCTCCATGTAAGTCACCTGGACCAATTCACATGCCTGACCATGATGATTTCAATCCCGATAATCTTCATGAGGGGGAGAATATACATGGTGGTTATAGGTCCAGTGGTTTTCAAAGATCAACTTATGAAGCTGGCTCGTCTAGTCAACATTGGGATCACAATGTCGTTGAAATATCTGATTCTGAAAGTGATGATATTGAGGAGATTCAATGTGAAAGTTTTCTAGATGAATCGGAAGTTCAGAGAGAGGGTGACTAAGGGACGTTAATGATTATGGATTCAGCTGAACAGACAGAGAACAAGTCAGCTCCAGAGGACAATCAAAATTTTGATAATATTAAAAATATTTTGAGGGGTCTAGTTTCTCCAATGAATTTAATGAACATTAATTTGTCAACATGACATCTCCAACCGATGAATTTGGGATACACCTAGAGAAGGAGATTTTCTCAAATGGCAAAGAAGATAGTACGACTCCTCCTAATCTTAATGTTCCATTTCAAACTGCAGAGATTGTTCATGAGAGTGATGCTGAATATAAACTTGATGAGGATGAAGAGAAGCCGATTCTTCGATCATCATTCATAGAACAATAAGCATACAAGATTTATGGTGATTCTGATCTTGTCCTTTCTACATCAATGAATGTTCTGGGTGCATGGAAATATCATAAGAAACCGGAATATCTCAAAGCTTATCTGAGTGTTCACAACAAATTTAAATTGAAGAATGAAGAAAAACTTCAAGAACAACGGAATTCAGAAATCAAAAGCATAAATAAGATTTCAATGATTAACAAGGATGGAGTGAAGATGCCATTGTTTCATGTGACAAGAATGGATGACGAGGACTATTAGTTCTCAGAAGCAGATTTTGATAGTCTAAAGATGGACGACATTATCTTCATCTACAATTACTTGATAGACTTGAATGAATCTGCATCAATTTATCATGCTACTACGATGAAGGCAATCTACAGATTTGTTCTTGACTCAATGAGATGGATGTCTGTTCACGACTTTCAGTTGGGGTTGGAATCTGGACATAAAAAGCTCGAAATCAAACCTCCAAATCAAGTGATTGAAGAGCTAAGATATATGTCCTTACTTGAAGTAAGTGACTGTCCATATGGGTTTGTGTTTGTCAATTCTCACTACACAAAGGTCTTCATCAGAGTTTCAGACTTCATAAGATATTCAGACGGAACGTTGATGTATGCTTTCAAATATTTGAGATGGAGACTGATCAACAATTGCTACTCAACAGAAGATAGTGAGATAGTCAAATACATTCTCAGGAGATTGAAGAGTCATCTCAAAACAAGAGTAAACATAAGAAGATATGAGAGACTCAAAGGATTCAAATCAAAGATTCATTTCAGAGGAACAAAGTTCCTTTAGATGTTTCAAATAGGATTATATTGTAAATTTCACATTTAACACTAAGGGGGAGATTGTTAGGACCCCGAAGTTGTATAGTGTTAATGTGAAACATGCTTAAATGAAGGTTCCTTAGAAGTGGGCTATATAAGGAACCTATGTAGTCCTAATTAGATAGCCATTGTATTGTAACTGAGTTCTAGAAGCTGTGGAATGTAAATTTTACCGATTCTCTCTAATATCGAATCTGTTCTTCACTTACCGAGTCTCACTCTAACTCATCACATCTTTTAATCTCACCATGATTTGACCTATCATTATGTTATGAGATTATTACATTAAGACTTATGATAAAGATTTATTAATTATTTAATTATTATAAGGCTTAATTATTATTTAATTATAATTTAATTATTAAATACTTATGGTTTAATAATTATAATTAAATACTTATGAAATGATTAATAATTTATTATTAATTAATAATACTTATGATATGATTAAAAATCTGTTAATAATACTTATGTTATGATTAATATTTAATTAATTAATTAAATACTTATGTTATATTAATTATATCATTTAAACTTATGTTAACTTATTAATTCAATTTAATTTAATTAAACTTATGATATGACATGTTTATACATATATGACTTTAAATAACATTATAACTTATATTATTAATATAATATACACTTTAAAATTCAAGGTTGACTAAGTTTGACCAAGGTTGACTTTTAAGTTGACTTTCAGTTGACTTTGACTTTTAGTTGACGTTTGTTAACTTTCTAATTAAGGAAACTTTCCTAAGTTAAAAACTTTCCAAATATAGCAACTTTCTAAATATGAAAACTTTCCAAAAATAGAAACTTTCCAAAAACAGAAACTTTCCGAAAATAGAAACTTTCCAAATATAGAAACCTGCTAAAAATAGAAACTTTCCAAAAATAGAAAGTACGTGTTATACGTTGTCCTGATCATACCAAAGCATACTGAGTGTTGTTCTATGTTTACTTGCAACAAGTACTATAGCTATCATACTAAGACTTGACCTAAGTTAGTTATTTATATCGACCTGCTTTGTTTATAGGTCGGCGTTGTGATCATTCTTGATCACTTTATCTTGTACTGCTTTCGTTTCTATGTTATCACTTCGTTTACGTTAAGGTGAGTTATAGTCCTGTTTTTCATGCTATTTAAAGTATTTTTGGGATGTGATTGCATGCATTTTATTTTACGTTTAGACACAAGTGGCAATTAAATTTAAATTATTCATTATGAGTTGAACAAAAATATTCCCTAGTCTGGTAAATGTAATCACAGGTTTCTACTGGTGAACACGAATCCTATGGATAGATCTATCAGGCTTGACAGCCCCATTTCGAGCTAGTCGCGCTAGCAATTTATAATCAGAATGTATTAGTACTTCGTTATTTTTGAAGATACACCTGTTCAGTGTATATTGTGTTTGGTAAGGGTATGGAAATGGTTAAGTGGTTACCAGGTGACTCATGGATTAATGGAATAATAGTTTAATGTTTTCTAACATTTTAAATCTTGTGGTCTAAAGTTTATTCGTTATTTTAAAACCTATAATTCACTCAACATTTTTGTTGACAATTTACTCACATGTTTTCACAGGTACTTGCTTATATGGCTTCCGCTGTGGTAAAGAGTCTGCATGCATTTTGGCAGATTTTTGTTAAACATTAAAACTTTGCATTCTCTTTTGATTTGTTAAACTGTGGGTGTATGTTGACAATGTTTTGATCAACTTTGGATATTTTAATAGGTTGGGTTTGTTAAAACTACTTATTTTGGTAAATTTCCTTATTAGGAAATTATTTTGAATAAAGAATGCAATGTTATTTAATAAATTCATTTAGAGTTTCGATCAAGCTATGGGACCAAGTGACGGAGCCGTTAAGGGTACTTGACGGGTCATCACAGTTGGTATCAGAGCCAGGTTGTAGGGAACTAGACGGTCATAATGTGGTCAACCCTTGGTTTTTAGGGTGCATTAAAGTCTAGTCTACAGCCCGACCTTCCTTGTTATAGCATTATTATGCACTTCTATTCAGATCATGAATATTTATAAGTTATTGCTTATGTTATTTCTCTATTGTATGTGGTATATGGTTTCTCTATTTGTAGATGTCGGCTTCAAGCAATAGTTCTGTTCCTACTCCTGTTTCTCCGTCTGCCGCTCGTCGTCGTAGTCGGCAGCCTCGCATGAACGATCCAGTTAACTACTACATGGCCACCTTTGCTCATATGACTAGGGCATACATGCTGGAGATACGCATTGATGCTCTAAGCTATTGCCTGTGTGTCTTACCGCATGTGGATACGATGGATGAGATTAGAGCTGCTATGGATGGGTTTATTAGTTTCAAGAATGAGATCGAGTTCGGGATCTGAAAGCGTAACCGAGAGGTGGACGCTAAGTTCGAGGCTCTTGAGAGCGAGATGCGCGGTCTCAAGGCAGAGTTGGAGACGGTTAAGGGTAAGTTGAGGAAGTATGAGACACCTGAGGAGCCTCATACCAGCCCAGCTTATCACACCCGCTACAAGCAGATGTGATATGATGTTATCATGAGTGATTTATTTATTTCATAGACTTATTTTCCTGTTATACATTCATTTTTGGGTGATGTACGGCGTTTTGCCGAGGATTTTGTTATGGGATATTTTCATTTATGTATGGATGGTTATTTCTTTTATAACATCTGTTTATCATTATCATGTTTTATTTTGGTGTTGTGACTCTTGGCATGTTATATTATATGCGTAATATAGTTCATGTAAGTTAGATGCTATGTATGATGTATAATTTCTATCATAAGTATATATGCATATGGTGGCTATTTCTATAACTATCATAACTATCATGGTATTACTCATAGTGTTCATTGACTATTGTTGTAATGGTTAATCTTTTCTTGTTTGACCTATTCCTTTATAACACTGTATTATTCTTAGTACTAACGATTGTGTTATTCTGTTTTGAAGATCATGCTGCCCCGTGAGTCCAACGAAGCTCGCATGCAATGTTTAATTTATGAAGGGATAGCAGCTGCTATGGCTCCTAACGTTAATGCTAATGCCAACAATCAGGTGGGATGCTCCCACAAGACTTTTATGGCAAGTCGCCCACAGGAGTTCAGTGGCACCGAAGGACCTTTCTGACTTACCCGCTGGTTTGATAAAGTAGATTCTATTTTTCGGGTTAGTAGAGTCCGTGATGAGGACAAGGTCAGTTTAGCCAGCTGTACTCTTAAGGATAGTGCATTAACTTGGTGGAATAATTTGGTGAATAGTTTGGGTAATGATGCTGCTTATGGTTTGACTTGGAACGCCTTTAAAGAGAGGATGATCACCCATTATCGTCCATGGGGTGAACTCAAAAAGTTGGAGACTGAGCTTAAGAACTTAAAGATGAAGGGCACTGATATTGATGCCTATGATCAAATATTCTTTGAATTAACGCTATTGTGTCTAAATACCTATCCTGAAGAAGATCGTAAGATTGAAGCTTATATTGATGGGTTATCTGAGCAGATTGAGACTAGGGTTGAGTCTAGTGAGCCCCAGACTATTGAAGATGCCATCTCTATGGCGCATAAGCTAAATGATAAGATATTGAAGAGGGGAAAAAAAGTTGCATCTGATGTGGGTGATTAAGTTGTTAAAAAGGCTGATGATGGAAAAAGGAAGTGGGATAACTCCCACAACCAGAATCAAAGTCAGCAGAAGAAACAAAATACTTCTGGTTCGAGTAACCGTAGTCAGCGCGTTCAACATGCATTCAACAAAACACGTGACCCATTGTTCAACATACTTAACAACATCACGTTTCATGCCCGACCACCAATACTCTTTCTTCAAATCAAGATACATCTTCGTCGCGCCCGGATGAATGGAATACTTTGACTTATGCGCTTCATTAAGTAGTACTTGTCAGTAATCTCCCATTCTAGGCACCCACACTCTTCCTTGAAAGGACAACAAACTATGCGGGCCTAAGGTAATGGACTCCGTTTATCCCAGGATTCGTTCTTCATGCTTGTTGTTAACAAAAACTTCAATTTGAATCTCACCAAGCTTTACAAGAAAGTCGTTAGTAATAGTCATGCGTAACGATCCTACTCGTATCGCCGGATGTTGACTCTTTCAACTTAATGCATCCGCGACCACATTCGCCTAACCCAGATGATAAAGTATTTCACAATCGTAATCCTTTACCACATCCATCCACCTACGTTCACGATAATTCAAATCTCGTTGGCTAAAGAGATATTTCAAACTCTTATGATCCGAATAAATCGTACACTTAACACCATACAAGTAGTGGCGCCAAATTTTCAACGCATGAACCACCGCCGCCAATTCAAGATTGTGAGTCGGGTATCTCTTTTTGTGCTCCTTTAATTGTCGAGAGGCATAAGCGATGACTTTACCTCTTTGCATTAGAACACACCCGATTCCATTTAATGAGACATCACAATAAACCGTCATATCTTCTACACCTTCTGGCAACACTAATACCGGAGCTTGACACAATTTCTCTGTTAACAATTGAAAAGCAATTTCTTGTTCGTTCTCCCAATTGAATCTCACATTCTTCCTCGTCAACTTCGTCAAAGGAGAAGCAATTTTTGAAAAGTCTTGGATAAACCGATGATAATAACTAGCCAATCCAAGAAAACTTCGGATTTCCGTAGGTGTAGTCGGTTACTCCCAACTCTTGACCGTCTCTATCTTCCCCGAATCTACTTGAATACCGTCTTTGTTCACAATATGACCAAGGAATTGAACTTCCCTTAGCCAAAATTCACACTTTGAAAGTTTATCATACAATTTCTCCTTCCGCACCGTCTTCAATACTTCGCGCAAATGACGTTCGTGTTCCTTCATGCTCTTAGAATAGACAAGAATGTCGTCGATGAAAAAATTACCGTCTTGTCCAACATAGGTTGGCACACTCGGTTCATAAGATCCATGAATGCCACTGATTCATTCGTAAGACCAAAAGGCATTACCACGAATTCAAAATGCCCATAGCGAGTTCGAAAAGCCTTTTTCTCAATATCTTCCTCACGGACCCGCATTTGGTGGTAGCCGGACCGTAAGTCAATCTTAGAAAAATACATCACGCCTTGGAGTTGGTCAAATAAATCGTCAATCCGGGACAATAGATAACGATTCTTGATCGTCACTTTGTTCAACTCCCGATAATTGATGCACATCCGCATACTACCATCTTTCTTCTTCACGAATAAAACCGGAGCACCCCATGGCGAGGCACTCGGTCGAATGAAACCCTTTTCAAGAAACTCTTGGGTTTGATTTAACAACTCTTGCATTTCCGTTAACGCTAAACGATAAGGATTCTTAGCAATGGGAGTAGCCCCCGGAACCAACTCAATGCGAAATTCAACTTGTCTTTCCGGCAGAACACCCGGTAATTCGTCCGAAAACACATCTTCAAATTCATTAACCACTGGAATTTCACAAATGGATGGTGGCTCTTCACGAGTATCAACTACATGAGTAAGAAAAGCCATGCTACCACCACTAAGAAAACGACGCGCCCGTGCATAAGTGCATAATGGCATGAGTCTCCTTCGTTTCTTGCCATGAATAATTAACTCTCCCCCACTTGGGGTCTTCACACGAATAGACTTTTCATGGCATGCAATACCGGCTCTATAACGATCGAGCCAATCCATACCCACGACAATATCAAATTCACCCAAAGACACCGGGATAAGATCAATCTTAAACGTTTCGGTACCAAACACAACATTACAATCTTTACAAACATTAACCCCTAGCACCGTCTTGCCATCCGCTATTTCAACTTCTACCGGATGACTTAACTTAGCTAACGGTTTATTAAGTTTAGGTAAAAATCGAGATAAATGACAAATTAGCACCGCTATCAAATAATATCCTTGCTGGATTAGAGTTAACCATGAAAGTACTTAAGACAACTTCGTTGGATTGCTTGGCCTCATCATTGGTCATTAAATAATTTCACCCCCGAGCCATACCCACCACTTTATCCAGCTTCTTAACATGATCACCCAGCAACTCGAGACATTCCGTCCTTCGGTGCCCTTCCTTGTTACAATTAAAACAAGTGAGTTTGTTTGTAGAGAATAGGTTCGGACAATCACGAGCCATGTGCTCCTTTTGTCCACAATTGTAGCACGAATAAGAAAAACCTCCTGAAGCACTCTTCTTCACACTACCAACACTTTCGAAACCCTTCTTGTTCTTCTTGTTTGAAAAGTTCGAATGAGTCGAACCCTCAAACTTTCTTTTACCAAAAGTAAAGCCACTATTTCTCAAAACGAGCGCCTCAAAACCCTTGGCCATATCGAACAATTCATCAAAAGTTTTCACCGAGGTTACACTAATCTTCTCTTGATAGATGTCGTTCAAGGTTCGATCGAAGTCTTCCTTCAACATGTGATCATTACTGACATACTCCGGGCAAAATTGGGTCTTTGCTAAGAAAGTGGACTTAAGAGTGTTCAAGTCCATCGACCCTTGCCTCAAAGCACGCAACTCGTCTTTTACCCTTGAAAGATCGACCGAAGTTCGGTACTCTTTGAAAAATTCCGCCTTGAATTCATCCCACGTGAATTCCAAACATTGCTCTTCACCATAGAGTTGAATTTTTACGTCGCACCACAACTTGGCATCGCCCCTTAACATACTACACCCATACCTTGTCTTCTTATCGAGAGGGTGTTCATAAGTACAAAAAGCCCCCTCATATCGGAGATCCAACGGGCACTCTTTAATGGGTCCCGTTCGCCTTCAAAGGTGGGAGGTTGAGAATCCTTGAAATTCTTATAATAGAAGTCCCGCCTTCCAAAATTGTCTTCTTGTAGAACAATCTTAACTTGTTCCTTAACTAGATCAACTACTTGTTCGTCAATCGAATCTAGGAACATCTTCCTAACGTCCTCGAGAAACTCCTCCTTTTGATGTTTAAAGATGGCCTCAACCTTAGCCATGAACTCGGAGTCCTCGCTCGTACCTCCTTCATTGGTATCATGTCCGTTTCTCATCTTCATTCTATAAAACGGAATACGTTAAACAATGAAATGAAAAAACATGACACATATATACAAATACACCTCACCTCCCCATCTTGCTCAACAATCGTCGTACATCGCTTATCTAACACGATTTGAACCCGTAACAATGGTAGCTAGTCATTGTTACGCGAGCACGCCGCATTAACTTGCTAGTACAATGTCTATCTCTCTTGATGACTACAAACACAACACAAAACAATTAGCGCAAGGTTAGTTCACATAAACCTAGGCACTAACTAATCCCGGTCCGACCTGTCTCCTACAAGTCACGCATAAAATGCATACACAATAAAGTCTAAGCCTAGGCACCTATCTCAAGTCGCTTAAATCCCATAGACCATGCTCTGATACCACTTGTAACGACCCAACCCGTTAAACATCGTAAATTTTTTTTTTTAAACATTGTGTTGATGACTGCGCCTGATCGTGGCGCGCCATCATTAGCCGCGGCGCAGCCCATAACGTAAATTGAAGGTCATAACCCATCAAAAGACCATTACCAAAAAGCGTTTAATGTCGCAGCGCGCCCCAAAGGGGTCGCGGCGCGGCAATACCCTGGAGCTGATTCCAGCTTAACAAAATTTACACAAGTGCCAATTTCCGCGAATACGATAACAAACATTTCAAAAGGGCTTCACGCCACATAAATAAGCAAAGTTTACAAGTTTTAAGACTCCCGTTCAAGTATTTGACCACCGGGCATGATTAACCCATTTACACTTCAAAATATAAGTTTCGACCGACAAGTTTAACTACCAAACAAAACCCGAGCATGGTGTTTGGGATTAAACTACCCAAACCTAGGTTGAACTTCAAAAGCTATTCTCTAGCATAATCGATAAGGGAGATCGCTAGTCCAAACGTATACCCTTTCCTTTGACCACGCCGGAGCCTAAAAAAAGAGTAAACAACGAGAGGGTAAGCAACGCTTAGTGAATGCAATAATTATACACATACATATATAATATACCTACTTGCAAATACTTACTCATATACCGCGTATACGCTAGCAATATAATTAGCATACCACCTCAAGTACAAAGCTAATAACCTCCAATACCGCAACTAGCATAATCAATAGCATATAATCGAAACAATACAATATGCTACACTAGAACACATAACCATGGTTAACCAATCGTACAAGGGATGGTACTCAAATTTCCCATCGGTGTTCATAACAACCATTAGAGTACTTAACACGTCGTACACTAATCCCACGGGTGACATCTTAACACGTCGATGCTTCACCCAGGGTGGCGTCTTAACATGTCGACACTTCACCCGTGATAATTCTTGAAGTGGCATCTTAACACGTCGATACTTCACTCCGAGTGTTGTCTTAACACGTGGACACTTCACTCTTCATCTTACGTGGGGTGGCATCTAAACACATCGATACTTCACCCCGAGTGGTGTCTTAACACATCGACACTTCACTCATCACGTGAAACGTGGTATCTTAGCACATCAACACTTCACATCTCACGCTACCACAAATAAACACATTATATACCTACGCATATAATTATTCCACTCACCTTAAAGTCTTTTGTGAAAGATAATCGATCTTGCAACCTTCAATGTAACGTACCTATTACATTATGCATATAATCAATCACACAATCAAGTTGGTCAACCAACTCACTCACCATTCTAGTGTCATTTTGACCCATAGTACAATTTCGACCCATTTGCACCCTTAACCCTAATCATTAGGTCATCTTTGCCAAACCCTAACACTAGCCAATTTTGATCTTAATTCACTTATTAACACAAGGTGATCGCATTTTCACACTCATTAAACAAATTAGGTCATCAAAGACTCATTTGACCCATTTCAAGGTTAACACACCCATTTGGGTCACCAACATACCCAAATAACACCCATTTACTAAATCTCTAGGTGTGCTAGTAATCAACTAACCTTTTAAGACTCATAACTACCAATTAACACTTTGAACCCTAGGTTAGTTACTATTGAGTCATCATGACTCAATCTTACCCAAGAACACTCAAAGTCACCAAATATGGGTTTTATGTTCACCATTTACCCAAACCCTAACCCTTATATAAATTAAAGTAAGGAAATCAAAGTTAGGACATACCACCACAATCAAAACGTAGCTAGTGGATAGATGAACAACTTTGAGCTCTCTCTCTCTCTCTCTCAAAGTGTTTCTCACTCTAAAATTGAATGGGAGAGATGATAAGGTTGGTGGATGTGAACTAAAGACTCCAACCAGCCTTTTAGTGGCTTTAAATCTGGCCTCAAGTGATCGAAAAGACCAAAATGCCCCACGTTTAATTTAAATAAAGCAAAAATAATCACCATCTGACGTTGGCCGCACCGCGGACCTATTGGTCGTGCTGCGGCCCCATGCTGGAACTGATACCGGCAGCTTCAATAATATATACAATTATGTACTATTCGAACTTGGGTCTTACAAGTACTGTTATCGATATAGTAAATTACAAGTTACTACATAATCAAACTAGCAAAATAACTTACATAATCAGACAGCCACTCCTGAAACTCCCGACTATGTAAACGTTCAATGTAACGCTTACGTTTGACCGGATATTCTTGACGTAGAATATTCAGATGCTCTCTGCAATCAAAGTAACAAAAAGAGAATAATATATGTAAATTATCGTCAAAAGTACACAATGTCATATAAAAAAACACTAATCTATTAACATAATAAATTTAAATAACTTACATTTGTAAGAAATCTATTTCACTACAATTGAACAACACATGTGAGTGTGCAATAGCTAAAGTGTCGTGGCCGATTTTTACAACATTTGTTGCACCATTGGGTCGACCAGACCGACAAAATATTGGTAAAACAGTCTCATCACCACCATCATCATGATTTCGACTACTCTTATTATGTATAGTCTCGACATCACTGGCTAAATACAAAGAATAAAATGAAACACACTCTTCAACTAGATATCCTTCGGCAATTGAACCCTCGGGTTTACTCCTGTTTCACACATAAGATTTTAATGTACCTAAATACTTGATCAGTGGTCAAAAAAGTGTATATCAGGTTCAAAACAGTCGTATATATTTAAACAAGTACAGTATAATTTACTACCACATAAATGGTCATCTCTCGATTGGATACATCTAATGGTAATGAACAGGTCCCCCTAATCTGGCCTCTGAAGCTAGATGAACCGATAGATGAATCATGATGTCAAAAAATAACGGTGGAAAAATCCTTTCTAAATCACAAAGTATTTTTACAATATCGTTTTCCATCCAAATTAAATCAGTAGTCTTAAGAACTTTTGAGCATAATTGTCTGTAGTACCGACATAACTTCATGATAACAGAACACACATCACGAGGTAAAATATTTCGTATGGCCACGGGAAGCAACTGCTGCATCAAAATATGATTATCGCGACTTTTTAGGCCCAAAATTTTTGGAGGTTTTACCTGAATGCACCTAGAAATATTAGCAGCATAACCATCTGGCACTTTCACATTACGAGGTTCTTTAGCAAATTAATGATTCTGATAATCGAATGTTTTCCAGGCTGGTGAATCTGCAGGATGTCTTAATAGACCATCTTTCGTATGACTCTCTTGATGCCTTCTCATGGACTCAGCTGTTTTAGGGGACATAAACAATTTTTGCAACCCGAGAGCACTAGAACCAGCCCCACCACTATAGCTAGAGACAACATCTGAAATGTCATTAAACTTCACAAACTGTGACATCTGTGCAGTAGCCAAATGGCCATAACAAGTCGGAGCAACTGCCTTATTGGAGTCGTTCATTATTTAAGATTATTATTCATGATATTCAATTATTCACAAACAAAATAAAAAAAAGCTTATTTTTTAATTAGAACCTAATAATACAAAAAATATTGGCAATGTAGCATACTTACCAACTGATATGGCAGTAGTACTCCTCTGGAACCTGCATAATCCATAATCAATTGCTAATTAAGTATTTAACACTTAGTTTATCATCAATATACCTCTTAATTCATAACTATAACTATAACTATATCAATTAATACGAAGTATTAATTAGTCAATTTACTTACACATAGGACAGTGAGTGAACAAGCTCTTGCAGGTCATCAGGAGAGAAGCCAATCTGATCAAGGAGAACGTGGTAATGTGTAGGTCGAGTAGTCCCCTAAATAACAAAATGTAGTATAACTCAGCAACACTTTTTTTCATTAATCATGAACGTATGTTTGCATAACATATAAATGATTTTTCCTAAAACTCACAATTAATCATGAACGTATGTTCAGCATCCCACATTAGTATATCATCTGGTTCGAGAAGCACAGTTGGAATTTTATAGCCTTCGAAAAACCCGTCACATAGCAGATGTGATTTAGCCTCAACCCGATCAACCCCTTTGAGATTACCACAAGTTATGCACGGACAATATATATGACCACCTATTTCCTTTCTAGAGAAAATACGTTCTAAGAATTTGTTGAGTCCTTCTTCGAATTTAGGGGTAGATCTACATTTTGACATCCAAGTCGAGTCCATCATAGACCTGTATTTTACAAACACGTTTAATTAATTGGAATATATATATATATATATATATATATATATATATATATATATATATATATATATATATATATATATATATATATATATATATATATATATATATATATATATATATATATATATATATATATATATATATATATATATATATATATATATATTCGTGTTCTCAGTAAGCAGGAGAAAGAAATTAACATGGTTCAACAAATTTGTCAACTCCTTTTTCGTACGCATGGGTATGGACAAAGCGTATGAAATAAGTTGACCCAATTTTTCGATGATTGCAATTAACTTATGTCTTTCAATTTCGTACAGTATTAACTTAGATCTGCAAACACATCTTCAATAACTGATGATCATCGATTGCAATTACATACGTACTTGATGATTGTAATTAACTTAGATCTGCAAACTCATCTTAATAATAATAATTTTGAATTACGATTATTATGATACATCTAATTTTAAGATGTAAGTAGTAATATAAGTTTAAGATAAGAATATTATTCAAATAATTTATAAAATATAAAATATACAATACTATAAATAATGTATGTTGAGTTTATCCAAATAGATCTTATGCACCTAGGCTTATCGGACAAGGTTAAAGCATATCAGAAGATCTTAAGAGTGACGTATAATCATAACATCGACTTGGACAAGCTTAAAGCTAGCTATAATATACAACACTAATGATTTAGGGTTTGTTTATGCATGGTTTAATATAATGGTAAGGGTATATATGCATGGGCATGCTAATTAGGGATTATGGTGCGTGTAGGGTTTAGGGTATAAGCCGGGTTTAGGGTATAAGCTGGGTTTAGGGTTTAGGTATAAGCCGGGTTTAGGGTATAAGGGTTTAGGCTAGTACTTTAGGGGATAGGGTTTAGGGTATGCTCACAACAGACCTGCACATATGATTATACGTATATTGGATCCATATCAAATAACCCTTATTCTCATAAGAATTATATGTTTTAAACAAGACTTGAGAAAATCCGGCCAGGATCAAAATTCGACCGGGACCAAATCCGGCCATGACCCAAATCCGGCCGGGACGAAGTGATCCGACACGAAATAAGTTGTGCCGACGCGAAGTGATCCAACACGAAACGAGTAGGCACGAAATGAGTAGGCTGGAATCGTCAAGGATCATGCAAACATGGCTACATGTGTACTACAAATGTACATGTGTACTACACTTTGTACTACCACATTATCCTATAAATAAAGATCATCCACTATCCATTAGAGGGTTCCCAATCCTTTCACTCACACACACACACACTCTTTACATGAAGCATGGGGAGATCTACTTTCTCTCTGTTCATCATCATCTTCGTCAAAGAGAAATCTACTTTCTCTCCTGATTATCCACATGAAGCTTGGAGAGGACCCACACACTCTCTCTCTCTCTCTCTCTCTCTCTCTCTCTTTATCGTCCTCATCAAAGAAGAGATCTACTTTCTCTCACTATATTTCTAGATACTAATTACTCAATCTAATTGAGTAGATTAGTCCTTTATTGTTTAACGCCCTTGAAATCCAGATTTCAATCGGGTTTGCACAATTATTGGAGATTAAATAATGGATCAATCATATTTTCCCAAATTAGCACTCAAACTAAGACCCGACCGTTTTATGTTTGATCAAAGTACATACGAGAAATTATATATATCTAATATTTATATGTTTAGATTATTTGTTTTTAAAATTTTCTTTTGTTAAATCTTAATTACTATCCATTAACATTTATATGTGAATCAAGTCGATCACGTGGTGTCAAAATCCTTGAAATTCAATGGTTCTCGCAGTTCTCGCCATTTTTATGGTTCTCGATTAAACTTTTGGCTAGGGATTGGGTTCATGGTTTAGTGTTTGGGGTTTAAAGTTTATGGTTTAAAAACTAGGGTAATTTAGGGTTTTGGGTTAGGTTTATGGTTTAAAAGGGTTTAGGGTTTGGGGTAGGGTTTATGGTTTAATTTAATGTTTAGGGTTTAGGGTTTACGGTTTAGGGTTGCGGGTTTAGGGTTTAGGGTTTATTATTTAGGGTTCAGGGTTTAGGGTTTAGTGTTTAGGGTTTAGGGTTTGGGGTTTGGGGTTCAGGCTTTAGTGTTTAGCGTTTATTTTTTATTATTTAGGGTCTAGGGTTTAGGGTTTAGTGTTTAGGGTTTAGGGTTTAGTGTTTAGTGTTTAAGGCCATCGATCGTATTGATGATCGAGGATGATTTGCGTATCGGACGAACTTAATGCGTGCATGGTATATCACCAAACAAGTTATTCAAGCAGTTTAGAACTTGACGGATGATATGATAATTCATATGAACTCAATCGATCAGGCGATCTCAATTATAATATACCATTGATTGAATTAGCCGAGGTGGCCTAATTATCATATATATATATATATATATATATATATATATATATATATATATATATATATATATATATATATATATATATATATATATATATATATATATATATATATATATATATATATATATTGATCGCGAATGCTCTAAAGGCTAATCGGGCGTTCGATGGTCTTAATAATGTTACGTTGATTCATATATTGATCTTAATGCAATGTACTTATGTTAAACAAGTTAACATATATGATAAACGATATAATGTTCAATTAGGATCAATTATGATAGACGATGTTCATTTATGTTAACGGCTAACATGAACTTATATATTGCCGATTTTCGAGATCCAAATATATAATTAAAAAAACCATTTTATGACTAATTAAATTAATTATGTCTACATTTATTCTATAAAGTTTATAAATTAATACTTATACTATTTATTTAACATATAACTTATACTTATTTATTTTAGTTATATATATATATATATATATATATATATATATATATATATACGTACGTATTATTTATTTAAATTATACATAGTATATGTAAATATATAACTAGATAGAGAAGTTATCCTCAATTAATTTTTACCAAAAATTACCCTCTCAAGCATTATCGCCAATATCACGAATTTCGGAGTCAAATTTTTAAGCTGATCCAAATGTTTTCATTCAAAAATTTGGTAAATTCAAAAAATTCGGGATTGATCCTGCCACACTAGTTTTGATCCATCCACGCCAAAACAATATAAATTACCTATTTTACCCTTATAAATAGTATATTGACTAAATAGTAGTTTAAGGGTAAAATAGGAAGTTTGGATTAATTTGGTGTGGATGGACCAAATGCTATTGTATAAAGATCACCTCCCAAATTCAAGGCGCCAAATCAAATTGGGGTAGCTAAAAGGTTTCTGAACAACACACTTATCTCTTTTTTCACCAAAGAACTCAAGCTATCTCTTTCACCAAAGAACACAGGTATCTATCTTGTATGTTATTAACGATTCTTTTAGATTGTTTATAACATTGTTGCTAACTACTCCATATATAAAATTGTTTATAACTCTGTTGCGTTAGATGAATAGATGTTCTTCATATAAGAAGTTTTCTAATGAGAATGTTATCTTTAACAAATTCGGACATGCTTTGATTAATTGTGCATTTAAAATAGTCAATCACTCTTTAGAATTAACTTCTAATAACAAGTATTTTAAATAAAAATAGCCATAAACTTGAATTAACTTCCAACCAATTTTAAATTTTTTTGAGCATAAGACGATGAAAAGATGTAACTCCGTATTATGTGTAACGACCCGCACTTTTTCGATCGTTCTATACTTATAAGATTAATATTTACATAAATTAAACCTTACCAACATGATAAGCAATCCAAATTGTTGAGATTTATGTTTCCGAAAAGAGTTTTACACAACGTTTGACCGTCTAGTTTGACCGATGATATCACGAACTATACAATATATGATAATTATACGTTTGTGTATATATATGTATATATACATATTTAACATGATTAATGAATGTTTTAATATCTCATTTTGTATTAATAACAATAAGTTATAAGTGTATTTTGAAACTACTAACTTAAGTTTTCAAAACGATAACCATACGTAACGTTATTTGACATAAATACTTATGATCTATAATGTTTATACATATATCGTATAAGTAATGTATTTAATCACTTTTTAAGGACTTAAATACATAAAATAATATAAGTGTATTCACAAAAGATAGCTATATTTGAATCCTCATTCCATTTTTCACAAAATTTCTATACGTATATCTAGAGTATATGTACTCGTATCATACCTAGCTCCTATATGTATTTACTATTGGTATATACACATAAAATCACCACCTAACCAGCCCTTGTTACTATCCTAGGTATAAGGTAATTGCTTTTGTATGATTGTTTGACAAATACACAAGATTACAAGCTTAAAAATTTTGTCCTTGCCCCCCATATCACGTTTTTAAGGAGACTCATGGATCATCATTTTGATTCATTTTAACTTCTAATTTCTAGCTAAAAACACAAACTCTTTCAAGAACCTTAAACTCCATAACAATCCAGCAAGTTACCAAGAAGATCTAGCCATAAAAACCTTACTTAATCACCATAAGAAAACCCTTACAAAAACACTTCAAGAATCCTTTCCAAGAACACAAACTTACTTCCAATCTTTCATCCAATTCCATCACCCTTTTGGTTCTAGGTTCTTACTCCTCTTTTACAGCAATCTTGTCCAAGTAACTTGAGGTAGTAACTTTGTTCATAACCTTATTCGATTCATATATATATAGCTATCTTATTATATGGTATAAAATTTTAACAACAAGAACATAGTTTGAATGTTTTCAAACTTGTTTGCAAACTAAATAGATCCTTCTAACTTAACTTTTAAAATACTTCAAGACCTGTAATATATCATAAATATATACTAATTTAACAAGGTATAACTTGGTTTTTCAAAGAACACCTTAAAAACTGAATTTACAACGTCGGAGTGCAACCGGGGGCTGTTTTGGGTTGGATAATTAAAAACCATCTTAAACTTTGAATTGGAGGTTTATTTTCTGGAAAAATGATTTTTACTATGAATATGATAACACATAAAAATTTCATGATTTAACTCAAAGTATAAGTATTTTTAGAAAAATAATCATTTAAGGTTGTTTACATGATGGAAAATGATTAACTTCATAAGTTTCACTAAAGTTTGACCTATGACCTGTGATTTCGATTACAAACTAAGGTATTTACAGTTCCTAGTCTTAAAGAGGGACTCGATCCAAGGAAGTGGCAAGTTGAATCAACGAAAACGGAGTTGTAACGAAGAAACTATGACCAAAACGAGATCGGATATCTAAGACTAGTTTAGCTACGAAAATAATTGGAGAAAATTAAATAAATCACATCTTTTTAAAATAACATGATATTTTATATATATGTACTCATAATTTAATTTTATATGGTTCAGGATCACCCGTAAACAATACGAGAAGATTAATCATAAGATCCCATGATTGTACGCAACACGTCATTTGACAACACCGGTACTTTATGTACGCAACACGTCATTTGACAACACCGGTACCGTGGGTCAAGATTAATCTCGACCAATACATATACGATGGGGGTTTTATTTATTTCATTGGGGGTTTATTAAACACCTAAAAATGAACCATTAAAATTGAATTACTAACATCGGACTGCTAACTACGGACTAAGAAATTATTAAAAGTATTAAAAGTATAATAAGTATATATATGTGACGATTGTTTTAAAAAGAAAAGGTATTGATATATTATATATGGATAGGTTCGTGATATCAACCGGAGACCAAGTCAAAATATATATCTTCAAGGCAAAAGTGAGTATATAGTCCCACTTTTAAACTCTAAATATTTCGGGATGAGAATACATGTATTTTATGTTTTACGATATGGACACAAGTAACTGAAAAATATATTCTACGTTGAGTTGTACCACTGGCATACTTCCCTGTAGCTTGGTAACTATTATTTACAGCGGTATTGTAAACGCGAATCCTGTTGATAGATCTATCGGGCCTGACAACCCCAACCGGACTGGACGACCAGTGTGCGAGATTAAGTTTAAATCATTTAAAGATTAAGTTTACATCTGATCGAAAATTTCCGGGTTGTCACAGATGGTATTAGATATTTTGGTTCCACAATTTTGATTGTTGTTACAGATGTTTGTCCAATGTAAAACACATTTAGAAATGGATCAGAATACTTTGTGGTATTATATAAAATCATAGAAATTTTTATAAGAGAATAATAAAATAATTAGTTCTTTTTTTTTCGAAAGGCATAAATTATATTAAACCTCGAAGGCGCAAAAAGGGGGGCCGAGCCGATACAAAAAACATGAAATAGAAGCTAGGCTTCTTGTACAACTTTGAAATACAGGGACAATACAGAAAAAGAAGCTAATGATAGGGGGATGCTAACAAACAAGAAAGCAAAAATAGTTTCAAAGAGCGCAACTAAACCACCATGTTACACGAGACAGCACTAAGGATCAGAGATCCAGACTAGCCAATCTAACCTTCGATTCTTGATACGGTTGGATATTCATTCAAACGATTTTAATTGAATTTCCATCAAACCCGTTGGACCATTCCAATTTTATTTTGCGAAGATTTTTTGGTTGTTGTTCTTCCATAGCAAATATGCACACTTCCACTCGATGACTTTCCAAACTCCCGAATCAAATGGAGTATGAGCACGGTTACAATTGCCCCGAAAGGCCTCATTTATACTTATATTTTTAACCGGACCTAAACCCCACCAATTATATACCCCTTCTCAAATGTTCACCGAATGTTTACAAAAGAACAACGCATGATCAATCGACTCCACATCGTCATCACATAAAGGACATCTAACAGAATCTAGATCAATACATCTTTTATCTAGTTCGGTACGAACCAGAAACTGCCTTTTCAACACCCTCCATATGAATATTTTAACTTTACCGGAGACAAGATTATTTTGTGGAGTCTCGAAATTGTAGTTAGGGTTGTTGCACAAAAGATGGTCGTCGATAATTGTAGCAAGCTTTATTGTTGTAAACTCTCCACTTGTGTCTAGATTTCAAACCCATGAGTCCTTTGCCCTGCCAAGTTTCACATAGCAGTTTAAAAGATTAATAAGAGCATCAAGATCAGCTTCTGTTCGTCCTGAAATGTTACACGTCCAGCTCCACGATGCTTGAAAATTATTCTCGAACCATGTTACTCTGTCTCGAACAAGTGCCCATCGATCTGTTTCCAAATGGAAATAGTCGCGTGAATTTATCCTTCAAGGGAATGTTGCAGATTTAGGGATCTAACCAGAATCTTGTGTCAGCTCCATCACCGATTGCTTTAGAAAACAGATATGCAAAACTGAAGTCCATCTTTTCCAAATGTAAACCTGCACGTAAAATATTAAGCCAAGTACCACTCGATCCTTGAGGATCGTGAGAACCCGAAGGAGGGAGTAGATCGTTAGCTCCATGTATGCTTTTGATAAGCGGAACCCAAACTGAATTAGATTCGGTTTTCGCCCTCCAAAACCATTTACCCAAAAGTGCGATATTCTAACCATGACGTGACCCAATGTTAAGACCACCTTCACCGTAAGGTAAAAGCGAGTCTTTCCATTTGTTCCAAATTAATTTTGAGCTCTCACCCGACCCACCTCAAAAGAAATTACACCTAATGCTCTCGATTTTTTTGGTAACACTCACGGGGGCACGAAAAAGAGAGAAATGGTATAGCGGTAAGCTACTAAGAACTGATTTGAGAAGCGTTAACCTTCCAACATAGAAAACTTTTCTGGCTTTCCAACTCGCGAGCCATGAATTAAATTTATCTATCACGGGATTCCAACTTTCGATTTTGTTCATGTTACGGCCTATAGGTAATCCGAGATACATAAAAGGAAATTCACCAACTTTACAATTCACTCGACTAGCCATACATTCGACTTCTTCTATAGAGATACCCAACCCAACGATTGAACTCTTTTTAAATTTTATCGTTATACCTGACACATTCTCGAAGCACTTTAATAGTTTCATAAAGTTACAAAAATTTAATCTATTCCAATCACCAATAAAAATCGTATCATCTGAGTATTGTATGTGCGAGATTGGTATTTTATCCGCACCTATTTCCACCCCTTTAAACAAGCCTACATTAATGGCTTTCTTAGTGAGAAAGTTTTGACCCTCCGCCGTGATAATGAAAAGAAACGGAGATAATGGGTCCCCTTGTCCGGATACTCATTTAATTGAGAATTCTTTTGTGGGAGGCCCGTTAACTAGGATGGAAATAGAGGCCGATTTAAGGCAAACTAGAATCCACCTTCTCCACCGACATTCGAAACCCATTCTCTTCGTTATGGTCAAGAGAAAATCCTAACTTAAGCTATCAAATGCTTTCTCGAAATCCACTTTAAAATGAGACTTTTATTTTTAGTTCGTTTGAGATAATCTATTGATTCGTTAGCAATAAGCACACTGTCGAGAATGAATCTACCTTTTAGGAATGCACTTTGTTCCTCACCAATTACGTTAGGTAGAACCTTGCGAACTCGATTGGAAAGAATTTTTGCGAGGATTTTATAATAACAATTTATTAGACTAATAGGCCGAAAGTCATTGAAGCCAAGCGGGTCCGGCTTCTTGGGGACTAAGGTAACAAAGGAGGCGTTACAACCATTTGAAATTTCACATTTTTTCCAAAACCATTGAAGGGCTTTCATTAGGTCATGTTTAACTAATTCCCAATGTAATTTTAAAAATTTAAATTTAAAACCATCCGGTTCTGAAGCTTTTGTACAACTGAATTTGTTTACAGCTTCCAAAACTTCATTTCCTGAGAAATAATTCTCTAAAGCAGCACACTGATCAATAGTAAGCTGCAGTCGAACCAGATTTGCATCCTGATCAAAAGCATTTGCAGCAACATCAGGGTCTGGCAATCTCATTTTATCGCATTTGGTCTCGAAAATTGAGATTTGAAGTGTGAAAAGGCTACTTATTTTATATCAATCAGATCCTCGACCCAAATCTCATTGATATTAATCCCACGTATACTGTGTTTTGAGTTTCTTCTCTTAATAAAGGAGTGGAAATATTTTGAGTTTTCCTCACCTTCTAAAATCCATTTGACCTTTGATTTATGTTTTTCCATGTTTGTTTTAACTTTTTCTTTCTCCAACCACTTTTTTCTAATATCGTGACATTTAATTCTTTCATCATTTGTAAGGGTGTTAACTTCAACTTATAATTCCCATTCAACGGATGTTCTTTTTAAGTTTTCTATTTCCATATCAGGACTCTCGAATTTATTTTGACTACATTCCTTTAAAGAAAGTTTGACATTCTTCAATTTTTTTTGAAATATATAGTCAAGTCGGTTACCGTCCACGCATATATTCCAAGCCTTTTCCACAATTTCTTTCGATCCTTCAGCTTCTAACCATTCATTGAATATCTTGGTTAGTTTTTGGCCGAAATCTATAATTTTATCCCTTAGGATTATGGGACAGTGATCCGACACCTATATTTCTAATGCCAGGATCGAGAGATCCTCCCACATAGATTGAAACTGTCAGAAACAAGAAATCTGTCTATCTTGCTAAACTTAACCCCGCTATCACATATTCGTCTAAATCTCTTACCACTCATCAGGACATCAATAAGTTGAGAGTTGTTGATAAAATCATTAAACCATTTAGCTCTTCTTTCAATAAATTCACAGTTTTCTCTTTCGAATGGGTCTCGAACCTCATTAAAATCACCACAAAGGACCCAAGCTGCATCATAAGAACTTACAAAATTTTCAAGGCTCGCCCACAATTTTAACTTTTAAGCATCATTATGTGTAACATCCTCAATCGGGCCTAGATGTAAGATTACTAGATTGCCTTTAAGTTTGTATTGCGTTATTATATGCTTTTATTTTTAATTAATATTTATTATTAAATAATGATGTGGTTAGGACCAGTTTGTGACAAGGGTCACAGAACAGGTTTGTTTATTTAATTTAGACTCCGTTTGGGTTGCCAAATGACGTACGAAAGATATCAGATAACTGATAAATACCCGTGTATCGCACAGTGTGGGAATTAAACCCAATTAAGTGACTAGTGCTGTCTCTCTCTTGCATTTTTTCCAGAACCATCTCACACACACACCGTACCTTTCCTTCCACCTATAATCAAACCCTAATCCTTAATCTTTATCTAGAGCTCAAATTGTTCATATCTTTGTGTTCCTTGTGATTCACTGATTCTTTTAAGGTAAGAATCACAAGCTTCCATGCTCTAATCTTTGAGAAATTTAAGGTTTTGTGTTAGTTTTCATAAAAGTGTAAATTTGTATCAAAACAAGTGATTTAAGTGTTGTTATGGTTAAATTGTAAATTTAAGGTTTTGAGTCTATAACAAGTAGTGAACAAGTTGTGGTCGATTTTGGTGTTTAAAACGAGCTCTAGATCGAGATTTGAGGATTTTATCATGAAGTCCGTAGCCTTTGTTTAGTTTTTGATGAAGATGAACACAGTCGGCCGACTGTCGGTCGACAGTAGACCGACTGAGGGTTGAACCGGCCGATTAACGAAGACAACCAACCGACTATTGAGTGAACCGATCGACTGAGATTTACCTTCCTCCGATTGATGTAATACCAAATGAATCGACCGACTGGGAAGGTCAGTCGACCGGTTATGTCGACAGTCGACCTATTGTAAGAGTCAGTCGACCGACTGAGTGTTCAGGGCAGAATATTTTACCTAAGTGTTGATTTTTAGCCGTTATGCTGCCCATTTGTATTTTGATGTTCAGGATGTAAATTTTGTGCATAAGTGTTAAGCAAAAAAAATTTAGCGGAAACTTTTTCTAATAATAATTTCTGTATTGTGTTATTTGATGTTAATGGACAAAAAACTAACTTCTGTATATGTCTTTCTCAGGAGAAAAGGAGAAAGAGAAGGTTCAGTGATTAGATAGCTGAATACCTTCTCGTTTGCTGGTAATCGGTGAGTGGGACTAACTGGAGAATATAGTATATAGAAGCATGTTATAATATGATTGTCATGCTTGTTAGATATACTTATTGTTGTGGTTAGTTAGTACTTGAGATGACTGCATGTTAGTTGATGCTTGTCTGCTGGAGCCCAGTGTGTCCCTATTGTATGGTAGCCTCAGTAGGAGAGATCAACCTGCGGGTTGGGTTCCTCTGTGGTAGCCTAGACAACCGTGGTGTATATATATGTGAATGACGCATCCGTCGCGTGTGGATTATGTATATACCTACGGTGGTGGAGGAACTTCTGGTAAGCCCCAGTCCGATCAGCTGGTGGTTAATGGTTTGGCCGAGCCGCCAGAGTCTCTGTAGATGGCACTTGGGTGATGTTTGTGTGTTAGACTATTGTGACATGATTAGTATAACACTTATGTATGCTATGGCATGTAGTTAGTCGTACTCACTTAGCTTCGTGCTAATTCCCCTCTATCTCCTCCGTGCAGGTTGATAGCTTTTGTAGATAGTGCTTTTTGGGAGAAGACGGGCATGGTGATGTTATGTTTGACAGGATTAACTCTGATGTGATCTTTTATAGTTTAAACTGTTTTCTTTTGAAAACAGATTGTAACTACGTCTTCTCCGTATTAACATGTATTTTGTAATGACACGTGACACTGGTTGTCTTAGCAATAGTTAATGTTTATATCGTATTTAAATAGTATAATGCTTCCGCCACGTTTTAAAAAAAAAAAAATTAGCGGTGTCACATTATGAGTGCCATAGACATTAACAATAATCGAAAATTTAACCCTCCCTTTCCATTTCCCAATTATCGCAATATAGAATGTATCTATTACTGACTGTTCGGTAATAAATTCCTGATTATTCCGGATTAACAAAAGCCGCCCCCCTCGATTTCCCGACCCTTTCCTTTTGAATGAAACCAAATTCACTTGCCCCCCAAATTAGTTCTATCCAGTTTTTGTTAACAGTGTTGCCCTTAGTTTCCTGAAGTGCAACAATACAGAGATTTTCACGAGTAATTAGTTTTCTACAATCGCCAATTTTGCTTTCTTTACAAGTTCCGAAACCACGAATATTAAAAGACATAATTTACATATAAGAACATAAATAAGCGAAAAGAAAGAAAGGAGATTTGGACCTGAACCGTTATTTTCATTAGGAATATATTGAACATCATCATTATTTTCCATATTCTCCATACAGCCGCCAGCACATCTAGAACCTTCATATTCCGAGGGAGTTTCCGGTGGCAGGTTTCCGGCATCTACATCTTTTCCGGTGGGTACCAAATTCCGGGGGCCTTCAATATCATTAGAACTGTAATATGACGCTTCTTCAATCGAGCCATAATTCTCATCATCATCTAGTCACTGTTTGAATTCTCTTCCATGTCCATATCAATGATATAACCGAATTCCTCAAGGACTTTACATAATACAAACTAGTGCCAACTTTGAATTTGAGTGTTTCCTTGATCAATTTTGTTCCCCAAACCTTAACCCGGACCTTTCCTGATATTAGGCTTTGGTTTCCTTTTTGAGAACAGTTGTGAGTTTCATGTATAGTCCCCCATCATTGAGCAATCTTACGGAAAGTTGATTCCTTCCAATATTTGATTGGGAAACCCATGATATTGAGCCATGTAAGTCTTCCCGAAACCAAATATGGAATATCTCTCATTTGAATGTCATCTAACCATTGTTTTGGAGAATGATCCTCTTTCTTCAATATATTAGATGCCAAATTTTTATCCTCAAAAATAATCCTCAAATTTAAACCTCCCCAGATACTTTACCTCGTACTGATAGATCTGAAATTGATGAGATATTCCAATTTCTTGATTTCACCCAACAGAGCTTTCTTTATTAGCTGTGTATTATCTTCTTCATCAGTGGCAATGTTAACCTCTCGCTCATGGTGATTTTCACCACTGTTGTTCCCCACCTTCTTCTTATTAAGAATCGTGTCCCTTAAATTATGGGAGTTTTGATTTACCCACTTCTTATTGTTCATAAACTCTCGGCTTACATGTGATTAATCTCGGTCATAGTTATGTGGCTGCTCTCCTCTTTTTAAGTTTCGAACAACATCACTAAATTTTCGGTCATCTTTTACGGATTGTGGAGATGATTGCACACTTTTAACACTTTGTTGTTGGCAACCTTCTACAGATGTGTTATTATGTCTTTCCTTATTCATACGTTCCTCCTTAGGTTTGCGTGTTCGTTCTCTTGCTTTGAATATTCGAATCATAAAGCCGTCAATTTTGATATCCCTTAGATTCTTCAGCAGATTGTCTTCATTGTTAACGTCACCAAATCGAACGAAGGAAAATCGTTGCTCATTTCTCAGCTAGGAATGGCACCAGCGGGTCGTGGGCGCAGATCTACTGCATCCATTACCCGCACTCGCAGATGTTTTGATGATCCATTAACCCGCGGATCTTGGTTAACAGATTTATTTTTAGATCCATGCCCGTACCCACGGATATTCGCGGGTCGCGGGTTACCCGCGGATCTTATTCATGAAGTATATTTAAATTAAAGTATTCAAAAATCAAAAATAAATATCATTACATAATTTAAAGTGACATGAAAATATCATCCAATCATATACCCATGTTTATTATATAATAAAATGAGAAAACATACATTAATTACATTTTCTTTGCTAATTATGGGAAGCTACAATGTTTAAAACTAACAATTAATAATTTAGTTGCTCAAACTAATCATACAGTAAGTTGACGAATTACGAAAGTGATAGGTAAAAATTAAATTTATTAAGAAAGTCTAATAAACGTAACACACAATAGCATGCTAATTATATAATACATGTAATTCGTAGTTGTTAGATGCTCTAGTTAATAAAAAGTTCAATATCAAAATGATACGAGGAATGTAGACACTTATACGGAGTAAATTATTACCTATTGGCCATTTATTCAAGGTGGCGATTTCCACGCATTAAGAACGGGTAAATTCGTGGATTATTCGAACAGGTATGACGGATTTTCGGATTGAATTTTACCCGCAACGGATCTATTACATCAATCACCCACCCTTGACCCGTTAGCAGGTACAAGATTACATTCATCGCCCACCCGCGGGTGAATATTTTTGATTTTATCCGCTTATCACGGCCGCGGGTACCCACGTGTCTTGGATTTTTTTAAATCCATTGCCATCCCTATTCACAGCTTCTTCATTGCCATATACACGTCTCTAACACACCCGTAATGTTTGAACATCCTCCAGAGTTCTTCAACTTTCCACTCCTCCGGAAAGTTGAAAAACATGAACGATTTGAGATAGTTTCCAGTTAATCACGAGTTGTTGCTCCCATAGTTACCGCTATCAAAATTCATAGCTCTAATCGTGCCGGATTGTTTGCTTTTTCTCATCACCACTCTCCACTCATTGTCCTCGCTTTCTATCTCTCCTGATAAAATAATAATTAGTTCTTAACATTGGAGATATACAATAGAAACTTCAATTTCGCTCTATAAAATAATGAATGTCCTTTTAAAAATTTCTTCTATAAATATAATGGCAAAGATTATAATATTTCTTAGAGTTATATAATTGTTGATATATGTATATCAATTTATGAAGAAAAATAAACAATATTAGGGAGTAAATAAGAATATAACATACAACGAATAAAAACTATAAACAAGCAAATATAAATAAGACAACGAATACAGCAAATAAATTGATGTGATGATAACTTTGTTATTTCAAATTTAAAGTTTTTTTTAATAAAATACTAGCTGGAGACCCGCGAATTCGCGGGGCTTTGTGAGGGTATAATCAATAGTAATGTTTATAATATAATAATATTAAAAGTTTAACATTGTGTAAAAAAAATAAACATTGAGTTGGTTTATACATAAGTTGCTTTACAGAGTGCTTTTATATTTGAGCATTTATCTAATGCACCTAAAGCATCTCATGTTTTTGTCTTCTTCTTTGAGCTTCAACTTCATCATCTTCTTTCCCACTCGGGATATATAACCTTCAGGCCCTCATAATTTACCAAGAACGTGAACAATTTTGGCGGTATATCGACCATCATCAAAAACAGGAAGAACATGGGCTACACATGTTGTCAACTTGTTAAGCTCTTCTACCACTTAATTAAAAGCACACTCCCTGTTAAATAATAAAAACTATATTCAGTTTATACACAACAATTGGGCGGTTGATGTAACAGAGATACAAAAGTATTTATAAGTACCCTTATGCCCAATTGAAATCTTGATGAGATTATGGCTCCCTAAAACAAAATCAAACATTAAATACTAAATAGCATTGAGTCTAAAAATTTGGGTAAAAATTACTTCTAACAATGTAATCGAGCATGGTTGTTGTTTGAAATACCCAGTTTAGGAGTAAACTACTAATTTCCTAACCTTTTAATGGCCATATTAAAATTTATATGCACAATTTGACAACAAAGGGGAATATTTAACAAACTTTTTGAGTTGTACCATTTTTTATCAACAACTATAACTGCTAATAAGAGAAAGAGATTGTATCCTAATTTATATCCCAACAGCTAAAAGATCTAAATTTTGATTTGCGTTTGATGCTCCTACTCAATTTGACCCACCAACTTGTGGATCAAGATTAAAAATTTGACAACTTCGTGGTGAACTACTCCTTGAACCTGACCCGGATGAAACTTCCTTAACACCCGTTTCTTTCAGACTACTTAGAGCAACTCCTTACCGAGATGAAGCTTTTTAGATCACATGACTATCAATAAAAGTTACTTAACAAATTTGACGAACATTGTCAGATTCTAAAATAAGTTTAAAGTAGTCCATAAAGTATTGTGCCGACTTGGGTCAAACAACTTATACCATATGTTTAAACTGTCATTCGGTCATTAACATTTATGGTGTTCAGGCCATCAAAATAAAAAACATCTAGAAAGGTTGAACTTGTAGATGAGATAAGTTTATCAAAGTGGTCAATAGAAAGCGTCTAGTCAAATCGGTGAAACTTTTTCTGTTCTATTTGCGAATCTTACCCATGAATAGTGCAACTAAATGCTTTTAAAGGATCAAACCAATTCCTTTCAGGCAGCAACTGTTACCTATGGGAAAATTGGTAAGCATCTTCCTCGAATAAAAAAATAGATTTAGGTTAGAAAGTTTTATCTGTGTCCACTAAAATAAATCTATATAGAGGTGGAAAAATGTGAAAGTCAAGCATATCATATATCATTCTTCTTGAACAGAATATAACTGATACTTACAAAGATAACTTTTTGTTTCCAACAACTACCCCTCAAAATTTAGCAACTTGTACCATTCAATATCTGAAAATAATGAAAAGAACCAACATTATATAAGCAATTGCATTAAGTTTGGTAGTGAAAATGAAAATATATATACTGAAACCATTAAAATTGTACATGAAACCTGTTAAAAAAATATATCTTAAAAACAATACATTACATATATTAAGCCTTTTTGACTGCTTCATGTTTCCTTTTTCTTTTATCTGTCATTCTTTAAATGTATTCATTATAACCAATAAATGGTTAGTATATTTAACCTATTGAATTCATATTCAGTGAGACTAATCTATTGAATTCATACTTAAATTAGTAGGCTTTTTCTATAAACATAGTCAGTTGTATAAGATCTAATAAACATCATAAAAAGGTTATGGCAACATGCATTAAAGGAATCAAAGTTTGGTGATTGGAAGTGGACTTCACTATGTTCACTCACTTCAAACGGTAAAAGCATCTCTTCTTGCCGAACTTGTGCCGCATACACACTCCATCTACGCATACTAACCAGATGAGTTAACTAAAAACAATAGCTTATAAATAATGGATCAAACCCAACATAATAACTGAAAATAAATATTTAATGCTATTGAAATGAAATTAACCGGTAAGCACAAACAAAACGCTAGAGAACAATATGGTAAGCAAATACAATTTGAATTCGAATATAATAAACGATTTCGCATCTATTTCAAAACTGTAAAGCATCAATTATATCAAAATCTGTTTAGCAACAATTATTGTCAAAATCTTGCAAGTGTAGTAAACGATTTTAAATTGGAAATAAATACAATCAAATAAATAACTACTGATAATAATAATAATAGCAGCAGCAGCAGCAGTAATAATAATGAAAACTTTGTATTCACAAAACATAACCCTAAATTTCGTAATATGAAGAAGGATAATTGAAATATGGAGAAGAGGATTTTATCACAAACCTTGTAATCAAATGACGAAACATTTGCAACACAGATTCAAATATAGTCATCATGTTCGCAACACATTAAGCAGAAAATTACTGTGATAAAATGCCCCTTTTTAGAAATCTCCTATTTTGACAGACCCCGATACATCATGACCCATTTTGCACGATCGTTTCAAAAAATGATCTAATTTGACACGACATAATTGTAATAGAATAGAAGAAATTACCTGAAAAAGGTGAAGTTTATAATGTAGCCGATATAAGGTCACCTGCAGATTCAAAGTTAACTTGCACTATGCAATTTCATGTGATGCCAACTCGATTTCTAATTTATCGCCATCACCATCTTTGTTAAAGTATCCCCTAGTGGTAAATTAAAATCACCGCTTCCACCACGACCACCTCCATGGAAATAGATAAAATTAACATTTACTGAGAGAAAGAAGCTTAAATTCAAAAGATGATAATAGTAGAGGTTTAGTATAATAGGAGATCACCACGACCTTTTCCATACAATTTCAAAGCTTATGAAGATCACTTTTATATTTTTCCCATTCATGTTCAACCACACAACAACAACAACAACAACAACAACAACAACAATAATGCCCAATCCCACGAATGTAGGGTATGGGAGAGGTGGAGTGTAGACAATCATTCCTCGAACCCTAGATTAGTGTAGACAATCATTCTTGTTCAACCAAAAGAAGAAAGAATATCGAAAAATTTAATCTTAACTTCTCGTATTCATAAACCAGAAATAGAACTTTTATAATGTGAAACATACACCAACAAAAAATTAAACATGTCTAATTAACCATGTCCTCCGATCGTACATTTTTTTTTTACCAAGAATCAACCGATAAAGCAAAAGCTTCTAAGTTTCCGAGATACTTAAATCAAACGTCTTTAGTAGGATAAGTATGGAAATATAAACACTACATTAGGAACAATGAACCTATTAAACTATAATGAACTCTTACTTGCAAAGTTGTAATACTAATAAAGTTAAATGACCTGACATAGTAGCAATCTCCCATATAGATATCAAGCTAATACTGGAAGTGCTTTTGAATATTGCAAAAAACAAACATATAAAACACCAACACTAAGATATTAAAGACTAACTTATTAATTAAGTAGCATCAAGTAATATACAGAAGAAAAAAGTGTAACTAATTGGAATAAATTAAAAGTTCCGTACAATCTGAGCTTCAAGTTCTGAATCCATACCAGCTCGACGCATAAATCATCCGAAAACTCTTCATTTGTAATTTCATCATTTTTCTTAGGATCGCTCTTGACTCATGCAATGAATTTTTTTAAAAAAAGCTTTGCTAGCCTGAAAACATAATTAGTAATAGAACGTCAGTAAACGCTTCCGATAAGACATCTACAATAACAAAAATTTATCATCAATTCCTAAATGTAGCAACTTTTACCAATATTATCATGAATGATTGAGTAGGTCACTTCGATGTGGTAACTTAAAGTTACTTAGCTAATTCCAAAAATAACCATCCTCTTCATTCGATTAATGGTCTCAACTGTAACAGAACTTGAAAATAGTTGATCACATATAAACAAACAAATATTGACAAAAAAAAAATGATGAACGAATAGATGAGTAGTTGAAATTTTACTCATGTAATGTTGTGGCTTACCGTATCCATGTTTTCAACCTCAAAGGTGAGCATCCATGGAGCGTCCCTATGATCAATAATAGCGTTGTTGAATTGTGTGTTAATATCCTGCCACCCATGAAAAAAATGTGAGAAAGTGAATGAATCTCATACCATAATAAAAGAATGTATGTATAATCCATGTTATGATACCTGACTCAATATATGGAAAATCTTCCGTGGAATGGCGGGAAGTACTCTCCCAATTATGCCATTCGAAAGAAGTCTTCTACAGTTGGTTTACAATTAGAAAAACAATACTAATAATTAACGATTTAAGTTGCTAGAGAACTTCATTAATAAATAACCATGCCTACTTTCAATTTTAATGATCATCAACGTCAAATAGCATCGTCGAATATTCAATCTGTTCTTATTATCGGCGTAGAAGTTGTTCCAATCTGGATATAGGTATCAACAAACCATAATCAAACTTCAAATTCAAAATAATTCCAAAATTATAAATTAATCATATATGTTTGATCTATATCAGATATTAGAATTAGAATCGGATTATGAAGTATTTATATTTTATATGAATTATATACCGTTCATTGCAGATGTCTTCAAGATCTGCTACCGCCGCTGCTGATATTTATACACAATTAAAATAAAGCAGCGTACCAAAAAAGTGATAAGTATGTTAATCAACTCCTCTTGCATCTGCCACCAAAAAAGACATACGAACTTTTGATGCATGGAAGATCATCAGAGTAACTATACGAACTTTTGAGCAATATAGTGCATCCACTGTATGAAGTTCTGGTCTACACATGTTGTCAACTTGTTAAGCTCTTCTACCACTTAATTAAAAGCACACTCCCTGTTAAATAATCAAAACTATATTCAGTTTATACACAACAATTGGGCGGTTGATGTAATAGAGATACAAAAGTATTTATAAGTACCCTTATGCCCAATTGAAATCTTGATGAGATTATGGCTCCCTAAAACAAAACCAAACATTAAATACTAAATAGCATTGAGTCTAAAAATTTGGGTAGAAATTACTTCTAACAATGTAATCGAGCATGGTTGTTGCTTGGAACACCCAGTTTAGGAGTAAAACTATAAATTTCTTAACCTTTTAATGGCCAGATTAAAATTGCATATAAACAAAAAGTACCATCACAGTCATATTGATAAGGATTCAATTCGAATTGAATTATTGATCTCTCAAGTATAGTTACTTTTGATATGTACATAAACAGAAAAGAACACTTGATTAGTGATTAACCTTCTTTTGCTCTACCAGTACCCATGTGGCTTGGATGTTTGTCTGTTTAAAGTATCTGCAATTCCTCGTGAGCTGCAGAGTCAACTTTTACAGAATTTGTTCCTGCATTCCAAATAGAGGACTTATTGCCAACCAGTAGTAGATGGTAATACGAATACAAAAAGTAAAGTATGAATACATACAGTGAGATTTGCATGACAGAATTGATTGTAATTGAGACACTCCCACACTCATTTTGTTCAATGGTATACACGACTCTTTCATGCTCCAATAATTGAAAACTCATCTATGTAAAAGACACTCATTAATGAATCCAAATTAAATAGATAAATTAAATCTACTTTGTTAAAATCAATTAAAAAACAATATAAAAACTAATCCAATAGATTACATTCGTTCATATGTTGAAATCAAACAGACAAACCTGAAACCTTAATCAAAATCAATTCAAAAAACAACAAAAAACTAACCTGACATGGATGTTTTATGTTAAAAAACAAAATTCATCAATCTTATTTGATACAAATCGGAAATAAGTAACAAAATATTTTGAAACTTAAAGTAAAAAGCAAAGAAGGAATAGAACCTACTTTAAACTCTTGGTTCTGTGTGCCCAACATGGCTCCTGACTTTTTGACCAACCTAGAAAATGAAAAGAAAAAAACTTTTGAGCAAATTTCTCATCTTTTATCATAAATAGTAGCATATACAAATAAGCCTCGACGTGATAATCTTCTTTTTGTGTTGAGAATAAGATTCGTGTTGAGCTTTACTACTACCTAATGTAACTGCAATTTGATAACATTGTAATGCATGTGCAACAAAATCCAGAAAAGGTTAAAAGCTTTTAGATGCCATAGTGTATGTAGCAGCTTATATGTAAATTACCTCAATCACCGATTTCACAAGTTAAATGTTCACCGAAAGCATAACCTATTAATCAAGATCTTCAAGCTAACCTATTTAATTATAACAAACTTGAATCATTACGGGTCGGATGAACAAACACGCCAATTGAATCTATATAATCGAATTTGTATGGTAGATACCTGAACAACACCTAAAACACAAATCAATTTAATTGATAAAAAAACCCTAACACACTAAATGTAATTAGGATATTCTTGAAATCGGACTTGATGAATTTATGAATCTAAATTGACGAATTTATGGAATCGTAAAATGCAATTAAGGGTTCGTATGTAATTATTTAAATTCTGGGAACGGGTTTTTTCTTCTTCTGAGGAATGCGCTAATGAAATTGAATTACGGAAATTCAGCCTACCCTTATGACTTACATGTTAATCTTTTGGTTAGAAACGAATTCGATTGCATCTGCTACGATATCCGATTGATCTGGACCGTTTAACAGAGATTTGGATGATGATGAAGAAGGGATCGATTGGATTAGCGTGATTATAGTGAAGAAGACATCAATCAGAGAGAGATTCTGATTATGATGAACAACAGATGGTTTTTGATTGAACCCTATTTTCTCAATTTTGTGTTGATGGAGCGTACTGTGATTGCACCCTAATTTTCCCAAAAAAGTTGCGTGTGTTTTTTCTTCTTCTTGAAGGAGGGTATTGTGGGGAATGTAAAAGAGGAAAGAAGACTTATCACGTGATGTTGATGATAGAGTGAGATGGAGGGATAGGATTAGATGTTTATATTTGATGGATGGATAAGATTGAATTTTAAATGGAGATATCACTCAATTATGTGTTTGTTATTAGTGTAAGAAAGATAT
Source organism: Rutidosis leptorrhynchoides (assembly GCF_046630445.1). Lineage (NCBI taxonomy): Eukaryota > Viridiplantae > Streptophyta > Magnoliopsida > Asterales > Asteraceae > Rutidosis > Rutidosis leptorrhynchoides. The sequence goes on along the minus strand of NC_092339.1, from coordinate 115,183,838 downwards.
ATAGGCATAGTCAAAGTCAATATGAAGGAAAAAAAAATACAATATTGCCCTCAGAATATGTACAATTTAATGACAAAAATGGGAGCTAAAATTGGTCAGCTGAATCCAACTTTACACACATTTCTTAAAGTAGACAAAATGCCTCTGTAGTGTAATTAAATACAAACCTGATAACAATGTTGACAGAAGCTGTATACTCCTATATAAATGTATACAAGTGTGTGTTTGATGTATATATATCAACCTCATAAAGCGTACAAAATTTTGCAGTATATATTATATATACCGTAATATAACGTAAAAAATATATACCGTAATACATTGACAATAACAAATTTTAAATATTATTAGTAGTTTATAAAAGTGCAAAAAAGAAAATTTTGAACCGAAAATATATCAACAGTGAAAAATTTACATGTACAACTAAAAACAACTAATTTAAATGTTGTCATACAAAAAGATAAAATAAATATTAAATAAATATTTAGGTTCAAAAAGTTAAAAGGGAAAAACCTACAATAATTTTGCTAACGTGTGTTCATTTAACTCGCGTTAAATTGCTTTGAGTGAAATTATTTATTTATTTTTTATATATCAGTAGTTAAAAATAATACACACATAAAAGGTTTATTTTAGATAAAATTAAAAAACACTGAATGCAAATTTTAACATTTTGAAAAAACTTTAACATAATTACATACGCCTTAGTGTGTGTCACAAAAATAAAAATAAAATAAAAATAAACTAGCAAAACTCAGATGTGTAAACTAACTTTAATTTTTTTCTGCTATTAATTAAGTTTGCGTTAATGATTCATAATCTGAATGAAAAAAGCTGTTTGATTTTAACTGATCGATATAAATTGGGTAATATTACTGTAAAAACGTGTTACATGAATAAAAAAAATTAATATACTGGTTTGTTAAGTTTTTTGGATATGAATTGAAGAGGATATTACAAAAAATTTATGCGCTTAGTGGTTAAAATAGTGTTTCAACTCTACATGGTTTAGCACTAATGTTGAACCATTCAACATCATATGTTATTCAAAAGTCATGCATAAATGCGATGAATGCTGAATGGTTCAGCATCTAGCGCTAATTGTGTATCTTATGGTTTGCACACATAAAAGAGGACGAAGTAACCATAAGAGACTGGAAGACGTACTCACAAGCAACGGAAAATTAAATTAATGCTTTTATAATAATAAGACGCCTAGTGTCCTCCATTGAGAATCGTTGGATTAAGAATAAATCAGGCCACTAAGCGTTTAGCGTTAGCCCTGCAGGTCGCTTATTGTAGTGACCCGAACTTTTCCATGTTTATATATATATATATATATATATATATATATATATATATATATATATATATATATATATATATATATATATATATATATATATATGTAATGAAGTTGGTATATTTACATGATTAAATGTTTTCAACATGTTAAGCAATCAAACTTGTTAAGACTTGATTATTTGAAATGAGTTTCATGTAGATACTTGACCACCCAAGTTGACCGGTGATTCACGAACGTTAAAACTTGTAAAAAATTATATGATGTTATATATATATATATATATATATATATATATATATATATATATATATATATATATATATATATATATATATATATATATATATATATATATATATATAGTTAACATGATATTATGATAAGAAAGTATCTCACTAGGTATATTAACAATGAGTTATATACATAAAAAATGAGACTATTGAATTAAGAAACTCGAAACGATATATATAACGATTATCGTTATAACAACGTCTTACTAAATACATATGAATCATATTAAGATGTTGATACACTATGTTTAAATATGATAAATGATAAGTAAACATATCATTAAGTGTATTAACAATAAACTACATATGTAAAAACAAAACTACTAACTTAAGGATTTCGAAACGAGACATATATGTAACGATTATCGTTGTAACGACATTTAAATGTATATATATCATATTAAGATATATTAATACATCATAATATCATGATAATGTAATAATTTAACATCTCATTAGATATAATAAATAATGGGTTAACAACATTTAACAGGATCGTTAACTTAAAAGTTTCAAAACAACACTTACATGTAACGACTAACGATGACTTAACGACTCAGTTAAAAATGTATATACATGTAGTATTTTAATATGTATTCATACACTTTTGAAAGACTTCAAGAAATTTATCAAAGTACTTCTACTTAACAAAAATGCTTACAATTACATCCTCATTCATTTTCATCAACAATTCTACTCGTATGCACTCGTATTTGTACTCGTACAATACACAACTTCTAAATGTATTTACTATTAGTATATACACTCCAATGATTAGCTCTTAGCAGCCCTTGTGAGTCACCTAACCATGTGGGAACCAACCATCATTTGGCAACTAGCATTAAATATCTCACAAAATTACAAACTAATGGAGCCTAGATGAAGACCTTATATTCACGTGAACTAGCAAGAGCACAAACACATTTTCATTTCAACTTTCATGCATCAAACCACTCTCTCTCAAGTGTTCTTCCATTGTTTTAAGTGTTCTTCATCATCTTCAACAAAATCTAGCTCAATCTAGTTCATAAATCCATACATAAACCAAGTTACAAAACAACTACTCAAGAACACACCAACAACACTTCCAAGTTTGCTAACTTACTTCCAATCTTGCAAATCCATTTTGAGTGATCATCCAACCTCAAGAAATCTTTCTTATTTATAGTAAGATATCTTTCTAATACAAGGTATTACTCATATTCAAACTTTGATTCAATTTCCGTAACTATAACAATCTTATTTCGAGTGAAAATCTTACTTGAACTTGTTTTCGTGTCATGATTCTGCTTCAAGAACTTTCAAGCCATCCAAGGATCCTTTGAAGCTAGATCTATTTTTATCATTTCCAATAGGTTTATCCACAAAACTTGAGGTAGTAATGATGTTCATAACATCATTCAAATCATATATATAAAACTATCTTATTCGAAGGTTTAAACTTGTAATCACTAGAACATAGTTTAGTTAATTCTAAACTTGTTCGCAAACAAAAGTTAATCCTTCTAACTTGACTTTTAAAATCAACTAGACACATGTTCTATATCTATATGATATGCAAACTTAATGATTTAAACCTGGAAACACAAAAAACACCGTAAAACCGGACATACGCCGTTGTAGTAACACCGCGGGCTGTTTTGGGTTTGATAATTAAAAACTAGGATAAACTTTGATTTAAAAGTTGTTCTTCTGTAAAAATAATTTTTCTTATGAACATGAAACTATATCCAAAAGTCATGGTTAAACTCAAAGTGAAAGTATGTTTTCCAAAATGGTCATCTAGACGTCGTTCTTTCGACTGAAATGACTACCTTTACAAAAATGGCTTGTAATCTATATTTCTGACTATAAACTTATACTTTTTATGTTTAGATTCATAAACTTAAGTTCAATATGAAACCATATTAACTTGAATCACTCAAAACGGATTTAAAACGAAGAAATTATGGGTAAAACAAGATTGGATAATTTTGCTTGTTGTAGCTACGTGAAATTTGTAACAAATCTATACAAACCCTAACTTAACTAACTTATATTGTATTATACATATATTCTAACATATATTATGTAATCTTGGGATACCATAGACATGAATACAATGTTTTGACATATCATATATATATATATATATATATATATATATATATATATATATATATATATATATATATATATATATATATATATATATTGAAATGTCCCGTTCATATTGATTATAAACGTACCATATTAATTGATTTCGTTGCGAGGTTTTGACCTCTATATGAGATGTTTTTCAAAGACTGCATTCATTTTTAAAACAAACCATAACCTTTATTTTATCGACAAGGTTAAAAAGTCACCACCTAGATTATCTAGAAATGATAATCTAAAATATCACACTTACACACTACCAATACATATTGGTTTACAATATTAATATGTTACAACAAAGTAAATCTCGAATGCAGTTTTAAACAATATTATACAAGCATGCTGACACAAAATCTTGTCCATATTTTAGCATGCAACAGCGAAAGCTCTAAATAATCACTTTAGAATAAACATGCTTTAAACGTCAACAAAAATGTTGGTGAGTTATAGGTTTAACCTATATCAAATCGTAATAATAGACCACAAGATTTCATATTTCAATATACATCCCATACATAGAGATAAAAATTATTCATATGGTGAACACCTGGTAACCGACCTTAACAAGATGCATATAGAATATCCCCTATCATTCCGGGACTCCCTTCGGACATGATGAATTCGAAGTACTAAAGAATCCGGTACTTTGGATGGGGCTCGTTGGGCCCAATAGATCTATCTTTAGGATTCGCGTCAATTAGGGTGTCTGTTCTCTAATTCTTAGATTACCAGACTCAAAAGGGGCATATTGTAGTGACCCGAACTTTTCCATGTTTATATATATTAATTGAGATTGATGTTTACATGATTAAATGTTTCCAACATGTTAAGCAATCAAACTTGTTAAGACTTGATTAATTGAAATAGGTTTCATATAGACAATTGACCACCCAAGTTGACCGGTGATTCACGAACGTTAAAACTTGTAAAAAACTATATGATGACATATATATGGTTATATATATAGTTAACATGATATTATGATAAGTAAACATATCATTAATTATATTAAAAATGAACTACATATGTAAAAACAAGACTACTAACTTAATGATTTTGAAACGAGACATATATGTAACGTTTATCGTTGTAACGACATTTAATGTATATATATATATCATATTAAGAGATATTCGTACATCATAATATCATGATAATATAATAATTTAAAATCTCTTTTGTTATTATAAACATTGGGTTAACAACATTTAACAAGATCGTTAACCTAAAGGTTTCAAAACAACACTTACATGTAACGACTAACGATGACTTAACGACTCAGTTAAAATGTATATACATGTAGTGTTTTAATATGTATTTATACACTTTTGAAAGACTTCAATACACTTATCAAAATACTTTTACTTAACAAAAATGCTTACAATTACATTCTCGTTCAGTTTCATCAACAATTCTACTCGTATGCACCCGTATTCGTACTCGTACAATACACAGCTTTTAGATGTATGTACTATTGGTATATACACTCCAATGATCAGCTCTTAGCATCCCATGTGAGTCACCTAACACATGTGGGAACCATCATTTGGCAACTAGCATGAAATATCTCATAAGATTACAAAAATATGAGTAATCATTCATGACTTATTTACATGAAAACAAAATTACATATCCTTTATATCTAATCCATACACCAACGACCAAAAACACCTACAAACACTTTCATTCTTCAATTTTCTTCATCTAATTGAACTCTCTCAAGTTCTATCTTCAAGTTCTAAGTGTTCTTCATAAATTCCAAAAGTTCTAGTTTCATAAAATCAAGAATACTTTCAAGTTTGCTAGCTCACTTCCAATCTTGTAAGGTGATCATCCAACCTCAAGAAATCTTTGTTTCTTACAGTAGGTTATCATTCTAATACAAGGTAATAATCATATTCAAACTTTGGTTCAATTTCTATAACTATAACAATCTTATTTCAAGTGATGATCTTACTTGAACTTGTTTTCGTGTCATGATTTTGCTTCAAGAACTTTGAGCCATCCAAGGATCCATTGAAGCTAGATCCATTTTTCTCTTTTCCAGTAGGTTCATCCAAGGAACTTAAGGTAGTAATGATGTTCATAACATCATTCGATTCATACATATAAAGCTATCTTATTCGAAGGTTTAAACTTGTAATCACTAGAACATAGTTTAGTTAATTCTAAACTTGTTCGCAAACAAAAGTTAATCCTTCTAACTTGACTTTTAAAATCAACTAAACACATGTTCTATATCTATATGATATGCTAACTTAATGATTTAAAACCTGGAAACACGAAAAACACCGTAAAACCGGATTTACGCCGTCGTAGTAACACCGCGGGCTGTTTTGGGTTAGTTAATTAAAAACTATGATAAACTTTGATTTAAAAGTTGTTATTCTGAGAAAATGATTTTTATTATGAACATGAAACTATATCCAAAAATTATGGTTAAACTCAAAGTGGAAGTATGTTTTCTAAAATGGTCATCTAGACGTCGTTCTTTCGACTGAAATGACTACCTTTACAAAAACGACTTGTAACTTATTTTTCCGACTAGAAACCTATACTTTTTTTGTTTAGATTCATAAAATAGAGTTCAATATGAAACATAGCAATTTGATTCACTCAAAACGGATTTAAAATGAAGAAGTTATGGGTAAAACAAGATTGGATAATTTTTCTCATTTTAGCTACGTGAAAATTGGTAACAAATCTATTCCAACCATAACTTAATCAACTTGTATTATATATTATGTAATCTTGAGATACCATAGACACGTATACAATGTTTCGACCTATCATGTCGACACATCTATATATATTTCTGAACAACCATAGACACTCTATATGTGAATGTTGGAGTTAGCTATACAGGGTTGAGGTTGATTCCAAAATATATATAGTTTGAGTTGTGATCAATACTGAGATACGTATACACTGGGTCGTGGATTGATTCAAGATAATATTTATCGATTTATTTCTGTACATCTAACTGTGGACAACTAGTTGTAGGTTACTAACGAGGACAGCTGACTTAATAAACTTAAAACATCAAAATATATTAAAAGTGTTGTAAATATATTTTGAACATACTTTGATATATATGTATATATTGTTATAGGTTCGTGAATCAACCAGTGGCCAAGTCTTACTTCCCGACGAAGTAAAAATCTGTGAAAGTGAGTTATAGTCCCACTTTTAAAATCTAATATTTCTGGGATGAGAATACATGCAGGTTTTATAAATGATTTACAAAATAGACACAAGTACGTGAAACTACATTCTATGGTTGAATTATCGAAATCGAATATGCCCCTTTTTATTAAGTCTGGTAATCTAAGAATTAGGGAACAGACACCCTAATTGACGCGAATCCTAAAGATAGATCTATTGGGCCTAACAAACCCCATCCAAAGTACCGGATGCTTTAGTACTTCGAAATTTATATCATATCCGAAGGGTGTCCCGGAATGATGGGGATATTCTTATATATATGCATCTTGTTATTGTCGGTTACCAGGTGTTCACCATATGAATGATTTTTATCTCTATGTATGGGATGTGTATTGAAATATGAAATCTTGTGGTCTATTGTTACGATTTGATATATATAGGTTAAACCTATAACTCACCAACAATTTTGTTGACGTTTTAAGCATGTTTATTCTCAGGTGATTATTAAGAGCTTCCGCTGTCGCATACTTAAATAAGGACAAGATTTGGAGTCCATGCTTGTATGATATTGTGTAAAAACTGCATTCAAGAAACTTATTTTGTTGTAACATATTTGTATTGTAAACCATTATGTAATGGTCGTGTGTAAACAGGATATTTTAGATTATCATTATTTGATAATCTACGTAAAGCTTTTTAAACCTTTATTGATGAAATAAAGGTTATGGTTTGTTTAAAAATGAATGCAGTCTTTGAAAAACGTCTCATATAGAGGTCAAAACCTCGCAACGAAATCAATTAATATGGAACGTTTTTAATCAATAAGAACGGGACATTTCAGTTGGTATCCGAGCGTAGGTCTTAGAGAACCAGAAAATTTGCATTAGTGTGTCTTATCGAGTTTGTTAGGATGCATTAGTGAGTCTGGACTTCGACCGTGTTTTCTTTAAAAATGATTGCTTAACATTTTTGTTGGAAACTATATATTTTTAACATATGAATATTATGTGATATATTAATCTCTTAACGTGTTTGATATTATGTGATAGATGTCTACCTCTAGAACAAGTCCCATTGACTCACCTAATAATAATGAAGAGTCAAATGTAAATTGGAATGATTTGTGGACTGATTCACAAGTTCCCGAAGAGGAACCGGAAGAAGAGTCGGAACCGGAAGAAGAATCGGAACCGGAAGAAGAATCGGAACCGGATGAAGAAATAGAACCGGTGGGGGAAATAATAAAACGGTTAAGTAAAAGAAAATCCTCAACCAACCGACCAAAGTTAATTATGGTCAATGGTGTTTCCGCCAAGGAAGCAAAATATTGGGAGGATTACCAATTCTCCGATGAATCGGATTCCGACGAGAATTCCGATGATGTTATAGAAATTACCCCAACTGAATTTAAAAAGGCAAAAGAAAATAATAAGGGAAAGGGCATAAAAATAGAGAAATCTAATTCCAACCCCGATGAACTTTATATGTATCGTCAACCCCCGAAGTCCTTAAGTTGTAACAATGACCCGGGAACCTCTAAACCACCAGGTTTTTCTAAACCAATGTGGACAACGACGGCTCGTATTAGGGGAACATCATATATCCCTAGAAACTTGGCAAAGCGAACCAAAACCGAAGAAGAAGAAACGAGCGAGTCGGAATAAGATAGTTGTATTCGTGTGGTGTAATATATGGAATATAGTGTTCTTATGCTTTATGATATATGTAAAAATTGCTTGTATTAATAAGTATTTTTTTTATGAATCTAACTCTTGTCTATTTTACAGTTTAAAAACACAAAATGGATAGACAACCCAATATTTTAAGAGACCTACCCGGAGACATGATTGATGAAATCTTGTCTAGAGTCGGCCAGAATTCTTCGGCACAACTATTTAAGGCGAGATCAGTTTGTAAGACATTCGAAGAACGTTCCAAGAATGTCTTGGTTTATAAGAGACTTTCGTTTGAAAGATGGGGGATATCACATTGGGAAACCCATAAGTTACGATGTGTTTACTTTGACGCATATATTGCGGGGAACCCAAATGCTATTTTACGCAACGGGTTAAGAAATTATTTTGACTCAATATATCCGAATATTGGACTTCGTGATTTAGAAAAAGCGGCTAACATGCAACATAAAGAAGCATGTTATGCTTACGGATTAGTAATGTTCGCTTCTCACCAAAGTGAGAACAAGAACATCGGGCTACAACTATTAAACAAAACGTTTCCACAAGTGACGGAGTCGGTAATTGGGGTAAGAAATGAGGTTTTTAGATTATTACGGGACTGTTGGACATTACGTAACCCTCGTCCCTTTGATGACGTTACAACACGCTGTCTTATCAACGGCCATAACGGTTATGTTGCACAAGACCAAGGATGGGAAGTAGTCCTAGTAAAACCAGAATGCATGACTTGTTTCTGGACGTATGAATTACGTGTCTTTATTGCCTTTGCCGAACGACTTGTGTACTAGCTAGAATTGTCTTCACAACTATCTTGTATCAAAGTTATTGTGTGCTATATTTCATGCTTTATGTAAAATAAGCGGTATTGTAAGTTTGTAAAATATTGTATAAAAGTTTGAACGCGAAATATTATTATAATCAGTTTTTCATATAGAATTGTAGTAGTTGAATTGTATATTAGCTACTAAGTATGAACTTAACGGGTAGGTACTACCCGAATTTAAACTTATAAAACGCTAATATGAAGAAAAAGCTTTTATAAATGAGTTCATATTATGCTACGAAATACTATTAACTACTCTTAATATTCTGTATGATTAACTTGTTCCATTTAACTATTTTGAAGGAAATGGCACCGACTACTCGACACACTGTGAATATGAATGAAGAGGAATTCCGTACTTTTCTAGCTTCAAACATAGCCGCAGTACAGGCTGCGCTACATACCAACAATAACCTTGGATCTAGCAGTACAGGAAATCGTGTAGGATGCACCTACAAAGAATTCACTGCCTGCAAACCTTTGGAATTTGATGGAACCGAAGGACCGATCGGATTGAAACGGTGGACCGAGAAGGTTGAATCGGTGTTTGCCATAAGTAAGTGTACTGAAGAGGACAAAGTGAAGTACGCTACGCATACCTTCACAGGTTCTGCGTTAACATGGTGGAATACCTATCTAGAGCAAGTGGGACAAGATGATGCGTACGCACTACCGTGGTCAGCATTCAAGCACTTGATGAACGAGAAGTACCGTCCCAGAACCGAGGTCAATAAGCTCAAGACAGAACTTAGAGGGTTACGAACCCAAGGATTTGATATTACCACGTACGAAAGACGATTCACAGAATTGTGCCTATTGTGTCCGGGAGCATTCGAAGATGAGGAAGAGAAGATCGACGCGTTTGTGAAAGGATTACCGGAAAGAATCCAAGAAGATATAAGTTCACACGAGCCCGCCTCCATACAACAGGCATGTAGAATGGCTCACAAACTAGTGAACCAGATTGAAGAAAGAATTAAAGAACAGACTGCTGAAGAGGCCAATGTGAAGCAAGTCAAAAGAAAGTGGGAGGAAAACGGTGATAAGAATCACCAATACAACAACAACAGCAATTACAACAATAATCGCAACAATTATCCCAACAATCGCAACATCAATCGCAACTACAACAAACGGCCCAACAACAACAACAACAACAACAACAACAACAATAGCAACTACAACAATCATCCCAACAACAATAATAACCGCAACAACAACAACAATCAGAAGCAACTATGCCAAAGGTGTGAAAAGAATCACTCGGGGTTCTGCACCAAATTTTGCAACAAGTGTAAAAGAAATGGTCATAGCGCGGCGAAGTGTGAGGTCTACGGACCAGGGGTTAATAGAACGAAAGGAACAAATAGTGTCGGAACGAGTAATGGCGGAGCAAGTAGTGTCGGAGCAAGTTATGCCAATGTAGTTTGTTATAAATGTGGAAAACCAGGCCACATTATTAGAAATTGCCCGAACCAGGAGAACATGAATGGACAAGGCCGTGGAAGAGTTTTCAATATTAATGCGGTAGAGGCACAGGAAGACCCGGAGCTTGTTACGGGTACGTTTCTTATTGACAATAAATCTGCTTACGTTTTATTTGATTCGGGTGCGGATAGAAGCTATATGAGTAGAGATTTTTGTGCTAAATTAAGTTGTCCATTGACGCCTTTGGATAGTAAATTTTTACTCGAATTAGCAAATGGTAAATTAATTTCAGCAGATAATATATGTCGGAATCGAGAAATTAAACTGGTTAGCGAAACATTTAAGATTGATTTGATACCAGTAGAGTTAGGGAGTTTTGATGTGATAATCGGTATGGACTGGTTGAAAGAAGTGAAAGCGGAGATCGTTTGTTACAAAAATGCAATTCGCATTATACGAGAAAAAGGAAAACCCTTAATGGTGTACGGAGAAAAGGGCAACACGAAGCTACATCTTATTAGTAATTTGAAGGCACAAAAACTAATAAGAAAAGGTTGCTATGCTGTTCTAGCACACGTCGAGAAAGTACAAACTGAAGAAAAGAGCATCAATGATGTTCCCATTGCAAAAGAATTTCCCGATGTATTTCCGAAAGAATTACCGGGATTACCCCCACATCGATCCGTTGAATTTCAAATAGATCTTGTACCAGGAGCTGCACCAATAGCTCGTGCTCCTTACAGACTCGCACCCAGCGAGATGAAAGAACTGCAAAGCCAATTACAAGAACTTTTAGAGCGTGGTTTCATTCGACCAAGCACATCACCGTGGGGAGCTCCTGTTTTGTTTGTCAAGAAGAAAGATGGTACATTCAGGTTGTGTATCGACTACCGAGAGTTGAACAAACTTACCATCAAGAACCGCTACCCACTACCGAGAATCGACGACTTATTTGATCAACTACAAGGCTCGTCTGTTTATTCAAAGATTGACTTACGTTCCGGGTATCATCAAATGCGGGTGAAAGAAGATGATATTCCAAAGACTGCTTTCAGAACACGTTACGGTCATTACGAGTTTATGGTCATGCCGTTTGGTTTAACTAATGCACCAGCTGTGTTCATGGACCTTATGAACCGAGTGTGTGGACCATACCTTGACAAGTTTGTCATTGTTTTCATTGATGACATACTTATTTACTCAAAGAATGACCAAGAACACGGTGAACATTTGAGAAAGGTGTTAGAAGTATTGAGGAAGGAAGAATTGTACGCTAAGTTTTCAAAGTGTGCATTTTGGTTGGAAGAAGTTCAATTCCTCGGTCACATAGTGAACAAAGAAGGTATTAAGGTGGATCCGGCAAAGATAGAAACTGTTGAAAAGTGGGAAACCCCGAAAACTCCGAAACACATACGCCAGTTTTTAGGACTAGCTGGTTACTACAGAAGGTTCATCCAAGACTTTTCCAGAATAGCAAAACCCTTGACTGCATTAACGCATAAAGGGAAGAAATTTGAATGGAATGATGAACAAGAGAAAGCGTTTCAGTTATTGAAGAAAAAGCTAACTACGGCACCTATATTGTCATTGCCTGAAGGGAATGATGATTTTGTGATTTATTGTGATGCATCAAAGCAAGGTCTCGGTTGTGTATTAATGCAACGAACGAAGGTGATTGCTTATGCGTCTAGACAATTGAAGATTCACGAACAAAATTATACGACGCATGATTTGGAATTAGGCGCGGTTGTTTTTGCATTAAAGACTTGGAGGCACTACTTATATGGGGTCAAAAGTATTATATATACCGACCACAAAAGTCTTCAACACATATTTAATCAGAAACAACTGAATATGAGGCAGCGTAGGTGGATTGAATTATTGAATGATTACGACTTTGAGATTCGTTACCACCCGGGGAAGGCAAATGTGGTAGCCGATGCCTTGAGCAGGAAGGACAGAGAACCCATTCGAGTAAAATCTATGAATATAATGATTCATAATAACATTACTACTCAAATAAAGGAGGCGCAACAAGGAGTTTTAAAAGAGGGAAATTTAAAGGATGAAATACCCAAAGGATCGGAGAAGCATCTTAATATTCGGGAAGACGGAACCCGGTATAGGGCTGAAAGGATTTGGGTACCAAAATTTGGAGATATGAGAGAAATGGTACTTAGAGAAGCTCATAAAACCAGATACTCAATACATCCTGGAACGGGGAAGATGTACAAGGATCTCAAGAAACATTTTTGGTGGCCGGGTATGAAAGCTGATGTTGCTAAATACGTAGGAGAATGTTTGACGTGTTCTAAGGTCAAAGCTGAGCATCAGAAACCATCAGGTCTACTTCAACAACCCGAAATCCCGGAATGGAAATGGGAAAACATTACCATGGATTTCATCACTAAATTGCCAAGGACTGCAAGTGGTTTTGATACTATTTGGGTAATAGTTGATCGTCTCACCAAATCAGCACACTTCCTACCAATAAGAGAAGATGACAAGATGGAGAAGTTAGCACGACTGTATTTGAAGGAAGTCGTCTCCAGACATGGAATACCAATCTCTATTATCTCTGATAGGGATGGCAGATTTATTTCAAGATTCTGGCAGACATTACAGCAAGCATTAGGAACTCGTCTAGACATGAGTACTGCCTATCATCCACAAACTGATGGGCAGAGCGAAAGGACGATACAAACGCTTGAAGACATGCTACGAGCATGTGTTATTGATTTCGGAAACAGTTGGGATCGACATCTACCGTTAGCAGAATTTTCCTACAACAACAGCTACCATTCAAGCATTGAGATGGCGCCGTTTGAAGCACTTTATGGTAGAAAGTGCAGGTCTCCGATTTGTTGGAGTGAGGTGGGGGATAGACAGATTACGGGTCCGGAGATTATACAAGAAACTACCGAGAAGATCATCCAAATTCAACAACGGTTGAAAACCGCCCAAAGTCGACAAAAGAGCTACGCTGACATTAAAAGAAAAGATATAGAATTTGAAATTGGAGAGATGGTCATGCTTAAAGTTTCACCTTGGAAAGGGGTTGTTCGATTTGGTAAACGAGGGAAATTAAATCCAAGGTATATTGGACCATTCAAGATTATTGATCGTGTCGGACCAGTAGCTTACCGACTTGAGTTACCTCAACAACTCGCGGCTGTACATAACACTTTCCACGTCTCGAATTTGAAGAAATGTTTTGCTAAAGAAGATCTCACTATTCCGTTAGATGAAATCCAAATCAACGAAAAACTCCAATTCATCGAAGAACCCGTCGAAATAATGGATCGTGAGGTTAAAAGACTTAAGCAAAACAAGATACCAATTGTTAAGGTTCGATGGAATGCTCGTAGAGGACCCGAGTTCACCTGGGAGCGTGAAGATCAGATGAAGAAGAAATACCCGCATCTATTTCCAGAAGATTCGTCAACACCTTCAACAGCTTAAAATTTCGGGACGAAATTTATTTAACGGGTAGGTACTGTAGTGACCCGAACTTTTCCATGTTTATATATATTAATTGAGATTGATGTTTACATGATTAAATGTTTCCAACATGTTAAGCAATCAAACTTGTTAAGACTTGATTAATTGAAATAGGTTTCATATAGACAATTGACCACCCAAGTTGACCGGTGATTCACGAACGTTAAAACTTGTAAAAAACTATATGATGACATATATATGGTTATATATATAGTTAACATGATATTATGATAAGTAAACATATCATTAATTATATTAACAATGAACTACATATGTAAAAACAAGACTACTAACTTAATGATTTTGAAACGAGACATATATGTAACGTTTATCGTTGTAACGACATTTAATGTATATATATATATCATATTAAGAGATATTTGTACATCATAATATCATGATAATATAATAATTTAAAATCTCTTTTGTTATTATAAACATTGGGTTAACAACATTTAACAAGATCGTTAACCTAAAGGTTTCAAAACAACACTTACATGTAACGACTAACGATGACTTAACGACTCAGTTAAAATGTATATACATGTAGTGTTTTAATATGTATTTATACACTTTTGAAAGACTTCAATACACTTATCAAAATACTTTTACTTAACAAAAATGCTTACAATTACATTCTCGTTCAGTTTCATCAACAATTCTACTCGTATGCACCCGTATTCGTACTCGTACAATACACAGCTTTTAGATGTATGTACTATTGGTATATACACTCCAATGATCAGCTCTTAGCAGCCCATGTGAGTCACCTAACACATGTGGGAACCATCATTTGGCAACTAGCATGAAATATCTCATAAGATTACAAAAATATGAGTAATCATTCATGACTTATTTACATGAAAACAAAATTACATATCCTTTATATCTAATCCATACACCAACGACCAAAAACACCTACAAACACTTTCATTCTTCAATTTTCTTCATCTAATTGAACTCTCTCAAGTTCTATCTTCAAGTTCTAAGTGTTCTTCATAAATTCCAAAAGTTCTAGTTTCATAAAATCAAGAATACTTTCAAGTTTGCTAGCTCACTTCCAATCTTGTAAGGTGATCATCCAACCTCAAGAAATCTTTGTTTCTTACAGTAGGTTATCATTCTAATACAAGGTAATAATCATATTCAAACTTTGGTTCAATTTCTATAACTATAACAATCTTATTTCAAGTGATGATCTTACTTGAACTTGTTTTCGTGTCATGATTTTGCTTCAAGAACTTTGAGCCATCCAAGGATCCATTGAAGCTAGATCCATTTTTCTCTTTTCCAGTAGGTTCATCCAAGGAACTTAAGGTAGTAATGATGTTCATAACATCATTCGATTCATACATATAAAGCTATCTTATTCGAAGGTTTAAACTTGTAATCACTAGAACATAGTTTAGTTAATTCTAAACTTGTTCGCAAACAAAAGTTAATCCTTCTAACTTGACTTTTAAAATCAACTAAACACATGTTCTATATCTATATGATATGCTAACTTAATGATTTAAAACCTGGAAACACGAAAAACACCGTAAAACCGGATTTACGCCGTCGTAGTAACACCGCGGGCTGTTTTGGGTTAGTTAATTAAAAACTATGATAAACTTTGATTTAAAAGTTGTTATTCTGAGAAAATGATTTTTATTATGAACATGAAACTATATCCAAAAATTATGGTTAAACTCAAAGTGGAAGTATGTTTTCTAAAATGGTCATCTAGACGTCGTTCTTTCGACTGAAATGACTACCTTTACAAAAACGACTTGTAACTTATTTTTCCGACTAGAAACCTATACTTTTTTTGTTTAGATTCATAAAATAGAGTTCAATATGAAACCATAGCAATTTGATTCACTCAAAACGGATTTAAAATGAAGAAGTTATGGGTAAAACAAGATTGGATAATTTTTCTCATTTTAGCTACGTGAAAATTGGTAACAAATCTATTCCAACCATAACTTAATCAACTTGTATTATATATTATGTAATCTTGAGATACCATAGACACGTATACAATGTTTCGACCTATCATGTCGACACATCTATATATATTTCTGAACAACCATAGACACTCTATATGTGAATGTTGGAGTTAGCTATACAGGGTTGAGGTTGATTCCAAAATATATATAGTTTGAGTTGTGATCAATACTGAGATACGTATACACTGGGTCGTGGATTGATTCAAGATAATATTTATCGATTTATTTCTGTACATCTAACTGTGGACAACTAGTTGTAGGTTACTAACGAGGACAGCTGACTTAATAAACTTAAAACATCAAAATATATTAAAAGTGTTGTAAATATATTTTGAACATACTTTGATATATATGTATATATTGTTATAGGTTCGTGAATCAACCAGTGGCCAAGTCTTACTTCCCGACGAAGTAAAAATCTGTGAAAGTGAGTTATAGTCCCACTTTTAAAATCTAATATTTTTGGGATGAGAATACATGCAGGTTTTATAAATGATTTACAAAATAGACACAAGTACGTGAAACTACATTCTATGGTTGAATTATCGAAATCGAATATGCCCCTTTTTATTAAGTCTGGTAATCTAAGAATTAGGGAACAGACACCCTAATTGACGCGAATCCTAAAGATAGATCTATTGGGCCTAACAAACCCCATCCAAAGTACCGGATGCTTTAGTACTTCGAAATTTATATCATATCCGAAGGGTGTCCCGGAATGATGGGGATATTCTTATATATATGCATCTTGTTATTGTCGGTTACCAGGTGTTCACCATATGAATGATTTTTATCTCTATGTATGGGATGTGTATTGAAATATGAAATCTTGTGGTCTATTGTTACGATTTGATATATATAGGTTAAACCTATAACTCACCAACAATTTTGTTGACGTTTTAAGCATGTTTATTCTCAGGTGATTATTAAGAGCTTCCGCTGTCGCATACTTAAATAAGGACAAGATTTGGAGTCCATGCTTGTATGATATTGTGTAAAAACTGCATTCAAGAAACTTATTTTGTTGTAACATATTTGTATTGTAAACCATTATGTAATGGTCGTGTGTAAACAGGATATTTTAGATTATCATTATTTGATAATCTACGTAAAGCTTTTTAAACCTTTATTGATGAAATAAAGGTTATGGTTTGTTTAAAAATGAATGCAGTCTTTGAAAAACGTCTCATATAGAGGTCAAAACCTCGCAACGAAATCAATTAATATGGAACGTTTTTAATCAATAAGAACGGGACATTTCACATATTCGGTTTAATAATCCAGTCATAGAATGTAGTTTCATTTACTTGTGTCAATTTTGTAAAACATTTATAAAACTGCATGTATTCTCATCCCAAAATATTAGATTTTAAAAGTGGGACTATAACTCACTTTCACAGATTTTTACTTCGTCGGGAAGTAAGAATTGGCCACTGGTCGATTCACGAACCTATAACAAATTTGTACGTATATATCAAAGTATGTTCAAAACATATTTACAACATTTTTAATACGTTTTAATGTTTTAAGTTTATTAAGTCAGCTGTCCTCGTTAGTAACCTACAACTAGTTGTCCACAGTTAGATGTACAGAAAAATATAGCAATATATATTATCTCGAATCAATCCACGACCTCGTGTATACAAGCCTCAGGCTAGATCACAACTCAAAGTATATATAATATTTTGGAATCAACCTCAACCTTGTATAGCTAACTCCAACATTACTGCATATAGAGTGTCTATGGTTGTTCCGAAATATATATATATAGATGGGTCGATATGATATGTCAAAACATTGTAATTGTGTCTATGGTATCCTAAGATTACATAATATATTAGAATACATGTATAATACAATATGAGTTAGCTAGGATATGATTAATATAGATTTGTTACCAATTTTCACGTAGCTACAACAAGAAAAATTATCCAATCTTGTTTTACCCATAACTTCTTCGTTTTAAATCCGTTTTGAGTGATTCAAGTTGCTATTCTGACGCCCCGTACTAAATCAACATGTACGGACCATCAATAACAAGATCATTACAAGGTCAAAGACTATATGCGTTTTCAAAACAAGTTTGCATTCATGATAAAAGGTGACGTCATAACCAACGTCGAATGTTTTACAACCAAAAGTATGCTTCTATGAATAGAAGCAAGGATAATAGTACGTGACCCTTAGGTCGTTACAAATCATTTTTTCAAAAGTAATAAAGTTTGAATGCAAGATAAAATGTTTCATGCGGTGACATCTCTATAAAAGTGCAGCGGAGTCTAAAAGGCATGACTAGTACAACAGCGGAAGCAAGCAACCTTAAGCACCTGAGAAAAACATGCTTAAAATGTCAACACAAAGGTTGGTGAGCTATAGTTTAAGTATAACAGTAATGTAAGGTAGGCCACGAGATTTCAGTGCTACAAAGAGCGTTTCAAAACAGTATGTAAAGTATATGTTTAACCGTGGGCACTTGGTAACTAACTTAACGTTTATAACCCCCTCAAAGTACACTTGGCGAGTGCGTATGTATTACGAAGTATTAAACACCCGTTAAATGCTAGCACTACTAGCCCGAGTGGAGATGTCAAACCCTATGGATCCATATCTAAGATTCGCGTTCACCGGTTCAAAAACCAATGACTAAACGTTACCGAGCTAAGGGGAAAGTTTATGCCGTTGTATAACCCACACATATATAAAGTTTAAGTACTCGTGCCTAGTATGTAAAACGTAAAATGCGCATGTATTCTCAGTTCCCAAAATAGTTAAAGTAAAAAGGGATGCTATAACTCACAGTGGAAAAGTAGTAGTAAGTTGACTTGGGAAAAGTAAGCAAGTATGTAGGTCCGGAAAGTCCTCAACCTAAGTCAAAAGTTACTAAGTCAGTAAATCGTTCCTGATAGGTTTAAAAGTATGTAAAGTAGGTCTTAAGGGTTATCATCATTCATCATCAAACAAAAGTATAAAGTATGTTTCATTCAAAAAAAAGAGTTTAAAACAAAGGCTGATTCGATCAGTCACCACGGCCTCTACACAAACTGAATTGAAGTGAGACCAGTGGCCATGGCTCCGTATATGAGTCCTTTAGTTTCTGTAAATATTCCAGAACCAAACTCGTCTTCGTTTGACCGTGGTGGCGGTTTATGTGCGAGTAGGTCAGAATTTTCAGCACAACGTTAAAAGAACATAGTGACGTTCGGAGGGCCATAGATCCTAAACCGTAACTCGGATTAAGACGAGTATTAAACGAAAAATTATCTACTCAAACAGAGATAACTGAAAATCAACTTTACAGTAGCCCAGGTATTCTGATCAGACCCGAAAAACAGTAGGTTTAGTGTTCCGGTGGGTTCTTGGTGCCCGATGCTCATCACGGTTCTCATCCTTGATGCATATAGCTTCAAGTGTACAACTCGTTGATGTGTTTGCATCATTTTTACCAAGTTTTGACCATCATAACATAAGTGTAGGTCTAAGGTAAGTAGTACAACTCAATTAAGTATTGCAAGTAGTTTGATGAACCAAAGTTACATCAAGATCTTAGATCCGACACATATAAGAACTCTAAAAGCAATATTGAACTACAAACTTGAAAGTAAACTAACTAATCAAGATCTTAAGTTGTAGAACATAGTTCTTAGTTAGATCTTGAAGATCCTAGACCTAAAAGTCTAGATCTAAAGTTACTAAGTTAAATCCTAAGTTATAACACTTAAATCTTTACTTAAATGATACTATAAGTTATAAAACTTAGATTTTCATCTAGTAAAGTGAATGTAAGCTTACAAGCTCTTGTTTATAATAAAATTAGAAGACCATAAGCTATAAAAACTTAGATCTTTCATAAGTATGTGAAGTTGTAGCTAGAAAGTTAAACTTCCATGTTCTTGAACTTATAAAGTTAGCTTTTAGTTTCAAGAAGTATGAGATCAAGATTAACTTGTAATACTTGACCATTATACCAAAATCACGAAATCAAACATGTTCAAAATGAAGGAATAAACTAAATAAACAAGTAACAAGTTCATAGTTGTTCATACTTTAAAGATTCAAGCCAAGGCTTTGATCTTTAAGAAAGTAAACTTTAAGTTTACAACATGAACTACAAGTATGATTTTAACTCATGAACTTTCAATCTTTTAAAGCATTAAGTGTAGAACATAAACTAGAAAGTTAGGTTCTTGTATGTTCTTGTATGAACAAGATAAAATGAAGAACAAACTAGAAAGTTTGGTTCTTAATTAACAACAAACAACTAGTAAGTAAACATTTAAGCAAGAACAAGTGATGAAACTAGTAAGAATGATGATGAGTGCTTCGGTTTTCATGAGAGAAAAAGAAAGGAAAATAAACTTGATACTTACAAGTTAGAGAGCAAATGAGATGAGAGAAAGAAAGTGTAAGTTTGTGTGTGAGAATAATGAAGTAATACTAGAGAATAAGTATCACAAAAATTGAAACAAAAACCTCCCTCTACTCAAGGTTGGCTGACGGTTTTCACAAGGGGAAGGGGAAGGAAAAAGTCCACTAGTTACTTCATGTATTTGGCTCAAAAAATGGTAATAAGGTTGCATGGTGTTGGAACAAGGTGTAAGTATGTAGTAACTAGATTCCATATGCACTAATCAATCTAGTTAAGCCTTAAAGTAATACTTGCATAATGAGGTGGGCTAATTAGTCCATTAAAATAAGTAGGGTGGGCTTCTAAGTCCATTAACATTAATAAAAGCCTAAGTTCAAGTAATTAACAAATTAATCCAATTAAAGCTCAAGTAATTAACTAGTAACCTTAGTTAATCAAAAATGATTAATAAAAATTAATCATGAATGTAAATAATATTATAAATATTATTCGTGAAAAGTTCGTGTGTCACAAAGACGTGTCGGGAAAATAAAAGTCAATCGCGGTAACAAGTAAATGTATATAAACAATACATTCATTAAAACACAAGTATTAATAATAAATATTAATAAGTAAATGTTGGAAAATTCCGGGTTGTTACAGCTATGGTTTCATATTGAACTTAAGTTTATGAATCTAAACAGAAAAAGTATAAGTTTATAGTCGGAAATACAGATTATAAGCATTTTTGTAAAGGTAGTCATTTCAGTCGAAAGAACGACGTCTAGATGACCATTTTGGAAAACATACTTTCACTTTGAGTTTAACCATGATTTTTGGATATAGTTTCATGTTCATAAGAAAAATCATTTTTCTAGAAGAACAACTTTTAAATTAAAATTTATCATAGTTTTTAATTAACTAACCCAAAACAGCCCGCGGTGTTACTACGACGGCGTATATCCGGTTTTACGGTGTTTTTCGTGTTTTCAGATTTTAAATCATTAAGTTAGCATATCATATAGATATAGAACATGTGTTAAGTTGATTTTAAAATTCAAGTTAGAAGGATTAACTTTGTTTGCGAACAAGTTTAGAATTAACTAAACTATGTTCTAGTGATTACATGTTCAAATCTTCGAATAAGATAGTTTTACATATATGAATCGAATGATGTTATGAACATCATTACTACCTCAAGTTTAGTAGGTAAACCTACTGTAAATGATGAAAAAATAACTTGAGCTTCAAAGGATCTTTGATGGCTTGGAAGTTCTTGAAATAGAATCATGACACAAAAATAAGTTCAAGTAAGATTATTACTCGAATTAAGATAGTTATAGTTATAGAAATTGAATCAAAGCTTGAATATGAATATTTCCTTGATTTAGAAAGATAACCTACTGTAAATAACAAAGGTTTCTTGATCTTAGATGATTGCTTGGAGTGGATTAGAAAACTTGGAAGTGTTCTTGATGTGTTCTTGAGTAATTGTTTTTATGATGATTATAGGTAATAACCAAAGCTTGTATTTGATGATTTTTGCTGGAAAAATAGTAACTTATATGTTCATGGAAGAGTGTGTGTATTTTGAGAGAGAATTGGGAAGAAAATTGGAAGTGAAATGGAGTAGGTGGTGAGTGGTGAAGGTGAGTGGGATTAAAAGGAGTTCTTGTTTTTGTTTCTTTGCTCATAATTCATGCTAGTTGTCTAATTATTGGTTCCACATGTTTGTTGACTATCTAGGGCTGCTAAGAGCTAAATTATTATGTGTATATACCAATAGTATATACATCTAGGAGCTGGGTATTGTACGAGTACGAATACGGTTGCATACGAATAGAATTGTTGATGAAATTGAACGAGAATGTAATTGTAAGCATTTTTGTTAAATAGAAGTACTTTGATATGTGTTTTGAAGTCTTCCAAAAGTGTATTATTACAACATAATACACTACATGTATATACATTTAACTGAGTCGTTAAGTCATCGTTAGTCGTTACATATAAGTGTTGTTTTGAAACCTCTAAGTTAACGATCTTGTTAAATGTTGTTAACCCATTGTTTAATATATAATGAGATGTTAAATTATTACATTATCATGATATTATGATGTATTAATATATCTTAATATGATATATATACATTTAAATGTCGTTACAACGATAATCGTTACATATATGACTCGTTTCGAAATCCTTAAGTTAGTAGTCTTGTTTTTACATATGTAGTTCATTGTTAATACACTTAATGATATGTTTACTTATCATTTGTCATATTTAAAATAGTTTAACAATATCCTAATATGATTCATATGTATTTAGTAAGACGTTGTTATAACGATAATCGTTATATATAGTTTCTTAATTCAATAAACTCATTTTTATGTATATCACTCATTGTTAACATACCTAATGAGATTATCACTTATCATAATATCATTTTAACTATATATATATCCATATATATGCCATCATATAGTTTTTACAAGTTTTAACATTCGTGAATCACCGGTCAACTTGGGTGGTCAATTGTTTATATGAAACCTATTTCAATTAATCAAGTCTTAACAAGTTTGATTGCTTAACATGTTGGAAACACCTAATCATATAAATATCAATTTCATTTAATATATATAAACATAGAAAAGTTCGGGTCACTACAGTACCTACCCGGTAAATAAATTTCGTCCCGAAATTTTAAGCAGTTGGAGGTGTTGATGTATCTTCTGGAAATAAGTGCGGGTATTTCTTCTTCATCTGATCTTCTCGTTCCCAGGTGAACTCTGATCCTCTACGAGCATTCCATCGAACCTTAACAATTGGTATCTTGTTTTGTTTAAGTCTTTTAACCTCACGATCCATTATTTCGACGTGTTCTTCGATGAATTGGAGTTTTTTGTTGATTTGAATTTCGTCTAACGGAATAGTGAGATCTTCTTTAGCAAAACATTTCTTCATATTCGAGACTTGGAAAGTGTTATGTACAGCCGCGAGTTGTTGTGGTAACTCAAGTTGGTAAGCTACTGGTCCGACACGATCAATAATCTTGAATGGTCCAATATACCTTGGATTTAATTTCCCTCGGTTACTAAATCGAACAACGCCTTTCCAAGGTGCAACTTTAAGCATGACCATCTCTCCAAATTCAAATTCTATATCTTTTCTTTTAATGTCAGCGTAGCTCTTTTGTCGACTTTGGGCGGTTTTCAACCGTTGTTGAATTTGGATGATCTTCTCGGTAGTTTCTTGTATTATCTCCGGACTCGTAATCTGTCTATCCTCCACTTCACTCCAACAAATCGGAGACCTACACTTTCTACCATAAAGTGCTTCAAACGATGCCATCTCAATGCTTGAATGGTAGCTGTTGTTGTAGGAAAATTCTGCTAACGGTAGATGTTGATCCCAACTGTTTCCGAAATCAATAACACATGCTCGTAGCATGTCTTCAAGCATTTGTATCGTCCTTTCGCTCTTCCCATCAGTTTATGGATGATAGGCAGTACTCATGTCTAGACGAGTTCCTAATGCTTGCTGTAATGTCTGCCAGAATCTTGAAATAAATCTGCCATCCCTATCAGAAATAATAGAGATTGGTATTCCATGTCTGGAGACGACTTCTTTCAAATACAGTTGTGCTAACTTCTCCATCTTGTCATCTTCTCTTATTGGCAGGAAGTGTGCTGATTTGGTGAGACGATCAACTATTACCCAAATAGTATCAAAACCACTTGCAGTCCTTGGCAATTTAGTGATGAAATCCATGGTAATGTTTTCCCATTTCCATTCCGGGATTTCGGGTTGTTGAAGTAGACCTGATGGTTTCTGATGCTCATCTTTGACCTTAGAACACGTCAAACATTCCCCTACATATTTAGCAACATCGGTTTTCATACCCGGCCACTAAAAATGTTTCTTGAGGTCCTTGTACATCTTCCCCGTTCCAGGATGTATTGAGTATCTGGTTTTATGAGCTTCTCTAAGTACCATTTCTCTCATATCTCCAAATTTTGGTACCCAAATTCTTTCAGCCCTATACCGGGTTCCGTCTTTCCGAATATTAAAATGCTTCTCCGATCCTTTGGGTATTTCATCCTTTAAATTTCCTTCTTTTAAAACTCCTTGTTGCGCCTCTTTTATTTGAGTAGTAAGGTTATTGTGAATTATTATATTCATAGCTTTTACTCGAATAGGTTCTCTGTCCTTTCTGCTCAAGGCGTCGGCTACCACATTTGCCTTTCCCGGGTGGTAACGAATCTCAAAGTCGTAATCATTCAACAATTCAATCCACCTGTGCTGCCTCATGTTCAGTTGTTTCTGATTAAATATGTGTTGAAGACTTTTGTGGTCGGTATATATAATACTTTTGACCCCATATAAGTAGTGCCTCCAAATCCTAAATGCAAAAATAACCGCGCCTAATTCCAAATCATGCGTCGTATAATTCTGCTCGTGAATCTTCAATTGTCTAGACGCATAAGCAATTACCTTCGTTCGTTGCATTAATACACAACCGAGACCTTGCTTTGAGGCATCACAATATATCACAAAATCATCATTCCCTTCAGGTAATGACAATATAGGTGCCGTAGTTAACTTTTTCTTTAACAATTGAAACGCTTTCTCTTGTTCATCCTTCCATTCAAATTTCCTCCCTTTATGCATTAATGCAGTCAAGGGTTTTGCTATTCTGGAAAAATCTTGGATGAACCTTCTGTAGTAACTAGCTAATCCTAAAAATTGGCGTATATGCTTCGGAGTTTTCGGGGTTTTCCACTTTTCAACGGTTTCAATCTTTGCTGGATCCACCTGAATACCTTCTTTGTTCACTATATGACCGAGGAATTGAACTTCTTCCAACCAAAATGCACACTTTGAAAACTTAGCGTATAGTTTTTCTCTCCTTAACAACTCTAGCACTTTTCTCAAATGTTCTTCGTGCACCTGGTCATTCTTTGAGTAAATAAATATGTCATCGATGAAAACAATGACAAACTTGTCAAGGTATGGTCCACACACTCGGTTCATGAGGTCCATGAACACAGCTGGTGCGTTACTCAACCCAAACGGCATAACCATAAACTCGTAATGACCGTAACGCGTCCTAAAAGCAGTCTTTGGAATATCATCCTCCTTCACCCGCATTTGATGATACCCCGAACGTAAATCAATCTTCGAATAAATCGATGAGCCTTGTAGTTGATCAAATAAGTCGTCGATTCTCGGTAGTGGGTAGCGGTTCTTGATGGTAAGTTTGTTCAACTCTCAGTAGTCGATACACAACCTAAATGTACCATCCTTCTTCTTGACAAACAAAACAGGAGCTCCACATGGTGATGTGCTTGGTCGAATGAAACCACTCTCTAAAAGTTCTTGTAACTGGCTTTGTAATTCTTTCATTTCGCTGGGTGTGAGTATGTATGGAGCAGGAGCTATTGGTGCAGCTCCTGGTACAAGGTCTATTTGAAATTCAACGGATCGATGTGGGGGTAATCCCGATAATTCTTTCGGAAATACATCGGGAAATTCTTTTGCGACGGAAACATAACTGATGTTCTTTTCTTCAGGTTTAACTTCCTCGATGTGTGTTAGAATGACGTAACAACCTTTTCTTATTAGTTTTTGCGCCTTCATACTACTAATAAGATTTAATTTCGCGTTATTCTTTTCTCCGTACACCATTAGGGGTTTTCCTTTTTTCCGTACAATGCGAATTGCATTTTTGTAACATACGATCTCTGTTCTCACCTTTTTCAACCAGTCCATGCCAATTATCACATCAAAACTTCCTAACTCTACTGGTATCAAATCAATCTTAAATGTTTCACTAACCAGCTTAATTTCTCGATTCCGACATATATTATCTGCAGTAATTAATTTACCGTTTGCTAATTCGAGTAAAAATTTATTATCCAAAGGCGTCAGTGGACAACTTAATTTAGCACAAAAATCTCTACTCATATAGCTTCTATCCGCACCCGAATCAAATAAAACCTAAGAAGATGTATTGTCAATAAGAAACGTACCCGTAACAAGCTCCGGGTCTTCCTGCGCTTCTGCCGCATTAATATTAAAAACTCTTCCGCGGCCTTGCCCATTAGTATTCCATTGGGTTAGGCAATTTCTAATAATGTAGCCCGGTTTTCCACATTTATAACAAACTACGTCGGCATTATTTGTTCCGACCTTATTTGTTTCTTTATTTTTGTTGTTCTTTGGTCCGTAAACCTCACATTTTGCCACGCCATGACCACTTCTCTTACACTTGGTGCAAACTGTTGTGCAAAACGCATTCAGATGGTACTCTGCACACCTGAAGCATGGTTATTTCTGTTGTTTGTTGTTATTGAGGTTGTTGTTAGGATTGTTATTGTTGTTGAAACGGTTGTTGTAGTTGTTGTTGTTATTGGGATGTTTGTTGTAGTTATTATTAGGATTGCGGTTATTGTTACGATTGTTGTTGCGATTGTGGTTGTAATTGTTATTGTTGTTGTACTGGTGACTCTTGTCACCGTTTTCCTCCCACTTCCTCTTGAGTTGTTTCGTGTTGGCTTCTTCGGCCGCCTGTTCTTTAATTCTCCCCTCAATCTGATTTATGAGTTTATGAGCCATTCGACTTACCTTCTGTATGGAAGCGGGCTCGTGTGAACTCACATCTTCTTAAATCCTTACTGGTAACCCTTTTACAAACGCGTCGATATTCTCTTCTTCATCTTTGAACGCTCCCGGACACAATAGGCACAACTCTGTGAATCGTCGTTCATATGTGGTAATGTCGAATCCTTGTGTTCGTAACTCTCTAAGTTCTACCTTGAGCTTATTGACTTCGTTTCTAGGACGGTACTGCTCGTTCATCAATTGCTTGAATGCCGACCACGGTAGTGCGTAAGCAGCATTTTGTCCTACTTGTTCAAGATAGGTGTTCCACCATGTTAATGCAGTACCTGTGAAGGTATGCGTAGCGTACTTAACTTTGTCCTCTTCAGTACACTTACTTATCACAAACACCGATTCGACCTTCTCGGTCCACCGTTTCAATCCAATTGGTCCTTCGGTTCCATCAAATTCCAAAGGTTTACAGGCAGTGAATTCTTTGTAGGAGCATCCTACACGATTTCTTGTGGAATTAGTTCCACTGCTAGATCTAGAGTTATTGTTATTTTACAGTGCATCCTGTACTGCGGCTATGTTTGCTGTAAGGAAAACACGAAAATCTTCCTCGCTCATGTTCAAATTCTGACGAGTCGTCGGTGCCATTTCCTTCAAAAATAGCCCAAAAGAATTAAGTTAATCATATAGAATTTTAAGAGTAGTCAATAGTATTTTGTAGCATAGTATGAACTCATTTATAAAAGCTTTTTCTTCATATTAGCGTTTTATAGTTTTAATTCGGGTAGCACCTACCCGTTAAGTTCATACTTAGTAGCTAATATATAATTCAACTACTACAATTCTATATAAAAAAACTGATTATAATAAAATTCCGTGTTCAAATTTTTATACAATATTTTACAAACTTACAATACCATAGGATGAAATATAGCACATAATAACTTTGATACTCGGCAGCTATAAAGACAATTCTAGTTAATACGCAAGTTATTCAGCAAAAGAAATAAAGACACGTAATTCATAAGTCCAGAAACAAGTCATGCATTCTGGTTTTACTAAGACGACTTCCCATCCTTGGTCTTTTGGAAAGTAACTGTTATGACCATTGGCTAGGCAGTATGTTGTAATGTCATCAAAAGGATGAGGGTTTCGTAATGTCCAACAGCCCCGTAATAATCTAAAAACCTTGTTTCTCACCCCAACTACTGAATTCGTCACTTGTGGGAAGGTTTTATTTAAAAGTTGTAATCCGATATTCTTTTTCTCACTTTGATAAGAAGCGAACATCACTAACCTGTAAGTATAACATGCTTCTTTATGTTGCATGTTAGAAGCTCTTTCTAACTCACAAAATCCTATGTTAGGATATGTTGAGTCAAAATAGGTTCTTAACCCGTAGCGTAAAATTGCATTTGGGTTCCCTGCATTTAACGTTTTAAAGAAAACACGGCGTAACTTACGGTCTCCCCAATGTGATATACCCCACCTATCAAAGGAAAGCCTTTTATAAACTAAGGCATTTCTGAAAAGTCTTTCAAATGTTTGACAAGTTAATTTCACCATAACTAAATGTGCTAATAAATTCTGACCGACACTAGACAATATTTCCTCAATCATATCCTCTGGTAGGTCTTCTAAAATATTCGGTTGTCTACCCTTAACATCCATTTTGTTTTTATACTGTAAAATAGACAAGGATTAGATTCAAAAAAGATAATTAACAAACAATACAAACAATTTTTAAATAGAACATAAAAGTACAAGCACACTACAATATATATAATACACAACATGATTACAACCCTCTAATCCGAATCACTGGTTTCATCTTCTTCGAAATTGGTTCGTTTTCCTAATTTTCTAGGAATATATGGTGTTCCACTAATACGAGTCGTCGTTTTCCACAATGGTTTAGAAAAACCTGGTGGTTTAAAGGTTCCTGGGTTATTGTTACATTTTAGGAAATACAGACATTGCCGATACATATAAAGTTCATCGGGGTTGGAATCAGGTTTCTCTATTTTTATACCTTTTCTCTTATTATTTTCTTTTGCTTTATTAAATTGGGTCGAGGTAATTTCTATAAAATCATAGGAATCCTCATCGGGATCCGATTCATCAGAAAATTGGTAATCTTCCTAATATTTTGCTTCCTTGGCGGAAACACCATTGACCATTTTTGACTTTGGTCCGTTGGTTGAGGATTTTCTTTTATTTAATCGATTTACTGTAGGTATCAATATTTCTTCCTCCGGAACCTCTTCTTCTTCGGGTTCTTCCTCTTCCGGTTCCTCTTCTTTCGGTTCCTCCTCTTCCGGTTCCTCCTCTTCCGGTTCCTCTTCGAGAATTTGTGAATCTTCTCAAAGTATATTCGACTCTTCATTATTATTAGGTGAGTCGATGGGATTTGTACTAGAGGTAGACATCTATCACACAATATCAAACACGTTAAGAGATTAATATATCACATTATATTTACATGTTAATAATATTTAGTTTCCAACAAAAAATGTTAAGCAATCGTTTTTGAAGAAAAATACGGTCGAAGTCCAGACTCACTAATGCATCCTAACAAACTCGGTAAGACACACTAATGCTAAAATTATGGTTCTCTAAGACCAACGCTCGGATACCAACTGAAATACAGTGGGGACAACCACCGTCCCACCCAGTGCCTTCCTAGCTAACCGCCTGGTGACCATTGAGTGTACCTCATATACTGATTTTAGGGCCTGCCTCTCAGCTACTGCCAACCCTCGTAAGGGATCGCAAGGAGTAAGAGCCAATGCTTCGCCACAGGTCACACTATGAGAACCTCCTTTACGACTAACCCGCCACACATGGACGGCGTTATACCAGCTCTGATACCAACTGAAATGTCCCGTTCATATTGATTATAAACGTTCCATATTAATTGATTTCGTTGCGAGGTTTTGACCTCTATATGAGACGTTTTTCAAAGACTGCATTCGTTTTTAAAACAAACCATAACCTTTATTTTATCGACAAGGTTAAAAACTCACCACCTAGATTATCCAGAAATGATAATCTAAAATATCACACTTACACACTACCAATACATATTGGTTTACAATATTAATATGTTACAACAAAGTAAATCTCGAATACAGTTTTAAACAATATTATACATGCATGCTGACACCAAATCTTGTCCATATTTTAGTATGCAACAGCGGAAGCTCTTAATAATCACCTGAGAATAAACATGCTTTAAACGTCAACAAAAATTTTGGTGAGTTATAGGTTTAACCTATATATTTATCAAATCGTAATAATAGACCACAAGATTTCATATTTCAATATACATCCCATACATAGAGATAAAAATCATTCATATGGTGAACACCTGGTAACCGACCTTAACAAGATGCATATAGAATATCCCCTATCATTCCAGGATTCCCTTCGGAGATGATGAATTCGAAGTACTAAAGCATCCGGTACTTTGGATGGGGCTCGTTGGGCCCAATAGATCTATCTTTAGGATTCGCATCAATTAGGGTGTCTGTTCCCTAATTCTTAGATTACCAGACTAAAAAGGGGCATATTCAGTTTAATAATCCAGCCATAGAATGTAGTTTTATTTACTTGTGTCTATTTTGTAAAACATTTATAAAACTGCATTATTCTCATCCCAAAATATTAGATTTTAAAAGTGGGACTATAACTCACTTTCACAGATTTTTACTTCGTCAGGAAGTAAGACTTGGCCACTGGTCGATTCACAAACCTATAACAAATTTGTACATATATATCAAAGTATGTTCAAAATATATTTACAACATTTTTAATACGTTTTAATGTTTTAAGTTTATTAAGTCAGATGTCCTCGTTAGTAACCTACAAATAGTTGTCCACAGTTAGATGTACAGAAAAATAAAGCAATATATATTATCTCGAATCAATCCACGACCTCGTGTATACAAGCCTCAGGCTAGATCACAACTCAAAGTATATATAATATTTTGGAATCAACCTCAACCCTGTATAGCTAACTCCAACATTACTGCATATAGAGTGTCTATGGTTGTTCCGAAATATATATATAGATGGGTCGATGTGATATGTCAAAACATTGTATTCGTGTCTATGGTATCCCAAGATTACATAATATATTAGAATACATGTATAATACAATATGAGTTAGCTAGGATATGATTAATATAGATTTGTTACCAATTTTCACGTAGCTACAACAAGAAAAATTATCCAATCTTGTTTTACCCAATCTTGTTTTACCCATAACCGGAAGAGGAGGAACCGGAAGAAGAGGAACAGGAAGAGGAGGAACCGGAAGAAATAGAGATTTCGGAGGAAGAAATATTAATACCTACAGTTAAATGATTAAATAAAAGAAAATCCTCAACCAACGGACCAAAGTTAATAATGGTCAATGGTGTTTCCGCCGAGGAAACAAAATATTGGAAAAATTACCAATTTTCTGATGAATCGGATCCCGACAAGGATTCCGATGATGTTATAGAAATTACCTCGACCCAATTTGAAAAAGCAAAAGAAAACAATAAGGGAAAAGGTATCAAAATAGAGAAACCTGATTACAACCCCGATGAACTTTATATATATCGTAAACACCCGTACTTGTTAAATTTTAACAATAACCCGAGAACCTCTAAGCCATCAGGTTTTTCTAAACCATTTGTGAAAATGACGGCTCGTATTAGAGGATCACCATGTATCCCTAGGAAATTAGCCAAACGAACTAAGTCCGAAGAAGAAGAAACGAGTGAGTCGGAATAAAGAGTTGTAATCATGCTGTGTAATATATGTATTGTAGCGTGTTTGTATTTTTATGTTATATGTAAAAATTGCTTGTATTGTTTGTTAATTATCTTTGACGAATCTAATCCTTGTTTATTTTACAGTATAAAAACAATAATGGACGTTAATGATAGACAACCAAAAATTTTAGAAGACCTACCAGGGGATATGATTGATGAAATCTTGTCTAGAGTCGGGCAGAATTCATCAGCATAATTATTTACGGCAAAATTAGTTTGTCGAACGTTTGAAAGACATTCCAGGCATGCCTTAGTTTATAAAAGGCTTTCCTTTGAAAGATGGGGCATATCACATTGGGGAGACTTTAAGTTACGCCAAGCTTTCTTTAAGGCATTTAGTGCTGGAAACCTAGATGCAATTTTACGCTACGGGTTACGAACCTATTTTGACTCAACATATCCCAACATAGGACTTCATGCTTTAGAAAGAGCTTCTAACATGCAACATAAAGAAGCGTGTTATGCTTACGGGTTAGTGATATTCGCTTCTCACCAAAATGAGAAAAAGAACATCGAATTACAACTTTTAAATAAAACCTTCCCACAAGTGACGGATTTGGTAGTTGGGGTGAGAAACAAGGTTTTTAAATTGTTACGGGGCTGTTGGGCATTACGAAACCCTCGTACTTTTAACGACGTTACAACATGTTGCCTAGCTAACGGTCATAATGGTTATCTGCCACATAACCAAGGATGGGAAATAATATTTGTACAACCATAATGCATGACTTGTTTCTGGACTTATGAATTACGTTTCTTTATTTCTTTTGCTGAACGGCTTGCGTATTAACTAGAATTGCCTTTATAGCTGTCGAGTAGCAAGTTATTATGTGCTATATTTCATCCTATATGTATAATAGTGGTATTGTATGTTTGTAAAATATTGTATAAAAGTTTGAACGCGAAATATTATTGTAATAAGTTTTTCATATAGAAGCGTAGTAGTTGAGTTGTATAGTAGCTACTAAGTATGAACTTAACGGGTAGGTACTACCCGAATTAAAACTATAAAATGCTAATATGAAGAAAAAGCTTTTATAAATAAGTTCATATTATGCTACAAAATACTATTGACTACTCTAAAATTCTATATGATTAACTCAATTCTTTGGCTATTTTTGAAGGAAATGGCACCGACGACTCGTCAGAACTTGAACATGAGTGAGGAAGACTTCTGTGTTTTCCTTGCTGCGAACATAGACGCCGTGCAGGCCGCAATGTAAAATAACAACAATAACTCTGGTTCTAGCAGTGGGAACTAATTCCACAAGAAATCGTGTAGGATGCTCCTACAAAGAATTCACTGCCTGCAAACCTTTGGAATTTGATGGAACCGAGGGTCCAATCGGATTGAAACGGTAGACCGAGAAGGTTAAATCGGTGTTTGCCATAAGTAAATGTACTGAAGAAGACAAAGTAAAGTACGCTACGCATACCTTCACATGTACTGCGTTAACATGGTGGAATACCTATCTCGAACAGGTAGGACAAGAGGCAGCTTACGCACTACCGTGGTCCGCATTCAAGCAATTGATGAACGAGCAGTATCGTCCCAGAAATGAGGTAAATAAGCTCAAGGTAGAGCTTAGAGGATTACGAACGCAAGGTTTCGATATCACCACATATGAACGACGATTCACAGAGTTGTGCCTATTGTGTCCCAGAACGTTCGAAGACGAAGAAGAGAAGATCGATGCATTTGTAAAAGGGTTACCGGAAAGGATTCAAGAAGATGTGAGTTCACACGAGACCGCCTCCATACAAAAGGCAAGTCGAATGGCTCACAAACTAGTGAATCAGATTGAAGGAAGGATTAAAGAGCAGGCGGCCGAAGAGGCTAACATGAAACAAGTCAAGAGAAAGTGGGAAGAAACCAATGACAAGAGTCACCAATACAACAACAACAATCACAACCACAATCGCAATAACTACCCCAACAACCGCAATATCAATCGCAACAACAACTTCAACAAATGTCCCAACAACAACTAAAATAACCGTCCCAACAACAATAACAACAACAACAATAACAACAATAACAATCCCAACAATAATCTCAATAACAACAATGGCAACAAAAACCAAAAACAGCCATGCCAAAGGTGTGAAGAGCATCACCTGGGGTTCTGCATGGTATTTTGCACCAAGTGTAAAAGAAATTGTCATAGTGCGACAAAGTACGAGATCTACGGACCAATGCATAACAGAACTAAAAGAACAAATAATGTCGGAATAAATAACACCGCCATAGTTTGTTTTGGATGTGGAAAACCGGGCAACTTTAGTAGAAATTGCCCGAATCAGGGGCATACTAATGGACAGGGTCGCGAAAGAGTTTTCAATATTAATACAGCAGAAGCACAGGAAGACCCGGAGCTTGTTACGGGTACGTTTTTATTGACAATAAATCTGCTTATGTTTTATTTGATTCGGGTGCGGATATAAGCTATATGAGTAGAGATTTTTGTGCTAAACTAAGTTGCTCACCGACGCCCTTGGAAAATAAATTTTTACTCGAATTAGCAAACAGTAAATTAATTACAGTATATAATATATGTCGGAATCGAGAAATTAAACTGGTTAGCGAAACATTTAAGATTGACTTGATACCAGTAGAGTTAAGGAATTTTGATGTGATAATCGGTATGGACTGGTTAAAAGAAGTGAAAGCAGAGATCATTTATTACAAAAATGCAATTCGCATTATACAAGAAAAAGGAAAACCCTTAATGGTGTACGGAGAAAAGAGCAACGCGAAGTTAAATCTTATTAGTAACCTGAAGGCGCAAAAACTAATAAGAAGAGGTTACTATGCTGTGCTAGCACACGTCGAAAAAGTCAATTTTGAAGAATCCCGTCGCAAAAGAATTTCCCGATGTATTTTCGAAAGAATTACCGGGACTACCTTCACACCGATCCGTTGAATTTCAAATAGACCTTGTACCGGGAGCTGCACCAATAGCTCGTGCTCCATACAGACTCGCACCCAGCAAAATGAAGGAACTTCAGAGCCAATTACAAGAACTTTTAGAGCGTGGTTTCATTCGACCAAGCACATCACCGTGGGGAGCTCCTGTTTTGTTTGTCAAAAAGAAAGATGGTACATTTAGATTATGTATCGACTATAGAGAGATGAACAAACTTACCATCAACAACCGTTATCCACTATCGAGAATTGATGATTTATTTGATCAGCTGCAAGGTTCGTCAGTGTACTCGAAGATTGATTTACATTCTGGATATTCCAAAAACTGCTTTTAGGATGCGTTACGGTCATTACGAGTTTATGGTTATGCCGTTTGGGTTGACCAAAGCACCATATGTGTTCATGGACCTTATGAACCGAGTGTGTGGACCATACCTTGACAAGTTTGTCATTGTTTTCATCGATGACATACTTATTTACTCAAAGAATGATCAAGAACACGAAGAACATTTGAGAAAAGTGCTAGATTTGTTGAGGAAAGAAAAACTGTATGCTAAGTTTTCAAAGTATGCATTTTGGTTGGAAGAAGTTCAATTCCTCGGACACATAGTGAACAAAGGAGGTATTCAGGTGGATCCAGCAAAGATTGAAATTGTTGAAAAATGGAAAACCCCGAAAACTCCGAAGCATGTACGCCAATTTTTAGGACTGGCTGGTTACTACAGAAGGTTCATCCAAGATTTTTCCAAAATAGCAAAACCTTTGACTGCATTAACACATAAAGGGAAGAAATTTGAATGGAAGGATGAGCAGGAGAAAGCGTTTCAATTGTTGAAGAAAAAGTTAACTACGGCACCTATATTGTCATTGCCTGAAGGGAATGATGATTTTGTGATATATTGTGACTCCTCAAAGCAAGGCCTCGGCTATGTATTAATGCAACGAATGAAGGTAATTGCTTATGCGTCCAGACAATTGAAGATTCACGAGCAAAATTATACGACTCATGATTTGGAATTGGGTGCTGTTGTTTTTGCATTAAAGACTTGGAGACACTACTTATATGGGGTCAAAAGTATTATATATACCGACCACAAAAGTCTCCAACATATATTTAATTAGAAATAACTAAACATGAGACAGCGTAGGTGGATTGAACTGTTGAATGATTATGACTTTGAGATTCGTTATCACCCGGGGAAGGCAAATGTGGTAGCCGACGCCTTGAGTAGAAAGGACAGAGAACCTATACGGGTAAAAGCTATGAATATAATTATTCGTACTAACCTTACTACTCAAATAAAGGAGGCGCAACAAGGTGTTTTAAAAGAGGAAAATTTGAAGAATGAAATACCCAAAGGATCGGAGAAACATCTTAATATTCGGGAAGATGTAACCCGGTATAGAGCTGAAAGAATTTGGGTACCAAAGTTTGGAGATATGAGAGAAATGGTACTTAAGGAAGCACATAAAACCAGATACTCAATACATCCCGGAGCGGGAAAGATGTACAAAGATCTCAAGAAGCACTTTTGGTGGCCGGGTATGAAAGCCGATATTGCTAGATATGTGGGAGAATGTTTGACGTGTTCTAAGGTCAAAGTTGAACATCAAAAACCATCAGGTCTATTTCAACAACCTGAAATCCCGGAATGGAAAAGGGAAAACATTACCATGGATTTCGTTACTAAATTGTCAAGGACTGCAAGTGATTATGATACTATTTGGGTAATAGTCGATCGTCTCACCAAATCAGCACATTTTCTGCCAATGAGAAAAGATGACAAAATGAAGAAGTTGATGCGATTATACTTGAAAGAAGTTGTCTCCAGACATGGAATACCAGTCTCTATTATCTCTGATAGGGATGGCAGATTTGTTTCAAGGTTTTGGCAGACATTACAGCAAGCATTGGGAACTCGTCTAGACATGAGTACTGCCTATCATCCACAAACTGATGGGCAGAGCGAAAGGATGATACAAACGCTTGAAGACATGCTACGAGCATGTGTTATCGATTTCAGAAACAGTTGGGATCGACATCTACCATTAGCAGAATTTTCCTATAACAACAGTTACCACTCGAGTATCGAAATGGCACCGTTCGAAGCACTTTATGGTAGAAAGTGAAGATCTCCAATTGGTTGGAATGAATTGGGGGATAGACAGATTATGGGTCCGGAGATAATCCAAGAAACTACAGAGAAAATCATCCAAATTCAACAACGGTTGAAAATCGCTCAGAGTCGACAAAAGAGCTACGCGGACCTTAGAAGGAAAGATATAGAATTTGAAATTGGAGAGATGGTTATGCTTAAGGTTTCACCTTGGAAAGGCGTTGTTCGATTTGGTAAACGGGGGAAAACTAAATCCAAGATACATTGGACCATTCAAGATTTTAGATCGTGTCGGACCAGTAGCCTACCGACCTGAATTACCTCAACAACTCGCCAATGTACATAATACCTTTCACGTCTCAAATCTGAAGAAGTGCTTTTGCTAAAGAAGATCTCACTATTCCTTTAGACGAAATTAAAATCAATGAAAAACTACAATTCATTGAAGAACCCGTCAAGATAATGGATCGTGAGGTTAAAAGGCTCAAGCAAAATAAGATACCGATCGTCAAGGTTCGATGGAATGCTCGTAGGGGACCCAAATTCACCTGGGAGCATGAAGATCAAATGAAGCTGAAATACCCGTATCTATTTCCAGAAGATTCGTCAACATCTTCAACAGCTTAAAATTTTGGGACGAAATTTATTTAACGGGTAGGTACTGTAGTGACCCGAACTTTTCCATGTTTATATATATATATATATATATATATATATATATATATATATATATATATATATATATATATATATATATATATATATATATATATATATATATATATATATATATATATATATATAATGAAGTTGGTATATTTACATAATTAAATGTTTTCAACATGTTAAGCAATCAAACTTGTTAAGACTTGATTATTTGAAATGAGTTTCATGTAGATAATTGACCACCCAAGTTGACCGGCGATTCACGAACGTTAAAACTTGTAAAAAAATTATATGATGTTATATATATATATATATATATGGATA
Organism: Rutidosis leptorrhynchoides; assembly: GCF_046630445.1. Classification (NCBI taxonomy): domain Eukaryota; kingdom Viridiplantae; phylum Streptophyta; class Magnoliopsida; order Asterales; family Asteraceae; genus Rutidosis; species Rutidosis leptorrhynchoides. Next base: position 115,145,688 of record NC_092339.1, on the reverse strand, counting down.
TATATATATAGTTAATATGATATTATTATAAGAAAGTATCTCACTAGGTATATTGACAATGAGTTATATACATAAAATGAGACTATTGAATTAAGAAACTCAAAACGATATATATAATGATTATCGTTATAACAACGTCTTACTAAATACATATGAATCATATTAATATATTGATACACTATGTTTAAATATGATAAATGATAAGTAAACATATCATTAAGTGTATTAACAATAAACTACATATGTAAAAACAAGACTACTAACTTAAGGATTTCGAAACGAGACATATATGTAACGATTATCGTTGTAACGACATTTAAATTTATATATATCATATTAAGATATATTAATACATCATAATATCATGATAATGTAATAATTTAACATCTCATTAGATATAATAAACAATGGGTTAACAACATTTAACAGGATCGTTAACTTAAAAGTTTCAAAACAACACTTACATGTAACGACTAACGATGACTTAACGACTCAGTTAAAAATGTATATACATGTAGTATTTTAATATGTATTCATACACTTTTGAAAGACTTCAAGACATTTATCAAAGTACTTCTACTTAACAAAAATGCTTACAATTACATCCTCATTCATTTTCATCAACAATTCTACTCGTATGCACTCGTATTTGTACTCGTACAATACACAGCTTCTAAATGTATTTACTATTGGTATATACACTCCAATGATTAGCTCTTAGCAGCCCTTGTGAGTCACCTAACCATGTGGAAACCAACCATCATTTGGCAACTAGCATGAAATATCTCACAAAATTACAAACTAATGGAGCCTAGATGAAGACCTTATATTCACGTGAACTAGCAAGAGCACAAACACATTTTCATTTCAACTTTCATGCATCAAACCACTCTCTCTCAAGTGTTCTTCCATTGTTTTAAGTATTCTTCATCATCTTCAACAAAATCTAGCTCAATCTAGTTCATAAATCCATACATAAACCAAGTTACAAAACAACTACTCAAGAACACACCAACAACACTTCCAAGTTTGCTAACTTACTTCCAATCTTGCAAATCCATTTTGAGTGATCATCCAACCTCAAGAAATCTTTCTTATTTACAGTAAGATATCTTTCTAATACAAGGTATTACTCATATTCAAACTTTGATTCAATTTCTATAACTATAACAATCTTATTTCGAGTGAAAATCTTACTTGAACTTGTTTTCGTGTCATGATTCTGCTTCAAGAACTTTCAAGCCATCCAAGGATCCTTTAAAGCTAGATCTATTTTTATCATTTCCAATATGTTTATCCATAAAACTTGAGGTAGTAATGATGTTCATAATATCATTCGAATCATATATATAAAACTATCTTATTCGAAGGTTTAAACTTGTAATCACTAGAACATAGTTTAGTTAATTCTAAACTTGTTCGCAAACAAAAGTTAATCCTTCTAACTTGAATTTTAAAATCAACTAGACATATGTTCTATATCTATATGATATGCTAACTTAATGATTTAAACCTGAAAACACAAAAACCACCGTAAAAGCGGACATACGCCGTTGTAGTAACACCGCGGGCTGTTTTGGGTTTGATAATTAAAAACTAGGATAAACTTTGATTTAAAAGTTGTTCTTCTGTAAAAATAATTTTTCTTATGAACATGAAACTATATCCAAAAATCATGGTTAAACTCAAAGTGAAAGTATGTTTTCCAAAATGGTCATCTAGACGTCGTTCTTTCGACTGAAATGACTACCTTTACAAAAATAACTTGTAATCTGTATTTCTGACTATAAACTTATACTTTTTCTGTTTAGATTCATAAACTTGAGTTCAATATGAAACCATAGCAACTTGAATCACTCAAAACGGATTTAAAACGAAGAAATTATGGGTAAAACAAGATTGGATAATTTTGCTTGTTGTAGCTACGTGAAATTTGTAATAAATCTATACAAATCCTAACTTAACTAACTTATATTGTATTATACATGTATTCTAACATATATTATGTAATCTTGGGATACCATAGACACGAATACAATGTTTTGACATATCATATCGACCCATCTATACATATATATATTTCGGAACAACCATAGACACTCTATATGCAGTAATGTTGGAGTTAGCTATGCAGGGTTGAGGTTGATTCCAAAATATTATATATACTTTGAGTTGTGATCTAGCCTGAGACTTGTATACACGAGGTCGTGGATTGATTCGAGATAATATATATTGCTGTATTTCTGTACATCTAACTGTGGACAACTAGTTGTAGGTTACTAACGAGGACTGCTGACTTAACAAACTCAAATCATTAAAACGTAATAAAAAATGTTGTAATTATATTTTGATCATACTTTGATACATATGTACATATTTGTTATAGGTTCGTGAATCAACCCGTGGCCAAGTCTTACTTCCCGACGAAGTAAAAATATGTGAAGGTGAGTTATAGTCCCAATTTTAAAAATCTAATATTTTTGGGATGAGAATACATGCGATTTTATAAATGTTTTACAAAATAGACACAAGTACGTGAAACTACTTTCTATGATTGAATGATTGAAGCCGAATATGCCCCCTTTGCTTGGTAACCTAAGAATTAGTAAACCAGTCTACTAATTGACACGAATCCTAAAGATAGATCTATTGGGCCCAACAAACCCCATCCGTTGTAGCGGATGCTTTAGTACTTCGAGTTTTTATATCATGTCCGATGGATGTCCCGGAATGATGGGGATATTCTTATATGCATCTTGTTAATGTCGGTTACCAGGTGTTCACCATATGAATGATTTTTATCTCTATGTATGGGATGATGTTTATGAAAAATGAAAATATGAAATCTTGTGGTCTATTATTACGATTGATAAATATATAGGTTAAACCTATAACTCACCAACATTTTTGTTGACGTTTTAAGCATGTTTATTCTCAGGTAATTGTTAAGAGCTTCCGCTGTTGCATACTAAATTAAGGACAAGATTTGGAGTCCATGCTTGTATTATATTGTTTGAAAACTGCATTCGAAGACATATATTATTGTGTAATATTATTGTAAACCATTATGTAATGGTCGTGTGAAAACGCTATATTTTTTATTTATCATTTTTAAACCTTTATCGATAAAATAAAGGTTATGGTTTGTTTTAAAATCGAATGCAGTCTTTGAAAAACGTCTCATATAGAGGTCAAAACCTCGCAACAAAATCAATTAATATGGAACATTTATAATCAATATGAACGGGACATTTCACTTATAAAGCATAAGCCATAAAACTTAAAGTATAATGCACGTGAGCAATACATACGTCACATCAGCATAAGTGAAAAGTCAGTTACACACTTTTCGGATAAATCAATCATTCATCACATGACACGTGTCTCTGAATAATCTGGAGACCCAAGGTGCCAATAAGTAGGGCGCCTGAGCCATCAATTTTTGGGCACTTGACTTATGTCAAAGAAGACACTTTCTCTCTCTATGACTCACGAAAATAGCAGCGAAATGCTAGACGGACAAACTCACAGTTTGGCTCCGGAGACTGACTAAAGCGACCCCACATCTTGTATATCGTGATCCGGGTCTGCACAGATGCTGTCTGGATGGAAAATAGTCAATTGGAAATCCACTCCGCAACGAATCTTAACCTTATACTTGTACCAGTATTCGCTAGCTGGAAATAGGTACAAATATATGGCGTCATCCATTTCAAAGAATCTCATGAATGCAAAAATTTTAGTAGTAAAACAAAATGAGGAACCTTCAACAAATGTACCAATGGAAACATCACATGGACCTATAATTAAGGAAATACATCATGATTGAATTACAATGGAAGAAGTTCCACTTAATGAAGATGAAAATTGACAACCAATTCGTCCAGGATAGGAAACTGGCAAGCTCGAAGAGAACCGAAAATAGTTTCATTTAAAGATACAACAAGACCAAAAGCAAATCATATGGTCAAGAAAAAACAATGATTACACTACTAGTATTCAAGTTGTTGGATTGACTAGGAATTTCTGTTAAAAACGCAGAACAAGATGATGAAGTAGATTTGGTCTTGAGCAAGGAGATGAATATGTAAGGGATAAAGAAGAAGATGAAGATCTTACGACAAAAAAAATGTTGGATAGCATTTTGACCAAAATTGAACCACTTAAATGTAAGAAAAGGCTAGCGCAGCCCGTTGTCCACAAAGCAACAACTGAAAACCTTTTTACCCTGATCATAGGAGAAGAAGCAACTAAACCACCGGCAATGATGGATTCTACACAGTGTTTCATTGTTCGAATTACAAATTATTCGCTTCCCAGGAAATTAGTAACATCATCAGTAATTGGAATATATGATGGCACGACTGATCCAAAAGATTTTCTGACTCTATTTGAAGGACGTGCGCCTATATCAATATGAGGAAGAAGTTGAATGCCATATGTTTCCTATGATTTTGCAAAAGATGGCTAGGTAATGGTTCACAAGCCTTCCTACACGCAACGTGACAAGTTTTTAGGATTTGAGGGCTAAATTTGTGATGCAATATCCAAATATGAGAAGTTATACATTAACACGAATGGATGCACATGAGATAAAAATGCATCATGATGAACCTCCGAGTTGCTTTATAAGGAGATACACGCTGGAGTTTCAAAAAATACCAAACATTCCTAAATGAGCTGGTATCTGGATTTATCTTTTGTTAAGATCACGTTTTGAAAGTTTAGTGCATGCATTGAAGTATGATGTGCCAAGAACACTACATCTTGCATTAGGAATTGCTTAAAAAAATTTAAGAGCAGGAGAAATTGGGCAATCATAATACAGAGGACGTTCAAAAAACAACAAAGGAAAGTATTCTGATAGAAATCAGTGGAGGAACAATAATTTTCAGAGGATGGCGAGAAGAACATCAGAAGCAGGAGCAGTACTATAACAGCAAGCCTCATGATAGGAACCCACTAATCATGACACTAACAAAGACACCAAGGGAAATTCTTTTCACGGAGCCAGTAAAAGAAACCTTTAACCCCCACACCAATGGAACAATGCGAAGGACCAAAAAGTGAATTGTGGTTTAATTTCCATTAGTCATACGGCCATGACACTGATAACTGCAAGTCTTTGATGCGAGAGATTTTGTAAAAAATAAAGTATGGAGAATTAAATCATTTAATTCCTGGGAAGCACTTCAGGAAGCACAATCTACACAAATGATGTGGGTGGCAGGACAAGTATCGGAAATGAGAAAGAAATAACGAAAATATAGAAGGACGAAGAATGGATGACATGCACATAAACAATGAGCGCGAAGAGGAGAAGGAACCATCATCGGAGATATGGATAAAATGAATTTAGGATGAAGAAAATGAAGAGGAAGTGCATTACGGAAAGGATAAGAGGCTTGGATGTATGCACAAATAATTTTTCAGACTATCAGAAATTGGAGACTATCTGTGGAACCTGTGGTGATATCCGCTAACATTATAAACCGATATGCCAATAAGATATACACGGATATAGGTAGTAAGTTGAAATCTTATATGCAGACTATTTTCGATGTTTTTTGTTCAACGTTCAGGAATGAATCGGGGAGTCAGAAGCAAGGGTAGTTGGAATCACAGGGATATTATTCAGGGCAATGGAAAAAGTTAAGCTGGAAGTCATGTTGGGAGTTTACTTTCTTATTATTATAGAAATTGTTGACTTTATAGTATTAGAGGGTACATCGAGGTTCAATGCACTTTTATGAAGATGCTCGTTGAGAAAGTTTGATGACATAACCTCCACACCGCATGTTGAGCTGAAATTTCTTATGCAAATGGCGTCGTTGTGATTCACTGAGAATATGTCGCTCCAACCAGAAAAAGATCTATTGTTCGAGGAGAAAAAGATGAAACTCCATGATTGGACTGCAAAGGTAGCCGTTTAGCAGGATAAGGCATAATCAGCATGAAGGCTACTTCGTGTTGGGGGAGAATGTAGGTTTATGCTTAATTATCATACTAATCTTAACCCATAACAATAAGTGTTTTGATGATGACACATGCACGTAGGTGATGGTAGGCATCTTGACATAAATATACAAGTTCACTAATCCACACTTACTCTAGCAAAAGACCAAAACCAAACAAAGCTTAGAATAAAAGCATAAAGCTTCACGGTTTGGTCCACGGTCGATCGCAGGTCAGACTGTGGAAACTTGCACCTTGATTTATGAAACCAAGGGTTCACAGTAGACTCCACGGTCAACCGTGGGTCGACCGTGGAAGGTTCTACCCGAGTTTTCTACAAATTTAGTTCGACCACTTCGGGGCTTCTATAATTCATGGAACTTGTTTAAACATGCTTAGAATAGTTTCCTAATTCATATCCAAAAGAGTTTTGATCACTAAAATGCTAATGTTGGTTAATCACACTTAATGACACCTTAATGACGATTTACCTTGATTAAGGATAACACATAAGTGTTAAAAGGAAAACATATGTATCTAAAATGTATTTAGACATACTAGGATGGTCACCAAGTCCTAATCAAGAGTTGCTTATTCTTTGTACATGTGTCGGACATTAATGTATACTTATATATTAATCTTGCAAATGCCACTTTGCAAGTAAAACTTACATAACCTTGGATCAATGCTATGTCATCACTATATGGTTAATCCTAGATTAATTAGTGATCTCTTGCTAGTCATTACATGAATAATACTTGACTACTTGCTATTAATACATGAGTATTATTTGACTATGTGCTAAATGCTAACTTGTTAAGTAATTACTTAGTATATATGTATGAACTTTGTCTTGCTATGTGTTACAAGTTAACCATAAACTTGTATATGGACTACTTCAATATATGCTACTTGGATAACAATTAAAGTGTCATGATCTGTTGATCTTAAAAGGATGAAAATCACTAAGGATGAAAAACAATTTACACACATAAGATTTGCTTAAGTCTAGAAACAAGTTTAAGAATGATTTAGACTTGATTAACTTGATGTCTTACAACATGTTTAATTGATATTACTTCCTTAAAATGTTAAGACACCATGAGCACACTTAATTAATTCACAAACAAGCTTAAAGATAAATATTAATATGCTTTGTGATTAAAGTGCGTTATTGTCATCAATGACATGGTGACCAACCAATAGGACTTTAGCAAATGTGTTGATTACAAACAAAAGACTATGACAAAACTGAGATTGCCTCAAATGATTATCATGACTTGTATCCAAGAATGTTAGACTTTTCACTTTGAGCATGACAAGTCACTATCAAGGCAATATATCCAAGGTAAATGAACACTTACCGCATATAGTACTTGTATAGGATGTTGAGTATCTTTTACAGGAATTAAATGAAGTAAAGAGTCCAAAGATTTGAGTTCAAAACTGATTCAAACGGCTAAGTGTTTTGGACTGTACCGCGACCCACAATCGACCATGGGCTGAGCCGCAGCAATGACTATATTTTTATCTCTCCATAGAAATATCAAGACTTGGAGAACTTTGAAGACTTGACCCTCTTGCATGCTTCAACTCAAAATCATTAGAGAATCACAAGACCACAATTCATATACATGTGTTTGTAATTAGCAAGAAGTTCTATAATCTCATAGATTGTAGAAGGGGGGTGTAAACTTACTATCAAATTACTTTTTGTGTGACTTTACTTAGTGTTGTATTAATCCTTTGAATTGTCTTAGGATTGTCATCACTAGAAAGGGTGAGTCTTGTACTTCGTATTTAGAAGCATAAGCTAGCTTAGTTATCTTCTTCCTTAAAGGGAACTAGGAAGTTGATTAATTCCATTAGAGATTAATACTTGTACAAGGTAAAGACAAGTTGATCTAAGGTAGAAGTAATCTTTCAACGTAATAGAAGGATTATGTTTGTTGTCTACAAAGAAGTACAAGGCATGTTAATCGGATCTCTACCGGATTTGGAGAAAGAGGCTTAGTGAAGCAAAACTCCCGATTAGTGAATCGGGGAGTGGATTAAGGTGGATTAGTTAATATCCACTCGAACCACTTTAAATCCTTGTGTATCTGCTCTTCATTTTACATTCCGCATTACCATAAACATAAACACTACACACATTAAGTTTGAGTTGATTAAGTTGATCAAGGATTGTTCAAATCTTGTTGATCATCGAAAAAGTTTCAAAAATCGTATTAAGTAACTATTCACCCCCCTCTAGTTACTTACACTTCGGAAGTGATAACAGAAATTGTTATGTAGCTGAGACTATAGCAAGGAGGTTGAACTTAGGCAATCATTGAAGAAAGCATAAATTCAAGATGTATTTATGAAGAATCATTTGTAGTAACGTCAAGTGACGACAAGAATTTAGCAGAAAAAGAAAGAACTTAAGGAAGGAAAATTATCAAAGCAATAAATAAGGCATAGCAATAACTGTAGGTTCACTGGATAGAACTGATCACTCTATCCATGTAGAAATTTAGAAAAATATTTGAATCATGCAAAAGACTATCAATGGATATTAGCAATTTCTTTTTTCATAAATGTTCACATCACTTATTAAGAATTCAATGGGGAGCATTCACTTTTAATTCACACATAAGAACATACTTATTTCTGATGGCAGAAGCCTTTCGCGCCGGCTAAGAAATGGTATAACAGAAAGGATCAGCTAGCGATTGAATGTAGATCTCGCTAGAAGTACCAAAAGCGTATTCAATTCTATAAATGTCAAATGAATAAAATAAAATGATTTACTTCATAAACGTAAGATCATTTAAAATAATCATATAAAGCTTTGTCAAAAAGTCAAAGTATAATTCTAAGTCGAAAGACGCTAAGCGCAAAACGCATGAAGAACATATTCCACACTTAGTCAAAATTTTGACTCAATTGCTCATCAACACATCACAACTTGAAAGCATAAAAATATAAAATGTTTTAAGTATTAAGAAAAGAAAGCAGTGAGTAATTACCTACCAGAGGTATATCAATCAGATTAAATGGCATGAAAAACATATCATCGATATTCACAATCGCATATGTATTAATAAAGCAGGAAAATTGTTCAAAGAGAAAAATACAATATGTCCTCTTGTGATGACCCGGGAATTTTCGACTAAATTTAAACTTAATCTTTATATGATTTTGACACGATAAGCAAAGTCTGTAAGGTTGAGTCTCAAAAGTTTGAACTGTTTCATGTATACATTTACCCTTCGACTGCTCTCGACGATTCACGAACCACTATTTGTAAATAGATACATATATTTAAAAATATATGAATTGGAAATATAAATTAAAATATTATATGACGTAATTGTTAGAATTAATAACGTAAAATAAAATAATATATAATAACTATTATTTAGAATATAGCTATATATGTAAATAATGTATAATGAATATATATATAGTTTTGAATTTATTTTGTAAGCAACAATAACGCTCAATTGTCATTTGATCAATAATAAGTAAATTAAAAATCAAACTTATATCATTTTAAAATCAACGGTGATCCGAAAATGAGTTATATAAGTTATAGGCTTATTAAAAGTATATTTAGGATCTAATTATTTAATTTTAATACTTTTTTATATTTTACTCATAAATGAGAGGGACAGTTGATGTACTTTTTATTTATTAAATAAATGACTAAATTTTACACCATAATGACCTAATTAAATAAAGACATTTAATTTAAAAATTTGGGAAATTTTTTGATAGACATTTATCCGCCACTAATTTATCAACAGGATACGAAATAGGAGTCCGTGAAAACTGTCGGCATAAAAATTCAATCACGGCTACTACTTGTTCATTTTAGAACTCATGTGAAATGATGAGTATTATTTTATATTTATTTGGTTACTGTGTTTGTATGCACATATATGTATTATATCTATTTGTCCTCATAAAACGAATCCATCCATTTACCTTTATTTCATTTCACCAACTTGCAATTAAACTATTTGCTGCAATGTTTGATTGTTTCTTCACAATTAAATAATACTGAGTAATATAAGGCTATATCCATCCATCCCCACAAAAACCCACTAACCATTTAGCTTTTATCTAATACTATATATATATGTAGATATAATCCACAAACTTTTTATTTTCTGCTTTCTTCAATCTATAAATTATAGATATATATATATACTATTACATGATACAAATGGAAACCCATCACAAAACAAACGTGGTTGTTGTTCGAACCATCATCAAACGCCTCTGCAATTCGACACCACCATGTCATCCTCACTTCCACCACCCTACAACACCACCACTACCATGAATCACGATCACCACTGTGATGACCCGAAAAATTTCGACTAATTTAAACCAATTCTCTATACGATTTATTATTTTAACACGTTAAACAAAGTCTGTTAGATTGAGTCTCAAAATTTTAGAACTGTTTCATATATACAATTACCTTTGACTACTCTCGACGATTCATGAACAATTATATGTATGTATATATATATGTACAAGTAAAAACGACTTTCCTACAGTAAAACCCTATTTGCTACAGTAAAAATTACTTTGCTACAGTAAAACACAATTTGCTACAGTAAAACACTATTTGCTACAGTGAAACCGTATTTTGCTACAGTGCTACAGTGAAAAACGTATTTTGCTACATTGATTTGCTACAGTAAAACACTATTTGCTACAGTAAAAAACGTATTTTGCTACAGTGATTTGCTACAGTAAAACACTATTTGCTACAGTAAACACTATTTGCTACAGTAAGCACTATTTGCTACAGTAAACACTATTTGCTACAGTAACACTATTTGATGTCGACGAAGTAGCAAACAAAAACAGAAAAGGCGGCCATGCGATCGCATGGCAAAAACACTGAAAACTCATGCGATCGCATGAGCTACAGTAAACGGAAAAGTAATATAAATACGCCTGTTTTGCTCGACGAATTTCACATATTTTTTTCTTCAGTAATAAAAATTTATATTTAAATTATAATTATAATTTTAAATTTAAGTTTAATAATAATAAGGTATATTCGAGGGTGTTTTAATTCGGGTTTTAAACCACTTTAAGCTAAGGAAATATTGGGTATTGTTCGGGGTATTGTTCTTGAATCCAAGGCCAACCATACAGTCATCTACCATCATTACGTCTACGCAATTTGCCTACAATATTGAGTCTCAATATTGAACTGTGAGTTTATAGTCTCCCTTTTTAAATACTTTAAATATTTTTGGGCTGAGAATACATGCAATTTATTTTAAACGCGATAAGACACAAGTACATACTAAATTCTACACTGAGTTAAACCGAAAATCCCTTAGCTTTGGTAACTAGTAGCTGCCAGTACATAGGATATGGACTGGTGGGCGCGAATAATTGTATATGGATCCATAGGGCTTGACATCCCCGTCCGAGCTAGAGCGCTAGCCTTTTAACGGACGTATGTTATTTGAGTTTAAGACACATTGGTTTGCGTGTATTAAAACGAATGGGGTAATTATCACTATAGCGTTAAGTTTAGTTACCAGGGTGCTCTGTTACGTAGAATCTATTGATAAACTTTTGATGAAATCTTGTGGTCTATCTTTATATATGTTTATGACTCGAGCAATTAAACCTATAACTCACCAACATTCGTGTTGACTTTTTAGCATGTTTTATTCTCAGGTCCTTAGAATGCTTCCGCTGTGATGTGCTTGTTGCCTGCATGGAGTCTCTCATGCTTTGTACAAAGTTTATTGCATTCAAAATAAAACTGCGTTGTGTAATAAATAACTGGACTGTGATGTCAACCTGTAAATTAAAGACTTATGTATTTCGGGGTTTTGCTTATACCTAAGCACTCGCCCACATGTTTATAACTTTCTATGTTTAGAAAGTCACTTATTTTAATGAATGCAATATTTTATCAAAACGTATCATATAGAGGTTAAAACCTCACTGTGGAATCAATGATTAACGTGCCGCGTCAATAACGATTTTGACGGGTCGTTACAGTTGGTATCCGAGCTTGAGGTCATAGGGAACCAGAAATTACATTATTGTGTTTAACTGGTAATTGTTAGGATGCATTAGTGTGTCTGGACTATGACCATATCTGTTTTTCCTGATTTTTGCTTATTATTTGGTCAAAAACATTATATGTGATATATTTATATGCTAACGTAATTGTTGTTTCAATTATGTGATAGATGACTTCCTCTAATCCTATCATTTTGTACGACTCGGAATCGGACACTGAATCTATTCTATCCACAACTGAAAAGGGCGTTCCAATACCTATTAAAGAAGAAATTGTGTTAGCCGGGGAATCTCAACTCCCGGTAAACCCAGAGGAGGTTCCAGCTCCACCCAGCTTTAGTTTTCCGGAGCCACAGTATCGTTGGCATGGACCCATGATCCCTGGAGTAAAAGAGGATCGTCCATTTCTAAACAAATATGGAAATTGGTCCAGATATACCGCCGACGGGCGGGTTGTGCCGATTACGCCTGGCAGATTTCGGTTCATGACCACCGGTACATATTCTTGCAGTTCGTCATCATATTCTCCTACACATGACTTAGACAGTTCTTCATCAGACGAGATCAGTAAGGAGGAGGATTTCGCTAATGAAATAAAAGAGATCACTAAGGAGAAATTCCAACTTGCTATAGATAATAAAAACAACCACAATAATAAAATGTCCTTAATTATTAAAAAAGAACAGGACCATTCGATCCGTAACCACCCTTATTGTATTAAACCCACTGAGGCAACGGGTACCTCAAAACCCCAACTAAAAATAAAATACACTGCCAGAATGTCTGTCGGACCATGTGCACACAAACAATTGGCAGAGAGAACCAAATGGGAAGAAGTTTCTGATAGTTCTGAATGAACGACCTCGCAACCATAAATCTTCCATGCGCTATTTTATTGCTTATGTGTGCTACTCTATCTTGTTATGTAAAATAAGCATATGTAAAATATCAGTATTGTATGGTATTATTTTGGTTTATTAATAATAAATGCATGGAATGATTATTTGTATTATTACTACTTCTTATTATTATTAATACATAATAATGTAGTAACTCGCTATAATTTTTCATAGTGGAATATTATTAGGATTTTAGTAGTTAATTCCTGGTACTAGCTATTATGTATGAACTTAACGGGTAGGTAATACCCTAGAAATAATTATAAAATGCTAATAAGAAGAAAAGGCTTTTATAATAATCGGTTCATATTATTAATATGCTACGATTAACTATTGACAACTCATTTTACCTATAATATTCTATATGATTAAATTATATCTGTTGTGTTTATTGAAGAAACATGTCTCAAATGTCGGATGCTGAGTTTGAGCAACTAGTCGAGAAACGTGTGAATGAAAGAATTGTTGCAACCGAAGCAGCAAAAGCAACAGCCGAAGCAGCAGCCAAAGCAGCAGCCGTAAACACAAATTCACGAAACGGATGCTCATACAAAACTTTTCAAGGATGCAAACCACAGACGTTTAGTGGAACTGAGGGACCAGTCGGTCTAACCCGATGGTTTGAAAAGATGGAGTCCGTTTTCAAAATCAGTAATTGTGCGAACGGAGACAAGTCAAAGTATGCTTCGTGTACGTTGCAAGACGGTGCACTTACTTGGTGGAACAATTATGCTAAAGCAGAAGGAATAGATACGGCATATGATATCTCTTGGGAAGAACTGAAAAAGATGCTAATAGAGGAGTACTGTCCTCGAAACGAGATCAGAAAAATGGAATCTGAGTTACGTAATCTGAGGGTTATCGGCGCGAATCTCAATAACTATGAAAAGCGTTTCATGGAACTAGCCTTGTTGTGTCCCGAATTGGTGCCAAACGAGAAACGAAAGATAGAAATGTATATTGACGGTTTATCGATCAATATCAAAGGAAATGTTACATCGTCCAAACCAAATACGATGCAGGAAGCCATGACAATGGCACACCAACTCATGGACCAGATCACCGAGAGTTCGATTAAGGCACCAATTACCGAAGTCAAGACAACTGAAGGAAAGAGGAAATGGGAAGACTATAAGGGCAAAAGTACTCATCTGAAGAAACAAGAAACTTTTAAAGGTAAACAAGATGGGGCAACTGCAAGTCCAAACTATAAGGGACCCCATCCGTTTTGCAAAAGATGTTACACACATCATGCAGGTTATTGTCAAGTGGTCTGTGATAAGTGCAACAAGAAAGGACATGTGGCGAAAGATTGTTATGCCACCGTTTCTGAAGTAAAGACAAAACTGACCGATGTCAAGAAATGTTTTGGATGCGGGAAGTCTGGTCACTTTATAAATCAATGCCCTGATAAGGAGAAGAACAAAGAACCCGCACGTGGGAGGGCATTTAATGTTAGTGCCAGTAAAGCACGTGAGGATCCTAATCTTGTCACGGGTACGTTTACCGTTAATAATCAACTAGCTTCTATTATGTTTGATACGGGTGCTGATAGAAGTTATATGTGTAAAGACTTTAGTTTTAAACTAAAATGTGCATCATTACCTCTAGACGATAAATATACTATTGAATTAGCTAATGGTAAACTGATAAAAGCCGATAAAATTTGCCATGGTTGCGAAATGAATCTCGCTGGTGAAACCTTCAAAATCGATTTGATACCCGTAGAATTAGGAAGTTTTGACGTAATCGTTGGCATGGACTGGATGTCCAAAACAAGAGCGGAAGTTGTTTGCGCTGAGAAAGCAATTCGCATCCCTCGTAAGGATAAAACGTCATTAATGATTTATGGGGAGAAGAGCAACTCAAAGCTGAACTTTATCAGCTGTATGAAGGCCCAGAAACTTATAAGAAAAGGTTGTTATGCTATTCTGGCACATGTAAAGAAGATCGATACTGAAGAAAGAAGCATTAATGACATGCCAGTTGTAAGAGAATATCCCGGAGTATTTCCAGAAGAATTACCGGGGCTACCTCCACACAGATGTGTAGAATTCCAGATTGATCTCATACCAGGAGCTGCACCTGTAGCCCGATCTCCATATAGACTTGCACCTTCAGAAATGCAAGAATTACAAGACCAGTTGCAAGAATTATCGGACCGTGGATTTATTCGTCCTAGTTTTTCACCTTGGGGTGCTCCTATTCTGTTCGTCAAGAAGAAGGATGGATCTATGAGAATGTGCATAGATTACCGAGAATTAAACAAATTAACGATCAAGAATCGGTACCCATTACCGAGGATTGATGATTTGTTTGATCAATTGCAAGGATCAAGTGTTTATTCCAAGATTGATCTACGCTCCGGATATCATCAGCTGAGAGTGAAGGAAGAAGATGTTCCTAAAACCGCGTTCAGAACCCGTTACGGTCACTATGAATTTCTAGTCATGCCTTTTGGATTAACTAATGCTCCAGCAGTATTCATGGATCTAATGAATCGCATCTGTAGACCGTATTTAGACAAATTTGTCATTGTTTTTATCGACGACATATTGATTTACTCGAAGAACAAGGAAGAACATGAGCAACACTTAAGACTGGTACTGGAGATACTCAAGAAAGAAGAATTGTACGCAAAATTTTCGAAGTGTGATTTCTGGTTACAAGAAGTACAATTTTTGGGCCATGTTGTTAGTAAACATGGAATTAAAGTTGACCCCGCCAAGATCGAAGCCATTAGTAAATGGGAAACCCCGAAGACTCCAACACAAATTCGCCAATTCTTAGGTCTTGCTGGTTACTACCGAAGATTCATTCAAGATTTCTCTAGAATCGCCAAACCCTTAACTGCATTGACTCAAAAGGGAAAGAAGTATGATTAGTCCACGGAACAGGAATCCTCATTCCAGTTGTTAAAGAAGAAGTTAACGCCTGCACCCATTTTGTCATTACCAGAAGGAAATGATGATTTCGTGATCTATTGTGATGCTTCGCGCCAAGGTTTAGGATGTGTATTAATGCAACGCACAAAAGTTATCGCATATGCCTCACGACAACTAAAAATTCATGAAAAGAACTATACAACACACGATTTGGAACTTGGAGCTGTAGTTTTTGCACTCAAAATATGGAGACACTATCTATATGGCACCAAGTGTACAGTGTACACTGACCATAAGAGTCTTCAGCATATTTTTGATCAAAAACAACTCAATATGAGGCAACGTCGCTGGGTAGAGTTGTTAAACGATTACGATTGTGAAATCCGTTATCACCCCGGAAAGGCTAATGTTGTAGCTGATGCCCTAAGTCGAAAAGAAAGAGTAAAACCTCTTAGGGTCCGAGCTTTGAATATTACAATTCGTACCGATCTCACAAAGCAAATTCAAGCAGCACAGTTAGAAGCTTTAAAAGAAGAAAACGAAAAAGGCGAAATGAGCAAAGGGTTAGAAAAACAACTTGAAGTAAAAGCCGATGGAACCCTGTATTTTGCTGGTAGGATATGGGTACCAAAACATGGTAACCTAAGACAACTAGTACTGGATGAAGCACACAAAACGAGGTACTCAATTCACCCAGGAAACGGGAAAATGTACCACGATCTCAAGAAGTTTTATTGGTGGCCTAATATGAAGACAGAAATTGCTACTTATGTAAGCAAATGTTTAACGTGTGCAAAGGTCAAAGCTGAGCACCAAAAGCCGTCAGGATTACTGCAACAACCAGAAATTCCGCAGTGGAAATGGGAAAGAATAACCATGGATTTCATTACGAAATTGCCAAGGACTGCAAGTAGTCATGATACTATTTGGGTGATAGTTGATCGTCTAACTAAATCAGTTCACTTTCTACCAATAAAGGAGACAGACAGTATGGAGAAATTAGCACGCCTATATTTGAAGGAAGTAGTTTCCAGGCATGGTGTACCCATCTCTATCATATCTGATCACGACACCCGATTCACATCACGTTTCTGGCAGTCATTACAAAAAGCATTGGGAACTCGATTAGATATGAGCACTGCTTATCACCCACAGACAGATGGTCAAAGTGAAAGAACAATACAAACATTGGAAGACATGTTACGGGCATGCGTGATTGACTTTGGAACCAGTTGGGATCGACACTTACCGTTGGCAGAATTTTCATACAATAACAGCTATCATACGAGCATCAACGCAGCGCCATTTGAAGCACTTTACGGTAAAAAGTGCAGATCTCCTATCTGTTGGAGTGATGTAGGAGAAAGACAACTTACTGGACCAGAAATTATTCATGAAACCACCGAAAAGATCATTCAAATACAACAGCGATTGAAAACGGCCATGAGTCGCCAAAAGAGTTATGCTGATGTAAGAAGAAAACCGCTAGAATTTCAAGTGGGCGACAAAGTCATGTTGAAAGTGTCACCCTGGAAAGGCGTTGTACGATTCGGTAAACGAGGAAAGCTAAGTCCTAGGTACGTAGGACCCTTTGAAATCACCGAAAGAATTGGAACAGTTGCTTATCGATTAAAGCTACCGCAAGAACTTAGTAGTGTTCACAACACATTTCACGTGTCAAATTTGAAGAAATGTTTAGCTGAAGAAGATGTCGTAATTCCTCTTGACGAAATACGAATCAATGATAAACTCCATTTTATCGAAGAACCTGTTGAAATCATGGACCGTGAGGTCAAACAATTAAAACAAAGCAAAATACCGATAGTTAGGGTTCGTTGGAACGCAAGACGAGGACCCGAGTTTACTTGGGAACGTGAAGATCAAATGAAGCAAAAGTATCCACATTTGTTCACTGATATCACTCATGAAACAGGTACTACTCAAAATTTCGGGACGAAATTTTCTTTAACGGGGAGGTACTGTGATGACCCGAAAAATTTCGACTAATTTAAACCAATTCTCTATACGATTTATTATTTTAACACGTTAAACAAAGTCTGTTAGATTGAGTCTCAAAATTTTAGAACTGTTTCATATATACAATTACCTTTGACTACTCTCGACGATTCATGAACAATTATATGTATGTATATATATATGTACAAGTAAAAACGACTTTCCTACAGTAAAACCCTATTTGCTACAGTAAAAATTACTTTGCTACAGTAAAACACTATTTGCTACAGTAAACACTATTTGCTACAGTAAACACTATTTGCTACAGTAAATACTATTTGCTACAGTAACACTATTTGATGTCGACGAAGTAGCAAACAAAAACAGAAAAGGCGGCCATGCGATCGCATGGCAAAAACACTGAAAACTCATGCGATCGCATGAGCTACAGTAAACGGAAAAGTAATATAAATACGCCTGTTTTGCTCGACGAATTTCACATATTTTTTTCTTCAGTAATAAAAATTTATATTTAAATTATAATTATAATTTTAAATTTAAGTTTAATAATAATAAGGTATATTCGAGGGTGTTTTAATTCGGGTTTTAAACCACTTTAAGCTAAGGAAATATTGGGTATTGTTCGGGGTATTGTTCTTGAATCCAAGGCCAACCATACAGTCATCTACCATCATTACGTCTACGCAATTTGCCTACAATATTGAGTCTCAATATTGAACTGTGAGTTTATAGTCTCCCTTTTTAAATACTTTAAATATTTTTGGGCTGAGAATACATGCAATTTATTTTAAACGCGATAAGACACAAGTACATACTAAATTCTACACTGAGTTAAACCGAAAATCCCTTAGCTTTGGTAACTAGTAGCTGCCAGTACATAGGATATGGACTGGTGGGCGCGAATAATTGTATATGGATCCATAGGGCTTGACATCCCCGTCCGAGCTAGAGCGCTAGCCTTTTAACGGACGTATGTTATTTGAGTTTAAGACACATTGGTTTGCGTGTATTAAAACGAATGGGGTAATTATCACTATAGCGTTAAGTTTAGTTACCAGGGTGCTCTGTTACGTAGAATCTATTGATAAACTTTTGATGAAATCTTGTGGTCTATCTTTATATATGTTTATGACTCGAGCAATTAAACCTATAACTCACCAACATTCGTGTTGACTTTTTAGCATGTTTTATTCTCAGGTCCTTAGAATGCTTCCGCTGTGATGTGCTTGTTGCCTGCATGGAGTCTCTCATGCTTTGTACAAAGTTTATTGCATTCAAAATAAAACTGCGTTGTGTAATAAATAACTGGACTGTGATGTCAACCTGTAAATTAAAGACTTATGTATTTCGGGGTTTTGCTTATACCTAAGCACTCGCCCACATGTTTATAACTTTCTATGTTTAGAAAGTCACTTATTTTAATGAATGCAATATTTTATCAAAACGTATCATATAGAGGTCAAAACCTCACTGTGGCATCAATGATTAACGTGCCGCGTCAATAGCGATTTTGACGGGTCGTTACAACCACTCTCACCGCACCATCTCTCCCTCATATTTCTCTCTCTCTCTCTCTCTCTCTCTCTCTCTCTCTCTCTCTCTCTCTCTCTCTCTCCTATTTTTGATTTTCATTTTGAATTATGAACAACCACCATCACCACTTGCAATCGTCAACCACCATGACCACCACCGCCGATTGAACCACCACCTTACAACATCACCATCATCAAGCATCACCATGGAAAACCATCGTAAACAACCATTTTTTTTCTTTCTTTCTGTAAACACTGCAGCTGCGTCCTTATATTCTCTCTTGTGTTTCAACGACCGTATACCATCACCACTTGCAGCTAACTGCTGCTGTAGTGTTTTTGCTGCAGCCGCCATGTTCAATCACTGTTTTCGATACTTCTTCCACCATTGTTTCAGCCAGAAAACAATCACCAAAAACCCCATTAATGTGCTACTGTATACAGCTACGGATATTCGACGTGTTTCTGATACGCTGCTGCTCCGCCCCCGTAAAACACCACACCAACCACTGCTATAACTTCTGTTCGAATGGATAGTACTGTTCATCATCTTCTCGAACATTCACTCGCCATATATTTTTCTTTTTTTGTTTTGTTTTCTTTTTCTTCCTCTATATAACAACGATGGTGAAATGATTATGTTAGAACAGTGAGGTGACAGATGAAAATGATGATCATGTTACATGATAGAGTTAATGAAGATAAAATGGTGACGTTTAGGTTGATATTGATGATGATGATGATGATGAAGATATAAATGGGTTTTGTATTTTGAAGACAATAGACTTAAAGGTTAAAAGAAATTAATATGAGTTTATTTCAGAAAAACAGGTGTGGTTGAATGGTTTGAGGTGTGTCTTGGTTACCAAGAGGTCTTGGGTTCAAAACCGAGAAACTGCAAAATATTTTGTTTTCAATAAAAAAAAACTACTAAAGAGTGTGGGACTGTTGGGCCATACTCGTGTTGGGCCGTGTTTTTCATTTGGGCCGTGACCTGTTGATCCATTTATGGTTGGGCTGAAACTAGTACATAAATAGTTTTGTGGATTAAATATTTAAGTGTACTGGATATTACAAAAGAGTAACTAGTAGAAATATGGTTTGGATGGGAGTTGGGTTAAGCGAGAGGTTTTGGGTTCGATCTCGGGCTCGGACGTTATTTTAAGCCATTATTCTTTTTGAGGTAGTAATTTCATTATTGTTATTATCATTATTATTATTATTATTATTATTGTTAACATAATTATAAATAGTATGATCATTATTATTATTAATCTTATAAGTATCATTAATGTATTTATTATTGTTAAGGTTATCACTTAATTATTATTATAAATATTAACATGAATAATAAAAAGAATGTTGTTATTGTTATTATGATCATTAAGTATTATGTATTTTTATCAAAAGTATTATTTTCGATAATATTATTATTATCAAACTTTTTCGTTTCATTTAAAAACTACAGTTATTATCATTGTTATTAAGATTAGTAATAACACTAAAACATTATTTTTATACGAAGATATTTGAATATTAGGAAGAGTGTCATAAAATAAAAACATTATCATTACCAATAAAATTTCTATTGTTATTATAATTATCAGTATAAACAATATTATTATTATTAAAAGTTATTATTATTGGTAAATCATTATTATTGTCAAAACTATCTTTTCAAATATATAAATATTTCATACATAAATATATTTATTACATGTACTATAATTATAATAAAATTTCGTATAACTCAACATATCTAATTTATTAAGATTATTTATGCAAATACTTACAAATGATAAAACTATCGATTTTAAATGTAATACTAAACAATTATGAATATAAATATGAACATATTAATATAACTATACAAATATTAAATTAATTTGAATATATACACAAATCAATTATACATATTATATAAATTAAAATATAATAAAGATATTTATTCAATTACTATTATATATATTAATGAATATACAAATGATATAGGTTCGTGAATCCGAGGCCAACCCTGCATTGTTCAGTTGTCTAATGTCGTCATATGTATTTTTACTACAAAATACAATACGGTGAGTTTCATTTGCTCCCCTTTTAAATGCTTTTGCAATATATATTTTTGGGACTGAGAATACATGCGCTGCTTTTATAACTGTTTTACGAAATAGACACAAGTAATCGAAACTACATTATATGGTTGAATGATCGAAATCGAATATGCCCCTTTTAGTCTGGTAATCTAAGAATTAGGGAACAGACACCCTAATTGACGCGAATCCTAAAGATAGATCTATCGGGCCCAACAAGCCCCATCCAAAGTACCGGATGCTTTAGTACTTCGAAATTTATATCATGTCCGAAGGAGGATCCCGGAATGATGGGGATATTCTTATATGCATATTGTGAATGTCGGTTACCAGGTGTTCAATCCATATGAATGATTCTTTTTGTCTCTATGTATGAGACGTATATTTATGAGAAATGAAAATCTTGTGGTCTATTAAAATGATGGAAATGATTATTTATGTTAAACTAATGAACTCACCAACCTTTTGGTTGACACTTGAAAGCATGTTTATTCTCAGGTACGAAAGAAATATTCCGCTGTGCAATTACTCATTTAAAAGATATTATTGGAGTCATTCATGACATATTTCAAAAGACGTTGCATTCGAGTCGTTGAGTTCATCAAGATTATTATTAAGTCACTTATAGTTAGATATATTATGAAATGGTGTGTTTGCCATCAACTATCAATGTAAAGAAAGTTTGTCTTTTAAAAACGAATGCAATGTTTATAAAATGTATCATATAGAGGTCAAGTACCTCGCGATGTAACCAACTATTGTGAATCGTTTGTAATCAATATGGACTTTGTCCGGATGGATTAGGACGGGTCCTTTCAGTTGGTATCAGAGCGGTGGTCTTAGTGAACCGAGTCTGCATTAATGTGTCTAACTGATAAGTCGTTAGGATGCATTAGTGAGTCTGGACTTTGACCGTGTCTGCATGTCAAAAGTTTTTCTTATCATTTTGTGTCGAAATTTTCCTGCTTATCATTCTTAGAGAATCACTTGCTTATCATCCTTAGTCTAGACACATCTTATTGCATTAATTATATGATTAGTGTATAGACAAAAATTTATATCTTATCATATCTACTAATTCATATCTTAGCGTACCTGTTATTGTTATCGATGCCTGACAGCTTCCGTAGATTCCTCCGTAACTTATGGGATTTTAGTATTATATATGCATATGTAAATTATGTACTGCAGGGTACTAATCTATATCCTATAATCTATTTCTTATCAAAAATCCTTCATCGTATCGTACGGGATGAATCCCTAAACCAGTTCGAGTCCCTCAGATTCCGATAGCTATTCCGATAGTCATTCCGACAGCTATTCCGACATAGATGTTCACCTAAACTCCGAAAACAGCGTCATCGGTATGAATCAACCAATCAGCCATTATCAATTCATCTGATGGGTTCGTAGTCGACTTAACTAATGGAAACGCGCAGAAGGCAATCCCTTCCACCAACCAAATTCACCTCTTGACAATGAACCTGAAGCGTTTACCGGCGAATCTGTTCGAGACACCATTTTCAGTCTCATTTTCGGGGTAACTTGACAAGATTATATTCTATCCACAATTCTGAACCTTATTCATCCGCTCGTTCCGACCGACAGTCATCCTGGAGTAATAAGTCAAAAAACTTCGCGCTCGAATAATCAATTCGGAGGATATGGTGCAAAATGTACCAGCTTCAGCAACATCACCGGCACCAACAGTACAATCAATAACAGCACCAGTTCCATCAACAATCCATGCTTCAATATCATCATCTGTACTTTGAGTATGATCTTCGTTCGACATGTCGAATAAGTAATCTCTAAAGTTTTAAAGATTATTTATTCTAGTTCCAACCGAAAAGCAAATGAGTTTAATATCATATTAACTCATTAAATCCATGATTACACCTGAAGAAAATATATATGTATATATGTTTTCACAAAGATTGTAATTAAAAATTCTTTTGTACAAACTGTTAATGGTGAAAATATTTTAACGGGTAGGTAATACCCGAGGGAATTTTAGATTTCACATTAATAAGTTACACTGTACATTCTTCGAAGCTGATTCAACAGTCGTTTACTGTCCTACTTACATCCACCGACATACAAATCCGTTCACCACAGAATAACCATATATATCCAATTTCATATTTGGATTTTGACCTATCAGAATCCAACAAGTGGCATAATGAAGAAAACATTTGACGAAATAAAAATTTGATAGAAACAAACAAATTAACTACGAAAAATTTTGTTAAGAATCCACGCTAACTGTTCCAGCTAACTGTTCCTAGCTAACTGATTACATTTTATTTATCGCAATTTGTTTATCGCAATTTAATTATCACAATTTACATTCTCGCAATTTTATTTATTGTCATTTAATTTTCTGTTATTTACTTTACGCACTTTATTTATCATCATTTAATTTCTGTTATTTATTTTATGCACTTTAAATATCGGGACATGTATACAATATTTTGACATATCATATCGACCCATCTATATATATTATTTGGAATAACCATAGACACTCTATATGCAGTAATGATCGAGTTCTCTATACAGGGTTGAGGTTGATTCTACAATAATATATATAGTTTGAGTTGTGATCGAGTCTGAGACGTATACGGGTCACAACACGTATTAATTAATTCGAATATTATATATTAAACTATATATGAATTATTGGACTGTCAACTGTAGACTATCAACTGGGGACTAATAATATTGGACAATTAAAATAAATTAAAATATTGATTATAACATATGAAACTAAACAATTCTTCAAGTTGCCACTTGAATTCGTCTTAAACATCATTTGTATCTTCACGAATACATTCTGCGTTCAAACCTTTCATGATTCTTGAAAACACCTCAATCGAGCCAACCGCATTTCATTTACGAGAGAAAAGATTGATGCATATAGTTATGCACCTGAAAACACTCGGAATCTGAGTAAACGTTTAACACGTAGCTGTGCTAATTCCTTTAGCGTTATTATTACC
Source organism: Rutidosis leptorrhynchoides (assembly GCF_046630445.1). NCBI lineage: Eukaryota > Viridiplantae > Streptophyta > Magnoliopsida > Asterales > Asteraceae > Rutidosis > Rutidosis leptorrhynchoides. The sequence goes on along the minus strand of NC_092339.1, from coordinate 115,121,297 downwards.
AAAAATAACTTTGCATCTGCTGTTCGAGATAGCCAGTTTTGTCACAGCTCCAACAAGACAACTTCGACTTTTCGTACGAAATAACCTTATTATAACGTTGATATATATGCGTGCTCTTTTATTGTTACCAGGGAACCTTCCATATTCCACCATATTACCATCAGCGTTTAATCATCTAAAAACACAATTTTCCTGAAACCACCTCAGATTAATAACCGATGATTGAGATTTCATAACATTAAATGCAGAGGAAACAGAAAAATGGTAGATGGTCTAAATGACCAAAAGGTTTGATAATAAAGAAAGGAGTTTTAGGAACGCTCGATAGAAAATTGAGTATTGAAGAACAGATTGAGCTACCCATGAAGGAGACCAAGGACAAATACAAGGACCAAACCCTATATTCAAAGGATTCAGGTAATTCTGGATCCGTTGAAATCTTTAGAGAATATCTTGCTCCGAGGTCATGTTAAAATCTTGCGGAAAATTTTTCTCCATCAACCATCGAACTTAGAAATTTCAAAATATCATCATCAATATCTTCGATATTTCTGAGGATATTTTCATAAATATTCTCGTCCGAAATTATATATCTCCTTGTGCTTCCTGTGTATTATTATATTGGAAACATTCAATAGAAAATTTAGTACGGAAAAGCAGAGTATGCAAAACTATGAAGAAAGCCGTGGACAAATCACAAAGAATAAGTTTGACTTCAAAGAATCCAAATGATTCAATGTCTGCTAAAGTCTTTAGTGAATATCTTGCTCCTTACTCTAAACCTTTGAAGACAATAGTTTCTATCGTCTTCTGATCTTAGATATTCCGAGATATTATCGTATCTTTCATTATAAATATCCTCCACATTTCTGGAGATATTTTATATCTATTCTTATCTGAAATCATTAATCTCTTCGTGCTATCAGTATTACATCATATAGAAACTGTTAGTTTCTATATTCTGTAAACTTTCGAGCTTAAAATATGAATGTTATTGAAGTAATGTTGGGAACTGATGCATGAGTTAGTATAATATAATGACACTTGATCAACGTGATTATATTATAGTAAGTCATGCTGAGTTTCTAAATGGGACATGATGATTCACAGATTATAACGTCATCATGTGCCATGTTACATAACTCTTTCATTCTGCTTAACTTATGAACATATCAAGAAAATATATTCTTGATAGTTCTATTCTCAGTGATTCTGGTAATTTGACAAATCAAAGCGTGCTAACCCATTCTTCCTTATTTAAATCCTTATGTTTATTCAAAACTCCATACCTATGAATTCTGGACTGTTACTTGCGAAAAGTAAACAAAAGCATGAAGCTCCGAAATAGAAAGGGGGTATAAATTGCAGCAAATAAGAGAGCGCATTAATTGTGGATGACAACAATTATAGGAGACAGAAGCAGGGACTTTAAAATATAAGGAAAGATATAAAATCCAACAGCAACGCAGAAATTACAAACCATGGATATTAATACGAATAGCGATATAAAGACACGGCATAATTAAGAATAGTATCACCCCAAGATTATATTAAAAGTAAGCAAAATTTCTCTGGTGGAAGATTGAAGGGAAGAATGACAGAAATAATAATTAGGGAAATATCAAGAATTAGAACTGGATTAAGCATTTTCACAAATCTTTTGGATGTATGAACTAAGAAAGAAAGTATAGGAATGGTGAAAATAATAGAAAGAAGGAGTTTAATTTATAATGGAGATATCAGACAGGGTAATCGAGGCAGATCGCCGTATTTAATTAGAAAGATCTTAATTTCCTTATTCGCCGAAGAATCAGATCTTATAGATTTCCTGATTTTCTTTTGAATCCCTTGAATTCCGAAATTCAACCCTGTTTACGTCAAAAGCTAAGGAAAATCTTATTTTCTTCAATTCATTCTTTTGTGATAGCTTCACTCGTATTCTTAGAATAATCGAATTATTTTATCATTATTATTCAAAGATGATAAACCTCTAATTATTAACTCATATTGGTCATGAAAACATTTTTTATTGTAAGCCATGACCACCTCACTCAAATTTCGGGACGAAATTTCTTTAACGGGTAGGTACTGTGATGACCCGGGAATTTTCGACTAAATTTAAACTTAATCTTTATATGATTTCGACACGATAATCAAAGTCTGTAAGGTTGAGTCTCAAAAGTTTGAACTGTTTCATGTATACATTTACCCTTCGATTGCTCTCGACGATTCACGAACCACTATTTGTAAATAGATACATATATTTAAAAATATATGAATTGGAAATATAAATTAAAATATTATATGACGTAATTGTTAGAATTAATAACGTAAAATAAAATAATATATAATAACTATTATTTAGAATATAGCTATATATGTAAATAATGTATAATGAATATATATATAGTTTTGAATTTATTTTGTAAGCAACAATAACGCTCAATTGTCATTTGATCAATAATAAGTAAATTAAAAATCAAACTTATATCATTTTAAAATCAACGGTGATCCGAAAATGAGTTATATAAGTTATAGGCTTATTAAAAGTATAATTAGGATCTAATTATTTAATTTTAATACTTTTTATATTTTACTCATAAATGAGAGGGACAGTTGATGTACTTTTTATTTATTAAATAAATGACTAAATTTTACACCATAATGACCTAATTAAATAAAGACATTTAATTTAAAAATTTGGGAATTTTTTTGATAGACTTTTATCCGCCACTAATTTATCAACGGGATACGAAATAGGAGTCCGTGAAAACTGTCGGCATAAAAATTCAATCACGGCTACTACTTGTTCATTTTAGAACTCATGTGAAATGATGAGTATTATTTTATATTTATTTGGTTACTGTGTTTGTATGTACATATATGTATTATATCTATTTGTCCTCATAAAACGAATCCATCCATTTACCTTTATTTCATTTCACCAACTTGCAATTAAACTATTTGCTGCAATGTTTGATTGTTTCTTCACAATTAAATAATACTGAGTAATATAAGGCTATATCCATCCATCCCCACAAAAACCCACTAACCATTTAGCTTTTATCTAATACTATATATATATATGTAGATATAATCCACAAACTTTTTATTTTCTGCTTTCTTCAATCTATAAATTATAGATATATATATACTATTACATGATACAAATGGAAACCCATCACAAAACAAACGTGGTTGTTGTTCGAACCATCATCAAACGCCTCTGCAATTCGACACCACCATGTCATCCTCACTTCCACCACCCTACAACACCACCACTACCATAAATCACGATCACCACTCTCACCGCACCATCTCTCCCTCATATTTCTCTCTCTCTCTCTCTCTCTCTCTCTCCTATTTTTGATTTTCATTTTGAATTATGAACAACCACCATCACCACTTGCAATCATCAACCACCATGACCACCACCGCCGATTGAACCACCACCTTACAACATCACCATCATCAAGCATCACCATGGAAAACCATCGTAAACAACTATTCTTTTTCTTTCTTTCTGTAAACACTGCAGCTGCGTCCTTATATTCTCTATTGTGTTTCAATGACCGTAAACCATCACCACTTGCATCTAACTGCTGCTGTAGTGTTTTTGCTGCAGCCGCCATGTTCAATCACTATTTTCGATACTTCTTCCACCATTGTTTCAGCCAGAAAACAATCACCAAAAACCCCTTTAATGTGCTACTGTATACAGCTACGGATATTCGACGTGTTTCTGATACGCTGCTGCTCAGCCCCCGTAAAACACTACACCAACCACTGCTATAACTTCTGTTCGAATGGATAGTACTGTTCATCATCTTCTCGAACATTCACTCGCCATATATTTTTCTTTTTTTGTTTTGTTTTCTTTTTCTTCCTCTATATAACAACGATGGTGAAATGATTATGTTAGAACAGTGAGGTGACAGATGAAAATGATGATCATGTTACATGATAGAGTTAATGAAGATAAAATGGTGACGTTTAGGTTGATATTGATGATGATGATGAAGATATAAATGGGTTTTGTATTTTGAAGACAATAGACTTAAAGGTTAAAAGAAATTAATATGAGATTATTTCAGAAAAACAGGTGTGGTTGAATGGTTTGAGGTGTGTCTTGGTTACCAAGAGGTCTTGGGTTCAAAACCGAGAAACTGCAAAATATTTTTTTTCAATAAAAAAAAAACTACTAAAGAGTGTGGGACTGTTGGGCCATACTCGTGTTGGGCCGTGTTTTTCATTTGGGCCGTGACCTATTGATCCATTTACGGTTGGGCTGAAACTAGTACATAAATAGTTTTGTGGATTAAATATTTAAGTGTACTGGATATTACAAAAGAGTAACTAGTAGAAATATGGTTTGGATGGGAGTTGGGTTAAGCGAGAGGTTTTGGGTTCGATCTCGGGCTCGGACATTATTTTAAGCCATTATTCTTTTTGAGGTAGTAATTTCATTATTGTTATTATCATTATTATTATTATTATTATTGTTAACATAATTATAAATAGTATGACCATTATTATTATTAATCTTATAAGTATCATTAATGTATTTATTATTGTTAAGGTTATCACTTAATTATTATTATAAATATTAACATGAATAATAAAAAGAATGTTGTTATTGTTATTATGATCATTAAGTATTATGTATTTTTATCAAAAGTATTATTTTCGATAATATTATTATTATCAAACTTTTTCGTTTCATTTAAAAACTACAGTTATTATCATTGTTATTAAGATTAGTAATAACACTAAAACATTATTTTTATACGAAGATATTTGAATATTAGGAAGAGTGTCATAAAATAAAAACATTATCATTACCAATAAAATTTCTATTATTATTATAATTATCAGTATAAACAATATTATTATTATTAAAAGTTATTATTATTGGTAAATCATTATTATTGTCAAAACTATCTTTTCAAATATATAAATATTTCAAACATAAATATATTTATTACATGTACTATAATTATAATAAAATTTCGTATAACTCATCATATCTAATTTATTAAGATTATTTATGCAAATACTTACAAATGATAAAACTATCGATTTTAAATGTAATACTAAACAATTATGAATATAAATATGAACATATTAATATAACTATACAAATATTAAATAAATTTGAATATATACACAAATCAATTATACATATTATATAAATTAAAATATAATAAAGATATTTATTCAATTACTATTATATATATTAATGAATATACAAATGATATAGGTTCGTGAATCCGAGGCCAACCCTGCATTGTTCAGTTGTCTAATGTCGTCATATGTATTTTTACTACAAAATACAATACGGTGAGTTTCATTTGCTCCCCTTTTAAATGCTTTTGCAATATATATTTTTGGGACTGAGAATACATGCGCTGCTTTTATAACTGCTTTACGAAATAGACACAAGTAATCGAAACTACATTATATGGTTGAATGATCGAAATCGAATATGCCCCTTTTAGTCTGGTAATCTAAGAATTAGGGAACAGACACCCTAATTGACGCGATTCCTAAAGATAGATCTATCGGACCCAACAAGCCCCATCCAAAGTACCGGATGCTTTAGTACTTCGAAATTTATATCATGTCCGAAGGAGGATCCCAGAATGATGGGGATATTCTTATATGCATATTGTGAATGTCGGTTACCAGGTGTTCAATCCATATGAATGATTATTTTTGTCTCTATGTATGAGACGTATATTTATGAGAAATGAAAATCTTGTGGTCTATTAAAATGATGGAAATGATTATTTATGTTAAACTAATGAACTCACCAACCTTTTGGTTGACACTTGAAAGCATGTTTATTCTCAGGTACGATAGAAATCTTCCGCTGTGCAATTACTCATTTAAAAGATATTACTTGGAGTCATTCATGACATATTTCAAAAGACGTTGCATTCGAGTCGTTGAGTTCATCAAGATTATTATTATTAAGTCACTTATAGTTAGATATATTATGAAATGGTGTGTTTGCCGTCAACTATCAATGTAAAGAAAGTTTGTCTTTTAAAAACGAATGCAATATTTGTAAAATGCATCATATAGAGGTCAAGTACCTCGCGATGTAACCAACTATTGTGAATCGTTTGTAATCGATATAGACTTTGTCCGGATGGATTAGGACGGGTCCTTTCACCTCTGTTGTCGCATCAACCTTCTCGCACACATCAATAATTGGTTGAAATTTCAAATTCACAACAACATTATGAGCCTCCATTAACTTCTCAACAACATCTACCACAAGAAATTCTTCCACTTTCTCTGCCAATGGATTTTGGAGGTCTGGGATGTGTTCTTGAACTGTCTCTACAGCGCTGGATGCAACATGCTTAATGAGAGTAGTTGTATAGTTCAAAAAAATAGTATTGAAAGTATTGAAATCTAAAAGCCTATCGCAGGAAGACCATTCTGTAATTTGTCAAATTTTGCTTCAGATGAATCAGCTCTCATAGAAGTTTCATCAAAACAACATTTTTCTTTCTAATGGGCTCTCAAGACTTTCAATCTTTTCCTTCATTTGCATGCTTTGCTCCGTAACAACTTAGATAAACTTCTCAACCTTATACCCATCCTCAATAGCCTTTTGCATCCCGTCCTCCATCTTCTTCACTTTACCCTCAACAGCAATTAACATCGTCTGATCCCCTTGAACCTTCACCAAAAAGAGCTCCCACGACTCCTGCAATTTTGGATTATGCAAAACAGGATGAGCATGGAGAATAGTTGAAGGCGTAGTAGCTTGGAGACTCCTGCTCATCGACAGACTGGAGAACATCAGGAACATGAGCACTTTCAAAAACTTCTAGAAGTGATTGGAATTTTCTAAAGAAATCTAGATAAATGAGCACATAACACCAGTTGCAATTGCTGGAGGTGGATTTGAAGATCTTGGCTTAATAAGATCCCTTGTTTGGTTACGATCAGAAGAAAAGTCAAAAGAGTTTATGGGAGAAGATGACTTCTCACCCTCATTATCTTTAGCTTCATCATCATTATCAGAAACACTGCTGCATAAAACATAAAATAATCGTAAATTAAAAATATTAATATATAAGTATAACACATAAAGTTATTTAAGAGATGCTGATTATATCAGATCACGGGCACCAAAAAACATTAAACTGAAGGACTTGATGATGTACCCTATGATTTAAATGCATAAAAGAAGACAAAGTAATCATCAGGGACCGGAAGGTGTACTCAGAATCTACGAAAAATTAAGATAAGGCATTTTAATAATAAAACTTCTAGCATCCTCCGGCGATAATCGTTGGATTAAGAATAAATTAGGCCGCCGATTGTTTGGCGTAAGCCCTGTAGGCCGCTTCTAATGCATAAACCCTAAAAGTTAAAGTATAATGCACGTGAGCAACACACATGTCATATGAAAATAAAGTGAAAAGTCGGTTACACACTTTTCGGATAAATCAATCAATCATCACATGATACGTGTCTCCGAATAATCCGGAAACCCCAAGTGCCTATAAATAGGGCACCTGGGTCACCACTTTTTGAAAACTTGGTACTTTTTTTTTTATCTCACATAGTACATTTTTACTCTAGGACTCAAGAACATAACAGCGGAACGCTAGACGGACCAACTCATAGTTTGACTTCGAAGATTGACTGAAGTCACCCCACGACTTCTATATCGTGATTCAACTCTGTACGAACGCTGTCCGAAAGGAAAACACTCGATCGACAATCCATACCACTACGAGTTTTAATCCTGTACTTGAACTTGTGTCCACTAGCCGAAAATAAGTACACACAAGCGTTGAATCATTTACAAACTAAACACATCCTAAGTGATCAATGTGAAGACATAAAAATTAACTTTGTCTTGTTGACGAAACAAATCACATTTTTCAGCGAATATTATCCAAAATATCAATAACAACAATTACTATCTGAATTTAAGTTTCTCAAAATTCAAAAAAGCTACCCATTATTTGTTGCAGTCAATGAGTTGCAATAATTGTGGAACCAATATACTTAAACATACCCAACTACTTATTATACTGTTATTATTGTTATTATTATTATATTGATATTGATTGATACTCCTATTCAATATTTGACTTCACTCCGTCTCAAATCTATCGTCTATTATTTAATTTTAAAAATCTCTCAAATTAATTATCCACTTAAATAAATGGAATAAAATAATATGATAATCTTTTATGCCCCTACTTTATTTATATAGGACCAAAGGATAGTTAAAAAATCTAAGTTAAAACTGAAAAATTAACAAAAATAGTATATATGATAAATATTTTTTTTCTTAAACGGTGTGTTTTTATATGAAGAAAATAGAGTTGAGAGAGAGAGAGATTATATATTTTTGACTTTAAGCCCTCTGAAAATGGTACGCTTGTCACAAACATCCCCTTATAAAACTGTAGCTGTTCTTTTGATAAAGAAAGTGAGGTGACAGCTGACTTTTTGACCGTGTGGGTGTTAGAATTACTACTTTACTTCCTTTATTAGTCTTGTAACACACATACTCATGGTACCACTTTTACAAAGTAAAGTACTGCAATTGAAAGCACATTAAATGCTGGTCAGACAATACCACCAATGACTTTGTTAAAGGACAATGTCAGCCCCTACACAAAGGTCTCTTCAAGAAGTGATATCTCAAATACACGACGCGGCAAACTCGGTGTTCGTTCAGTATATTTTTAGAATTTTTTATTTTTTTTACGGCTGAGAAATATTATTAATGAAACTAGCAAGGAGCTAGAAAATTACAAAGACATTAAAGGATTTAACAACCAAGTATTCCAATTAAGATTAGACTTCTTGTAACGTGAGAAAAGCCAATCGAAAGAGGAGGAAACGATAAAATCTAAAATGTGACATTTTCTAAATTTCGAAGGATCAAATATGCATCCGTTTCTAAACCGCCAAAGGGACCATAGAGTAGCGTAGCAAATAACTTCTAGAACAATGATTTTCGTAGAGGAAAGATGTGTTGTCATAATCCACTCCCAAAGTTCATTTACCGAATGCCATACAGGAAGATCTATGTCAAGCCATTTAGTGATAAAAATCCAAACTTAAGTTGCAACATCACATTCAAAGAAGATGTGAGGAAGATCCTCCCCATGCACATTACAGTAAGAGCAAATAACACTTTCTAATGGAACACCTTTATCAACCAAATTACATTTGTCCGGTAACCTGTTTAACCGTGCTCTCCAAATGAAAAAATTAATGTTCGGAAGAATTACCTTACACCAATGAGTTGGCCAACAACCCATAGGAGAAACATCCAACAACTTTCGAAATTCGAAAACAGAGAATATACATTTCGGAAGACCATTACATACCCAAGAATCATCATTTTCTGATAATGTAACAAGATCAATAGCAACTGTTAACTCCTGCAGTTGCTGGAGCTCGATCCCGGATCTAATGTCACGACGCCATAACCAATTCCAACCGACGTTTGAGATTCGATCAGAAACTTTGCAAAATTTATCTACCTCGAGGGTATAAAGCCTAGGGAATCTGACCCGAAGAGGAGTATCTTCAAGCCAATTATCATGCCAAAAAAATGAGTCTTTTCCGTTACCGATCTTTTTTGAGAGACTATTACATACATTCGGGTGTTGTTCGTGTATGCTTAGAATCATGCGATTAATTTGGGCCCAAGTACCTGTATATCCATTCTTCACATGAGGATACAAACCATCAGCTTGGAATCCATGAATAGCTTGTATAATTGAGTTCCATAACCACCCGGTGCAATTTACATATCTCCATCGCCATTTATAGATAAGAGCTTTATTTAAAGAATGAAAACTAACAACATCGAGACCACCTTTCTCTTTACTTTTAGTGATATCATCCCATTTGATTCAATGAATTTTTCGGTCATCCTTAGTACCACCCCATAAAAAATCTGAGCGAATGGATTCGAGCTTATTAGTGATTCCCTTTGGTGCCTTGAAAAGAGATAAATAATACGTTCCGAGAGCTCCCAAAACCGATTTGATTAAAGTCAAACGCCCACCAAAAGATAAAAGATTCATTTTCCACTTGGAAAGACGTTTTTCTACCTTGCGAACAATAGGGTTCCAGTTATCAATGCGCTTCATGTTCGCTCCAATGGGGATTCCTAGATATAAAAAGGGAAATTGCGCTGCCTTGCAACCAATAATGGTCGATAGTCTGTTAATCTCCAAAGAAGGAATACCGATGCCCAAGAGGTTGGATTTATGCACATTTAGATGTAGTCCCGAAACTGTATAGAAACAATTCAAAATCAGGATGAGATTCTTGACATTCGTATCGTTCCATTCACCAATAAATAAAGCGTCATCCGCAAAAAAACAATGTGAGACACAAATTGCATTGTTATCTTTACCAACCAAAAGACCATTGAATAAGTTATGATCAATAGCATCCTGAATCGCGACATGTAAACCTTCCATGCAAATGATAAATAGAAAAGGAGATAGCGGATCACCTTGTCGAAGCCCTCGACCGATTTTGAATTCCTCTGAAGGGCATCCGTTAACTAACACCGATGCGTAAGTAGAATAAAGACATCCTTTAATCCAATGAATCCATCTTCTACCAAAACCAAGAATATCAAGCATCGAAGTAAGGAAGTCCCAGCTAATGGAGTCAAAAGCTTTCTCGAAATCAACTTTAAGGAGCATAGCACATCTCTTTTTTTTGCTTACACAAATCAATGATTTCGTTGATAATTAGGGGGCCGTCGAGGATTTGTCGACCTTTAATAAAAGCGGATTGTTCTCGGCTAATAACATGATCAATTATGTTTGCTAGACGATTAGCAAGAAGTTTGGCCAAGATCTTGTATTGAACTCCGATGAGACTTATAGGACGGAAGTCTTTAACGAACAAAGGATTCTCAACCTTAGGAATAAGAGTGAAAAAAGATGAGTTACATCCTTTAGGAATAAAACCGGATCCATGGAAGTTATGAATAAAAGCGAAGATGTCTGACTTAATCAACTCCCAAAAATGTTTTATGAATCGAAAAGAAAAACCGTCAGGGCCAGGAGTTTTGTCCTCACCGCAATCCCAAACCGCTTTTTTAATCTCAATTTCTGAAAATGGTTCTTCTAAAGCTCGAGCAAGGGCAGGAGATAGCCTACGAAAATGTGGACTCGGTCTACTGATATTAACAGTCTTGGTCCATTTAAACTTATCTTTGAAGAATGACAAGAATGTTTGTTTAACTTGCAGCGGTGAAGTCACCCACAACCCGTTAGACATTACACCCGTGACAGCAAGCTTCTTTCTTTTTCGGTTTAAAAAAGAGTGAAAGACAGCAGAATTTTCATCTCCTTGTGAGCACCAAAACATGAAAGAGTGGTGTCACCGTTCATGTTAGTGTTTAGAGTATATGTTGACCAGTAAAAAAAATGTTAAAGCATGAAAAAATTGAAGTTCATTTTGAGAATTTGACCTGAAACAATGACATGAAACACGGAGAGAACATTCCCAGATGATAAAACATAAGATCTCAGCGTTCCTAGGGTTAAGCTTTGAAAAAATAGAAAGAACTTCGACCACTTCGATGCTCTTACCACCCTCCATTAATTCTTGTAATCTCTTATCATTTTTATTATCAAAATAATTAATAACATTTTTACCAACAACAATATAAATTCAATTATTCATCATAACTATTTTTAGAATTTTGAAGGTAAAAATGAAAGAGTGGTGTCACCGTTCATGTTAGTGTTTAGAGTATATGTTGACCAGTAAAAAAAATGATAAAGCATGAAAAAATTGAAGTTCATTTTGAGAATTTGACCTGAAACAGTGACATGAAACACGGAGAGAACATTCCCAGATGATAAAACATAAGATCTCAGCGTTCCTAGGGTTAAACTTTAAAAAAATAGAAAGAACTTCGACCACTTCGATGCTCTTACCACCCTCCATTAATTCTTGTAATCTCTTATCATTTTTATTATCAAAATAATTAATAACATTTTTACCAACAACAATATAAATTCAATTATTCATCATAACTATGTTTGTGTCTAAGACGTATGTATACAAGTGTCCTTAAGTAATATATTGAAAATACGAGAAAAATACATTAAAAGATTAAGATGGATATTAGGTTTGTGATAGTTATTCAAAAGTTGTTTATTTTTTATTACGTTTAATCTCATTAACAATATATTTTGAGATGATTAGAGAAATAATTGAAAACGGTCACAAGATAATTAATATTAAGTCATACCTCGTGTACATTTGAGTAAAAGACTCTTCACAAGGAGAAACATTTATTTTTTACTTATATACCGACATTTATTCAAATAGTATATATGTATGTTTTTAGTTATGAACTCCCATTTGTAGTAGCAGTATTATTATATACATAAATGAAATGATATATCCACTCAAATCTTATAACAATGTTATCAATTTTATATAAAGGTTATCTATAAATGACGTGGGTCAATAAATATAGGAGAGGGAATTATGAGAGAAAGAATGAAATTAAATTTGATTGGTTAATCAAATTTATTATATAATTTTGTGAAACTATTTTGTAACTTCTTTGTGACTGTATCATCTCTCTTACATATAAAGATTATCAAAAACGCATTATTTAGCTACTTCCTTGCAATTATTTCCTTTAATATTTAAGTAAAGCTCTATTGCTATATTGCAGATAAAAATTGAGAGTTTGCTTAATAATAACAACATCGAAAGAAAGAAAGGCCTAAAACAAATTTTAAATATTTCTGAATGTATGTCAGTAAACAGTCATTAACAGAGGCAGAGGTATGGTTTTTAGTAGAAAACATTAATTGTAAATGCTTGAAAACAACCACCATTCTATTCCCATATACTTACAACAAGGAGTATAGTAGTGACATACCCATCATAAAGTCATCATGATCTTGTGATTACATATAAAAAGGACAATACACACTCACCTTCACCCCTATAATACTCGTAGTCTGACTTTTTTACTTTTGAAAATTAAAAGTCAAAAAGGAAAGCTTTTTATTTTAGGCTTTTTATATTTTTCTATCAATCTATCTTAAAATGTGTACAATCATAAAGTAATCGATTACCAAATGATGTAAAACAACTCACACCTCTATCTTTTGTTCCGTGTCAAAACAAGTCCGCTGCAATTGCATGTATTCCTTTCTGCCTCACATTTATTAAACAAAGAAATTTAATAATTATACTGATACTGATGAATGAATTGTTGGACCATGTGAGAGTGTTAGAATCTAACCCCACTTTCACTTGTCTACTTCATGCATTTTTCATCCCACGTGTTGATCGGTTATTCATCCTCATGTGTGTTGTTAGTTAGTAGTATATATTAAGTTAAACTAGTTAAATTTCCCATGAAATTACGAATTTATCAAGTATTCAAGTTTAAACGTACTATTATACAGATTACTTACCAAATCATTAAAAAAAAAAAAAAAACCAAATTATTGAAGTTTATAAAATACATATAACAGATAATTAAAACGAATAAAGGGACTCAAATTATGCATCCAAAAAAATGAAAGATAAATTACAATGTACTTAACTTTAAATGAATGAACTAAATTCATTCACCCACCACCATCTTTCAATTTTCATCACAATTACTATTTTCCTTATCATAGAATCCTACATTACAACCTTTTATTGAGACATGTACTTAACGTACATATATAACATATATAGTTAATCCCGTAAAGAGAGCCTATATTTGATTAATAACAACGTTTAAGTACACCACCTCAAACCACCCTAATCTCCAATCAAAGGATACAACCCTAATCGCACGAACCAATCGCGCATCTGCAGAGAGCCGGACCAATCGCTCATTTGTAGAGAGAAAAAACCCTACTCGCAAAAAGGGAATGATGAGGGTGACAAAGGAGTGCAAAAAATCGCATAATGGGGTACTGGAGATTGTTCCGGAGTTTAAGTAGAGATAGAAAAAAAAAAAGACGAAAATACTCATGGGAATATAATATTAGTGTGAACAGTAATGGTTTGAGGTCTCTTTTATTTAAAGCAAGATAATATATTAATAAAATAGATAAAGTATAATATATATGAGTGCAGTAATACAATACATAAGCATTACAAATGGTCTGCACCAAATAGACAACAACAAGATAAATCGCTTGCCCGCTAAGCTGGGCAAAAATTATCAAATCGTCCAATATTCATATTTAAAATGAAACATTTTTTAATGTATCAAATTAAATTTTCATAAATAATTAACACATAACTCGTTGTTAAAATTTTACTCATTAAAATTAAGATAAAAATTATTTAGTTGCAAAATAAAAATGAAGTACCAAAATCCAAACATATTTGTATGTTTTCTAATGTTGTGATAACAAAAAATTTTAACCTCAAATAAGTAATATATACATAGTATATACTCCGAAATCAATAATATAGTCGTAAACATTTTTTGGCCAAAAAATTCACCCTTATAATTAGCGGAAATCAATAATAAAGTTTCCTACAATTTTGGTCCAATAAGTTCACCTTTAGAGCTAAAAAAAAGTCTATACTCCGAATCAATAATATAATTGTGTACAATTCTTGACCAACAAATTCGTAGAAAACAATAATATAGTCGGCTACAATTTTTTGTTCAAAGAATTCACCTTTAGAGGTAACACTTAAAAAAAAAAAAAAAAGGGGGAAAAGATGAATAGTAAAGTGGGCCAATGGGAGCCCTTCAATCCGGGCGCAAATAGTGATATGGTAATGACTAATTACAATCAGTTATAACCCAAAAGAAGAGTGACCCGAATTTAGTTGAAGTGGCTGCAATGACCCAAGAACACGAGTAAATAAAATAGTTGCAGCAACATACACTCCTCATAAAAACATCAGCATACATAGACTAGCAACAGGAAATACACAACCAAATTTAAAACTAATGGGATATATCAGAAACAATTGCAGAGGTTGCAACATGAACTAACATGCCCCATTAGATGATATACGAATTTGGAGCAGAAATCCAAGTGTACCACTCGAGATATCTATTCTTCAACCTTCTCTCGAGATCCAATAAAATGATATAATCTGCCTTTCGTTGAGAATCACAGGCACTACTAGAAAATCTGGAATTAGTTATAGATTTGCGACGGCCTATAATTCTGTCCCTAAATACCGACGGATTTTCGATGACTTTCCAACGAACTCATAAAAAATAAATTTAACACACATTTGTGATGGTTTAGCAACGGATTAACTACGGTAACTCGTCCGTCGGTAATCTGTCCCTAAATATAAATTTGAAGACATATTACCGACGGATTAGCTACTTCCAGAAATCCGTCCCTAATCCGTCACTAAATATAATGTTTTGCGACGGTAAATCGTAGAATTAGGGATGGATTTGGGACGGATTTTTTTATAATTGAGATTTTATCCAGTTTACGAGAACGAATGCACACATAAAAGTACACAAATGTCTTATAATACATATATACTGTCATATATAACATTTAAACATCAATATATTATATGTTTGCCGGATGTATACTTTGATCTACTATTCTTATATATAAGTTTCATAATCGTTGTTAGTGAATATATGCATACAGGTACGTGTGTTTGCACTTATACGCTGCTTATTATATTTAAACTGTTTGTTAACTAATATAGATGCATTTAGGAATTAGTGTCTATGCGTTTTCATTTAATTAGTATTTAAAATATATATATATAAATATATGGTCATCCCTAATCCGTCGGTAAATGAGAAAATTAGGGACGGATTTGGGACGGTTGTTTTTTATAATTGAAATTTTATCGAGTTTACGAGCACAAATGCACACATATAAGTACAAAAATGTCTTATAATACATATATACTAACAAATATAACATTTATACATCAATATATGATATGTTTCTCAGATGTATACCTTCGATCTAGTGTTTTTATATATAAGTTCTGTAACACCCCATTTTTCATAACGCGTTGATTTGGACGTGATCCAGTTTAAGTGGAGGAGAGTTGTAAGATCTTGAAAGTGTCACTAGAGAGTGTCCTCAAAAAGTGTCAGGAAAAGTTTACTTGATGTTCCAGATGAAGGAACGACGTTCCAAAACCAGGAACGACGTTGTGATCAAGGGAAATGAGTACCAGTGAACAAAACGAGTTAGAGGACGTTTCAGGAACGATGTTCCTCTTAAAAGAAACGATATTCTTAATTTGGAACGACGTTCCATGTTAAGGAACGACGTTCTGGAGAATGATCTGAGATTTAAACCCGTTTTTTAAGGGTTTTAAATGAAGGGCAATTGGGTCTTTCACTACAGGAAAATATCACCTATAGCGGCGCTAAAATGGTGCCACTTTTGGGTATGAAAGTGCCGCTGTAGATCTATTGTGGCGCTTTTGCGAACGCTACTTAAACCTCGCCGCTTTAGATATTTCGTGGCGCTTTTTGTGGCGCATTTCAGTGGGACCCACAACCTTTTTATTAAAAGATAAAAGAAATTAAATTAGCATTTAGTGGCGCAAATTTGTGACGCAATAGGCGCCATAATTAATTTTATATAAATAATTATTAATTATAAAGAAATTATTATGTGACGAACTTTTAGTGGCGCAAATTAGCGCCAATTTTGATGTTAATTTTATTTAATTTTTTATATAAATAATTTATAAGGTGACCCTTTTGTGGCGCTAGTTTGTGGCGCACATAGCGCCACTAAAGAGTTAAAAAAAAAATTGGCAGCATTTTGCTTTATTTGCTACTGCCAGCCCAGAAATTCCAGGCTTACATCCCTCAAAATCAAAACATGTTTAACATTCTAAAAAATCGCAATATCAACACAATATAACATCAATAAAAAGTTTAACGAGTTAAATAGATGTCAAACGCTAACAACATACAAATTAGGTTTAAAGAGTTAACACTAATTGTTCAAAAGATGACTTAAAGAGTTAACACTAATTGTTCAAAAGATTCCAATTGCCACAAACATTTTCAATTTTCAGTTTTCATCTTCCTCCTCGTTGCCAATATCTTCCTCCTCACTATCTTCTATCACAATTGGTTTTTTCCCCAATAGTTTGTATAGTGGTGCAGTTGATTTAAATATCCTCTTTTGTATTTTAGCTTCTGAATGAGCTAACATTTTATCAACTTGCAATTGAGTGTACATCGGTCCATTCGATTGGCTAGTCCGAGTGGAGGAGGATGCCATGGACGTATTCAAACTGGAAATTTTTTGGGCCAATACCACGCAGCCAACCAGTCGTGTACGCAATAGCAATTCTAAAATTTTCGTTTCAGTAAGGGGGTTTTTCACGTTCCGTTGTTGGTTCCTCAACTCTACCATACTAGCCTGCATGGTTACAAAAATTAGCCTATGTTTAATATATTTTGAGTAACTGTATTTATAGTTACATATACATACATAAAATGTTATGTATATATATTTACGTATATGTATATATATGTGCATATACATACATTGTAACGACCCTGGTTTTTCCGTCTTTAATTAATAATGTTTATTATTAATACTTGTGATTTAACGAATGTATGTTATTACATTTACTTGTTACCATGATTGATCATACTTGACTTTAAATGCCCGAAACATCTTTGTGACACACGTACATTATACGAATAATATTTTCAGATATTATTTACATTCATGATTAAGTTTTATTAATCCTTTTAATTAACTAAAGTTACTAGTTAATTACTTGGGCTTTTATTGGATTATTATTTATTTGGACTTGGGCTTATTCATTTAACTTGTTACTTACATAGATACTTGGGCTTATAAGCCCAACCTACATCTTATATGGACTTGTTAGCCTATTACTACATGTAAGTATTACTTAGACTTAATTAGAGTAACTAACTAGTAAGGAATCTAGTTGCTTGCCTTGTTACACATCTTCCCCATGCTAGGCCATCTAATAACCAACATTTTAAGACTTTACATGCAAGAACCTAGTGAACAACTCCTTCCTCCCTCTCCCCTTTGATACCGTCGGTTTAGGAGTAGTAGAAGGGGATTCAAAATCTTTTTTTTCATTACTTACTTACTTGCATTTCTCTCATTCCAAAAACACACACAATACTTGCAACTCATTTCTCTCTCAATTCTCTCTTTTCTTGTAAGTAACTTGAACTATTTCTTCTTCCTTTCTCTTGCTAAAAACCGAACCAAACAACACTTCATCATCATCATTCTTTTGTTTGTTGTTACTTGTCTTTGATTATTGTTACTTACTTGTTGTTGTTACTTACTAGTTACTAAGAATCAAACTCTTTAGTTTGATTCTTCATATCATCTTGTTCTTACAAGACAAACAAGAACATAAACTTACTAGTTTATGATTCTACCTTTATTGTTTTAAAAGATGAAAGTGCATGTGTTGTTAAACTCATACTTGTGATTCATGTTTGTAAACTTAAAGTTTACATTCTTAAAGATCAAACTTTGGTTTGAATCTTTAAAGTATGAACATCCATGACTTATTAACTTGTTTATTTAGTTTATTACTTCATTTCTTGTACATTTAAATTCATGTTTGTTGTTAAATGGTCAAGTATTACAAGTTAATCTTGATCTCATACTTCTTGGAACTAAAAGTTAACTTGAAAGTTCAAGAACATGGAAGTGTAACTCTTTAGTTATAACTTCATACACTTGTGTTAGATTTAACTCAATAACTTTAGATCTAGACTTTTGGGTCTTGGATCTTCAAGATCTAACTAAAAACTATGTTCTACATCTTAAGATCTTGATTAGTTAGTTTACATTCAAGTTTGTAGTTCAATATTACTTTTATAGTTCATGTATGTGTTAAATCTAAGACTTTGATGTAACTTTGGTTCATCAAATTACATATAACACTTAATTGAGTTGTGCTACATGTCTTAGACTTACACAAGTGTTATGATGGTTAAACCTTAGTTAAGATGATGCAAACACATCAACGAGTTGTACACTTGAAGCTATATGCATCAAGGATGAGAACCGTGATAAGCATCGAGTACCAAGAAACCCCGGAACCTACTGTTTTACCGTTTCTTTGTCTGACCCGTACGACCAGGGCTACTATAAATATGATTTTCAGATAGCTCTGTTCGATTAGATAACTTTTCATTTAGGACTTGTCTTAATCCGAGTTACGGTTTAGGATTTATGGCCCTCCGATCGTCACTATGTCCTTTTAACGTTGTGCTGAAAATTCTGACCTACTCGCACTTAGACCATCGCCACGGTCAAACGAAGACGAGTTTGCTTCTGGAATTTTTACCACAACTAAAGGACTCATATACGGAGCCATGGCCACTGGTCTCACCTTATTTCATTAGGTATATGGGCAGTGGTGACTGACCGAATTCAGTCTTTGTTTTAAACCCTTTTCATGAACAAAACTTACTTTACACCTTTTGTTTGATGATGAATGATGATGACCTTTAAGACCTAATTTACATAATTTTAAACCTATTGGAACGATTTACTGACTTAGTCATGTTTGACTTAGGTTTAGGACCCGTTTGGACAACCTACATACTTGCTTATTTCCCGAGTCATACTTAACCGCTACTTTATCATTGTGAGTTATAGCATCCCTTTTTACTTTAACTATTTTGGGAACTGTGAATACATGCACATTTTTAAGTTTTACATACTAGGCACGAGTACTTAAACTTATATATGTGTGGGTTATACAACGCCATAAACATTCACTTTAGCTCAGTAACGTTTAGTCATTGGTTTTTGAACCGGTGAACGTGAATCTTAGATATGAATCCATAGGGTTTGACATCCCCACCCGGGCTAGTAGTGCTAGCATTATTCCGGGGATCAATGGAGGACGAGCATTCATTGACACATTTGGTCGGCGTCGTAGGGTTACTGCCCATAAGCGGCTTGTGCCGTACCCTATCGACCCACTCGTACGTAAGGCACCCCTTTACGTACTGACTATTTCTGGAGCCGGACCGTCTACATCTGCACCACCGGCACCACCTGCACCGCATGCCCCACCATCTCTCACTGTCGAGGAATTGACAAGGGAGGTGGGGATCCTCCGAGCTCGAGTTACTGAGCTTGAGGACCAGATGTCCCATGTATTGGATATCCTACACCCACCTTCACCGTAGGGCTTTTGTATTTAGATTTCATTATGTAATCTAGTTGTAGTTTTATGTTTCACTTATGTATTGTACGAACTTATACAGATGTATGCAACTTATTATTAATGAATGGAACTTTGCGTTATTTAATTCTTACACGACGTTCTATTTACATTAATGTACGATGATTCTGTGGTATTTGTACCTAGATGCGTTATTTAATAACATGTAATGTTTTGATTCCATGTTGGTTACTATATACTGTATTATTACTATTTGCATGCTGGATTTTGACTTGAGTCAAAATTTTTGTTTAGAACACCATGGCCAACGGACGATCCACACCTACCGCAGCCCAAATTGAAGATATGATCAATGAACGAGTCACCGCAGCCTTAGCGGAAAGGAACCACCAAGCTCTATCGCCACCGCCACCGGTTATCCCGCCCATTCGTAATGGGTGTACGTACAAAGAATTTCAGAGCTGTAAACCTCATAACTTTAGTGGAACAGAGGGGCCGGTTGGTCTCACTAGATGGTTTGAGAAGTTAGAATTTGTGTTTCAAGTCAGTAACTGTTCAGAGGAGAATAAAACCAAGTTTGCTTCATGCACGCTGTCTGATGGCGCGCTAACGTGGTGGAACACGTTGGCTCAAGCAAAAGGTATTGATGAGGCATTTGCTACTCCATGGGAGGAGTTCAAAGGGGCCCTGATTGAGGAATATTGCCCTAGGACCGAGATCCAGAAGATGGAGATGGAATTTATGCAGTTAAAGGCCATTGGAAACGACCTTGATGGTTACAACAGGAGATTTTTGGAATTAGCCCTGATGTGTCCGACAATGGTCACCCCGGAATTCAAGCGTATGGAAAGGTACTTCTGGGGACTTCCTAAGAGCATTAAGGGAAACGTCACCTCGTCCAAGCCACCCAATGTCCCAGAGGAAATGCGCATGGGGCATACTTTAATGAATCAAATTATGATCGATGAACCGGAGAAGGCCAAGTCTGAAGCGGGAAGTAGTGATAAGCGCAAGTGGGATAACAATAACAATAGGGGAAGGACCTATGATCAGAACCCGGCGAAATGACATGAGGGTTTCAGAGGAAATAACAACGGTGGAAACCCCAATACGAACACCAAATCAAACCCGAACTACAAGGGAACCCTACCACAATGCAAGCGGTGCTACAAGCACCATACTGGGTATTGTAATGTTGTTTGCAAAAAGTGCCAACGGACAGGGCATATCGGGAAGGACTGCAAGGTCACCACTTTGAATGGGAAGCCGAACACCAATGGACCGAAAAAGTTCTACGAATGCGAACAAACGGGCCATTTCAGAAATGCGTGTCCAAACAAGCGAAAAGACGGTGGACCACCCCGTGGTAGATCTTTCAACGTTAATGCAATGGATGCACGCGAGAATCCCGACTTGGTGACAGGTATATTCACTTTCAACAATCTTTTAGCTTCTGTCCTTTTTGATACTGGTGCCGATAGAAGTTATGTATGTAGACACTTTTGCGATAAGATTAATTGGTCGTTAGTCCCTTTAAAAGAAAGTATGCTTGTCGAGGTCGCCAACGGAAAACTTGAAAAGGTTGACCATATTAGTCGTGGAGTTATTATCAACATAGCTGGTGCAGATTTCGAAATTGATTTGATACCCATCAAATTGGGAAGTTTTAACGTGATCGTCGGTATGAATTGGTTGACTAAGATAAGGGCCAATATTATTTGTGGAGATAAAGCTCTTCGTATACCACACGGAGACGGTGAGCCACTGATCATCTACGGAGAGAGATGTACCTCGAAGCTAAACCTCATTAGTTGCGTGAAAGCGCAAAAGATTATGAAGAAGGGACGTCTTACTGTCCTAGCGCATGTGAAAACGGTAGAAACTGAGGTGAAGAGCGTGAACGATGTTCGAATTGTGAACGAATTTTCCGATTTCTTCCCTGAAGAATTGCCTGGATTACCACCGCCGAGAGCCGTAGAGTTTTAGATCGATTTAGTGCCAGGAGCAGCACCTGTAGCTCGCGCACCTTATAGACTCGAACCTTCTGAGATGCAAGAATTACAGAGTCAACTACAAGAACTACTTGACCGTGGATTTATCCAACCAAGTTTCTCGCCTTGGGGCGCTCCTGTGTTGTTTGTGAAGAAGAAGGATGGATCCTTCCGTATGTGTATCGACTACCGTGAACTCAACAAATTGACGATCAAGAATCGGTATCCTCTTCCCCGCATTGACGATCTTTTTGATCAACTTCAAGGATCGAGCGTTTACTCTAAGATCGATTTGCGATCCGGTTATCATCAGTTGAGGGTGAAGGAAAACGATGTGATGAAAACTGCATTCAGAACCCGTTATGGTCATTATGAATTTCTCGTAATGCCATTCGGATTGACTAACGCACCTGCCGTATTTATGGACCTCATGAATCGTGTCTGCAAGCCGTACTTGGATAAGTTCGTTATCGTCTTCATAGATGATATCCTCATCTACTCTAAGAGCGAAGAAGAGCATGAGCAACACCTCTGATTAGTGCTTGAATTCTTGAGACAAGAGCAACTTTACGCCAAATTCTCCAAGTGTGAATTTTGGTTGAAGGAAGTCCAATTTCTGGGTCATGTTGCGACCAGGGTATCAAAGTTGATCCTGCCAAGATTGAAGCTATCAGGAAGTGGGAGACCCCCACTACTTCGATGCACATTCGCCAATTTTTAGGTCTCGCCAGTTACTACCGAAGGTTTATTGAAGGATTTTCTCTGATTGCGCATCCTTTGACCGCGCTGACTCACAAAGGGAAGAAGTTCATTTGGGAACCCGCACACGATTCAGCATTCCAAACTTTGAAGAAGAAGTTAACCACCGCACCTATCTTATCTCTCCCCGAAGGCAGTGACGATTTCGTTGTTTATTGCGATGCTTCGAAAAGTGGTTTTGGTTGTGTACTGATGCAACGATCAAAGGTTATTGCCTATGCTTCTCGTCAACTAAAGATTCACGAGCGGAACTACACTACTCATGATCTCGAACTTGGAGCCGTTGTCTTTGCGCTCAAATTGTGGAGACACTATTTGTATGGAACGAAGAGTACTATCTTAACCGATCACAAGAGTCTCCAGTACATCTTCGATCAGAAGCAACTGAATATGCAACAACGACGATGGATCGAGACATTGAACGACTATGATTGTGAACTTCGCTATCATCCTGGCAAGGCCAATGTTGTAGCTGACGCTTTAAGCTGAAAGGAGAGGACGGCACCTCTTCGTGTTAGGGCTCTGAACATCACCAACCATTCAAACCTCAACAGTCAGATTAGAGTAGCCCAAGATGAGGCTCTCAAAGAGGAGAATATATCTCATGAACATTTGAACATACTTGTCTCTCGATTCGAGGTTAGGGAGTCTGGACTCCGATATTATGCCGGAAGAATTTGGGTACCTCTTTATGGAGATCTACGGAACCTTATACTTGATGAAGCACACAAATCGAGATATTCGATTCACCCCGGAGCGGGCAAGATGTACCACGATCTTAAGGAACAATACTGGTGGCCGAATCTTAAGAAGGACGTTGCGACTTATGTTGGTAAGTGTTTGACTTGCTCGAAGTTTAAGGCCGAGCATCAGAGGCCCTCTGGATTACTTCAACAACCGGAAATCCCATAATGGAAGTGGGAAAGGATAATGATGGATTTCATCACCAAGCTACCAAAGATGGTGGGCGGATGTGATACCATCTGGGTTATCGTTGACCGTCTTACCAAATCTGCACACTTTTTAGCCATGAAGGAAACGGATACGATGGAGAGACTTGCTCAATTATACATCAAAGAGGTTGTATCTCGTCATGGTGTACCTTTATCGATCATCTCGGATCGCGATCCCCGTTTTACTTCCAGATTTTGGCGTTCTTTGCAAGAAGCCATGGGAACTCGTCTCGACATGAGTACTGCTTATCACCCACAGATCGACGGGAAAAGTGAACACATGATTCAGACCTTGGAAGATATGTTACGTGCATGTGTCATTGATTTCGAAAAGGCCTGGGAAAGGCATTTGCCGTTAGCCGAATTCTCGTACAACAACAGTTATCACTCGAGCATTAATACCACACCTTTTGAAGCGTTGTATGGCCGCAAGTGCCGATCTCCTATTTGTTGGGCCGAAGTAGGCGAAAAGCAAATCACCGGACCCGAGGTAGTCCATGAAACGACGGAGAAGATTGCTCAGATTCAAGCGAGACTTAAGACTGCCCGTGATCGACAAAAGAGTTATGCCGATCTTAAACGTAAAGACTTTGAATTCAACGTCGGTGACCGTGTTATGTTGAAGGTTGCACCTTGGAAAGGTGTGATTCATTTTGGAAAACGCGGAAAGTTAAACTCGCGGTACATTGGTCCTTTCAAAATCTTAAAGCGTGTTGGACCCGTTGCTTACCATTTGGATTTACCAGCACAATTGAGCTCAGTTCATCCTACCTTCCACGTGTCAAACTTGAAGAAGTGTCTTGCTGCACCCGAACTCATCATACCACTTGAAGAACTTACTATTGATGACAAACTCCACTTTTTGGAAGAACCTGTCGAGATTATGGACCGTGAGGTCAAGACTTTGAAATGCAACAAGATTCCGATCGTCCGAGTACGATGGAATGCCAAACGAGGACCTGAGTTTACCTGGGAGCGAGAGGATCAAATGATGCAGAAGTATCCTCACCTTTTCCCAACTCCTCCATCTACCTCAACTTAAAATTTCGGGACAAAATTTTCTTTAACAGGTGGGTAATGTAACGACCCTGGTTTTTCCGTCTTTAATTAATAATGTTTATTATTAATACTTGTGATTTAACGAATGTATGTTATTACATTTACTTGTTACCATGATTGATCATACTTGACTTTAAATGCCCGAAACGCCTTTGTGACACACGTACATTATACGAATAATATTTTCAGATATTATTTACATTCATGATTAAGTTTTATTAATCATTTTAATTAACTAAAGTTACTAGTTAATTACTTGGGCTTTTATTGGATTATTATTTATTTGGACTTGGGCTTATTCATTTAACTTGTTACTTACATACATACTTGGGCTTATAAGCCCACCCTACATCTTATATGGACTTGTTAGCCCATTACTACATGTAAGTATTACTTAGACTTAATTAGAGTAACTAACTAGTAAGGAATCTAGTTGCTTGCCTTGTTACACATCTTCCCCATGCTAGGCCATCTAATAACCAACATTTTAAGACTTTACATGTAAGAACCTAGTGAACAACTCCTTCTTCCATCTCCCCTTTGATACCGTTGGTTTAGGAGTAGTAGAAGGGGATTCAAAATCTTTTTTTTTCATTACTTACTTACTTGCATTTCTCTCATTCCAAAAACACACACAATACTTGCAACTCATTTCTCTCTCAATTCTCTCTTTTCTTGTAAGTAACTTGAACAATTTCTTCTTCCTTTCTCTTGCTAAAAACCGAACCAAACAACACTTCATCATCATCATTCTTTTGTTTGTTGTTACTTGTCTTTGATTATTGTTACTTACTTGTTGTTGTTACTTACTAGTTACTAAGAATCAAACTCTTTAGTTTGATTCTTCATATCATCTTGTTCTTACAAGACAAACAAGAACATAAACTTACTAGTTTATGATTCTACCTTTATTGTTTTAAAAGATGAAAGTGCATGTGTTGTTAAACTCATACTTGTGATTCATGTTTGTAAACTTAAAGTTTACATTCTTAAAGATCAAACTTTGGTTTGAATCTTTAAAGGTATGAACATCCATGACTTATTAACTTGTTTATTTAGTTTATTATTTCATTTCTTGTACATTTAAATTCATGTTTGTTGTTAAATGGTCAAGTATTACAAGTTAGTCTTGATCTCATACTTCTTGGAACTAAAAGTTAACTTGAAAGTTCAAGAACATGGAAGTGTAACTCTTTAGTTATAACTTCATACACTTGTGTTAGATTTAACTTAATAACTTTAGATCTAGACTTTTGGGTCTTGGATCTTCAAGATCTAACTAAAAACTATGTTCTACATCTTAAGATATTGATTAGTTAGTTTACATTCAAGTTTGTAGTTCAATATTACTTTTATAGTTCATGTATGTGTTAAGTCTAAGACTTTGATGTAACTTTGGTTCATCAAATTACATATAACACTTAATTGAGTTGTGCTACATGTCTTAGACTTACACAAGTGTTATGATGGTGAAACCTTAGTTAAGATGATGCAAACACATCGACGAGTTGTACACTTGAAGCTATATGCATCAAGGATGAGAACCGTGATAAGCATCGAGTACCAAGAAACCCTAGAACCTACTGTTTTACGGTTTTTGTGTCTGACCCGTATGACCTGGGCTACTGTAAATATGATTTTCAGATAGCTCTGTTAGAGTAGATAACTTTTCATTTAGGACTCCTCTTAATCTGAGTTACGGTTTAGGATTTATGGCCCTCCGATCGTCACTATGTCCTTTTAACGTTGTGCTGAAAATTCTGACCTACTCGCACTTAGACCATCACCACGGTCAAACGAAGACGAGTTTGCTTCTGGAATTTTTACCACAACTAAAGGACTCATATATGGAGCCATGGCCACTGGTCTCACCTTATTTCAGTAGGTATAGGGGCCGTGGTGACTGACCGAATTCAGTCTTTGTTTTAAACCCTTTTCATGAACAAAACTTACTTTACACCTTTTGTTTGATGATGAATGATGATGACCTTTAAGACATAATTTACATAATTTTAAACCTATTGGAACGATTTACTGACTTAGTCATGTTTGACTTAGGTTGAGGACCCGTTTGGACAACCTACATACTTGCTTATTTCCGGAGTCATACTTAACCGCTACTTTATCATTGTGAGTTATAGCATCCCTTTTTACTTTAACTATTTTGGGAACTGAGAATACATGCGTATTTTTAAGTTTTACATACTAGGCACGAGTACTTAAACTTATATATGTGTGGGTTATACAACGCCATAAACATTCACTTTAGCTCGGTAACGTTTAGTCATTGGTTTTTGAACCGGTGAACGCGAATCTTAGATATGGATCCATAGGGTTTGACATCCCCACCCGGGCTAGTAGCGCTAGCATTTAAGGGGTGTTTAATACTTCGTATACATACGCACTTGCCAAGTGTACTTTCAGGGGGTATAAACTTTAAGTTAGTTACCAAGTGCCCACGGTTAACATATACTTTATCATACTGTTTTGAAACGCTCTTTGTAGCATTGAAATCTCGTGGCCTACCTTACATACTGTTATACTTAATGTAACGACCCAGATTTTTCCAATCGTTTTATACTTATGAGATTAATATTTACATAAACCTTACCAACATGATAAGCAATCCAAATTGTTGAGACTTATGTTTTTGAAAAGAGTTTTACACAACGTTTGACCGTCCAATTTAACCGATGATATCACGAACTATAAAACATACGATAATTATACGTTTGTGTATATATATGTATTTATATATATTTAACATGATCTAAGGATGGTTTAACATCTCATTGTGTACTAATGACAATGAGTTATAAGTATATTTTGAAACTACTAACTTAAGTTTTCAAAACGATAACTATACGTAACATTCTTTGATATATATACTTATAACCTATAATGCTTATACATGTATCGTATATATAATGTATTTAATCACTTTTTAAGGACTTAAATATATAAAACAATATAAGTATATTCACAAAAGATAGCTATATTTGAATTCTCATTCTGTTTCCTCAAGATTTCTATACGTATATCTAGGGTATATGTACCCGTATCATACCCAGCTTCTATATGTATTTACTATTGATATATACACATCAAATCAACATCCTAATCAACATTATTACTGCCGTATATATGAGGTAACTAGAATTTGTCAAGTAGCATGAATTATTAGTAAGAAAACAAAATTAGGAATCCTTTTCTTTTTTTATAAACTAAAAACGTTTTTATGAATGAACACCATTTCTTCATTCCATTTTCTCATACCTACACCCTCATTTCTCTCTCAAAATACTCCTAACTTCATACTTGATCATCTCTAAGCATTTTCCCCATTATTTAGCTTTAATTACAAGCCTTAAACACCATAAGAAAACTCTTTCAAGAACATATCAAAATAACCACCCATTTGAAGAAGTTTACTTCCAACCTTTTGATCTAACTCCACCACTCTTTGATTCCAAGATTATTTCTTATCTTTTGCAGTAACTTTGTCCAAGTAACTTGAGGTAGTAACCTTGTTCATAATCTTATTCAATTCATATTTATATAGCTATCTTATTTTGTGGTATAAAATTTTAACAACAAGAACATAGTTTGAATGATTTCAAACTTGTTCGCAAACTAAATAGATCCTTCTAACTTGACTTTTAAAACACTTCAAGACCTGTAATATATCATAATGATATGCTAACCTAACAAGATATAACTTGGTTTTACAAAGAACATCTTAAAAACTGAATCTACGTCTCAGAGTGCAACCGGGGGCTGTTTTGGGTTGGATAATTAAAAACCATCTTGAACTTTGAATTGGAAGTTCATGTTCTGGAAAAATGATATTTCTTATGAATATGTTAACACATAAAAATTTCATGGTTTAACTCAAAGTGTAAGTATTTTTAGAAAAATGATCATTAAATGTTGTTTTTATGATGGAAAATGATCACTTTCATAAGTTTCACCAAAGTTTGACCTATAACCTATGATTTCGAAAAGAAACTAAGGTATTTTCAGTTCATATTCTTAAAATTTGACTCGATCCAAGGAAGTGGCAAGTTGAACCAACAAAAACGGAGTTGTAATGAAGAAACTACGACTAAAACAAGATTGGGTATCCGAAGCTAGTTTAGCTACGAAAATATTTGGAGAAAAAGTAAATTAATCATATCTTTTCTAATTCATATGATATTTTATATATAATTACTTATGATTTGATTTTATATATTTCAGGACCACCCGTAAACAACACGAGAAGATTAATCATAAGACCTCATGATTGTACGCAACACGTCATTTGACAACACGGTACTTTATGTACGCAACACGTCATTTGACAACATGGTACCATGGGTCGAGATTAATTCTGATCAATACGAATATGATGGGGTCTTTATTTATTTTATTTAAGCAACTAATTGTGGACCACTAACATCGGACTGCTAACTACGGACTAAGAAAATATTAAAAGTATTAAAAGTATATATATATATATATATATATATATATATATATATATATATATATATATATATATATATATATATATATAACGATTACTTAAAAAGAAAATATGTTGATATATTATATATATAGTTAGGTTCGTGATATCTATCGGAGACCAAGTCGAATTAAATACCTTCAAGGCAAAAGTGAGTTTCATTTGCTCCCTTTTTAATTGCTTTTGCAATATATATTTTTGGGCTGAGAATACATGCGCTGCTTTTATAAATGTTTACAAAATAGACACAAGTACTTAAAAATATATTCTACGTTGAGTTGTACCACTGGCATATTTCCCTGTAGCTTGGTAACTACTATTTACATGGGTATTGTAAACGCAAATCCTGTTGATAGATCTATCGGGCCTGACAACCCCAACCGGACTGGACGACCAGTATTCAACGGTTGCACAGTACTTCATTTTGGTGACTACACTTGGTACGGTGTAGTGAGATTTCATAATAAAGAGAATATGCGACGTTGATTAAATGTTAAGTATGGTTACCAAGTGCTCAACCACTTAGAATGCTTTACATACACTTGCGAGTGTATTATGTTTATGATTATGAAATCTTGTGGTCTATTAACATATTGAAATGATTGTTATGATAAACCTATGAACTCACCAACCTTTTGGTTGATACTTTAAAGCATGTTTATTCTCAGGTACGAATTAAGTCTTCCGCTGTGCATTTGCTCAATATAAGGACATTACTTGGAGCCGATCATCGCAATGGGACCAAATGTTGATGACTTCGTCCAGGTGGATTAGGATGATTCCTTTCAGTTGGTATCAGAGCGGTGGTCGTAGCGAACCAGGTCTTGCATTAGTGTGTCTAACTAGTAGTTGTTAGGAT
The DNA here is from genome assembly GCF_046630445.1 of Rutidosis leptorrhynchoides. Taxonomy (NCBI): domain Eukaryota; kingdom Viridiplantae; phylum Streptophyta; class Magnoliopsida; order Asterales; family Asteraceae; genus Rutidosis; species Rutidosis leptorrhynchoides. Next base: position 115,090,994 of record NC_092339.1, on the reverse strand, counting down.
GCATTAATGAGTCTGGACTTCGACCGTGTCTACATGTCAAAAGTTTTGCTTATCATTTCTAGTCAAAAATCATCTGCTTATCATCCTTAGGAAATTACCTACTTATCATTCATAAGTCTAGACACGTTTTACTGCATTTACTGCATTGATAGTGTATAGACAAATTCTTATCTTAGCATATCTGTTATTGCGAACTTTGACTGATATCTTTTCAAAGATTCTCCGTAATTTACGGGATTTTGGTATTATATATACATATGTAAATTATGTATTGAAGAGTACCAAATCTAAATCCTATAATCTATTCCATACCAAAAATTTATTTTCCCCATTATACAAGATGGATTCCGCATCTAGTTCGAATTCTTCAGATTCCGACAGTTATGCCGATATGGATTTCCATTCGGGCTCCGAAAGCAGCGTCACCGGAATAGATCAACCAATTTCCCATCATCTATTCTGGATGAATTGGGGATGGGTTCGTAATATACTAAATCACTGGAGACAAGAAGAAGGTGATCCATTCCATCCACCAAATTGCCCTCTTGGCGATGAACCTGAAGCACTTACCGGCGAACCTATTCGAAACACCATTTTCTCTCTCATTTCTAGAGTATCTCGTCACGATTATATACTATCCCATATTACAAATCTTGTTCATTCGCTAACTCCAACCGCCAATCATCCCGGTGTACTAGCAGAAGTTAACGAACTTCGCGCTCGCGTGACGGCTTTGGAGAACATGGTGCGAAGGTTGCAAACACCAGCAGCAGCACCAGCAGCATAATCAGCACCACCATCAATAACATCAACAATACCATCATCACCACTAACAAACAACATCCGCATCACACGTCTCGACATCATAATCTGTCCCACAAACATCAACATCATACGCACCATAGATACCAAGAAGTACCAACAACAACAAACGATGAAGTATTGATTCATAACTTCATCGGAGAAACATTCTATGGTGATTATGTAATCTCTAAAGACATAGAGATTACCTATTTCTGCCTTAACCATAAATTAGATGAGTGGACAGAAATGATAAAAGGAAGAGTAGAAACCCTGACAAGAATGATGCGTAAGGTACAAGCTAGACTTGTTTTACCAACAGCATCAACAGTACCCTTAGCCTCACCAACACAGTCAGTGCTGTCAACATCGTTAGAATCGTCAGCAACTTTAACATCACAATCTCCACCAGTTCAAGAATCACCGTGGACATCATCAATAACGCGTATATTGCATCAACGAGTTATGAAGTATTAACTCATTCTTCTGAAGAATTTATATAAATATTTTATATATATGAATTCGGAAACCAAAATAAATCTTTTCCTACTAAGCTATTAAGTATGAATTGAAAAAGGGTAGATACTACTCGTTTAAATTCATATTACAAATATGCAATGATGTACGTCCTTCGTCAGCAACTTAATCATCGTTAACTACAATCCCTGTTTCAATTCAATGAATTTCGTTTTATAATAAACCAAGTGTATTATTCAATAATATGTTTGATTTTACACTTTCATCTTCAATGTACTCGAAGCTTACTGGGAAACAACATTCATATCTTGCGAAGTTAGCAAGAGTTCAATGAGTATCAGCATGATTCACTAAGGAAATATATATAAGAATAAATAATGAAGTATTGATCCATAACTTCATTAATATTCTGTGAAGAATATGTGGTTCCTAATCGTTTTAGAGATTACTTATTCTAGCTCAAACCGAAAATCAAATGAGTCTAATATTATATTGACTTATTAAATTCATGATTACATCTGAAGAAGATATATATGTACATATATTTTCATAAAGATTGTAATAAAATTCTCTGGTACAAAAGATTACTTGTGAAATTTTTTTTAACGGGTAGGTAATACCCGAGAGATATATAAATTCACAATTAATATGATTATATTCTTCGACTCTGATTCAACAATCATCAACTATACTCACTACCTTCACAATAATATACGTTCTTTCATAGAAATCAAAACAACCATTCTCATCCAAATTTGATTACAACAAAACGAAATCCAAGTCAAGATTTAACAGAAGACATCACTCTTAGGACTCTTACATCTTTCAAAACTATACTTTGACTTCAAAACTATGCTAGAACATCATTCGATTCTTGGAACCCAGAAAAATATTCGTATCATTCAAAGTCCTAAAACATCATATGTATATTAACGATTACAATCTATAATCAAACCCTTCGAAATTCCTGAAGACACTTCAAATAATGGACAATCAGATGATGATCCAACCACACATTACCCGCAGTCTTGCACCTGAAAAGCTCTCGAAACCAAGGACATAATTTAACACGTATCTGCGTTAAATCTTTTAGCATTTATTAGCAAAAATAACTTTGCGATTCCTTTTCAAAATAGCAAATTTTGTCACAGTTTCAGCAAGTCAACCTCGACTTTCCATTCGAAGTAGCCTTATTATAACCTGTAATACATACGATTACCCTTTTGTTACCAGGGAACCTTTTATATTCCACGATATTATCAGCAGATGTACCAGCAACTCGTTACCCCTTTGGCGGAATCAACAATTGGTATTTTAAAATCTCGCAGCATTTCTATTTCGGCAGTTATATATATATATATATATATATATATATATATATATATATATATATATATATATATATATATATATATATATACAACGCCTATCCCCAAGAATTACATATTTCAAATGTGAAGTTTCTGAAAAATGCTCCAGTCTACGAATTAGTGCTATTAAGTTTTGGAAAAGACTGATAAAGTGGTAAAGACAGTAGACAACAATTACGGTCAGAAGTTTGACAATAAAGAATAATAGATTGGAAAAGCTCGAACGAAAAATTTGGTACTGGAAAACGGATTGAGCAAAGTATAAAGGAGGTCGTGGACAAATCACAATGACGAAATCTACCTTCAAAGGATTCAAATGATTCAGTGTCTGCTGAAACCGTTAGTAAACCTTACTCCTTATTCTAAACCTTCACAAACAGATTTTCCGCGTCATTCCCTGATCTTAGATATTCTAACATATCATCGTATTTTTCATTATAAATATCTCCGATATTCCTGAAGATATATTCCCAACTATCCTCATCAAAAATCATTTATCTCTTCACAATATTTGCGTTACAACATAAAAGAAACTGTGTTAGTTTCTAAATTCTGAAACATTCGAGTTTAAAATATGAATGTTTTGAAGTAGTGTTGGGAACTGAAGCATGGATTAGTATAATATAATGACACTTGATCAACGTCATTATATTACAGTAAGTCATGCTGAGTTTCTAAATGGAACATAATGATTCACAGATCATAACGTCATCATGTGCCATGTTACACAACTCTTACATTCTACCCAATCTCCAAACATATTAAGAACATATCTCCTTGATAATTCTATCTTTTCGGACATTCTGGTAACTTACCAAATCAAGATCGTGCAATTACTATTTCCTTCTTAGAACATTAACTATGTTTATTTCTAAATCCATACCTACGAATTCCGGACCATTATTCGCTTGACTCGAAGTCGGGAAGAGGAAACAGAAGTATGGAACTGTTGAATATAAAAGAAAATATAAAGCTCGACAACAACAAATAAATTACAAACTGTGTATATCAATACGTATTGCAACGTAAAGGCACGGGAGAATTAACAATACTATAACCCCAAGGTAATAGTAGAAATAAATAAAATCCTCCGGAGGTAGATGAAAAAGAAGAATGACAGAGATGAAAGTTAAGAGTATATCCAGGATCAGTACTGGATGAAGCATACTGATAAATGTTTTAAAGTATGAATTGAGGGAGGAAGAATAGAAGGTATGAGTTGTAAGGAAATGAAGGGAGGTGGATTTATAGTAAAAGATCCGACAGAGCAATCAAAATAGATGATCGCATTTAAAGCGGATTATAATTTCCTTGATTATCGAAGAATCAAATCTCATTATGAAGATTTTACTCCAAATCTCTTGAACTTGGAAATCAATCCTATCTACGTCAAAAGATATGACGAATCTATACCTACTCATTTCACCCTTTGGTGATAGCCTCACTCGTACTCTTCACAAAAATCAAATTGCTTTATCAATATTACTTGATGATAATAAAACTCTAATTTCCAACTCGTATACGTCATAAAAACATACTTATTGTCAGCCATGACCATCCCATTCAAATTTCGGGACGAAATTTATTTAACGGGTAGGTACTGTAACGATCCGGATTTTTCCAATCGTTTTATACTTATGAGATTAATATTTACATAAATTAAACCTTATCAACATGATAAGAAATCCAAATTGTTGAGACTTATGTTTTTGAAAAGAGTTTTACACAACGTTTGACCGTTCAATTTAACCGATGATATCACGAATGATACAACATACGATAATTATACGTTTGTGTATATATATGTATTTATATATATTTAACATGATCTAAGGATGGTTTAACATCTCATTGTGTACTAATGACAATGAGTTATAAGTATATTTTGAAACTACTAACTTAAGTTTTCAAAACGATAACTATACGTAACATTCTTTGATATATATACTTATAACCTATAATGCTTATACATGTATCGTATATATAATGTATTTAATCACTTTTTAAGGACTTAAATATATAAAACAATATAAGTATATTCACAAAAGATAGCTATATTTGAATTCTCATTCTGTTTCCTCAAGATTTCTATACGTATATCTAGGGTATATGTACCCGTATCATACCCAACTTCTATATGTATTTACTATTGGTATATACACATCAAATCAACATCCTAATCAACATTATTACTGCCGTAGATATGAGGTAACTAGAATTTGTCAAGTATTATGAATTATTAGTAAGAAAACAAAATTAGGAATCCTTTTCTTTCTTTATAAACTAAAAACGTTTTTATGAATGAACACCATTTCTTCACTCCATTTTCTCATACCTACACCCTCATTTCTCTCTCAAAATACTCTTAACTTCATACTTGATCATCTCTAAGCATTTTCCACATCATTTAGCTTTAATTACAAGCCTAAAACACCATAAGAAAACTCTTTCAAGAACATATCAAAATAACCACCCATTTGAAGAAGTTTACTTCCAACCTTTTGATCTAACTCCACCACTCTTTGATTCCAAGTTTATTTCTTATCTTTTGCAGTAACTTTGTCCAAGTAACTTGAGGTAGTAACCTTGTTCATAATCTTATTCAATTCATATTTATATAGCTATCTTATTTTGTGGTATAAAATTTTAACAACAAGAACATAGTTTGAATGATTTCAAACTTGTTCGCAAACTAAATAGATCCTTCTAACTTGACTTTTAAAACACTTCAAGACCTGTAATATATCATAATGATATGCTAACCTAACAAGATATAACTTGGTTTTACAAAGAACATCTTAAAAACTGAATCTACGTCTCAGAGTGCAACCGGGGGCTGTTTTGGGTTGGATAATTAAAAACCATCTTGAACTTTGAATTGGAAGTTCATGTTCTGGAAAAATGATATTTCTTATGAATATATTAACACATAAAAATTTCATGGTTTAACTCAAAGTGTAAGTATTTTTAGAAAAATGATCATTAAATGTTGTTTTTATGATGGAAAATGATCACTTTCATAAGTTTCACCAAAGTTTGACCTATAACCTATGATTTCAAATACAAACTAAGGTATTTTCAGTTCATATTCTTAAAATTTGACTCGATCCAAGGAAGTGGCAAGTTGAACCAACAAAAACGAGTTGTAATGAAGAAACTACGACTAAAACAAGATTGGGTATCCGAAGCTAGTTTAGCTACGAAAATATTTGGAGAAAAAGTAAATTAATCATATCTTTTGTAATTCATATGATATTTTATATATAATTACTTATGATTTGATTTTATATATTTCAGGACCACCCGTAAACAACAAGAGAAGATTAATCATAAGACCTCATGATTGTACGCAACACGTCATTTGACAACAAGGTACTTTATGTACGCAACACGTCATTTGACAACATGGTACCATGGGTCGAGATTAATTCTGATCAATACGAATACGATGGGGTCTTTATTTATTTTATTTAAGCAACTAATTGTGGACCACTAACATCGGACTGCTAACTACGGACTAAGAAAATATTAAAAATATTAAAAGTATATATATATATATATATATATATATATATATATATATATATATATATATATATATATATATATATATATATATATATATATATATATATATATATATATATGTAACGATTACTTAAAAATAAAATATGTTGATATATTATATATATGGTTAGGTTCGTGATATCTATCGGAGACCAAGTCGAATTAAATACCTTCAAGGCAAAAGTGAGTTTCATTTGCTCCCTTTTTAATTGCTTTTGCAATATATATTTTTGGGCTGAGAATACATGCGCTGCTTTTATAAATGTTTACAAAATAGACACAAGTACTTAAAAATATATTCTACGTTGAGTTGTACCACTGGCATATTTCCCTGTAGCTTGGTAACTACTATTTACATGGCTATTGTAAACGCGAATCCTGTTGATAGATCTATCGGGCCTGACAACCTCAACCGGACTGGACGACCAGTATTCAACGATTGCACAGTACTTCGTTTTAGTGACTACACTTGGTACGGTGTAGTGAGATTTCATAATAAAGGGAATATGCGACGTTGATTAAATGTTAAGTATGGTTACCAAGTGCTCAACCACTTAGAATGCTTTACATACACTTGCGAGTGTATTATGTTTATGATTATGAAATCTTGTGGTCTATTAACATATTGAAATAATTGTTATGATAAACCTATGAACTCACCAACCTTTTGGTTGACACTTTAAAGCATGTTTATTCTCAGGTACGAATTAAGTCTTCCGCTGTGCATTTGCTCAATATAAGGACATTACTTGGAGCTGATCATCGCAATGGGACTAAATGTTGATGACTTCGTCCAGGTGGATTAGGACGGGTCCTTTCACTTAAACTATAGCTCACCAACATTTGTGTTGACATTTTTAAGCATGTTTTTCTCAGGTGCTTAAGGTTGCTTCCGCTGTGTACTAGTCTTGCTGTAGACACCCGCTGCTGTAGAGTTATCACCGCATGAACTGTTTATTTTGCATTCATAACTTTAATTCTTTTGAACTATGATTTGTAACGACCAAAGGGTCACGTACTATTATCTTTACTTCTAGTCATAGAAGTATACTTTTGGTTGTAAAACATTTGGCGTTGGTTATGATGTCAGCTTTTATCATGAATGCAAACTTGTTTTGAAGACGCATATAGTGTTTGACCTTGTAATGATCCTGTTGTTGATGTTCCGTACATGATGATTTAGTACGGGGCGTCACATACATACTGTTATGTATATATGTACTATATACTGTTATGTGTGTGTGTGTGTATATATATATATATATATATATATATATATATATATATATATATATATATATATATATATATATATATATATATATGTACGTATATATACTTACTATTATGTATATATATGTACATATACATACTGAACTGTTATGTATATATATATATATATATATATATATATATATATTATTTTATTTTATTTTTATTATTTGTTTTTTTGAAAAGCAAGAGTTATGTATATATATGTACATATATGTACATACTGTTTTTAAAATTTAATTTTTATGTGTAATTTAATAGTTCAAGTAGCAATTATTACTTACATGATTATCGGAATGACTCTACTTGTAGTGACCCGAACTTTTCCATGTATATATATATATATATATATTAAATGAAATTGATATTTACATGATTAAGTGTTTCCAACATGTTAAGTAATCAAACTTGTTAAGACTTGATTAATTGAAATAGGTTTTATATAGACAATTGACCACCCAAGTTGACCGGTGATTCACGAACGTTAAAACTTGTAAAAACTATATGATGACATATATATGATTATATATATAGTTAACATGATATTATGATAAGTAAGTATCTCATTAGGTATTTTAACAATGAGTTATATACATAAAATTGAGTTTCTTGAATTAAGAAACTCGAAACGATATATATAACGATTATCGTTATAACAACGTCTTACTAAATACATATGAATCATATTAAGATATTGATACACTATGTTTAATCATGATAAATGATAAGTAAACATGTCATTATATATAATAACAATGAACTACATATGTAAAAACAAGACTACTAACTTAAGAATTTCGAAACGAGACATATATGTAACGATTATCGTTGTAATGACATTTTAATGTATATGTATCATATTAAGATATATTAATATATCATAATATTATGATAATATAATAATTTAACATCTCATTAGATATAGTAAACATTGGGTTAACAACATTTAACATGATCTTTAACTTAAAGGTTTCAAATCAACATTTACATGTAACGACTAACGATGACTTAACGACTCAGTTAAAATGTATATACATGTAGTGTTTTAATATGTATTTATAAACTTTTGAAAGACTTCAAGACACTTATCAAAGTACTTCTACTTGACAAAAATGCTTACAATTACATCCTCGTTCAGTTTCATCAACAATTCCACTCGTATACACCCGTATTCGTACTCGTACAATACACAGCTTTTAGATGTATGTACTATTAGTATATACAATCAATCATCTGATCTTAGTAGCCTTAAATGACTCATCATCCATTATAGCAACATGTAAGGATCATCCTTTGTCATTTACCATGAATGATTAAGCTAAATTACTAACTAATGAATCCCTTATCTATATCTAAAGTTCACGTGAACTTTCATCACCACAAACACATTTTCATTCAACTTACTTGCATCAAATTACTCTATCTCAATTACTCTCTTAGTGTTCTAAGTGTTCTTCATCTTGTTCTTCATAATCTAGCTCAATCTAGTTCAATCTAGGTAACCTAGATCAATATACAAAACCACTACTCAAGAACACACCAACAACACTTCCAAGTTTGCTAGCTTACTTCCAATCTTGTAAAGTGATCATCCAATCTCAAGAAATCTTTCTTATTTACAGTAAGATATCTTTCTAATACAAGGTAATACTCAAATTCAAACTTTGGTTCAATTTGTATAACTATAACAATCTTATTTCAAGTGATGATCTTACTTGAACTTGTTTTCGTGTCATGATTCTGCTTCAAGAACTTTCAAGCTATCCAAGGATCCTTTGAAGCTAGATCCATTTTTCTCATTTCCAGTAGGTTTATCCACAAAACTTTAGGTAGTAATGATGTTCATAACATCATTCGATTCATACATTTAAAGCTATCTTATTCGAAGGTTTAAACTTGTAATCACTAGAACATAGTTTAGTTAACTCTAAACTTGTTCGCAAATAAAAGTTAATCCTTCTAACTTGGCTTTAAAAATCAACTAAACCCATGTTCTATATCTATATGATATGCTAACTTAATGATTTAAAACCTGAAAACACGATGAACACCGTAAAACCGGACATACGCCGTCGTAGTAACACCGCGGTCTGTTTTGGGTTAGTTAATTAAAAACTATGATAAACTTTGATTTAAAAGTTGTTCTTCAGGGAAAATGATTTTTCTTATGAACATGAAACTATATCCAAAAATCATGGTTAAAATCAAAGTGGAAGTATGTTTTTCAAAATAGTCATCAAGACGTCGTTCTTTCGACTGAAATGACTACCTCTTACAAAAATGACTTGTAACTTATATTTATGACTATAAACCTATACTTTTTCTGTTAAGATTCATAAAATAGAGTTCAATATGAAAACCATAGCAATTTGATTCACTCAAAACGGATTTAAAACGAAGAAGTTATGGGTAAAACAAGATTGGATATTTTTTTGATTGTTGTAGCTACGGGAAATATTGTAACAATTCTATACAAATCATATCCTAGCTAAATCATATTGTATTACATGTATTCCAATATATTATGTAATCTTGAGATACCATAGACACGTATGCAAATGTTTTGACATATCATATCGACCCATGTATATATATTATTTGGAACAACCATAGACACTCTATATGCAGTAATGTTGGAGTTAGCTATACAGGGTTGAGGTTGATTCCAAAAATATATATACTTTGAGTTTTGATCTAGCCTGAGACGTGTATACACTGGGTCGTGGATTGATTCAAGATAATATATATCGATTTTTTCTGTACATCTAATTGTGGACAACTAGTTGTAGGTTACTAACTAGGACAGCTGACTTAATAAACTTAAAACATCAAAATGTATTAAAAGTGTTGTAAATATATTTTGAACATACTTTAATATATATGTACATATTTGTTATAGGTTCGTGAATCGACCAGTGGCCAAGTCTTACTTCCCGACGAAGTAAAAATCTGTGAAAGTGAGTTATAGTCCCACTTTTTAAATCTAATATTTTGGGATGAGAATACATGCAGTTTTATAAATGTTTTACGAAATAAAAACAAGTAAATGAAACTACATTATATGGGTGAATGATCGAAGTCGAATATTCCCCTTTTGCTTGGTAACCTAAGAATTACTAAACCGATCTACTAATTGACACGAATCCTAAAGATAGATCTATTGGGCCTAACGAACCCCATCCGAAGTACCGGATGCTTTAGTACTTCTAATTCGTTTTTATCATGTCCGAAGGATTTCCCAGAATGATAGGGGATATTCTTATATGCATCTTGTTAATGTCGGTTACTAGGTGTTCACCATATGAATGATTTTTATCTCTATGTATGGGATGTATATTGAAATATGAAATCTTGTGGTCTATTATTATGATTTGATAATATATAGGTTAAACCTATAACTCACCAACATTTTTGTTGACGTTTTAAGCATGTTTATTCTCAGGTGATTATTAAGAGCTTTCGCTGTTGCATACTAAAATAAGGACAAGATTTGGAGTCCATGCTTGTGTGATATTATGTAAAAACTGCATTCAAGAAACTTATTTTTGATGTAATATATTCTTATTGTAAACCATTATGTAATGGTCGTGTGTAAACGGTATATTTTAGATTATCATTATTTGATAATCTACGTAATGCTTTTTAAACCTTCATAGATAAAATAAAGGTTATGGTTGTTTTAAAAATGAATGCAGTCTTTGAAAAACGTCTCATATAGAGGTCAAAACCTCGCGACGAAATCAATTAATATGGAACGTTTATAATCAATATGAACGGGACATTTCACTGCTCACGAAATTCTTTGGTAATTTCATACGAGTTCAGCCTTTTATACTGATCAATGGGGCTCTCTAACTCCCCGATCATCTTGTCCCGCTGTATATAAGTGAAATGAAGTTATACTTACCATACAAGAGTGTATGTGTGTGTGTGTGTATATATATATATATATATATATACATATATATACGTACATAAGCGCACACACTTCATATCGAACACTTCATATCAAACATCTGTTGTTAACAGCAGCAACAACAGGTCTAAATATATATATATATATATATATATATATATATATATATATATATACATATATATATATATGTATGTGTGTGTGTGTGTGTGTATATATGTATATATATATATATACACACACACACACACACATATATATATATATATATATATAGCAATGTGTATATATATAGCAATATGTGTGTGTGTGTGTGTGTATATATATGTATATACATAAAAGTTCATATATATTATCTACATATATATACATAACACTATGTATATGTAACTATATAGATATACATTTACCCATTTAGAGATATAGACACTTACATTATCATAGCGGTTTTGGGCAAATGACTTTCTGCCCTGTCGAGTTGGACGCTGCTTTTCGCAGCATGCCTTGTTAATTTTTGATAAATTTAGCTAACGTTCATCCATCATCATTTCCACGAACTTTGGCCAATCAGTGGCGATCATTGTACAACCTTCAGGTGGTTGATCTCTAAGGGCCGGTATTTCCAATCCTCCATTTTTATCTCAAAAATTCTTTTTAAAATTGCTCTTTTGAGTTCGGTGTTGAGTCCCCAAAATAATTAATGATTTAATTATGACAAAACTGTAATTTTTTGCACTAAAATGTTATGTGCAGTCCGCACAAGTTTGTTTATGTATAGACAACAAATATTGCTGTGTCGAGTGTTTAGTTTGCTGCTTAGTCTACCAGCACAAGGTAGACAGTATTCTTCAATTAGCACAGGATGTGTACCTAGCAATTCAAGAATACTTAGTGACTCAGCAATGAAGAACCAGCATAGCTGGAATGCAGCTTACTACACAAGACAGCTATGCTCCATTACAAGCATAGTGGATTGATGTTCAACAGGAACATTGATTATGCAGCAGAGATCTACCTAAGGTTACGGGAAATGGTGCTTGCACCCAAAAGAACACATTTAATCCCCTTTCCAAGGTTCTTGAGCCTTGTGTTTAAAAACGAGCTGGGTGATGCTTACCAGCAGATTGCTGACGAATCATTTGCGCTGCCTTTAAAGCAAGGGGGATGCCGAAAGATAAACCGACTGCTCCATATGATTCTTTGACGCCAGCAATGCATGAGTATCAAGCTGCTCAATGTGGAGTTGCCCAATTGACTACATCTGGTGTTGCACCAGCTGAGGGGGAGGGACCTCAGCGCAAGCCAGCAACTCGTAGGAAGAAGCCAGCTACCTCAACTAGTACAGACACCATCTCATATACTGGTAAAGCAGTAGTTGTATTAGAATCTATTGCTCTCTGATAATAAAGAACAGCCCTAGTCTTATATACTGACTACCCACTTCTAGTATTAGAATCTGTTGCTTATGTATTTCTTGGTAACAGGCAAATCCAAACGTACTAAAGCTGGCTCCACGCACGCCACAGGGGAGATTGCCCCAGTCTCAACTGCTGCTTTTACAAAGAAGGCTGCTATGGAACCTGGTGCGTCTCTACACCAAACAGCAGAAATCTCTAACTTAATTACAACTATTTTAACTGCTGACTTGAAAAATGAAAGTGGAGTTAAAGGTACAATCTTGGCTCCCAAGCTGACTGGTTTTAAAACTAGTGTTAAGAAGAGTAGCAACCCATACTCCTCTAACCAGGCACTTCCACATTTTTCAAAATTATACTTCAAGAAATATCCTCTGCTAACAGTACAACCAGCAGAGAACATAACTGACCCCCAAAGCAGACTTGAGATGGCTCCTCATCGTGTTGAATCAGCTCAGGCTACTGCAAAACGTAAATGTTACTTGGATCATGATAAGAGTCTCACTCCTACATCATTACCAGCCAGAACTCTTACACAATCTGGTTCATATATATATTGTGTTACCAATGAGTCAGCAGAGTCACAGCTGCACTTACAGACACCTTACTCTGTCTCAATCAAAGGGCTGACTAAATCACTAGTCTATCCCCAGAGACCAACAACAGATACAATTGTTGAGTCAAATTTATTTGGTTCTACAGTTGTTAACATCAAATGTTCTTTTGTTTCAGTTCTTAGCAGGGTAGATGAACAGGCAGAGGGGGAGCAAGAAAAGAATGTTATTGTTTCTACTGATGAGCTCTCTATTTCTGCTACCGGTGTTGGTGCTACTGATTCGCATACTAGTGGTACTGATACTAGTGCTGTTGCCTCTACTGCTGCTGGTGTTACTGGGGATCAAGTTGATGCTGGTTCAACTGTTCCTACTGGTCATGAGGAGATGGTTTCTGATGCTAATGCTACTGCTATTCCTCCTCCTATTCCCAGTATTGCTATTTCAACTACTGATTCTGAAGTAGTTGATGAGATGATAATGGAACCTCCTCCTTCATTTGAAAAAGTTATTGATAATATTGTTAAGGAGCTTCTTGATTTCGATGTTACTGGCTCTACCACTGTAACTCCTCCAGCTGTTGCTACTGAGGAAATTACTACAGGTAGTGACAAGGATGACGTGGTGCTTACTGATGAACTTATTGCAGCTAATACTGCCTATACTGCCCATGTCACTGAAACCACTATGGATGCTGGTACCTCCACTGCTACTACTACTGACACTACTCAGGCTTCTGTTTCTGGTGAAAAGCCTAACTATGTGTGCCAGTTACCAGATCCAGATGAAGTTGTGCCCAACTTCATATATAGAGGAGCCTCTATCACTCCCAAGTTTGCCTTGCTGGTAGATCAGCTGACTATTGATCCTCAAAGTGCTTTAGTATCAGCCAGCAAGCTACCAAAGGAAGAGCTGACTGAACTACTGTCTCAGCTTGATCGACCAGCACGAGAAGAGGTATATGAGAGGCTGGCTACTTTACAACAAGTCAATGAGCAGCCATACTACCATTACTTTGGTATGGCTCCAGCTGCTTCTCCATGGCCTGGTACATGGAGGCCTCTCAAATTCATCCGAGATCCTGCTGCTGGTAAGTATATAATGCAAAATATTCCTGATTCGCCAGTACCTTCTGATTCATCAGCTTCTTCCTCATCATCTTCTTCATCTGATGGTGATGCTGATAAAGGTACTGGTATGGAAGAGCCAGTCATTCATGATAATGTGACTGGCTCCAAGGACAAACTAGTGGATCTCAGTGATGATGATGTTAAATATGATAATGCAAAGGATACCAGTGGTTATAAACCTTCGGGTGAAGGTAAAAATGATGGTGATCATGGTGATGAGTCAGATTCTGACCATCCACCTCCACCACCTCACGGAGGTATTCCTGTTATAGCTGCTATTGATCGCCCCTCAATCAGTAGTTTTGATCCTACTAACGTGGCTGCCATTTCCACTCTGGCTGTTTATCGCACTGTCGCCAGAATCACACCAGACATCCAGAGAACCATCTGCAAAACTCTTACTTATCGTATGTCTGAAGCCATTCGCAGAGCTGGGAATGTTACAACGTCCACTATTGAAGTCCAGCTCAAACAAGTATGTGCTTTTGCTGGTCTAGCGGTGGAGGCCATTGTCCAACACCATGAAGAAGAGGAGGATCTCAAAAGGCGAATCATCTCTCATAATGAATATGCTGGTCATATTGCCCATCTTCAAGCTGATCTTGATGCTGCTAATCGCAGAATTCTTTTTCTTAATGAGAAAATAGGGTATTAGAAGAGAGGTTGGATTCGCAGGAATAGCAGATGGCTACAATGGTTCCTGCCTCTGCTTATGTTCAAATGGTGGAGGTAATGCAACGCATGGCTGCTCTTCAAGCTTATGTAAGAGCCAGCGTAAATCAAATGGCCATGGGTGTTGCAAGGAATGAAGTTCGTTCTTCAAACATATGCCTCAGACAATATGGTGTGAATCCTGGTGCACATCTCTCTCCTACTGATGCTGACTGGAACAGCTTTGCATTTTATGTTCCAGAGTCGGATAGTGACCTTGATGCACATGTTTCCCCGGATGCTATTTCTGCCCCTGCTGATGACAAAAAGGGGGAGAAGAAAGCTAAGAAGCACAAAAAGAGAAAACAATTCGAGGGGGAGCATGAGCATGAAAAAGCTCCAAAACAGCAAAGGAGGGATGATGATGGTGGTGATGGTGGTGATGGTGTTGATCAAGGTACTGGCCCTAAGTCCAGCAACGCTCATACTAAAGCAGGTGTTAAGGATGATGGTGGATCTCAACTCAGTATGCCTGCCACATCTATGGATGATATTGGTTCTGGCAGTAAGCCTAGTGATGTGTCTGAACTGGCTATAGCCGAATCTTTTACTGTCTCTCAAACAATTGAATGAAAAATGAAAAGAAAAATGGAGAGGCATCAGAAGAGGCTGCGGGAACTAAATGATGCTTCTAACACTAGATTTGAGGCCTATGCTGCTCATAAAAGACATAGAATTGAGCATAGAAGAACCCTCACTCCTGAGAAGCGTGAAATTCATGATGAACTACTCAGCATTGACGAACATAAGAGGGCTAAATTAAAAAGACATGCTAAGTTCATGGTGAAGTATGATAAAAAGAAAGCAAAGTTGTATGCTGAGCGAGCAGGTAGAATTAAAAAGATGACACCTGAAGAGATGCAAGATTATTTGAACTCGACTGAATCAGGAGGAGTTAGAGCTGATGTTTTCATGAAATGGCTGGATGCTATACTAGAAACCAGCCAATCCTCTCGATCTGTATCTACTGATCAGCCAGCTACACAATCACAGCCAGCAGATATCATCAATCTTGATGATGATGAACCAGCTGAGGGGGAGTGCCTAGCAATCACTCATTCTCTGCCTCCACAAGAACCAGTATCAACACAAGAACCATCAGTTGAACCCATGCCAATCGATAAACAAAGGGTAAAATCTGCCCCTAGGGACAACCAGCCCCTAAGGAAAGAACCCTTATTTAAGGTAGCTGATGAAGGTACTGTGGTAGTTGTAGCAGCTGATACTAATCAGTCAGCTGGTACTGAAGACATAGCAAGGAGTTCTGTGATTGAAGACCCAGCCAGAAGTGTGCGGTTGGGTGTAACAAGTGATGAAGACCCAGCCAAGGTGGCTGAGCTGGGTGGTAACTGTGATGACCCGGGAATTTCCGATCAAATTTAAACTTTAATCTTTATATGTGTCCGACACGATAAGCAAAATCTGTAATGTTGAGTCTCGAAAGTTTTGAAATCTATATTCATGAAATCAAATACCCTTTGACCATGCTCGAAGATTCACGAGTAATTGTTTGTAAATAAATATGTATATATAAATGTAAGGTTATAAAATAATTGGAAACAATAAAATCTAGTTGAATCATTTAGAGTAAATATGTAAAATAATATACAAGATAAAAATATTATTATTAATATAAAGCTATGAATAGATATATATGATTTCTATATTAATTATTATCACATGTATATTGGAATATATAAAAGTTATAGACATATATATAATACTTATATATTATTTATTCATATGCAAGCACATATTATATAACGATGTTTAAATACTAAATATTTAGCATATGTTATCATATAATATATATTGTATAATTATAATATATAATGTTAATATATTAAGTGTAATTATAAGTTAGAAATATAAGTGTTATACTAAAATTATTATTACTCTCATAATTATTAGTACTATTTTTAATTTTAATATTAACATTAGTATTTTTTTGTAGTATTATTTTTCAGTATATAACATATAGATATAAATTGTATAGATATAGTATTATTATTACTAATATGATTATTATCATTAGTATTATTATAATTAGTATTAGTATTATTATTATTTGTATCATTATTATCATTATTTATGAAATTATTATTTTTATTAAAAAAAATTACTATAAGTATTGTTATTTTCATCAAGATACAACTTATTATTTTTATTAATATTACTATTATTATTACTATTATTATTATTATTAACATTATTAGTAATAATTATTATTATCTTTATATCATTATATATTATTATTATTATTATTATTAATATTAATAGAATTATTATTATTAATATATTTCTATTTACTTATTAATATCAAATTCTGCAGTGAAAATACAAATGCAGTTAACCATCGAATATATCCCTGTCTCTAAATCTGATTCATGTCTAAATCAATTCCACATTCAATCGTACAAATTTGTTAAGGGTCAATATCACTTTTTATATTTTTTCTTATTTAGTACCTGCTCGAATATCTTCTTGTCGATGAATCTTGCTATAAAACAAGGAGTTACACTGTTATATTATTTCACTCAATTAACATTACATCCTCAATGAAATTAGAAAATTAAACGGAAATACTAAGATACATATACATAGGCTTAAATTACTTACATAAATATGAAAGTTCGTATCACCTCACCACTTTCTTCAATTGACCACCTTCAATTGATCGCTACAAATAATATCACCTTCATCATTTTCTTGCCACTGTAACCGAATCCAAATATCTCCCATCTTGATCTATTCTTGTACTTTAATTCAAGGTATCAACTAAAACTTCACAAACCCATTTGTTATTTAATTGTTTGCTCTTTCTGTTTTTGGTCTCAAACTGAAAACCACAACAAACACCCTCTAAGCACTATTAAACCAACACCATTTACAACTGCTACGGCCTAATATGCTTTCCTTTTTTTTCCGTTCAGCTCCAAAACTTCACCTTCGTCACCTCACGAAACCGTAATCAACCACCACCATTTTTTTTTCTCTTCCTCTCATTCTCACTCCTAGTTTTTTTTTCTTGACAAACCCACTTCATATCGAGTCACTATATTCATTTAAATCACCCTACAACACCATGATCACCCAATAAAAACTTGCTCGATTACGTTACTGCTTCTTGCTTCATTTCGAATAGGATAGGTTCACAATTTATTAGTATATATTCATCAACATGGTTATAAAGTAAATGGACAACCTATTATAAATTAGTAGTGGAACTTGACAAACCTTTATGGCCAACCAACAATAAATAAAAATTCCCCACTTGCATTTTCACTTTGTATTTTGAACATCACCTATATTTCAACAAATTGTCGGCGAGTTTAATTTTAAACAAGGCAGCGGGCCTCTTAAATCCTTCAACCGTGTTTTCTTTTGCTTGCTGGGCCAACCATATCCTTTTCAAAGTACTGATATTACGGACTGCTTATTTGGGCATAGTGGATCGGTTTGTTATTTGGGTCGAAACCCAACTTGATTAGAGGGTAACGGGTTATGTTAAGTGATGACTAACTAAGATGATAATATGATGGGGATTATCATCGGAGGTATTGATAATACATAGATGTTTCGATAATAATGTCGAAAGATAGTAATTATGGTTATAATAACATGAAATGATATATCATGATGATCATGATGCATGTTGAGATGTTCACAAGAAGATGATGATTATCACTCAGGAAGGGTAATCTCGTGATAATAATAATGATGGAAGATTATTATGATAATGAGAATGTTAAATGGTTTTGATTAATTTAATGAAGAAGAAGGTAGAAACGAAAATACGGGGTAAATAAATTTAGAATACGGATTATGACAGAAATGTATCAACAGACGGATGGTTAAAGGGGTGTTAGGGGAAATGGGAGGTCGCGGGTTCAAGCCCGGTCGGAGACATTTATTTTTAGGAAAAGCTTTTTAAGGTAGTTTATTTATTCTTATTATTATTATTATTATTATTATTATTATTATTATTATTATTATTATTATTATTATTATTATTATTATTATTATTATTATTATTATTATTATTATTATTATTATTATTATTATTATTATTATTATTGTTATTAATTTTAGATTACTTATTAGTATTACTAAGACTAATAACATGATTATTATGTTTATTATCATTAAATTATATTATTATCATTATTATTATTAATATAAGAACTATTATTATTATCAATATTATCATAATTAGGAAAATAAATATTATCATGATTGTTAAAATTATCATTTTTTTTACGATTATAGATACAAATATTATTATAGAAATGATTAAGTTACAAATTAAATAAAATTATTAATTTTATTATTTCTTTTGATTACTATACTATTATTATAATAACAAACAAATATCTTTATATATATAAATAACTACATTTAATACATGTAGCATAAATACATTAATATATTTTTACTAATTATTTATCTAAAGTATATAAAATAGATATATTTAACTAAATTATTAATGAAACCTGTAAGTTATTATATATAACAATTATATCACTAAAAATTATATTTGTTCGATTACAATTACGTGTGTTAATATATATATGAATAATATAGGTTCGTGAATCCGAGGCCAAGCCTGCATTGTTCCGTATCGTCGAATGAATATTGTTACTACAAAATATTGTAAAGTGAGTTTCATTTGCCCTTTTTACTCTTTACGTTTTTGGGCTGAGAATATATGCAAATGCTTTATGAACCGTTTTACAATATTTATATGCGTGAGTTTCATTTGCCCTTTTTACTCTTTACGTTTTTGGGCTGAGAATACATGCAAATGCTTTATGAACTGTTTTACAATATTTATATGCGTGAGTTTCATTTGCCCTTTTTACTCTTTACGTTTTTGGGTTGAGAATACATGCAAATACTTTATGAACTGTTTTACAATATTTATATGCGTGAGTTTCATTTGTCTTTTTTTACCCTTTATATTTTTGGGACTGAGAATACATGCGCTTTTATAAATGTTTGACGAAATAGACACAAGTAATTGAAACTACATTCTATGGTTGAATTATCGAAATCGAATATGCCCCTTTTTATTAAGTCTGGTAATCTAAGAATTAGGGAACAGACACCCTAATTGACGCGAACTCTAAAGATATATCTATCGGGCCCAACAAGCCCCATCCAAAGTACCGGATGCTTTAGTACTTCGAAATTTATATCATGTCCGAAGGAGGATCCCGGAATGATGGGGATATTCTTATATGCATATTGTTAATGTCGGTTACCAGGTGTTCAATCCATATGAATGATATTTTTGTCTCTATGCATGGGTCGTATGTTTAAGAGAAATGGAAATATGAAATCTTGTGGTCTATTAAAAATTATGAAATGAATATTTATGTTAAACTAATGAACTCACCAACCTTTTGGTTGACACTTTAAAGCATGTTTATTCTCAGGTACGAAAGAAATCTTCCGCTGTGCATTTACTCACTTTAAAGATATTACTTGGAGTCCTTCATGACCTATTTCAAAAGACGTTGCATTCGAGTCATTGAATTCATCAAGATTATTATTAAGTCAATTATAATTAGATATATTATGAAATGGTATGCATGCTGTCAACTTTCAATGTAATGAAAGATTGTCTTTTTAAAAACGAATGCAATGTTTGTAAAATGTATCATATAGAGGTCAAGTACCTCGCGATGTAATCAACTGTTGTGAATCGTTTATAATCGATATGGACTTCGTCCGGATGGATTAGTACGGGTCTTCACAGTTGGTATTATAGCAGTGGTCTTGGCGAACCAGGTCTGCATTAGTGTGTATAACTGATAAGTCGTTAGGATGCATTAGTGAGTCTGGACTTCGACCGTGTATGCATGTCAAAAATTTTTGCTTATCATCTTTGTCGAAAATCATCAGTTTATAATCCTTAGGAAATTACCTGCTTATCATTCTTAGTCTAGACACATCTTACTACAGTGATTGCAAGAATAGTGTATAGACAAAATCCATATCTTAGCGTATCTGTCACTGTAGACCTAATCTGACACGTTCCTTAATTTCCTCCGTAATCTACGGGATCTTCTGTACTATATTAGATATTCTATATAATTAGAATATTATCAGATATCCAAAAATCATCTCATATCGAAAATCCTTTATCTAACCGTACAAGACGGAACTCGCAACTAGTTCAAATTCCTTAGATTCCGACAGCTATTCTGATATGGATTTTGACTCAAGCTCTGAAGATAGTATAACCGGAATGGATCAACCAATTAGTCATCACCAATTCTAGATGAATTGGGGATGGGTTCGTAGCCTACTTAATCATTGGAGGCAAGAAGAAGGTGATCTTTTTCACCAACCGAATTCACCTCTGGGTGAAGAACCTGAAGCACTTATGGGTGAAACAGTCCGAAACACCATTTTCTCTCTCATTTCCCGAGTATCTCGTCACGATCATATACTATACCAAATTTTAGATCTTATTTATCCGCTCGTCCGAACCGACAGTCACCCCGGTGTAATGGAAGAAGTAGATGAGCTTCGCGCTCGGGTAGTGGCTTTAGAGAATATGGTGCGAAGGTTACAAACGCCAGCAGCAGCACCAGCAGCATAACCAATACACCACCACCAACATCAACATCCGCATCCCGCACCTCAACATCAGAATCTTTACCACTAACAACAACATCATACGCATCATATATACCAATGAGTACCAACAACAATGAACGATGAAGTATTGATCCATAACTTCATTGATATTCTGCGAATAATATGTGTTTCCTAATAGTTTTAGAGATTACTTATTCTAGCTCAAACAAAAAAAAATCGAATGAGTTTAATATCATATTAACTCATTAAATCCATGATTACATCTGAAGAAAATGTATATGCAAGTATATTTTCATAAAGATTGTAATTAAAAATTCTTTTGTACAAACTGTTAATGGTAAAAATATTTTAACGGGTAGGTAATACCCGAGAAATATTTAGACTTCACGTTAATAAGTTACAATGTACATTCTTTGAATCTGATTCAACGGTTATTTACTATCCTAGTTACATCTACAGAGATATGAATCCGTTCACCGCAGAATGACCATTTTTATTCAATTTCATATTTGGATTTTGACCTATCATAATCCAACAAGTGGCATAATGAAGAAGACATTGGACAAAATAAAAGTTGTTAGAAACAAACGAATTAACTAATAGAAATTTTGTTAAGAATCCACGCTAACTGTTCCTAGCTAACTGTTCCTAGCTAACTGATTACATTTTATTTATCGCAATTTATTTATCACAATTTAATTATCGCAATTTGATTTATCGTCATTTAATTTCTGTTATTTATTTTACGCACTTTAAATATCGGGACACGTATACAAGGTTTTGACATATCATATCGACGCATCTATATATATTATTTGGAATCACCATAGACACGCTATATGCAGTAATGATCGAGTTCTCTATACAGGGTTGAGGTTGATTCTATAATAATATATATACTTTGAGTTGTGATCGAGTCTGAGACATGTACACGGGTCACGATATGTATTAATTAATTCGAATATTATAAACTATATATGAATTATTGAGTTAGTAACTGTGGACTGCAAACTGTGGACTACCAAGATTGGACAATTAAAAATGAATTAAAATATTAATTATAACATATGAAACTAAACAATTCTTCAAGTTTGCCACTTGATTTCATTTTAAACCTCATTTGTATCTTGACGATTACAATCTGCGTTCAAACCTTTCATGATTCTTGAAAATGCCTCAATCGAGAAGATGAACCAACCGCACTTCATCAACGAAAGAAAAGATTGACGCATATAGTTATGCACCTGAAAACACTGGTAACCTGAGTAAACATTTAACACGTATCTGTGCTAACTCCTTTGCGTTATTATTACCGAAAGTAACTTTACAATCTCTCTTCAAATTAGCCAATTTTGTCACAGCTCCAACAAGTCAACTTCAATTTTTCGTTCGAAACAACCTTATTATAACCCTGATATAAAAGTTACCTTTCGTCATCAATACCGGAAAACCGTTTATATCTCACTACATTAGCAGCAAATTTACCAGCAACATCATTGATCTTTGACCTTATGAAAAGTTATTATATTCATTGAAATCCTATTATCTACTCACCTGCATCTGATAACGAAAATTGTCGTACCAAATACCGAGAATCAGCAATCAGTACCTTGAAAAACTCACAGCATATTTACATCAACAGTTATATGTACAACATTTATCTCTTAGAATTATGATCTTTCATTCTGAAATTCTGAAAAGCACTCAGTCTACAAATCAATACCACAAATTATGAAAAAGCTGAATACAGCAGCAAAAACTGTACACGACCTTAACCGTTGGAAGTTTGATGATAAAGAATAATATGTTGGAAAAGCTCAGAAACGTTGGAACTGGAAAACGGATAGAGTTAACCATGAAGGAGAACAAGGACCATACCCTATATTCAAAGAATCCAGATAATTCTAGATCCGTTGAAATCTTTAGAGAATATCTTGCTCCGAAGTCATGTTAAAATCTTGCGGAAAATCTTTCTCCATCAACCATCGAACTTAGAAATTTCCAAAATATCATCATCAATATCTTCGATATTTCTGAGGATATTTTCATAAATATTCTCGTCCGAAATTATATACCTCTTCGTGCTTCCTGTGTATCATTGTATTGGAAACACTCAATAGAAAATTAGTATCGAAAAGCGGATTATGCGAAACTATGAAGGAAGCCATGGACAAATCACAAAGAATAAGTTTGACTTCAAAGAATCCAAATGATTCTGTTTCTGATGAAATCTTTAGCGAATACCTTGCTTCCGAATCTAAACCGTTACGGATAAATCTTCTTCGTCATCCATCGATATTAGAAATTCCAAAATATCATCGTATCTTTCATTATAAATATCCTCCATATTTCTGAAAATATTTTCATAACTATTCTTATCTGAAATCATTAATCTCTTCGTGCTATCAGTATTACATCATATAGAAACTGTTAGTTTCTATAGTCTGTAAACTTTCGAGCTTAAAATATGAATGTTATTGAAGTAATGTTGGGAACTGATGCATGAGTTAGTATAATATAATGACACTTGATCAACGTGATTATATTACAGTAAGTCATGCTGAGTTCTAAATGGAACATGATGATTCGCAGATTATAACGTCATCATGTGCCATGTTACATAACTCTTTCATTCTGCTTAACTTCTAAACATATCAAGAAAATATATTCTTGATAGTTCTATTCTCAGTGATTCAAGTAATTGTACAAAATAAATCGTGCTACTACCTTTCCTTTCTACCTTGTATAATATGATAATTCGAAACACCATACTTATGAATTCTGGACCATTACTTGCGAAAAGTAAACAAAAGCATGAAGCTCCGAAATAGAAAGGGGGTATGAGTCGCAGCAAATAAGAGGGCGCATTAACTGTGGATGACAATAGTTATAGGAGACAGAAGCAGGGACATTGAAATATAAGGGGAGATATAAATCCCGATAACAACACATAAATTACAAACCGTGTATATCAATGTTTTTCGCAACATAAAGACATGGGAGAATTATAAGTACTATAACCCCAAGGGCAAAGTAAGCAGATTCCTCTGGTGGAAGTTGGAAAAGGAGAATAATTGTTGCGATAGTAAGGATAAGGACAAGGATTAGAACTGGATTAAGCATTTTCATAAATTTTGGAATTTGGGGAATTAGGTATAGGAATGGTAAAAGTAACGGAATGGAAGAAGTTAATTTATAGTGAAATATCTGATAGAAAAATCGAGGCAGATCACCGTATTTAAGTATAGAGATCTTAATCTCTTTATTCGCCGAAGAATCAAATCTCTTAGATTTCGAAGATTTTCTTTAAATCCCTAGAATTCCGGAAATCCACCATGACTACGTCAAAAAGTTAAAGCTCTATCTCAATCTTTGTAACAGCTTCACTCGTACGCTTTACATAATCAAATCATTTTATCTATATTACTCAATAATGATAAAACTCTATTTATCAACTCATATTCGTCATGAAAACATTTTTATTGTTAACTATGACCACCTCACTAAAATTTCGGGACGAAATTTCTTTAACGGGTAGGTACTGTGATGACCCGGGAATTTCCGATCAAATTTAAACTTTAATCTTTATATGTTTCCGACACGATAAGCAAAATCTGTAATGTTGAGTCTCGAAAGTTTTGAAATCTATATTCATGAAATCAAATACCCTTTGACCATGCTCGACGATTCACGAGTAATTGTTTGTAAATAAATATGTATATATAAATGTAAGGTTATAAAATAATTGGAAACAATAAAATCTAGTTGAATCATTTAGAATAAATATGTAAAATAATATACAAGATAAAAATATTATTATTAATATAAAGCTATGAATAGATATATATGATTTCTATATTAATTATTATCACATGTATATTGGAATATATAAAAGTTATAGACATATATATAATACTTATATATTATTTATTCATATGCAAGCACATATTATATAACGATGTTTAAATACTAAATATTTAGCATATGTTATCATATAATATATATTGTATAATTATAATATATAATGTTAATATATTAAGTGTAATTATAAGTTATAAATATAAGTGTTATACTAAAATTATTATTACTCTCATAATTATTAGTACTATTTTTAATTTTAATATTAACATTAGTATTTTTTTTTTGTAGTATTATTTTCAGTATATAACATATAGATATAAATTGTATAGATATAGTATTATTATTACTAATATGATTATTATCATTAGTATTATTATAATTAGTATTAGTATTATTATTATTTGTATCATTATTATCATTATTTATGAAATTATTATTTTTATTAAAAAAATTACTATAAGTATTGTTATTTTCATCAAGATACAACTTATTATTTTTATTAATGTTACTATTATTATTACTATTATTATTATTATTATTAACATTATTAGTAATAATTATTATTATCTTTATATCATTATATATTATTATTATTATTATTAATATTAATAGAATTATTATTATTAATATATTTCTATTTACTTATTAATATCAAATTCTGCAGTGAAAATACAAATGCAGTTAACCATCGAATATATCCCTGTCTCTAAATCTGATTCATGTCTAAATCAATTCCACATTCAATCGTACAAATTTGTTAAGGGTCAATATCACTTTTTATATTTTTTCTTATTTAGTACCTGCTCGAATATCTTCTTGTCGATGAATCTTGCTATAAAACAAGGAGTTACACTGTTATATTATTTCACTCAATTAACATTACATCCTCAATGAAATTAGAAAATCAAACAGAAATACTAAGATACATATATATAGGCTTAAATTACTTACATAAATATGAAAGTTCGTATCACCTCACCACTTTCTTCAATTGACCACCTTCAGTTGATCGCTACAACTAATATCACCTTCATCGTTTTCTTGCCACTGTAACCGAAGCCAAATATCTCCCATCTTGATCTATTCTTGTACTTTAATTCAAGGTATCAACTAAAACTTCACAAACCCATTTGTTATTTAATTGTTTGCTCTTTCTCTTTTGGTCTCAAACTGAAAACCACAACAAACACCCTCTAAGCACTATTAAACCAACACCATTTACAACTGCTACGGCCTAATATGCTTTCCTTTTTTTTTTCGTTCAGCCCCAAAACTTCACCTTCGTCACCTCACAAAACTGTAATCAACCACCACCATTTTTTTTCTCTTCCTCTCATTCTCACTCCTAGTTTTTTTTTTTTTTTTTTTGACAAACACACATCATATCGAGTCACTATATTCGTTTAAATCACCCTACAACACCATGATCACCCAACAAAAACTTGCTCGATTACGTTACTGCTTCTTGCTTCATTTCGAATAGGATAGGTTCACAATTTATTAGTATATATTCGTCAACATGGTTATAAAGTAAATGGACAACCCATTATCAATTAGTAGTGGAACTTGACAAATCTTTATGGCCAACCAACAATAAATAAATATTCCCCACTTGCATTTTCACTTTGTATTTTGAACATCACCTATATTTCAACAAATTGTCGGCGAGTTTAATTTTAAACAAGGCAGCGGGCCTCTTAAATCCTTCAACCGTGTTTTCTTTTGCTTACTGGGCCAACCATATCCTTTTCAAAGTACTGATATTACGGACTGCTTATTTGGGCATAGTGGATCGGTTTGTTATTTGGGTCGAAACCCAACTTGATTAGAGGGTAACGGGTTATGTTAAGTGATGACTAACTAAGATGATAATATGATGGGGATTTTCATCGGAGGTATTGTTAATACATAGATGTTTCGATAATAATGTTGAAAGATAGTAATTATGGTTATAATAACATGAAATGATATATCATGATGATCATGATGCATGTTGAGATGTTCACAAGAAGATGATGATTATCACTCAGGAAGGGTAATCTCGTGATAATAATAATGATGGAAGATTATTATGATAATGAGAATGTTAAATGGGTTTTGATTAATTTAATGAAGAAGAAGGTAGAAACGAAAATACGGGGTAAATAAATTTAGAATACGGATTATGACCGAAATGTAACAACAGACGGATGGTTAAAGGTGTGTTAGGGGAAATGGGAGGTCGCGGGTTCAAGCCCGGTCGGAGACATTTATTTTTAGGAAAAGCTTTTTAAGGTAGTTTATTTATTCTTCTTATTATTATTATTATTATTATTATTATTATTATTATTATTATTATTATTATTATTATTATTATTATTATTATTATTATTATTATTATTATTATTATTATTATTATTATTATTATTATTATTATTATTATTATTGTTGTTGTTATTAATTTTAGATTACTTTTTAGTATTACTAAGACTAATAACATGATTATTATCATTAAATTATATTATTATCATTATTATTATTAATATAAGTACTATTATTATTATCAATATTATCATAATTAGGAAAATAAATATTATCATGATTGTTAAAATTATCATTTTTTTACCATTATAGATACAAATATTATTATAGAAACGATTAAGTTACAAATTAAATAAAATTATTAATTTTATTATTTCTTTCATTACTATACTATTATTATAATAACAAACAAATATCTTTATATATATAAATAACTACATTTAATACATGTAGCATAAATATATTAATATATTTTTACTAATTATTTATCTAAAATATATAAAATAGATATATTTAACTAAATTATTAATGAAACCTGTAAGTTATTATATATAACAATTATATCACTAAAAATTATATTTGTTCGATTACAATTACGTGTGTTAATATATATATGAATAATATATGTTCGTGAATCTGAGACCAACCCTGCATTGTTTCGTATCTTCGAATGAATATTTTTACTACAAAATATTGTAAAGTGAGTTTCATTTACCCTTTTTACTCTTTACGTTTTTGGGCTGAGAATACATGCAAATGCTTTATGAACTGTTTTACAATATTTATATGCGTGAGTTTCATTTGCCCTTTTTACTCTTTACGTTTTTGGGCTGAGAATACATGAAAATGATTTATGAACTATTTTACAATATTTATATGCGTGAGTTTCATTTGCCCTTTTTACTCTTTACGTTTTTGGGTTGAGAATACATGCAAATGCTTTATGAACTGTTTTACAATATTTATATGCGTGAGTTTCATTTGTCTTTTTTTACCCTTTATATTTTTGGGACTGAAAATACATGCGCTTTTATAAATGTTTGACGAAATAGACACAAGTAATTGAAACTACATTCTATGGTTGAATTATCGAAATCGAATATGCCCCTTTTTATTAAGTCTGGTA
This sequence comes from Rutidosis leptorrhynchoides, assembly GCF_046630445.1. Lineage (NCBI taxonomy): Eukaryota > Viridiplantae > Streptophyta > Magnoliopsida > Asterales > Asteraceae > Rutidosis > Rutidosis leptorrhynchoides. Next base: position 115,061,884 of record NC_092339.1, on the reverse strand, counting down.
ATCTAAGAATTAGGGAACAGACACCCTAATTGACGCGAACTCTAAAGATATATCTATCGGGCCCAACAAGCCCCATCCAAAGTACCGGATGCTTTAGTACTTCGAAATTTATATCATGTCCGAAGGAGGATCCCGGAATGACGGGGATATTCTTATATGCATATTGTTAATGTCGGTTACCAGGTGTTCAATCCATATGAATGATATTTTTGTCTCTATGCATGGGACGTATGTTTAAGAGAAATGGAAATATGAAATCTTGTGGTCTATTAAAAATTATGAAATGATTATTTATGTTAAACTAATGAACTCACCAACCTTTTGGTTGACACTTTAAAGCATGTTTATTCTCAGGTACGAAAGAAATCTTCCGCTGTGCATTTACTCACTTTAAAGATATTACTTGGAGTCCTTCATGACCTATTTCAAAAGACGTTGCATTCGAGTCATTGAATTCATCAAGATTATTATTAAGTCAATTATAATTTAGATATATTATGAAATGGTATGCATGCTGTCAACTTTCGATGTAATGAAAGATTGTCTTTTTAAAAACGAATGTAATGTTTGTAAAATGTATCATATAGAGGTCAAGTACCTCGCGATGTAATCAACAGTTGTGAATCGTTTATAATCGATATGGACTTCGTCCGGATGGATTAGGACGGGTCTTCACAGTTGGTATTAGAGCGGTGGTCTTAGCGAACCAGGTCTGCATTAGTGTGTATAACTGATAAGTCGTTATGATGCATTAGTGAGTCTGGACTTCGACCGTGTATGCATGTCAAAAATTTTTGCTTATCATCTTTGTCGAAAATCATCAGTTTATAATCCTTAGGAAATTACCTGCTTATTATTCTTAGTCTAGACACATCTTACTACAGTGATTGCAAGAATAGTGTATAGACAAAATCCATATCTTAGCGTATCTGTCACTGTAGACCTAATCTGACACGTTCCTTAATTTCCTCCGTAATCTACGGGATCTTCTGTACTATATTAGATATTCTATATAATTAGAATATTATCAGATATCCAAAATTCATCTCATATCGAAAATCCTTTATCTAACCGTACAAGAAGGAACTCGCAACTAGTTCAAATTCCTTAGATTCCGACAGCTATTCCGATATGGATTTCGACTCAAGCTCTGAAGATAGTATAACCGGAATGGATCAACCAATTAGTCATCACCAATTCTAGATGAATTGGGGATGGGTTCGTAGCCTACTTAATCATTGGAGGCAAGAAGAAGGTGATCTTTTTCACCAACCGAATTCACCTCTGGGTGAAGAACCTGAAGCACTTACGGGTGAACCGGTCCGAAACACCATTTTCTCTCTCATTTCCCGAGTATCTCATCACGATCATATACTATACCAAATTCTAGATCTTATTTATCCGCTCGTCCGAACCGACAGTCACCCCGGTGTATTGGAAGAAGTAGACGAGCTTCGCGCTCGGGTAGTGGCTTTAGAGAATATGGTGCGAAGGTTACAAACGCCAGCAGCAGCACCAGCAGCATAACCAATACACCACCACCAACATCAACATCCGCATCCCGCACCTCAACATCAGAATCTTTACCACTAACAACAACATCATACGCATCCTATATACCAATGAGTACCAACAACAATGAACGATGAAGTATTGATCCATAACTTCATTGATATTCTGCGAATAATATGTGTTTCCTAATAGTTTTAGATATTACTTATTCTAGCTCAAACAAAAAAAAATCGAATGAGTTTAATATCATATTAACTCATTAAATCCATGATTACATCTGAAGAAAATGTATATGCAAGTATATTTTCATAAAGATTGTAATTAAAAATTCTTTTGTACAAACTGTTAATGGTAAAAATATTTTAACGGGTAGGTAATACCCGAGAAATATTTAGACTTCACGTTAATAAGTTACAATGTACATTCTTTGAATCTGATTCAACGGTTATTTACTATCCTAGTTACATCTACAGAGATACGAATCCGTTCACCGCAGAATAACCATTTTTATTCAATTTCATATTTGGATTTTGACCTATCATAATCCAACAAGTGGTATAATGAAGAAGACATTGGACAAAATAAAAGTTGTTAGAAACAAACGAATTAACTAATAGAAATTTTGTTAAGAATCCACGCTAACTGTTCCTAGCTAACTGTTCCTAGCTAACTGATTACATTTTATTTATCGCAATTTATTTATCACAATTTAATTATCGCAATTAGATTTATCGTCATTTAATTTCTGTTATTTATTTTACGCACTTTAAATATCGGGACACGTATACAAGGTTTTGACATATCATATCGACGCATCTATATATATTATTTGGAATCACCATAGACACTCTATATGCAGTTGTAACGACCCGTCCTTATCCACCTGGACGAAGTCATTAACATTTGGTCCCATTGCAATGATCGACTCCAAGTAATGTCCTTAAAATGAGCAAATGCACAGCGGAAGACTTAATTCGTACCTGAGAATAAACATGCTTAAAAGTGTCAACCAAAAGGTTGGTGAGTTCATAGGTTTATCATAACAATCATTTCAATATATTAATAGACCACAAGATTTCCATTTATAAATATATGTACACTCGCAAGTGTATAAAAGTATTCTATAAGTTGTAGGCACCCGGTAACAAGCCTTAACGTTCATGTTTTACCCTCTGAAGTAGACCAGACCAAGTGTGTTTAATATAACTTCGAAGTACTAAAGCATCCCATAGCCAGGATGGGGTTTGTCAGGCCCAATAGATCTATCTTTAGGATTCGCACCTACCGTACATAGACAAGTAGTTTAATGTTACCAAGCTAAGGGTATATTTCTGGTTTAAACCCACGTAGAATTAGTTTTAGTACTTGTGCCTATTTCGTAAAACATTTATAAAACAGCGCATGTATTCTCAGCCCAAAAATATATTGCAAAAGCAAATAAAAAGGGAGCAAATGAAACTCACCTAATGTATTTTGTAGTAAAAATACATATGACGTCATTTAACAAGTGTAGAGTTGGTTTCGGATTCACGAACCTATATTATTTGTATATCCATTAACACCAAATAGTAATCGAACAAGTTTATATATATTATTATTAATTATATACTTGTTATTTTATACGTTATATAGATAAATTTATATTTAATCTATACAATTTATATAACTAAAACTTATCATATTAAATTTTTATTTAGTAATTGTTCATTAAAATATTATTTAATATGATACGTAATATTGATACTAATGTAGTTATATTTTATGTCATAAATATATTTTTTATAGGAAATCTTTATTAGATGTATTAATAATAAAAATAATACTAGTTACGATAAAAATCATGATAATTCTAATAATAACAATAATGATAATTTAATAATAAAAATGATAGTTTTTAATAAAAATGTAAATTTCAATAAAAAGATTAGTTTTAACAAAAATAATAAATTTAAAAAAAAAATAATGATACTTTTAGTAATATTTATAATAAATATAATACTACTACATTAAAAATAATAATAATTATAATAATAATAATAGAAATGAGAAATCAGTAAACTACCTTAAGGAAGTAATCCTAAAAATATGCCCAAGTCCGGGTTCGAACCCGCGATGTCCCTCTAACCCTAACCACTTCTCCATTTGATTTTTTGCTGAGTTAATACCCCAACTAATTAATATCATCTGTTTTCTGTTTTAATATTATAATCACCATTATCTTATATTTATCACCATATTACTTGTCATTAACGAGTCTCATCTTCATTTATTATTATCATCGCCACTTATATCATCACTTTTATCATCACCATAGCCTATAATCATAGCATCTCCTATCATAATCCTTACGAAATCATCATTCAATCTTTGTCTATATAATCGAGCATCATAATCTAATTATCATCATGAATACCATCTAACTCGTTTCATCATCATCTTTATCTATTATCATTATCCTAATAAACGGAGTACCATCCATGACTTGTGTAATTATTCATTATTATCATTGTCTTAATCGTTTTCAACTCATCATCATCTAATTATCATTATCTTATCATGATCAATATTATCAAGCATCATCATAATCATCACTATCATGTCCATCATCTAAATGTAATGTTTGTGTGTTACCATCACAGGGACCAGAAAGCATAGAATGATGGGTTTGAAGTTTGTGGCCCAATAGTTCATCTTGTCTCGGCCCAAATCCTTCATAACCTTTGGCCCAACTTGAAAAGAAATTCGGGTAACTTATATACCCGTCCAATTCATAACTTAGGATTCTGTTTCTTTTTTTCTTTTTTTATATTAATAACCAACAAGTGGAGTCCTCCTATGTTTAAAGATGTCAGCCACAAAGACATGCATTGTCCCCAAATTCTCGTTTGACAGGTAATCAACAAGCATTATAATTATAATATAAGTTAATGTATTCTCCACTAGCTATTTAATTGCAAGTGGAATAATAGTGATGCTTGATGAATAAAAGAAAGAACCGAAAAAATAACAGGAACAAAAAAAACCGCAGTTCGATTCATAGTCATGGCTAGTTGATGGTAATGTTTATAGGGTTTTCGAATTGGCGGTTAGGTGGTGGTTTAGAAAGAAAAACAAGGGTGGTGATGTTAAATGGGTTTCATAAAAATGGTGAAGGTGGTGATCGATTATCATTGAAGGTGGTGTTGTTAGCAAAGAAAGTGGTGGTTGTACAAAACAGAAAAAAAAAAAATAAGTTGCAGCAGCAGGTTAAATCACGATGGTTGTTTATGGTGGAGTGGCTGGAGTAGTTGAGTGGTGGTGATCCGGTGGTTCTGCCGTGGATGTTGGATGGGATGGTGGAGATAGGGTGGCAAGTGGTGTCACGGTGGTTAGGGTGTTGTGAAGGTGGTTTATGGTCTAAGAGGGTGATGGGTTTTATAAGGTGATGTTTGCTTGGTTTGAACAAACAACAAGCCACAAGGGATGTTTCGGTTTTGGTCAGAAATCAAATGAAAATATTAGTGGATTGTTGTCATCTAACCAAGTACAAACGATGATGGCTCACGGTTGGTGCTAGTGTTTGATAAAAGAAAGAAAATAAGATGGTTTAGGTGGTGGATGGTTTTAATGGTGGTTGTAGTGGTGACTCAAAGAAAAATGGTGAGCAAAAGAAAGATAAAGAAATGGTAACTTTATGATATTGGTTGGTGATGATAGTTGTCAAAAAAAACGGTTCACAAAATTGGTGGTTCATGGGTTGGCTTACCACCGAATCATAAAATCAAACCAAAAAGAAAATGGTTCAATGGGAGTTATAAGAGAAAGATGTAATATATATATATATATATATATATATATATATATATATATATATATATATATATATATATATATATATATATATATATATATATATATTATATATATATATATAATCTGTTAATTGTTGTTTTGTGTGATGATTATGGTAGACAAATGTTCACAGGACAACAGAAAAATATAGAAAAAGATAAAGAATTTGGTAGCCAGTAACATCATGTATATATCTGTATTACATATAATTAACTGGGTTTCTTGTATATCTGTTTATATTTATTTTTATGTATAACCGTATTTATATTTATATATAAACCATAGTTATTTATTAATTTATCTGGTTACATGTAATCTGTATATGTCATTAATATATATATGTACATCTGCTTATCTGTATCTTTATTTATATGTGTATTCTACATAATAAAGAAACATAATATTTATTAATAATACAACATTTATATTTAACATTGATATTAACAACAATAAGGAAACTAATTCTCGTGAAATCATTTGTCTATATATTACCGGTATTTAGATATTTTTACTTCGCGGAGTGATATATCGTGTCCATTGCTAAACAGTTGACGTATGAAAGTGTTCCTAAAAATCCCAAATTTTAAATTAAGTTCATGTATTTATTTTAATCATAAAATGTGCGAAACATGATTGAGTAGGCTCGTCTATTATCTATTTTATTACAATCACAAGCTCACAACTTATATAATATCAATTGAAATAATAGACGTGTGTTATTATCATTTACCAAATAAATTCGAAACATTATATGTATATTCGATAAATTTTATTATATCTTCTATTATTTTATTTTACAAAATTTATTCTAATAACTAAAGAATATAATATTTCAAATTATATTTTAAATTAATATATACATTTATATTTTTATATATATGTATCTATTTACAAATAGTTGTTCTAGAATCGTCAAAACTGGTCGAAGGTCAATGAATACATGAACACAGTTCAAAGTTTTTGAGACTCATCCTAACAGACTTTTCTTATTGTATCAGAAATATTAAATCGTATCGAGAGTTTTGTTCAAAATTAGTCGAAATTTTCCGGGTCGTGACAGTACCTACCCGTTAAAGAAATTTCGTCCCGAAATTTGATCGAAGTCGCCATGGCTAACAATAAAAATGTTTTCCTGACGAATATGAGTTGATAAAAAGAGTTTTATCATCATTGAGTGCTATAGATAAAACGATTCAATTATGTGAAGCGTACGAATGAAGCTGTCACAAAAGATTGAGATAGAGATTTAACTTTTTGACATAGTCATGGTGGATTTTCGGAATTTAAGGAATTTAAAGAAATATTCTAATCAGCAAGAAAATGTGATAGCACGATTTATTAGCAACTGTTGGAATTACAAAAGAACAAAAATATCAAGGAAATATCTTCGTGATATGCTTAGAGATTAAATAAAATAAAAGAGTCGTGTAACATGACACATGATGAGGGCAAGGTGTGTGAACCATCATCACATTCCATTAGAAATTTAGCATGACTTACTGTAATATAATCACGTTGTCCAAGTGTCATTATATTATACTAAGTCATGCTTCAATTCCCAACACTTCTCCATAATTCATTCCTAATTTATACTTAAGTTTTACAGAAGTTTCCAATATAATGGAATACAGAAAACACGAAGAGGTAAATAATTTCGGACAAGAATATTTATGAAAATATCCTCAGAAATATCGAAGATATTTATGATGATATTTTAGAATTTCTAAGTTTGAAGGTTTATGAAGTAAAATCTTCTGCAAGATTTTAACATGACTTCAGGGCAAGATATTCTCTAAAGATTCCATCGGATCCAGAATTACCTGAATTCTTCTTTGAATATAGGGTCTGGTCCTTGTATTTGTCCTTGGTTTCCTTCATGGTTAGCTGAATCCGTTTTTCAGTTCCAAATTTTCTATCGAGCGTTCCTAACACTCCATTCATCATCATCAAACTCTTGGCCATTCAGACCATCTGCGATTTTGCTGTTTCCTCTACATTTAATGCTACCATATCTGAATTTTCGGTTATCAATCCTAGGTGGTTTCAAGAGAACTGTGTTTTTAGATGATTAAACGTTGATGGTAATATGGTGGAATATAAATGGTTTCCCGATAACAATAAATGAGCACGCATATATATCAAAGTTATAATAAGGTTGTTTCGGATGAAAAGTCGGAGTTGACTTGCTGGAGCTGTGACAAAATTTGCTACTTTGAAAGAAATTATTAAGTTATTTTGGGTAATAATAACACCAAGGAATTAGCACGGCTACGTGTTAAACGTTTACTCAGGTTCCGAGAGTTTTTCAGATGCATAACTATATGCATCAATCTTTTCTTCCGTAGATGAAGTGCGGCTGGTTCATCCTCTCGATTGAGGCGTTTTCAAGAATCATGAAAGATTTGAACACGGATTGGAATCATCAAGATTCAAATGAGGTTTAAGATGAATTCAAGTGGCAAACTTGAAGAATTGTTTAGTTTCATATGTTATAATCAATATTTTAATTCATTTTAATTGTCCAATGTTGGTAGTCCAATAGTCCAATAGTCCAATAGTTCATATATAGTTTATTATATAACATTCGAATTAATTAATACGTATCGTGACCCGTGTACCGGTCTCAGTATTGCTCACAACTCAAACTATATATATATATATATATATATATATATATATATATATATATATATATATATATATATATATATATATATATATATATATATATATATATATATATATATATATATATATATATATATTTTGGAATCAACCACAACCCTGTATAGCTAACTCCGTCATTTGCATATAGAGTGTTTATGGTTGTTCCAAGATAAATATATAGATGGGTCAATATGATATGTCGAAACCTTGTATACGTGTCCCGTTATTTAAAGTGCGTAAAAGTAAATAACAGAAATTAAATGACGATAAATAAAATAGCGAAAATATAAATTGCGATAAATAAATTGCGATAAATAAAATGTAATCAGTTAGCTAGGAACAATTAGCTAGGAACAGTTAGCGTCGATTCTTAACAACATTTTTCTCATAGTTAATTTGTTTGTTTCTAACAAGTTTTATTTCGTCCAGTGTTTTCTTCATTATGCCACTTGTTGGATTCTGATAAGTCAAAATCCAATTATGAAATTGAATGAAAATGGTTTTCCTGCGGTGAACGGATACGTATATTTGTGGATGTACATAGGATAGTAAATGACCATTGAATCAGATTCGAAGAATGTACAGTGCAACTTATTAATGTGAAATCTAAATATTTCTCGGGTATTACCTACCCGTTAAAATATTTTCATCATTAATAGTTTGTACGAAAGAATTTTTAATTACAATCTTTATGAAAATATACCTACATATATATTTTCTTCAGATGTAATCATGAATTTAATGAGTCAATATGATATTAGACTCATTTGATTTACCGTTAGAATAAGAATATATAATCGCTAAAACATTAGAGATCACATAATCGCCATGTCGAACGAAGATAAATGATGTAAAACAATTCGTAGATTAATGATTATGCTCGAGGTACATAATGAGATGTTGAGGTGTGTGATGTTGAGGCTACTGGTGCTGGTGGTACTGTTGATACTGGTGATGTTGTTGAAGCTGGTACGTTTTGCACCATATTTTTCAAAGCTACAATTCGGGCGCGTAGTTCGTTGACTTAATACTCCGGGATGATTGTCGGTTGGAACGAGCGAATGAATAAGGTTTAGAATTTTAGATAGAATATAATCATGGTGAGATATTCGGAAAATGAGGGTGGAAATGATGTTTCGGACTGGTTCGCTGATAAGTACTTCAGGTTCATTGCCAAGAGGTGATTTCGGTTGATGGAAAGGATCTCATTCATCTTGTCTCCATTGATTAAGTCGACTACGAACTCAGCCCCATTTCATCTAGAATTGATGATGGCTGATTGGTTAATTCATTCTGGTGACGCCGCTTTCGGAGCTTAGGTGAAACTCCATATCGAAATAGCTGTCGGAATCCGAAAAATTCAAACTGGTTGAGGGATTCATCTCGTACGATCAGATGAAGGATTTTCGTTAAGAAATAGATTAGTACCCTGCGATACATAATTTACATATGCATATATAATACTAAAATCCCATAAGTTACGAAGGAATCTACGAAAACTATCAGGCATCGGTAACAATAACAGGTACGCTAAGATATGAATTAGCAGATATGCTAAGATATAAATTTTGTCTATACACTAATCATGCAATTCACGCAATAAGATGTGTCTAGACTAAGGATGATAAGCAAGTGATTCTCTAAGGCTGATAAGCAGGTAATTTTCGACATGAAACGATAAGTAAAACTTTTGACATGTAGACACGGTCGAAGTCCAGACTCATTAATGCATCCTAACAACTATCAAGACCTGGTTCGCTAGGACCAACGCTCTGATACCACCTGTAACGACCCGTCCTTATCCACCTGGACGAAGTCATTAACATTTGGTCCCATTGCGATGATCGACTCCAAGTAATGTCCTTAAAATGAGAAAATGCACAGCGGAAGACTTAATTCGTACCTGAGAATAAACATGCTTAAAAGTGTCAACCAAAAGGTTGGTGAGTTCATAGGTTTATCATAACAATCATTTCAATATATTAATAGACCACAAGATTTCCATTTATAAATATATGTACACTCGCAAGTGTATAAAAGTATTCTATAAGTTGTAGGCACCCGGTAACAAGCCTTAACGTTCATGTTTTACCCTCTGAAGTACACCAGACCAAGTGTGTTTAATATAACTTCGAAGTACTAAAGCATCCCATAGCCAGGATGGGGTTTGTCAGGCCCAATAGATCTATCTTTAGGATTCGCACCTACCGTACATAGACAAGTAGTTTAATGTTACCAAGCTAAGGGTATATTTCTGGTTTAAACCCACGTAGAATTAGTTTTAGTACTTGTGCCTATTTCGTAAAACATTTATAAAACAGCGCATGTATTCTCAGCCCAAAAATATATTGCAAAAGCAAATAAAAAGGGAGCAAATGAAACTCACCTAATGTATTTTGTAGTAAAAATACATATGACGTCATTTAACAAGTGAAGAGTTGGTCTCGGATTCACGAACCTATATTATTTGTATATCCATTAACACCAAATAGTAATCGAACAAGTTTATATATATTATTATTAATTATATACTTGTTATTTTATACGTTATATAGATAAATTTATATTTAATCTATACAATTTATATAACTAAAACTTATCATATTAAATTTTTATTTAGTAATTGTTCATTAAAATATTATTTAATATGATACGTAATATTGATACTAATGTAGTTATATTTTATGTCATAAATATATTTTTTTTTATATAGGAAATCTTTATTAGATGTATTAATAACAAAAATAATACTAGTTACGATAAAAATCATGATAATTCTAATAATAACAATAATGATAATTTAATAATAAAAATGATAGTTTTTAATAAAAATGTAAATTTCAATAAAAAGATTAGTTTTAACAAAAATAATAAATTTAAAAAAAATAATGATACTTTTAGTAATATTTATAATAAATATAATACTACTTACATTAAAAATAATAATAATTATAATAATAATAATAGAAATGAGAAATCAGTAAACTACCTTAAGGAAGTAATCCTAAAAATATGCCCAAGTCCGGGTTCGAACCCGCGATGTCCCTCTAACCCTAACCACTTCTCCATTTGATTCTTTGCTGAGTTAATACCCCAACTAATTAATATCATCCGTTTTCTGTTTTAATATTATAATCACCATTATCTTATATTTATCACCATATTACTTGTCATTAACGAGTCTCATCTTCATTTATTATTATCATCGCCACTTATATCATCACTTTTATCATCACCATAGCCTATAATCATTGCATCTCCTATCATAATCCTTACGAAATCATCATTCAATCTTTGTCTATATAATCGAGCATCATAATCTAATTATCATCATGAATACCATCTAACTCGTTTCATCATCATCTTTATCTATTATCATTATCCTAATAAACGGAGTACCATCCATGACTTGTGTAATTATTCATTATTATCATTGTCTTAATCGTTTTCAACTCATCATCATCTAATTATCATTATCTTATCATGATCAATATTATCAAGCATCATCATAATCATCACTATCATGTCCATCATCTAAATGTAATGTTTGTGTGTTACCGTCACAGGGACCAGAAAGCATAGAACGATGGGTTTGAAGTTTGTGGCCCAATAGTTCATCTTGTCTCGGCCCAAATCCTTCATAACCTTTGTCCCAACTTGAAAAGAAATTCGGGTAACTTATATACCCGTCCAATTCAGAACTTAGGATTCTGTTTCTTTTTTTCTTTTTTTATATTAATAACCAACAAGTGGAGTCCTCCTATGTTTAAAGATGTCAGCCACAAAGACTTGCATTGTCCCCAAGTTCTCGTTTGACAGGTAATCAACAAGCATTATAATTATAATATAAGTTAATGTATTCTCCACTAGCTATTTAATTGCAAGTGGAATAATAGTGATGCTTGATGAATAAAATAAAGAACCGAAAAAATAACAGGAACAAAAAAAAAATACCGCAGTTCGATTCATAGTCATGGCTAGTTGATGGTAATGTTTATAGGGTTTTCGAATTGGCGGTTAGGTGGTGGTTTAGAAAGAAAAACAAGGGTGGTGATGTTAAATGGGTTTCATAAAAATGGTGAAGGTGGTGATCGATTATCATTGAAGGTGGTGTTGTTAGCAAAGAAAGTGATGATTGTACAAAACAGAAAAAAAAATAAGTTGCAGCAGCAGGTTAAATCACGATGGTTGTTTATGGTGGAGTGGCTGGAGTAGTTGAGTGGTGGTGATCCGGTGGTTCTGCCGTGGATGTTGGATGGGATGGTGGAGATAGGGTGGCGAGTGGTGTCACGGTGGTTAGGGTGTTGTGAAGGTGGTTTATGGTCCAAGAGGGTGATGGGTTTTATAAGGTGATGTTTGCTTGGTTTGAACAAACAACAAGCCACAAGGGATGTTTCGGTTTTGGTCAGAAATCAAAAGAAAATATTAGTGGATTGTTGTCATCTAACCAAGTACTAACGATGATGGCTGACGGTTGGTGCTAGTGTTTGATAAAAGAAAGAAAATAAGATGGTTTAGGTGGTGGATGGTTTTAATGGTGGTTGTAGTGGTGACTCAACGAAAAATGGTGAGCAAAAGAAAGATAAAGAAATGGTAACTTTATGATATTGGTTGGTGATGATAGTTGTCAAAAAAACGGTTCACGGAATTGGTGGTTCATGGGTTGGCTTACCACCGAATCATAAAATCAAACCAAAAAGAAAATGGTTCAATGGGAGTTATAAGAGAAAGATGTAATATATATATATATATATATATATATATATATATATATATATAATCTGTTAATTGTTGTTTTGTGTGATGATTATGGTAGACAAATGTTCACAGGACAACAGAAAAATATAGAAAAAGATAAAGAATTTAGTAACCAGTAACATCATGTATATATCTGTATTACATATAATTAACTGGGTTTCTTGTATATTTGTTTATATTTATTTTTATGTATAACCGTATTTATATTTATATATAAACCATAGTTATTTATTAATTTATCTGGTTACATGTAATCTGTATATGTCATTAATATATATATATGTACATCTGCTTATCTGTATCTTTATTTATATGTGTATTCTACATAATAAAGAAACATAATATTTATTAATAATACAACATTTATATTTAACATTGATATTAACAACAATAAGGAAACTAATTCTCGTGAAATCATTTGTCTATATATTACCGGTATTTAGATATTTTTACTTCGAGGAGTGATATATCGTGTCCATTGCTAAACAGTTGACGTATGAAAGTGTTCCTAAAAATCCCAAATTCTAAATTAAGTTCATGTATTTATTTTAATCATAAAATGTGCGAAACATGATTGAGTAGGCTCGTCTATTATCTATTTTATTACAATCACAAGCTCACAACTTATATAATATCAATTGAAATAATAGACGTGTGTTATTATCATTTACCAAATAAATTTAAAACATTATATGTATATTCGATAAATTTTATTATATCTTCTATTATTTTATTTTACAAAATTTATTCTAATAACTAAAGAATATAATATTTCAAATTATATTTTAAATTAATATATACATTTATATTTTTATATATATGTATCTATTTACAAATAGTTGTTCGTAAATCGTCAAAACTAGTCGAAGGTCAATGAATACATGAACACAGTTCTAAGTTTTTGAGACTCATCCAAACAGACTTTTCTTATTGTGTCAGAAATATTAAATCGTATCGAGAGTTTTGTTCAAAATTAGTCGAAATTTTCCGGGTCGTGACAGCAGTAATGATCGAGTTCTCTATACAGGGTTGAGGTTGATTCTATAATAATATATATACTTTGAGTTGTGATCGAGTCTGAGACATGTACACGGGTCACGATATGTATTAATTAATTTGAATATTATAAACTATATATGAATTATTGAGTTAGTAACTGTGGACTGCAAACTGTGGACTACCAAGATTGGATAATTAAAAATGAATTAAAATATTAATTATAACATATGAAACTAAACAATTCTTCAAGTTTGCCACTTGATTTCATTTTAAACCTCATTTGTATCTTGACGATTACAATCTGCGTTCAAACCTTTCATGATTCTTGAAAACGCCTCAATCGAGAAGATGAACCAACCACACTTCATCAATGAAAGAAAAGATTGACGCATATAGTTATGCACCTGAAAACACTGGTAACCTGAGTAAATATTTAACACGTATCTGTGCTAACTCCTTTGCGTTATTATTACCGAAAGTAACTTTACAATCTCTCTTCAAATTAGCCAATTTTGTCACAGCTCCAACAAGTCAACTTCAATTTTTCGTTCGAAACAACCTTATTATAACCCTGATATAAAAGTTACCTTTCGTCATCAATACCGGAAAACCGTTGATATCTCACTACATTAGCAGCAAATTTACCAGCAACATCATTGATCTTTGACCTTATGAAAAGTTATTATATTCATTGAAATCCTATTATCTACTCATCTGCATCTGATAACGAAAATTGTCGTACCAAATACCGAGAATCAGCAATCAGTACCTTGAAAAACTCACAGCATATTTACATCAACAGTTATATGTACAACATTTATCTCTTAGAATTATGATCTTTCATTCTGAAATTCTGAAAAGCACTCAGTCTACAAATCAATACCACAAATTATGAAAAAGCTGAATACAGCAGCAAAAACTGTACACGACCTTAACCGTTGGAAGTTTAATGATAAAGAATAATATGTTGGAAAAGCTCAGAAACGTTGGAACTGGAAAACGGATAGAGTTAACCATGAAGGAGAACAAGGACCAAACCCTATATTCAAAGAATCCAGATAATTCTGGATCCGTTGAAATCTTTAGAGAATATCTTGCTCCGAAGTCATGTTAAAATCTTGCGGAAAATCTTTCTCCATCAACCATCGAACTTAGAAATTCCCAAAATATCATCATCAATATCTTCGATATTTCTGAGGATATTTTCATAAATATTCTCGTCCGAAATTATATACCTCTTCGTGCTTCCTGTGTATCATTGTATTGGAAACACTCAATAGAAAATTAGTATCGAAAAGCGGATTATGCGAAATTATGAAGGAAGCCGTGGACAAATCACAAAGAATAAGTTTGACTTCAAAGAATCCAAATGATTCTGTTTCTGATGAAATCTTTAGCGAATACCTTGCTTCCGAATCTAAACCCTTACGGATAAATCTTCTTCATCATCCATCGATATTAGAAATTCCAAGATATCATCGTATCTTTCATTATAAATATCCTCCATATTTCTGAAGATATTTTCATAACTATTCTTATCTGAAATCATTAATCTCTTCGTGCTATCAGTATTACATCATATAGAAACTGTTAGTTTCTATAGTCTGTAAACTTTCGAGCTTAAAATATGAATGTTATTGAAGTAATGTTGGGAACTGATGCACGAGTTAGTATAATATAATGACACTTGATCAACGTGATTATATTACAGTAAGTCATGTTGAGTTCTAAATGGAACATGATGATTCGTAGATTATAACGTCATCATGTGCCATGTTACATAACTCTTTCATTCTGCTTAACTTCTGAACATATCAAGAAAATATATTCTTGATAGTTCTATTCTTAGTGATTCAAGTAATTGTACAAAATAAATCGTGCTACTACCTTTCCTTTCTACCTTGTATAATATGATAATTCGAAACTCCATACTTATGAATTCTGGACCATTACTTGCGAAAAGTAAGCAAAAGCATGAAGCTCTGAAATAGAAAGGGGGTATGAGTCGCAGCAAATAAGAGGGCGCATTAACTGTGGATGACAATAGTTATAGGAGACAGAAGCAGGGACATTGAAATATAAGGGGAGATATAAATCCCGATAACAACACATAAATTACAAACCGTGTATATCAATGTTTTTCGCAACATAAAGACACGGGAGAATTATAAGTACTATAACCCCAAGGGCAAAGTAAGCAGATTCCTTTGGTGGAAGTTGGAAAAGGAGAATAATTGTTGTGATAGTAAGGATAAGGACAAGGATTAGAACTGGATTAAGCATTTTCATAAATTTTGGAATTTAGGGAATTATGTATAGGAATGGTAAAAGTAACGGAATGGAAGAAGTTAATTTATAGTGAAATATCTGATAGAAAAATCGAGGCAGATCACCGTATTTAAGTATAGAGATCTTAATATCTTTATTCGCCGAAGAATCAAATCTCTTAGATTTCGAAGATTTTCTTTAAATCCCTGAAATTCCGGAAATCCACCATGACTACGTCAAAAAGTTAAAGCTCTATCTCAATCTTTGTAACAGCTTCACTCGTACGCTTTACATAATCAAATCATTTTATCTATATTACTCAATAATGATAAAACTCTATTTATCAACTCATATTCGTCATGAAAACATTTTTATTGTTAACTATGACCACCTCACTAAAATTTCAGGACGAAATTTCTTTAACGGGTAGGTACTGTGATGACCCGGGAATTTCCGATCAAATTTAAACTTTAATCTTTATATGTTTCCGACACGATAAGCAAAATCTGTAATGTTGAGTCTCGAAAGTTTTGAAATCTATATTCATGAAATCAAATACCCTTTGACCATGCTCGACGATTCACGAGTAATTGTTTGTAAATAAATATGTATATATAAATGTAAGGTTATAAAATAATTGGAAACAATAAAATCTAGTTGAATCATTTAGAGTAAATATGTAAAATAATATACAAGATAAAAATATTATTATTAATATAAAGCTATGAATAGATATATATGATTTCTATATTAATTATTATCACATGTATATTGGAATATATAAAAGTTATAGACATATATATAATACTTATATATTATTTATTCATATGCAAGCACATATTATATAACGATGTTTAAATACTAAATATTTAGCATATGTTATCATATAATATATATTGTATAATTATAATATATAATGTTAATATATTAAGTGTAATTATAAGTTATAAATATAAGTGTTATACTAAAATTATTATTACTCTCATAATTATTAGTACTATTTTTAATTTTAATATTAACATTAGTATTTTTTTTTAGTAGTATTATTTTCAGTATATAACATATAGATAGAAATTGTATAGATATAGTATTATTATTATTACTAATATGATTATTATCATTAGTATTATTATAATTAGTATTAGTATTATTATTATTTGTATCATTATTATCATTATTTATGAAATTATTATTTTTATTAAACAAATTACTATAAGTATTGTTATTTTCATCAAGATACAACTTATTATTTTTATTAATGTTACTATTATTATTACTATTATTATTATTATTATTATTAACATTATTAGTAATAATTATTATTATCTTTATATCATTATATATTATTATTATTATTATTAATATTAATAGAATTATTATTATTAATATATTTCTATTTACTTATTAATATCAAATTCTGCAGTGAAAATACAAATGCAGTTAACCATCGAATATATCCCTGTCTCTAAATCTGATTCATGTCCAAATCAATTCCACATTCAATCGTACAAATTTGTTAAGGGTCAATATCACTTTTTATATTTTTTTCTTATTTAGTACCTGCTCGAATATCTTCTTGTCGATGAATCTTGCTATAAAACAAGGAGTTACACTGTTATATTATTTCACTCAATTAACATTACATCCTCAATGAAATTAGAAAATCAAACAGAAATACTAAGATACATATACATAGGCTTAAATTACTTACACAAATATGAAAGTTCGTATCACCTCACCACTTTCTTCAATTGACCACCTTCAATTGATCGCTACAACTAATATCACCTTCATCGTTTTCTTGCCACTGTAACCGAAGCCAAATATCTCCCATCTTGATCTATTCTTGTACTTTAATTCAAGGTATCAACTAAAACTTCACAAACCCATTTGTTATTTAATTGTTTGCTCTTTCTGTTTTTGGTCTCAAACTGAAAACCACAACAAACACCCTCTAAGCACTATTAAACCAACACCATTTACAACTGCTACGGCCTAATATGCTTTCCTGTTTTTTTTCGTTCAGCCCCAAAACTTCACCTTCGTCACCTCACAAAACCGTAATCAACCACCACCATTTTTTTCTCTTCCTCTCATTCTCACTCCTAGTTTTTTTTCTTGATAAACCCACTTCATATCGAGTCACTATATTCGTTTAAATCACCCTACAACACCATGATCACCCAACAAAAACTTGCTCGATTACGTTACTGCTTCTTGCTTCATTTCGAATAGGATAGGTTCACAATTTATTAGTATATATTCATCAACATGGTTATAAAGTAAATGGACAACCCATTATCAATTAGTAGTGGAACTTGACAAACCTTTATGGCCGACCAACAATAAATAAATATTCCCCACTTGCATTTTCACTTTGTATTTTGAACATCACCTATATTTCAACAAATTGTCGGCGAGTTTAATTTTAAACAAGGCAGCGGGCCTCTTAAATCCTTCAACCGTGTTTTCTTTTGCTTGCTGGGCCAATCATATCCTTTTCAAAGTACTGATATTACGAACTGCTTATTTGGACATAGTGGATCGGTTTGTTATTTGGGTCGAAACCCAACTTGATTAGAGGGTAACGGGTTATGTTATGTGATGACTAACTAAGATGATAATATGATGGGGATTATCATCGGAGGTATTGATAATACATAGATGTTTCGATAATAATGTTGAAAGATAGTAATTATGGTTATAATAACATGAAATGATATATCATGATGATCATGATGCATGTTGAGATGTTCACAAGAAGATGATGATTATCACTCAGGAAGGGTAATCTCGTGATAATAATAATGATGGAAGATTATTATGATAATGAGAATGTTAAATGGGTTTTGATTAATTTAATGAAGAAGAAGGTAGAAATGAAAATACGGGGTAAATAAATTTAGAATACTTATGACAGAAATGTATCAACAGACGGATGGTTAAAGGGGTGTTAGGGGAAATGGGAGGTCACGGGTTCAAGCCCGGTCGGAGACATTTATTTTTAGGAAAAGCTTTTTAAGGTAGTTTATTTATTCTTATTATTATTATTATTATTATTATTATTATTATTATTATTATTATTATTATTATTATTATTATTATTATTATTATTGTTATTAATTTTAGATTACTTATTAGTATTACTAAGACTAATAATATGATTATTATGTTTATTATCATTAAATTATATTATTATCATTATTATTATTATTAATATAAGTACTATTATTATTATTATCAATATTATCATAATTAGGAAAATAAATATTATCATGATTGTTAAAATTATCATTTTTTTACGATTATAGATACAAATATTATTATAGAAACGATTAAGTTACAAATTAAATAAAATTATTAATTTTATTATTTCTTTCATTACTATACTATTATTATAATAACAAACAAATATCTTTATATATATAAATAACAACATTTAATACATGTAGCATAAATATATTAATATATTTTTACTAATTATTTATCTAAAGTATATAAAATAGATATATTTAACTAAATTATTAATGAAACCTGTAAGTTATTATATATAACAATTATATCACTAAAAATTATATTTGTTCGATTACAATTACGTGTGTTAATATATATATGAATAATATAGGTTCGTGAATCCGAGGCCAACCCTGCATTGTTCCGTATCGTCGAATGAATATTTTTACTACAAAATATTGTAAAGTGAGTTTCATTTGCCCTTTTTACTCTTTACGTTTTTGGGATGAGAATACATGCAAATGCTTTATGAACTGTTTTACAATATTTATATGCGTGAGTTTCATTTTCCCTTTTTACTCTTTACGTTTTTGGGCTGAGAATATATGCAAATGCTTTATGAACTGTTTTACAATATTTATATGCGTGAGTTTCATTTGCCCTTTTTACTCTTTACGTTTTTGGGCTGAGAATACATGCAAATGCTTTATGAACTATTTTACAATATTTATATGCGTGAGTTTCATTTGCCTTTTTTACCCTTTATATTTTTGGGACTGAGAATACATGCACTTTTATAAATGTTTGACGAAATAGACACAAGTAATTGAAACTACATTCTATGGTTGAATTATCGAAATCGAATATGCCCCTTTTTATTAAGTCTGGTAATCTAAGAATTAGGGAACAGACACCCTAATTGATGCGAACTCTAAAGATAGATCTATCGGGCCCAACAAGCCCCATCCAAAGTACCGGATGCTTTAGTACTTTAAAATTTATATCATGTCTGAAGGAGGATCCCGGAATGATGGGGATATTCTTATATGCATATTGTTAATGTCGGTTACCAGGTGTTCAATCCATATGAATGATATTTTTGTCTCTATGCATGGGACGTATGTTTAAGAGAAATGGAAATATGAAATCTTGTGGTCTATTAAAAATTATGAAATGATTATTTATGTTAAACTAATGAACTCACCAACCTTTTGGTTGACACTTTAAAGCATGTTTATTCTCAGGTACGAAAGAAATCTTCCGCTGTGCATTTACTCACTTTAAAGATATTACTTGGAGTCCTTCATGACATATTTCAAAAGACGTTGCATTCGAGTCATTGAATTCATCAAGATTATTATTAAGTCAATTATAATTAGATATATTATGAAATGGTATGCATGCCGTCAACTTTCGATGTAATGAAAGATTGTCTTTTTAAAAACGAATGCAATGTTTGTAAAATGTATCATATAGAGGTCAAGTACCTCGCGATGTAATCAACTGTTGTGAATCGTTTATAATCGATATGGACTTCGTCCAGATGGATTAGGACGGGTCTTCACACTAACAATGATGCTAATTCTGTTAATGCTGCTGATTTCACAGTCTGGGGCAGAGGGAGTTCAACTTTTATTCAATCACCTATTCTTGCACGGACTCTTGCTTACTTTGACAGGACACTGGATGAACGTATTGATATTGAATTAGTGGGTCCTTCTGGCACAGCAGAATCACATATGTATCCTCCATCTTCCCCAAAACGTCATGATAAACACACTACTTGGGAAGATGATCCAGCTGCACAGGGTGAGCCAGACTTAAGAAAGATGAATACATACGAAAGAGAGGCTTACAGGCTGGAGATCACTGTTCCGGAACTGCTAAAACAAAGAGCAGCAGCTATACCTGAAAGGATACGCCAAATCAGATTACTGTACCATCCACTTGATCAGCAATTCTACATCAATGTCTTGGAATTCAGCATTGAATTTGGTGTGTATCTATACAACAGTTGTCAAAGGCTAAATAATGATGCAGAGAAAGCTCTCTTTTATAAGGCCCTGCAACTGGATATGGATTTAAGGCAATACTGTGATACCATGACTACTGATGAAGGCAGACAGTTGATTGCTACAGCAAAATCCCTGAACATTACGGTCAATGATTATCTTACAAGTGTTCAACTTAAACAGCAGAATAGGGATGATGCTGAATTAGCTGAGAGGCTGAGGCTTAAGGACGTAGAAGACAAATTGCCTGCTAACAGACAACAAGAAGCTGAATCTTTAAAGTTAGCAAAAGCCATTATTAAAGCTCAAGATAAGGCACTTGATGAACAAGAATCTTCTGAGAAGGTACCTACTGTAGCTCCCATAGAGACTGAATGAACAATAGAGCTATCTGATCACTACTATAGGAGCAAGTATGGTGATGTGATTACCAGAAGATCAAATCCCAGCAAGATCATCAAGGTGCACAAAGGCACAAAAAGGGCCTTCAGTGTCAGCAGGGAAAATAATGTTCAGGAGAGGGTAGACTACACTGAACTAAGATCCTTAGGATTCAGTGAATGGATGGAGATACTATAGTACTTTATTGGTAAAGCTAAAAGTGGTATTAAAGATACACTAAAACCTGAACTTCAAGAGCTCTTCAACAAAGCAGTAAGGTATGGGAATTGATGTTATGCGAGGTGTATACGAAATAGTTATATTTTTATTGTGAAATACTATTAAATACGATAAAATTTTACACAAGTTATTTATTTATAGAGTGGATATACCTAAACCTTGCTACAACACTATAGGCAGTGTATCTAATCGTAAAGTAGTGTAGTTTTTAGTAAGTCCGGTTCGTTTCTCAAGGAGCTAGCCAAATTTAACGCTATATTATTAAACTATATTTGTATATATATATATATATATATATATATATATATATATATATATATATATATATATATATATATATATATATATATATAAAAGGGGGTTTTTACCGTTTAGTGACCGGTTTGTCGATTTTATGTCTTAAGTCACAATTAAAACCTAATGTAAAATATTAAATATAAAAATGACTTAATTTAAGGCGTAAAGTAAATGACGATAAATAAAAATGCGATAATTGAAAGTACGACAATTAAAAGTGCAATAAATAAAATGAAAGTAAATAAAAGTGCGATGAGATATAAAATAAAGGAATTATGCTTATTTAAACTTCCGTAATCATGATGTTCGATGTGTTGATTTTAGTTTATTACCATGGGTTAATTTTCCTTTGTCCTGGATTATTCGATATGTCCATCTGGTTTTTGTCCATAACAGTCCATCAGTCATAAATATAAAGTGCGAGTGTCCTCGTCAAATTATCCTTATACCCGAAGTCAAATATTCCAACTAATTGGGGACTTAAACTGTAATAAGGTTTTAATACATTGTTAATGATTACACCAGGTTATCGACTGTGTGCAATCCAAAGTTTTAATACTTTATTAACAATTACACCAAGTGTCCTTGTATGTAATCCACCCATGTTTTAATGAGTCCATTGACTATTAATCCATTCCCATGTCCGGTTAAATGAACGATTATTAGTACTTATAAATATCCCGCCCATCGTGTCCGATCGAGTGTATATGGTTATTTATAGATACATCAAATTGTAAATCTCTATATTAAATTAACGAACTATCATTCAGTTAAACAAATATAAAGCCCATTAATAGTCCATAGTCCAATTTCCACAAGTGTCTGTCTTTTGTCCAAACCCCAATTATGGTATAAAGCCCAATTACCCCGTCTTAATATTTAGCCCAACATCACGATTACTTCGATTTAAATAAGCATAATAATAATTTAGCTACGAGACATTAAATTAAAAAGGTTGAACATAACTTATAATGAGTATTAATAGCGTAGCATTACACGGACAGAGTTTTGACTTACAAACTTAAAACATTCGCTAACATAACCTTATTATTATTAAACTTTAATATTAAAATTATAATTAAAATATAAATATAAATATATATTTAAGAGAGTGAGAGAGAGATAATATATTGTGTACATTATTCGGCCGAAAACGTTGCAATTTATAGGACTTGGCCAGCTACAGACCCTCATGCGATCGCATGACTTTAACACTACCTGGCCATGCGATCGCATGGCCAGCTGTACCAGCTCACATTGTCAACTAAAACGTGGGTTGCTGAGTTTATTTAATATATAATATAATATATATAATTTTATATAATTATATATATATTATATTATATTCTTGTGCCTAGTTGACTAATAATTTTAGGTCCATTGCGTCGCGCGTTGATAGTTGGTTCATGTCTTGGTTCTGAATTTTCGAACGTCCTTGCGTACTATTTAATATCTTGTACTTTGCGTTTTGTGGCTCGTACTCTTGTAATTTCTAGACGTTTCTCATTAATAAATAGAACCTCTTGGATTGTACTTTGTACTTTTTAGCGTTTTGGTCATTTGCGTCTTCAATTTGTCGAATCTATCTTTTGTCCTCACCTTTTATTATTTAAACTAATATCACTTGTAAATAGAACTATTGCAACTAAAAGCTTGTCTTTCTTGAGGGATAATGCTATGAAATATATGTTCATTTTTAGCATTATCAAATATTCCCGCACTTGAGCGTTGCTTGTCCTCAAGCAATATAGATCTTGAATATAACTTTACTAGAATCACTTCTTTATTCTTCACACTTTGTACATCAGTGATTTCTATACGGCGATATGAACAATGGTAGTAACGATGTGGTTTATAGTCCCACATGACTATATAAAAATTTAGATCCTTTAGGAAATTGGATCTTTATGAAAACTTTTGATCTTTTGAAAATTCAATCTAGTTTTTACCTTAGATAAGTTTTCCGGAATAACCCTTCACCGGTGTTTGCAAATTATTTTTGTGGGTTTTGTGGGTTTCAAATTTGAAAATTTTAGCTCAAAACTTATGGTTTTGTGTCACCCACTTGCTAACCTTGTATTGGGAAAGCAACACATCCAGTTTACTTGTTCCGTATATTACCTTTCGGTAAACTACCATCCGGTTGTAAAGGAAAGCGTTGAACAAGCAACTGTTAAGGCAATGTCCCGTGACATGCTTTTGATTACGGTCTATAATGTGTCGGATGCAATTACTATCCTTTGTAGGAGCAATAATAAAGATCACCCTATAGTTTATCGGTGTGGCACAAGGTCCTATCTTCGACCATGCTATGCAACCACCATTCTTACGGTTGACACCCGATTTGGTTCAGGTGACCTAATGAATTCCGATGAATTCTTAGGATTTTACGTTCAATGGTAATGAACGCATTAAAAATAGGGTTTTCAGAAAACAAATCAGTTTGTAATTTGATCAAAATATTTTCTAGTTCAAGCTCGAGTTTAGATATCATCGAATTCCATGAGTTTGTAATTCTCAATCTTTAAGGTCAATCCCAATGATTGAGTAATATCAGGCTTAAAAGCTGATTTTTAATCTTTAAGGAGATTATCCTTTCTGGGGATCTGATTCATTAGTCTTATAAGCTAATTTGTAATGTGCCCCCCTGTAACAGACTGAAATCGGGGTTAGAAGTAAGATTACTTAATTGCCCTTAGGTTTATATTTGTGTTTAAATATGCTTTTATTTTAATAATATGTTTATTATTAATTGATTAGTTGGTTAAGACCAGTTTGTAACAAGGGTCACAGAAATGGTTCGTTTGTTGAATTTGGACTCCGTTAGGGTTGCCAAATTATGTACGTAAGATATTAGATAACTGGTAAATACCCGTGTGTTATGGGGTATGGGTTTATAACCCATTTAGAGTGTAATATCTGCTTTATTCTTCTCATTTCTAGACAATTCCCAAAACTAGTCCCGTACCTAACATTTATCACTCTCAAACCCTAATTAATTCAAGCTAGAAATTGGATTGTAAGGCTTTAAGGATTGATTCAAATCATCTTTGTGATCATTAATCCAGGTTTGTTTACTTGAATTCGTGTGTTAATTCTTAAAGAAATTGGGTGTGGGTGTAAAGTGGGTTTTAAGAATTTTTGACCTTGAATCTTCATGTTTTGTGTTTGTTATGCATAATTGATGTTAGAAATAGTTGTTATATAGTTTATATGATGTTTTTCAAGTAGTTTTGAGGTTAGAACTTGCAAAAATCGAGTTTTTGGGCCAAAAACGCGAAAATCAGCGTGCAGGAGCTGTTCTTCAGCACCCACACTTTTGACAGGTCACTCGTACGAGTGACCACACTTTTTGAGGGTCAACCATGCATGTGAGGGCTCACTCACACGAGTGAGACCTCAGTCACACGTGTGAGCACCGGGTCAGATTTGTGGAAACTTGTTTTGGTCATAACTTTCAAACTCTAACTCCGTTTTTGATGAATCAAGTATCGTTGGAATCGTAATGAAAAATTCTTTCCAATGGTAAACTTTTTAGAAGCTATGTCAGAATGTATTTAGGTCAGAAATAGATATATTAGCGTGTGTGTCTAGTGTGCATGCATTAATATGTTATTATGGGTTGAATTCTTGATATAGGCTTATGAATGATTGAATATATGATGAATATAGGTTGGAAAATGTTATTACATGTTGTTATTTATGTTCCTTGTCACTTGTATAAGTGAGCCTTCACTCGCACGAGTGAGCTTTCACTCGTACGGTTGAGACGGTCAATCGCATGGTGAACCGCATGAGTGAGTGACTACTTGAACTAGTATATTTGAAAGTTGGATCGTACGATTGATATGTGACTCGTACAAGTCATATGTCACTCGTGTAGTCAACCATACGGATCTACTGTTGTCTAATTAGATATTTGGCTAAGGACTAAACGTACGAGTGAGGTGTCAACCGCACGGTTGAGGTTCCTCGAACGTGCGGGTGAGTTTCACTCATACGATTGACTGGTCGGGTGGTTAAGTATTCAAGTGTTTATATATTGATGTTATTGTCTTGTTTCTGGGATGATATCAAGACATGATCACTAACTTGGTTATGTTTATTCTCAGGTGGAAAGGATAAAGATAAAGCTCAGTAGTTAGAAGCTGAGCCGTTGCTGGTAATTGGTGAGTGGGTCTATCTTCGGATAGAGTTTAAGTAGCAAATCATGCTACCGTGGATTACTCTGATTACCTTATGTAGTGTAGTGATTGCCATGCTAGATATATAATTGCATGCAATGTGATCTATATATATTGGATATGTGCACTGTGTTTGACACCAGCCATGCCTAGGGCGGTTGGGGGCTTTCAACCATGCCTAGGGTGGTTGAAGTTCGTGTGAGGTCAACAATTCCAAGGGAGGTTGAGTCCAAGTCCTACAGTCTGTTAGTATAGCATAGAAGAATGCATGTGTTTCATTTGGATAGTTATGCAGTGACTTGATAGAAAGGACTATCGGTAGACTCTAGTTCGATCGGCTAGGAGTCGTGTGCCCGTACAAGCCGCCGAGCCTCATATTGTCGTTGTTTGTATGCTTGATGGTTGTAAGCATGTTAGTTGACTGTCGTAGAGGGATTGCTTAAGCTTAATCTGTAGATAGATTCCATTCACTTAGCGGTGCGCTAATCCCCCACATTCCTCCCCCTGCAGGTTTAGGTACTGTTGATGGGATCGGAACTTGATGTAGAAGACATGTTTGACTAGCAAATCTGATGTGGACATTTGTAACCGTGTTTGTAATAAAGTAACACCGTTTGTGAAAGTTAAACTTAAAGCTTTTGTACTAATGTAATTAATGTGGTGTTTTATTAACTAAGACTTCCGCTGTGTTATAAAAAAAAATGGCCGGTGTTACACCCCCCATTCTACTAGACAGATCCTCTCATGGTTAGGATAAGTCTGACCACTTGGCGACCTTGTTTGATGCTGAGGTCCGTGGATTTCCAGCTGATTTTCGAGAAAACTTTTCAAGGTTTTTCTTAGACTCTACAACTGGTCTGGATGACAACTTCCTGACCTAAATTAAGAAGCGCGTGTCTTTTTCTCAAAAGACTTTACTTCCTTTTAAATTCCATTTATATTACAATAAACTGGGTAAAACTGATTAATATCATCCAAAACAAAAGTATCTTCAATTATTTGTACAAAAATATGTGATATATGTTCTAAATAACTTGGTAAATTTTTCCCACACTTGGCTTTTATTTTCCTTTCTTTGCCTTTTTATTCTCCACTATTCCATTTTAAATGAATTCAAGCATTTTAGGTTGTTTCTCAATTTATGTCCTTTCTGAGGTAACAATAATTTCGGTGTTAACACCTAGTTTTATCGTTCATAAATATGTATAAACATGATTTTGAATTCATTTATTTGAAAATTTTTAAAAATTTTAATAGAATTGAGTAGTCAGTATATAAGACTAGGGCTGTTCTTTATTATCAGAGAGCACTAGATTCTAATACAACTACTGCGTTACTAGTATTTTTAATGGTAACCAAGTGTTTAAATTAAAATTTTAAATCCCGAAAGAATTTAACCCTTCCCACACTTAAGATCTTGCAATGCCCTCATTTGCAAGAAATCAGTAACAATTTAAATTATTGAGGGTGATTAGCGTAAAAAGATGATTAAAATTTTACCAAAGTTTCCAAACATATTATTGTATGCTTTGAATGATAAATGGTGCACTTCATTTGTTCATTCCGTCTGTTGTTATTTCACATATATTTTGCATTTTGTCGTCAAAATTAATAGCTTTTGCTGAACTTAAGGCCAGTCTTTAAAAATGCGCTGTTCTACCCTGTTTTGTACAATTGACAATATACAAACATACAAATATAAACATGCATGATAATTTGAAATGGGACTTAATATCCCACTTTCAAATCTAATATGAAATATTAGTACAAAATAATAAAAATGTTAAACATTACATAAAAGTATCAAAATGTTAAGTGTTTAACATAAATAGATAAAAATAATAAAAGATAAGAAATCACCAATTGAACACTATTGATTTGGATAGGGATTCCAATTCATATCATCGTTCGGGTTCCACGGTTGGTGATAGGTGTCCTGGTAGACTTGATTGGGGTCGTACAGGTTAAAGGGTGGTCGCATGTCGGGCTGATGTGGTGGATAGTAAGTAGGTCGAGTCGAGATGTAGTTATTTGGTACCTGATATGATAGATGGCTCATGATTTGGTGCTGATGAACTTGCCAGCTATCGTGTTGGTGTCTCCTGGAAGTCTCATACTCATTCGCTGCTTGCCACTACTCATACTGACGATGCCTATCCTCATTAGTCATTTCTACCTCATCTATACGATGGAAAACGTCAGTAGCACTATCCCTAATGACATCCCTAATGTCATTCGGTTCCTCCATCTCCTCATCCGAACCCCTCTCTACCTGTGGATGGCGGCCCTGATATGGTATTGCCTGATTGCGTCTCCTAGTCAATACCTTTGCACCTTGATAGACTTGCAAACCTAGAGTCACGTCTTGTTCCCTAACCACCATCATTGGACCCCCTTGTTCCCTATCTACACCTAAATACTCTCTAATGAGAGTAACAAAAATGCCTCCTCCTATTATTCCCCCTCCTGTATACCTTCCACCATTTTGGACAGATAAAAACCAACACAGTAGGGGATATTAACAAAGCCTCTAGTGTCTCGAATGGACTTAAGGTAAAATAAATCGTGTAAGGTCATTTTCTCCTTGTTGTTACCTCTTTGTGTAATCGAGTTTGCTAAGAATCTATGTATTATACGAAGCTCGGCTTTATTAATATCTAAGTAGGAGTGTCTTCCTCCCCACGTAAACACATTAAAATTTGACATACGCCTCCGGATGGCGTTAGCGTCAAAATTTCTATCTACCCTCTCACCATGATAAATCAAATTTGTACAATCAGGTGATAGTAATTCAGCGGGAGTGTAAATCTGTAAAGCCCTAGCCATGTCCAGCATGGACATCCTGTACATCCTACGGCCACGTAAAAATCTAAGAAAACTCTTATCATCTAACCTATCTACATCCTTATTAAAAGCTATAGTACTCATAAGCTCAACACACCACTCTTTATATACAGGCCTACGAGTGGTAAATAAACGTTCCCAATCGAAAAAAGAAGAGCTGCCATACCTTTGGATTAGATGCTGCCTAACTGGGTTAGCTAGGTGGACCCTTTCCAAAGGATCCCAATCTATTACCCTTGGTACTTCTACATTTTTGGTCCAAAGCTTAAATTTGTTACTTTGGTACGTCGAGTAATCTCTCCAACTTCTATCAAATCTTAAATTGGGATGCAACTGTTCTTCATGAATTGTTGGGTGTTCTATTATATGGTGAATAGAAAATACTACGTAAGTAATAAAAAATTGTGGTTCTGGTTCATAGTATTGCACGTGTTGATCATAATGTTGTTGTTGTTCAGATTGTTGTTCCGGTTCGTGATATTGCATCTCTGGTTGTGGTTCCGGATCAGGTTGCCTAGATGATGATGCACCGTCCGTATCTGTATTTCTCTGCAAAACACATTAAACACAAAATTTGTGCATCCAAATATGCATTAGTGTTAGCAAAATAACAAATTAAAACAATTACAATAACATGTTTAATCCATGTTAAACTTATACTCATTTTCATATTTTTATCAATTCTACACATTTTCAAATAATCATATATGAAAATGTTTACAAAGTTCATAAGCTTTTATCTCAAATAACATGTCAAAATAATCATTACTAGCAATTAAACAAGTCTCAAATGGCATTTATATCAAATTAATCAAGTTCATGAATTTTAGACTTAAAAAGTCTACTTTAATTCTCAAAAATCATGTTTAGGATCAATGTTTGGATCATTTAGTAACCTAAACATGTTACACTACTTAATTTAGTAATAATTCATAACAAAAATTGGTCATAACCTTTTTATATCAAAAAGTCCCAAATTGCTCAAGAACACAAACCCTAGATTTCTAAAATTTTTGAAGTTTTTGGCTTCAAATCATATTAAATAGCATCAATCTAGGTTATACATGCATAATATACTAACAATTTAACTCTAATTACACTAGAAATTAACAAAATTAAATTAGCTAAAATAGTTGTAATTATCACAAAAATTAGGAAATTTATGAGTTTAGGGGTGAAATTTTTACCTTCCTGCCTCCCCATCTGAATATATGCATGATTATAGCGGATTATTGCAAGAAATTTCGAGTAATTTGGTTGAAAATGATGATTTTAGGTGATGTTTTGTGAGAGTTTTCGTGTATGTGTGTGTGTGTGTGTGTATTGTGAAGACAGAACAGCTCGTGGGGTTTTTTATCAGTCCAGTTTTATGGGGTCATGCGACCGCATGACATTGAAGAGGAAACCCCATGCAATCGCATGGGGTCTGATCCCTTTATATATATATATATATATATATATATATATATATATATATATATATATATATATATATATATATATATATATATATATATATATATATATATATATATATATATATATATATATATATAAAACCTTTAACTTCTTAAAATAAATAAGTGATTTATTTAAAATTTTGTTTTCCTTTTTATTTAGCAAGAGGTCGTTTCGGTACGTTTACCTAGTCCATCCCTCGACAAAATTTAAAATTTGTCATTTTAAAGCGATTTTTAAAAGCTAAGGTTTTTGGATTTTTAATGTTTTTGGCATACTTTAGATCGTTAAAATTAAAAATAATGATAATAAAATTTCGGTTCAACGACCTAGTCTTCAACTTACGACGAATTTTAAAAATCATATTTTTAACTTAATGAAATAAAGTGCATTTTTGTTTTTAAATTCACACCAAATTTAAAATGCATAAAATTAAAAATTCATATAAATATCATTAATATTTTTATACATTAATTTTACAAACTTATATTGAAAATATTAATTTTTAAAATATTTAAAAACTTAAATATATTAGTTTTAAAAATTTTACAATAATAATTTAATATTTATATATTAATTTTAATAACAAGGTAAAAATAAAAATCTTTTTGGTCTTTTATCCCACTTTAATCAATCAAATATTATCAAAAATATACGCCCCTCTTTTGGGTAAAGTAATTTCAGCTATATTACCTAGTTTTACTCCTGACGAATTTTTGAAATATTTTGAATTGGTTGATTAAAGATATTTATACCTTATGAATAAACGGTAAATTTCACAGTGATGTAATAAATTTTTGTATGATATCAATAATTTTGGTTTTGCATACCTAATTTTATTGAATATCAATTTAATACTTTATAGCGAACGATTCAGTGTTTATTATCAAAAGGTTAAAAGCAATAAAATAAAAATAAAAACTGTACATACTTACCTGTGAGATAGAATTCTCAGAGACCTGCTTTAGCCGACTCATAGGAGAGTCGTGTGATTTGGTTCTCCATAGATACGTAAGCGTAACCTCGATTTTTCAATAACTTTTCTTCTAAACATATGAACGGTCCTTCTCTGCATAGAGTAACAAATTCGGTATTTGAATATGTTTGATTGTTCAAACATTTACCTTCGTGCGACCATTTTCCGCATTTATGACATCTTTCTAGGTGTCGTGCTCTTCTTTTTGTTGCGGATTTTGATTTTCCTTTACCAAAATGTGTCTTATGATGATTCTTCCTGAGTTCTTTCCTCACTTCATCCATTTTGCCTCTTATGAATGATACCAGTTCACTCGGGAAGATGTTATTATTACGTTTAGTAATCATAGCGTGTAGTAGTAGACCATGGTTCAGATCAAAGGAATTCTTCATCTCGTAAAACCTAAAAAAAATAAAAATTCAGAATGGGGGGGATAAGACTAGTTCTTTAGGGTCTGCTAGGGAAAGACCATTCGGATTCCATTTTCGAGAACTACACGAAAACAGAAAATCTAACTCTAACAGAAATACATATTATCCTTAAAAGATTCGAATCTTCCCACACTTAGTTAGCTGTGGTGTCGAAATTGTGATTAACTTCATCTTCAACTTCCATTGGATTATCTATGTAATATTTAACTCTGTGACCATTAACTTTAAATTCAACCCCACTTGAATTTATTAATTCTACTGTTCCGTACGGAAAAACTCTTTTAACTATGAATGGTCCAGACCATCTTGATTTCAATTTTTCAGGAAATAGCTTGAATCGTGAATTGAAAAGAAGAACTCTGTCTCCTTCTTTAAATTCTTTTGAACTTCTGATTCTTTTATCATGCCATTTCTTCGTTCTTTCTTTATAGATTAACGAATTTTCATATGCTTCATGTCTCAATTCTTCTAATTCGTTTAATTGACTTAACCGTAGACGTCCAGTGTAACACCCTGATTTATATATATATATATATATATATATATATATATATATATATATATATATATATATATATATATATATATATATATATATATCACAGCGGAAGACTGAATTACATAAATACCCTTAGGTGACATTTACAAACCATAGTTATCAATTTAGCTTAGTTAACGTTATTACAATATTCCAAAACGTTGGCGTTACGTGAAAACATTATAAAACCAGAA
This sequence comes from Rutidosis leptorrhynchoides, assembly GCF_046630445.1. Lineage (NCBI taxonomy): Eukaryota > Viridiplantae > Streptophyta > Magnoliopsida > Asterales > Asteraceae > Rutidosis > Rutidosis leptorrhynchoides. The sequence continues at coordinate 115,029,060 of NC_092339.1, read as the reverse complement.
AATATCAAAGTTAAGCACGTAGTTAAACATGTCTTCAACCCAACAGCAACACCCATCCTAACCAGCAGTACCTAAACCTGCAAGGGGTGGAAATGTGGGGGGAATTAGCACACAGCTAAGTGAATGGATACTATCTAACAGACCAAGCATAAGCAACTGAACATGCAAGGGATCACAGATATGCTAACGTCCTGATCTAGCATATAATAACTGACAATATCAGGATCGGCGGCTTGTACGAGCACACGACGTAGTTGATCAAGCTACAGTCTACCGATAGTCCGTTTACGGATTTCACTGCATAACCGTCCAGACGCAACACATGCGTCCTTCTATGCTATACTGAACAATCAGTAACTCATGACCCGACCAGGCTACCACAGTCAACCTCACATCAACCCTACCTTGCCGCCTCGGTGGGTTCCCAACCTTGCCGCCTCAGTTGGTGTCCAACTAATAGTGTGCACATAAGATCACAGATAAATAGTCATGCAATCGTCCTAACTAGCATGGCAATATCGTACTACGCATGGTAATCGTAATGAACATAATCATAGTAATAAAGAGTCTGAAAAAGTAGCGTGTCAGCTACTTAATACTCTATCCAGAGATAGACCCACTCACCGATTACCCGCAACTAAAGGTTCTCAGAGGTCTAATCTTTCTGAGCCTTGACCTTTTTGTTTATCACCTGTGAATCATCACATAATATCTCAAGTTAGTATTATATTCAAGTATTAATACACAACTTTACATTCAACGGAAAATATTCACATAACAGGAAAGGTTTTCGAGCAACATGGGGTTCTCGAGCAAATTCGAGTTTTTCGAGCAAATCGAGTTTTTTCGAGCGAATTCGAGTTTTTCGAGCAAATCGAGTTTTTCGAGCAGTAACATGTTTTCGAACATATTCGAGTTTTTCGAGCATCAACATGTTTTCGAGCAGAAGGTTCTCGAGCACTGTTTTCGAGCGAGTTTCGAGCACTGTTTTCGAGCGAGTTTTTTGAGCAACTTCTTCTTCACCATCAGCTTCGCTGATTTGGTGATTTTAAGCCAAAAAAACTCGATTTGGAGGTTTATAGTCCAAATTTAAGCATAAGGAAACATACTAATCATACATAAACACTTTTCCTAACTATAAACATTAAAATCTAACATCTACAATCAAGATTTGGGATTAATTCATCCCAAAATACCCATTTTATCATAAACTTAAAATCTAAAACACAATTCATCATTTTTGACAGGTTCTAACCTCAAAACCACTTGAAAAACATCATATAAACTATATAGCAACTATTACTAACATCAATTAATCATTACAAACACAAAACATGAAGATTCAAGCTTAATTTCATCAAAAACCCACTTTACACCCAAAACCCAATTTCTATAAATTAAAGCACTAATTCAAGCAAGCTAACCTGGATAAATGATCACAAGGATGATAAGATTCAGATCCTAAAGCCTCTTAATTCAATTTGTGACTTGGATTAGATTAGGGTTTGAGAGTGAAAGAGTTTGGTACGTACTAGTTTTGAGAATTCTCTAGAAATGAGAAGAAGAAAGCAGTTTACACTATTAAGATGGTATTAAAACCCATACCCCACAACACACAGGTATTTATCAGTTATCTAATATCTTTCGCACTTAATTTGGCAACCCTAACGGAGTCCAAATTTAACAAACAAACCATCTCTGTGACCCTTGTCACAAACTAGTCTTAACCAACTAATCAATTAATAATAAACATATTATTAAAATAAAAGCATATTTTAACCACAAATATAAACCTAAGGGCAATTAAGTAATCTTACTTCTAACCCTGGTTTCAGTCTGTTAGATCCAGCTTCATGTAAATCAAGATTACATGTATTCAAAGCCCAAAATGCTTTGTGCTCAATTTCTACTGGAAGATCACATGCTTTTTCGTAAACGAGTCTAAAAGGTGTGGTGCTAATTGGAGTTTTGTAGGCTGTTCTAAAAGCCCAGAGTGCATTCTCCAATTTCATGGACCATTCCTTCGGATTCAATCCTACGGTTTTCTCTAGAATACGTTTTAAAGCTTGGTTGGTATTTTCAACTTGTCCACTTGTTTGTGGATGATAAGCAGTTGAGATTTTATGAGTTACTCCATATCTTTTGAGAACTTTCTCAAGTTGATTATTACAGAAATGAGTACCCCGATCACTTATTAAAGCATTCGGTGTTCCAAACCTCGCACAAAGACGTTTTAAAAAATTGACTACAACTCGTGCATCGTTAGTTGGGAGAGCTTGTGCTTCCGTCCATTTAGATACATAATCAATGGCAACGAGAATGTAGAGATTATTATGAGATTTTGGAAATGGACCCATAAAGTCAATACCCCAAACGTCAAATACTTCACATACTTGAATGACATTTTGTGGCATTTCATCACGTTGACTTATTTTTCTGGTCCTTTGACAAGCATCACAGGATTTACAGAGAAGGTGTGCGTCTTTGAAAATTGTAGGCCAATAAAATCCAGCGTCATAGACTGTCCTTGCGGTAAGTTGAGGCCCATAATGCCTTCCTGTTGGTCCTGTGTGACAATGATTTAAGATTTGACTAGCTTCATTCCCGAATACACATCGGCGGATTATTCCATCGGGACAACTTTTAAACAAATGTGGATCTTCCTAAAATTAGTGTTTTATATCACTAAATAATTTCTTTCGTTTTTGGTATGACAACCCTTTTTCAAGGAATCCACATACTAAGTAGTTTGCATAGTCTGCAAACCATGAAATTTCATTATAATCGATCTTTAATATATATTCATCAGGAAAGTTATCTTGTATGGCTGATTCATTTAGAGCTTCTAATTCGGGATTTTCAAGACGAGAAAGATGATCAGCGGCGAGATTTTCTGCTCCCTTTTTTGTCTCGGATTTCAATATCGAACTCTTGTAAGAGTAAGATCCAACGGATTAATCATGGTTTGGCATCTTGTTTCGAAAATAGGTATCTAAGAGCAGAATGGTCGGTATAGACCACTGTTTTTGCTAGAACGAGATATGAACGAAATTTGTCAAAAGCAAAGACAATAGCAAGGAGTTCTTTTTCAGTAGTTATGTAATTCATTTATGCTTCTTGTAACGTCTTACTAGCGTAATAGATAGGTTGAAATCATTTTTCAATCCTTTGTCCTAAAACGGCTCCCATTGCAAAATCACTTGGATCGCACATAAGTTCAAATGGTAGATTCTAATTTGGAGTTATCATGATCGGCGCATTAGTGAGTTTTTCTTTAAGAATATTAAAAGATTTGATGCATTCATCTGAAAAGATGAATAGAGCATCCTTTTCTAAGAGTTTATTCATAGGAGTGGCAATTTTAGAAAAATCTTTTATGAAACGTCGGTAAAAACAGGCATTCCCTAGAAAACTCCTAACTCCTCTAACATTGGTGGGATGTGGAAGTTTAGCAATTACATCTACTTTAGCTCTATCCACTTCAATTCCTTCCTTTGAAATTTTATAACCAAGAACGATGCCTTCTCTAACCATGAAATGGCATTTCTCCCAATTAAGAACTAGATTTGATTGCTCACATCTAATAAGCATTCGTTCAAGATTAACTAGACATGTTTCAAAAGTATCACCGAAGACTGAAAAGTCATCCATGAAAACTTCCATGCATTCTCCTATCATGTCATGAAAAATCGCCATCATGCACCTTTGAAAGGTTGCAGGGGCATTGCATAGTCCAAATGGCATGCGTTTGTAAGCAAAAGTACCATAAGGGCATGTGAAGGTAGTTTTCTCTTGGTCCTCGGGTGCGATTAGAATTTGAAAGTATCCGGAGAAACCGTCAAGAAAACAATAGTAACTGTTTCCGGCTAAGCTTTCCAACATTTGATCAATGAAAGGTAAGGAAAAGTGATCTTTTCTGGTGGCGTCATTTAATTTTATATAATCAATACAAACACGTCATCCTGTTACAGTCCTAGTAGGAATAAGCTCATTTTTTTCATTTGTGATGACAGTCATGCCACCCTTCTTAGGTACGCATTGAACTGGGCTTACCCATGGACTATCAGAGATTGGATAAATTAAACCTGCATCTAGCAGTTTAATAATTTCTTTCTTAACAACATCTTGCATATTAGAATTTAGTCTTCGTTGGCGTTGCACATAGGTTTTATGGCCTTCTTCCATAAGGATTTTATGTGTGCAATACGAAGGACTTATGCCTTTAATGTCATGAATCTTCTATGCAATAGCTGTATTATGAGCTTTTAGCACAGAAATAAGTCGAGATTTTTCATTTTCTGTAAGTGAAGACGATATTATTACAGGTAATTCAGATTCACCATGTAAATAAGCATATTCCAAATGGTTTGAAAGTGGCTTTAACTCTAATATTGGTGGTTCTTCTATCGATGATTTGTATCGATATCTGTCTTCTTCTTTTAGCATTTGAAGTTCTTCTATTGTTGGTTCATATTCATTAGCTATGAGTGCGGCTAACATTTCAGCTTCATCAATGAAAGGACCAGTCCTAATCCATCTGGACGAAGTCACCAACATCTGGTTCCATTGCGATGATCAACTCCAAATAATGTCTTTACAAATGAGAAAATTCACAGCGGAATGTTTCTTTCATACCTGAGAATAAACATGCTTTCAAGTGTCAACCAAAAGGTTGGTGAGTTCATTAGTTTAACATAAATAATCATTTCCATCATTTTAATAGACCACAAGATTTCATATTTCCATTTCTCATAAACATACGTCCCATGCATAGAGACAAAAATATCATTCATATGGATTGAACACCTGGTAACCTACATTCACAATATACATATAAGAATATCCCTATCATTCCGGGATCCTCCTTCGGACATGATATTAATTTCGAAGTACTAAAGCATCCGGTACTTTGGATGGGGCTTGTTGGGCCCGATAGATCTATCTTTAGGATTCGCGTCAATTAGGGTGTCTGTTCCCTAATTCTTAGATTATCAGACTAAAAAGGGGCATATTCGGTTTAATAATCCAGCCATAGAATGTAGTTTTCGATTACTTGTGTCTATTTCGTAAAACATTTATAAAAATTTCGCATGTATTCTCAGCCCAAAAATATAAAGGGTAAAAAGGCAAATGAAACTCACACATATAAATATTGTAAAATAGTTATTAAAAACATTGCATGTATTCTCAGCCCAAAAACGTAAAGAGTAAAAGGGATCGAATGAAACTCACCTAATGTATTTTGTAGTAAAAATACATATGACAACATTAGATAAACTGAACAATGCAGGGTTGGCCTCGGATTCACGAACCTATATCATTTGTATAAATATTAAAATGTATAATCGTATTCGAACAAGTTTATAAATTATAACTTGAATTATATATTATACTTATTTAGTTTGTGTATATATTTTAAATGTTTAATATCTATATATTTGGTTATATTAATATATCTCTATATATATATATGGTTAGTATTATATGAAAATATTCTTAATTCGTTATATATAAATAATGTTATTATAATTGGTAGGTGATATATAAACTATTAATATGATTATAATATATGTATTAAGTATATTTTAGGTACAAAATATTTATTTGTAACGAAAATGATAGTTTTGATAATAATGATTTACTAATAATAATAACTTTCTTAATATTGATAACACTAATATAAATAACGATATTGTTAAAATTTATACATATGTTAATAATAATAATAATAATAATAATAATAATAATAATAATAATAATAATAGTAAAACTAATAATTACGAAAATGATATTTATACTAATATTAGTGAGAGTAATAATAACTTGTATTGTTTTATAACAATAATAATAATCCTAAACATATTCATAATAATAATAATAATAGTACTAAAAATGGTACGATTACTAATATTTACAAAAATAATAATAAGTTGCATTATTTTGTCACTAATTCCAATATTTATAATGAAAGTTTTATTATATTCTTAATAATGATAATAATAATAATGATAATAATAATAATAATAATAATAATAATAATAATAATAATAATAATAATAATAATAATAATAATAATAATAATAATAATAATAATAATAATAATAATCCTAATACTTAATAATAATAATAATAATAATAATAATAATAATACTAATTTAAAAAATGAGTAAACTACCTTAAGGGTATAATCTTCAAAAATAACAATTCTGTCCCTGCTAGGACTCGAATTCACGACCTCTCGCTCACACGCAAATTCCCTTAACCATTCGACTGCTTCTGATTTTCTGATATAACCCATATACCATATATATTTAATTAGTTTCTTTTGGCCCAACATCAAGTCCATAAGCATAACAAGTCACAGCCCAATATCATACTTGGATCTCGGACCACAGCGAATTTAAAAGCTCTTGGCCCAATATGAAAACAGGATACGACCCAACAACTAAAACATTTTTAAGACAACTTTTATTGAAAAAGAAAATATTTTGTAGACTCCTGGTTTCGAACCCAGGACCTCTCGGTAAGCAACACACACCTCAAACCATTCAATCTATCTCACGTTTCTGTTTTTAATTCGTAACTAAACGTTTATTAATCCAATCTGTTTCTTCTTCTCCTTCATTAAATCAAAACCTAGAACTATTCTCCCTCATCAAATCATTACTAAACTCGTATATCATTAAGATTATATTGTCTTCATCATAAAATCATCATCTTGCAAATCGAATTACTATCATATAATCATCAATTATTTACGTATTATTATCTTTATTTTTACCTTCATCATCATTATCGTTTATATCGTGCATCACCATCATATTTATCATCACATCTTCATCCACTTCATCATCAACTATCATCGACATACAGCATCATCATCATCACAACACACGCATCATGTAACAACACGATTATCATCATCTCATAATCACATCGTCATCTTATTTGTTCTAACTCTGCAGTATCATCATCGTTCCCAATTCCCATCATTCGTTATCATTATTTTATGTACTATCTTCATCTTCTTTGTTGTTATAACCGAGAACAAAAATAGAAATCATGAAGCAGCAATCTTATTTCACTGATAGTAACAGAAGTTATAAAGGGTTCGCGGTGTTATAGTCGACTTGAACAGACCTATAGCAGCGATTATCAACTGAAGAGAAAAAAAATGAGAGAGAGGTGTCGGTTTTCACAGAAAACAAGCTGTAGCAGCTGCTTGTAAATGTTCTGTAACGAAAACGAGTACCAGAATGTTGTGGGTTCGTGAAGAAATTTAAGAGAGAGAGATAGAGAGAGAGTGTTGAAGGTGGTGGTTCGTTGCCGGTGATTATGGTAACCGGTGGTGTTCTCGGTTTGCAGGGTGGTCTTGGTGGTGTTGGAGACGACGGTGATGGTTCTTGGTGGCGGTTGAGGGCAGCTAGAATGGTGGTGATTGAATGATGGTGGTGGCGGCTCCCTGCGGTGGTGATAGAGAGGGTGCAATGGGATAACATCTCATATACATATATACATATACCATACAATGCTATATAATAATAAGAATGTTATTTAATATAATAATAATAATAAAAATAATAATATCAATCAATGATTCAAGAGTTAGACAACAATACAGTGAAGCAGTCGGGTAATCCTACAGTCAATTTTCACGGAGTGCTATCGTGTCCATTGCTAAACAGTTAATATAATAAAGTGTTCCTAAAAATCTCAAATTTTTAGATTAAATATAATTAATTATTTCACTCATTAACTGTTTGAAACCTGATCAAAAAGGTTTGAAAATTATTTATTTTCTGTTCCAATTTATATGTACGGAGTACAAAAAAACTTAGATTGAAATGGTAAAAAAATATTTATCAAAACTATTATCTTTTTAATCAAATTTTGGAACAACTTTTATTTTAAAACTTCTTATATATATATATATATATATATATATATATATATATATATATATATATATATATATATATATATATATATATATATATATATATATTAGACCTCTTTTAAAAATAATTAAACGTCAACCAAAAGTTACAGACATTTACCATTTAAGCTCAAAATTAATTATATTTAATATACACTGTGTATATATATATAAACAGTTTTAAATAACAAAATCTACTACACACATAAATATATAATAAATGATTAAATTAAATATTACAATATATATATATATATATATATATATATATATATATATATATATATACAAGAAATATACATATAGAATAATAGTTTTTTTTTTTACAATGTATTCTATTGTACATAATTATTTATAACAATAAATGTATATAATAGTTTATTAATGTTCATGTTATTATATATATTATACCTATATTTATATATACACATATTTATATATGTCCACATATTTACAAGCAATGGTTCGTGAATCATCGGGAACAGTCGAAAGTAAATTGAAAATATGAACATTGTTTCAAAATTTTCTAGACTCAATATTACATACCTTGCTTATCGTATTGAAATCATATAAAGATCAAGTTTAAATTTGGTCGGAAATTCCTGGGTCATCACAATCAATTGATTCAGTTCCTTCTCCTAAAGAACATTCTCCTGTTCCTTATAATTCTGGAAATTCTTCTAACAATTCTGCATGTGAATCTATAGTTTGAATATAATAACATGTATCATCTGGAGATTGTGGTTGTTGCATGGCTCTATCAACAGAAAAGGTAACACTCTCGTCCTCTATACTTAGGGTCAGTTTCTTACCGAACACGTCTATTATTGTTTTAGCCGTGTTTAAGAATGGTCTTCCTAATATAAGAGGAACTCGAGAATCTTCTTCCATGTCCAGAATAACAAAATCTACTGGAAATACTAAAGTACCAACTTTAACTAGCATGTTCTCCATTATCCCTCTAGGATATTTTACTGATCGATCGGCTAGTTGTATGCTTATTTATGTTGGTTTCAATTCTCCAAGGTCTAGTTTAGCGTATAATGAATACGGCATTAAATTTATACTAGCACCTAAGTCTGCCAATGCTTCTATTGAACTAAGACTACCCAGAAAATATGGAATTGTGAAACTTCCTGGATCTAAAAGTTTTTCTGGTAGCTTATTCAACAGCACTGCAGAACAATTAGCATTCATTGTAACAGCCGAAAGTTCTTCCATTTTCTTTCTATTTGTGATTAGATCTTTCAGGAATTTAGCATATCTTGGCATTCCTGAAATCACATCAATGAAAGGAAGATTTATATTTATTTGTTTAAACATATTCAGGAATTTGGATTGCTCGGCTTCAAGTCTTTCTTTTCTCATTTTACTTGGGTAAGGAAGCGGTGGTTGGTATGTTTTAACATAAGGCTTTGCCTTAACTGTATTCTCTACATTAACCTTTTCAACTACCGGTTCTGTTTCCTTCTCTTGCTCAGATTGTGGTGCTTGTGGAGTAGGAATAGAGTCATCAGAATTTACAGGTATTTCAGGTGGTTTAAGTGTAATACCACTTCTCGTGGTAATGGCTTTAGTTGTTTCATTCCGGGGGTTAGCATTTGTATCGCTAGGTAGACTCCCCGATTTTCTTTCACCTATCAACCTTGCTAGGTTGCTCACTTCTTGTTCCAGATTTTGGATTGAAGCTTGTTGATTTCTAAATGCTTGAGCATTTTGTTCATTGGTTTGTTTCTGAGATGTGAAAAACTGAGTTTGAGATTCAACTAGCTTCGACATCGTATCTTCTAAATTTGGCTTTTTATCATCGGTTTGTGGTGGTTTAATTGGAAAAATAGGTGTTTGCTGATTGTAAGTATTGTTGGATACTTACTGATTGTTAGGACCTTGTTGGTTGTTGTATGAAACATTTCGGTTATAATTCTGATTGTAGTTTGGTCTTGGCGGTTGATAATTATTTTGATAATTATTTCCAGGCCTTTGGTTCATGTACGAAACATTCTCTCTTTGTTCCATTGTTTGTTCAATACTGAGACAATCTTTTTTCAAATGTGGTCCTCCACACTGCTCACAACTAATTCGTATTGCGTGAATATCCTTAGTCATCTTTTCCATTCGTCTCTCGAAAGCATCTATCTTTGTAGAAATGGAATCAAAGTCATGGCTAGAATCGGCTCTAGTCGCTTTAGATGATCTAACGATGTCTTTTTCTTGATGCCACTCATGTGAGTGGGAAGCAGTGTTATCAATAATTTTGTAAGCTTTAGTTGCGGTTTTCTTCATAATGGAACCACCACCTGCTATATCGATGTCTTTTCGTGTGGTAATGTCGCATCCTTGATAGAATATTTGTACTATTTGATAAGTGTCTAAACCATGCTGAGGACATCCTCTTAACAACTTTCCAAATCTTGTCCACGCCTCATATAGAGTTTCATTTGGCTTTTGTGTGAACGTAACAATTTCTCCTTGAAGTCTCACGGCTTTAGATGCCGGAAAGAATTGTTTAAGAAATTTTTCAACTAAGACATCCCATGTATCAATCGCCCCTTCAGGTAACGATTCTAACCAATCTTTGGCTTCTCCCTTTAAAGTCCAAGGAAATAACATGAGATAGATCTGTTCATCTTCAACTTCTATGATTTTGAATAGAGTACAGATCCTATTAAAGGTACGAAGATCTTCGTTTGGATCTTCCTTTGGTGCACCACTAAATTGGCATTGATTTGTTACCATGTGTAGGATTTGTCCTTTGATTTCATAATCTGGTGCATTAATGTCTGGTTGAGTAATTACATGACCTTGGCCAGTGCGTTTAGCCCTCATTCGATCTTCCATACTTAGAGGTTCCAGATTTTCCATGATTGAATTTGTTGAATCTGAATCACTAGAGGATTCTAACTTAATGGTTTCTTCCTCGACAATCTCTGGATGAGTGATTTGTGGTTCAGGAGGAATGATTAGTGGTTCAGGATCTCTGAATTGTCCCTGAATATCCTCTGGATTCTCAATTGTGAGGTCGGGTTCAAAAAATGGATTATCAGAAATTTAAATTGGAGTACTTGGTTGATTAGATGACGATTCTAAAGAAAAATCAACGGCGACAATGTTAGCTAGATGTCTTGATCAAGTTACAGGTGATGAACATATGAAAGGTGGTGAACGTTTTGCTCGGTGCATTCACAGAATATCCTATTAGTTATACAGATAAAAATTATATAAGTTATCAAATTAATAGACTTTTCTGATTTTGCCCACGTTTCGAATAGCCAATAGATGCAGCAGGTAGCCAGGACCCTTTAAATCGGAAGCCCACAACTCGCCACTAACAAATCCAACTATTACTACGAACCAGAAAATTTTGGATGTCTATCAATTTAACCGCTTAAAATAATTTTTCGTCGAGCTTTAAAGAAAATAAAGAGAATTCTATGTCCTAAAAACTAGAGCGTCGAGAAATAAGAAGGAAAAAGAGTGCATCGGAAAATAAAAGTTCGAAAAATAAGCGTCAAAAAACAAAGGTCGAAAAATAATAATAAGAAAGTAGCGCGTCGAAACTTAAAAGGTACTAAATTTTATAAACAGCGTCGCAAAATTCTAAAGCACCTAAATCTTAATCTAAAGAAAAAGCACTTAAGGGATTTTACGGCAAAGCCTAAAAATCTAGAAGTATAAAAATAACTACGGCAAAATACTAGTCTTAAAACTAATTACGAATGATAAATATACAAATTACGAATTAAACTAATAAAAGGATACAAAATATAAAAATAAAACTAAAGTTATAAAAATACAATCTTTATAAAAATATTATTTTTATATTATTATTTTATAAAAGTATTAATTTTATATAATTAATAAAACTAAATAAAACTTAAAAATACAAAATTAAATAAACTAAAACTAATTAATATTAAATGTTAACCCTAATTACTAATTAATTAATTAAAATTATATTTAACCTAACCCTAATTCGTACCAGCTGAGGTACCAGACCTGTCAAATCACCTCATGCGGTCGCATGAGGTTTGTTAACGAATTCCATGCGTTTGCATGGTGTTGGTTACCAGGCCAAATATTTGGGCTGCTACAGTTGGGCCCGTATACTCTTTTAATTAATTTTTTTCTGATTTATATTATATAAAGTATGTAAATAAAAAAACTTATATTTTAAAAATAGAAATAGAAATACTTTATAATTTTATATATTTTGAACAACTCTTATATATATATATATATATATATATATATATATATATATATATATATATATATATATATATATATATATATATATATATATATATATTTATTTTTGAATTTTTTTAAAATTTAAAACGTATTTTTACAAAAATAAATTAAAACTTAATAAGATTTTTTTTTATAGCGTTTCGCTTCGGCGTTTAAGATATTCCCCGGCAGCGGCGCCAAAAATACTTGATGTTATGCGAGGTGTATATGAAATAGTTATATATTTATTACGAAATACTATTAAATACGATACAATTTTACACAAGTTATTTATTTATTTATAGAGTGGATATACCTAAACCTTGCTACAACACTATAGGCAGTGTACCTAATCGTAAAGTAGTGTAGTTTTTAGTAAGTCCGGTTCGTTCCGCAGGGAGCTAGCCAAGTTTAACGCTATATTTTTAAACTATATTTGTATAAATATATATATATATATATATATATATATATATATATATATATATATATATATATATATATATATATATATATATATATATATATATATATATATATATATATATATATATATATAAGTAGTATTATTATTATTATAAAAATGGGGTTTTTACCGTTTAGTGACCGGTTTGTCGATTTTATGTCTTAAGTCACAATTAAAACCTAATGTAAAATATTAAATATAAAAATGACTTAATTTAATGCGTAAAGTAAATGACGATAAATAAAAATGCGATAATTGAAAGTACGATAATTAAAAGTGCAATAAATAAAATGACAGTAAATAAAAGTGCGATGAGATATAAAATAAAGAAATTATGCTTATTTAAACTTCCGTAATCATGATGTTCGATGTGTTGATTTTAGTTTATTACCATGGGTTAATTGTCCTTTGTCCTGGATTATTCGATATGTCCATATGATTTTTGTCCATAACAGTCCATCAGTCATAAATATAAAGTGCGAGTGTCCTCGTCAAATTATCCTTATACCCGAAGTCAAATATTCTAACTAATTGGGGACTTAAACTGTAATAAGTTTTAATACATTGTTAATGATTACACCAGGTTATCGACTGTGTGCAATCCAAGGTTTTAATACTTTATTAACAATTACACCAAGTGTCCTTGTATGTAATCCACCCCTGTTTTAATGAGTCCGTTGACTATTAATCCATTCCCATGTCCGGTTAAATGAACGATTATTAGTACTTATAAATATCCCGCCCATCGTGTCCGATCGAGTGTATATGGTTATTTATAGATACGTCAAATTGTAAATCTCTATATTAAATTAACGAACTATTATTCACTTAGACAAATATAAAGTCCATTAATAGTCCATAGTCCAATTTCCACAAGTGTCGGTCTTTTATCCAAACCCCAATTATGGTATAAAGCCCAATTACCCCGTATTAATATTTAGTCCAACAACACGATTACTTCGATTTAAATAAGCATAATAATAATTTAGCTACGTGGCATTAAATTAAAAAGGTTGAACATAACTTACAATGAGTATTAATAGCGTAGCGTTACACGGACAGAGTTTCGACTTACAAACTTAAAGCATTCGCTAACAAAACCTTATTATTATTAAACTTTAATATTAAAATTATATTTAAAATATAAATATAAATATATATTTAAGAGAGTGAGAGATAGATAATATATTGTGTACATAATTCGGCCGAAAACGTTACAATTTATAGGACTTGGCCAGCTACAGGCCCTCATGCGATCGCATGACTTTAACACTACCTGGCCATGCGATTGCATGGCCAGCTGTACCAGCTCACATTGTCAACTAAAACGTGGGCTGCTGAGTTTATTTAATATATAATATAATATATATAATTTTATATAATTATATATATTATATTATATTCTTGTGCCTAGTTGACTCATAATTTTAGGTCCATTGCGTCGCGCGTTGATAGTTGGTTCATGTCTCGGTTCCGAATTTTCGAACGTCCTTGCGTACTACTTAATATCTTGTACTTTGCATTTCGCGGCTCGTACTCTTGTAATTTCTTGACGTTTCTCATCAATAAATAGAACCTCTTGGATTGTACTTTGTACTTTTTAGCATTTTGGTCATTTGCGTCTTCAATTTGTCGAATCTGTCTTTTGTCTTCACCTTTTATTATTTAAACGAATATCACTTGTAAATAGAACTATTGCAACTAAAAGCTTGTCTTTCTTGAGGGATAATGCTATGAAATATATGTTTGTTTTTAGCATTATCAGGAATGCACCACAAGTGAATGTGGAAGAAATCCTTTCACAGAAGCCTAAAAGAAATAAATCTACTGGTGATGGCCTATACAGAAGAAATCCCATCATTCTACCCCCTCAAATTCCAGTATATGACCCTGCTGCTATCTTATTTCCTGAAGCTGGCCAGCCCTCAAAGTAAAAGAAGAAGAGCTATCTGAAGAAGAACTAGATAAAGACAAGGATAAAGTCAGATAGCCTTCTGATGCTTAAATTGTATCTTTTGATTATTTCTTTTTTCATTATAATGTTTTGTAATTACTGTATATACTCTGTTTTAATGAAAATGAAATGAGTTTATATTCAAAATCATATCAATTGATAAGATATAGATAACTCAACAAAAGATCCCAAAACAAACATAAAAGGGACAAATCTTACTGCCTATTTTCATTAGGTCCCTTAGTGCTGGATTTAGTGTGTTTCTCTTTATGTCATAGGTTTTGTCATCATCAAATAGGGGTAGATTGTTGAGTCCCCAAAATAATTAAGGATTTAATTATGACAAAACTGTAATTTATTTGCACTAAAATGTTATGTGCAGTTAGCACAAGTTTGTTTATGTATAGACAGCAAATATTGATGTGTTGAGTGTTTAGTTTGCTGCTTAGTCTACCAGCACAAGGTAGACAGTATTCTTCAATTAGCACAGGATGTGTACCCAGCAATTCAAGAATACTTAGTGACTCAGCAATGAAGAACCAGCATAGCTGGAATGCAGCTTACTACACAAGACATCTATGCTCCATTACAAGCATAGTAGTTTTCAAAGTGGTCTACATCAATTGTACTATTCAACAGAAGTCAAAGACAAAGTTGAACAGAAAAGGACACGCGTCGGCGGCTGACAAGTGACCTTACAAGACCACATGGGAATGCAGAAGTTTAACGCATGTGCAGACATGTGTTATACTTTGTCAACGCCTAGGGAACACAACATTCTATTTGTTTAAATAAATAGTGATGCCAAACCGAATTGTGGCATTCCTGCAAATAGCTACCAAAGAGGAAAGAGGAGAGCACGCTCTCTGATGCAGTTGTCCCCACAAGTACAGACATCCTATGTACCAGTGGACAATAGAACAATTACATGGTTAATAGGACTACTATAAATTGGGGTATCCACTATTGTAACAACTAGTGGTGTGGGTTTTATTTATTTAGAGTCCAAACGTGTAATAGCTTAAATATCCTTATTAGCTATACTTAGATAAATCTGTATCAACCAACTATCATTCTGCCAAGGATAGTTGTAATTCTTTGTGATTCAATCAATAAAGAATAAACCGTTGAAAATTACCTTTGACTCTATTTAAATTACTTTCTTGAATACTAAATCGTTTAAACTGTTTAAGTTAATCAAAAATTGTATTCACCCCCCCCCCTACAATACACCTGTTGTTTATCAAGGGACCAACATTCGGTAATATTTTTGAGCTAATTTCTTTATCCCCTTTGTGATCAGCTGACAATGTGGCCCATCTAAGTGGGGTCGTAGGTCAAAATAAGTCTACAAGTTTTAAAGAAACAACTAGTTAGGCCATTATATATACTTGAACAATTTTACAATTAAGTTAACAAAAGTATAACCTCCAGCTCAGGGATAAGATGCTCATAATCCTCCTCTGGGATTGTTTTCCAGTCTTTATAACAATAAGGTATTTTGGTTACTGCGTTCCCTAGAGCGGAACATAATTGATTTCCGTTGTCACCTGACGGGCTGAACATACCCCTCTTATCAACAAGAAACTCTATATGAGACAAACTTTTATGTCTCGCGTTACTAGCCTTTAATCCCACATTGCAGGACTTCCCGCGAACCGGGGCTACAAAGTTAAATAACAAATCATTAATGTAGTGAGTGTGTATATATGTACATATATATACATACAGTGTGTATGTATATATGTGAACATATATATACATATAAGATTGTATATATTCTTGATAGTTATGTATATATATGTACATATATATACATAACAGTTATGTACATATATATACATAACAGTATAGTACATATATATACATAACTGTTTGTACATATATGTACATATATACATAATATTTCATCAAAGGTAAACCGAGATAATTTTACTTACGTCTACCACTCGTTTGACAATCATGCAGTAACTCCGAAGGAGAACCGCCACCAGGTGGGCCATTATCTCCATCCCCGTCATGGTTGCGATAACCAACATCTGCCATCTGTAAAAAGTGTAAAGGTATATACGAACATTCCCCAAAATAAAGAAATACAATCAGTGAACATATTTATTACAAATATAGCTAACTCAAACAAGAAAATGAAACTGTTTTTAATTTGTACTCCGTAGTTGGTAACATTTGTGTTATATTTCTTTTTTTTTTTTTTAGATTGGCATATGTTTGATGAAGTTAGACCTACGTCCACGACAAGTTAATGTAATCATTAAGTAACTTATGTTAAATGGATTTAGTGCGATTAGAAAGAACGTTCATTGTAGTAGATTATTATTTTCAATTAACTAAATATCTAATATATAATATGTAAAAAAATCAAAGTAAAAATAAAAAACTCAAAGTAAAAATAAAAAAATCAACTAGTAATATTAATGTAAATTAATTTTTGACGGATCATTATTAAAAAAATAAATAAAAAGTGATAAGCATATGGGGTAATAGTGTGTGCCGCAATACAACTACTAATATATAATATTACTAGTTAAATACTATTTTTTTTGTTTTTACCCTTTAGCGGCGCTGGTTCGCCACAAAATGGCGTCACAATAGAGTTGGTGGGAAATTTTTTCATCTAGGGGAAAAAATTAAAAGGAAAAAACAAAAAGAATATACATTAAGTGGCGATTTTTATGCGCCACAAAATAGTTGACGGGTTGTTTACCACTTTATTTTTTTAAATCAAAAATAAATTCACTAAATCAATTGTGGCGCGTGTAGCGCCACAAAAGCGCCACAGATGGTAATGTTAGACCAAAACTGAGTGCTCGTTGAAAATTGTGTCTTTTTGCGACCCTTTAGCGGCGCTTTTGGAGCGCCACAATAGGTATGCGTCGCCTGTTCTCATTTTTCTAGTAGTGTTTTCACATGTGGACGGGTTTAAGGCTGGTAGAACTGAACTCAAAGCTCATTTGCATTCTAGTTCACTTCCACAAATCCCCTCATCTTTTCTAGTGAGAGAAACTCATTTCCTAGTAAGAGAAAGCTTAGATCGGAGGTGAAGGAGGTTGAATCTCTCCAAAGTGCAAGAGTTAACATTGTTCATCTTGTTTCTAGCTACGTGGTGATAGTGGTGGTAAGTCCTAACTCCAATTTTCATTCAATTTGAGGTTAGGGTTTGGTGTTGCATGTTCGTGATATAACCCATCTAAATCACAAGTGAGTGTTTGAAGCTAGTGGTAGGTGTTGATGACCCTTGTTGGTGGGTTTTGGGTTGGAAAACGTTTTGGTCATGTATAGACTTGCAATTTGGGTATAATCACTTGTGTTAGTGATTTTGTTGGTGATTGGAACCCATTTGGGTGTCTTTGGTAGTTGATTTTGGGTGCAAACCCAATTTGGGTCAAACTGGGTCATTTGGGTGAATTGGGTCATGAAGTGCTCCTAGCACTTGACCATAAGGTTTATTTAGTTGAGTTTGGGACCAAATCACTAGCTTTTGGTGATTTGGAGAGTTTGGGTCTTGGTTGACTTAGTTGCTGTTTTGGGTGCAATTTGGGTCAAATTAGCACTTGTGGGTTTTTGGGTCAAGCCACTAGTGTTTATAGCTTGATTGTTGTATTTGTGATAGGTGACTTGCTCTTGGATCAAGCATAAAGTCCTAGAGAGGTTTTCACTTATCGGATTGCTCAAGGTAAGTGGAGTATTTATATGTGTGTGTATATAAATTGTTTACTTGCGGGATTTAGTGGCGAGTACTATCCAATTGTGAAGGATTTTACTCTTCATTGGCCACTTTGCATTGTGGTGAGTGATGTCTCTAATGTAAGACTCACTCTTCATTGGCAACATTGCATTTGGGGAAAGTGGTGAGTGTGATTACTTTGAAGTCCATTCTTAGTTGGCCACTTATAAGGATGTGGGAAGTGTTACCAATTGAGACCACACTTTTCATTGACCACATTCGGGTCTACATGGTGGTGCCATCCGGAAGGCGCCTTCGTTGGCCATGTACACGAGTTGTTGGTGCTATTCATTTGATGATTAGCACTTTTGGGAATGGTTAACCATTTTTGCATTCGTATGTTGTATTTTGGTAGTGTAGCGTGTTATATTCTTGTTTATGCAATTAACATTCTAGCTTGTACTTGATTGTGTTTATTTGCGTTAGTGATGCTATCTTGTATGCGGTTTGTGTAAGTTGCGCAAGTAAGTGATTTATGTATGTATGCATATAAGTATTGCACTCACTAAGAATTGTAGCTTACTCCTTCATTGTTTACTTTTTTTAGGTAGTGGCACATCGAAGGACAAGGGTATAGTTTGGCCTAGCTTGCTTGTGGCGGATTTTGGAAAGCGCTTTTTGGTAATGGTACCGACGGTCATGCTCATTAATGGGTCATTTTGGTTAAACTTATGTGTCTTGTGTACCCGATGATGTAAACACTTAACTTGATGTATTGTTTAAACTTGTACTAGTATTTGAACAAGTGGTGTAGTCAAATTGTGGTTGTGATGGTTTATATCAATGTTTTTTTAAAAAAAAAGTGTGTCTAATTTTTACAAGTTAATTGTTAAATTGGTTTGGGATCGTTTCAAGTTCATAAGCGTTGTTAATGAATATATGCATACCAATACGTGTGTTTGCATTTATACGCTACTTATTATATTTAAAATGTTTGTTAACTAATAGAGATACATACAGATACGTGTGTTGCATCATCGCTAACACTTCCATCAGTTTTCTATTCAACACCAATTGTGCAGGTGCGCAGAACCTTAGACACCAATTGAGAACCCACCTTCTTTTTGTTGTTGCCTCCCAAACTCTTACCCATGACCACAAACGAATCACGGTTCAGATTGAAAGTTACTAATCAAAAGTAATCGATCGTAAGAATCATCGCTGTCAAGTCGCCAAAAATCGCCCTTACTTTTTGGAGCTACTACGATTTTTCTTGTATGTCCTTTTTTGGCTAGTCATTGCAATCATTTTTTGGCCCTATCCAAAAGCTTTGCTATGAGGGAAAAGCCATTTATAGAATTTATTTTGTCGTTAAAAAACTACAGAATATGTGATTTTTTTCACTTAAACAAATGAATCACTAAATAAATAATTAGGCAGAATCTTCGGAGTCTTTCATTCTCCAATATATTCTTTGAGAGGCATACACTTAGACGTATACAATAAAATAAAGGAATATCGTTAATAATTAATAAAAATACTTCATCCGTTCTAATTCTATCGTCCACTATTTCATTTTAAGATTTCTCAAATTAATTGTCCACTTTTATAAATGGATAAGAATAATGTGATAAAAGTCTTTTGTACATCTACTTTATTCATGTAGGAAAAAATGATAGGTAAAAATTAAGAGTAAGACAGGAAAGTATATACAAAAAGGTACATGTGACATGTACTTTTTTCTAAACTGTGTGGTTTTTTTTTTTTGAGACAATAATTTTTAAACGGAGGGAATACATATAAATATTAAGTATAGATAAAACAAAGATTAGATCTTCTTTGACATTGACTTTATCATGATTGTATGATTAAAATACTATGATAAAAAATTGCAAATTGGAGAATATATATATATATATATATATATATATATATATATATATATATATATATATATATATATATATATATATATATATATATATATATATATATATATATATTGGGGTCACATGATCTCTTTTGAACAAATCGTCCTAATTAATAAAAAAAAACAATTTAATTATCATGTACTTTTTGAATTGTTTAAAATTAATTTGTAAGTTTTATAAATAGATAACAACAAGATGAAAACAAAACGATGCAAATAAATTCAGAATTAAAACATTCAATGCATTGAATATTTTTATTTTTTTCTTCGAGCGTTTTACCGCCAAAATAATAATATTCGTCACAAAGTGTCTTTTTTAAATGTTCATATTTACCTAATTTTGATGTCTGAAAAAAAAAATTCGAAAAAAACCAAAATTTTAAAAACAAATTTACTTCCCCCACTTTCCCAAAAAAAGTGATTCCCTCTTGATTATGATATATAAATATATATATATATATATATATATATATATATATATATATATATATATATATATATATATATATATATATATATATATATATATATATATATATATAACGAATTACCACTTACAGTAGTGCTGTATATGAAATGCCCCCTTCATACCGATTATAAACGATTCACAATAGTTGATTTCATTTCGAGGCACTTGACCTCTAAATGATACATTTTACAAACATTGCATTCGTTTTTAAAAGACAAACTTTCATCACATCTAAAGTTGACGGCATGCATACCATTTCATAATATCCAAACTATAAATGACTTAATAATATTCCTGATGAACTCAACGACTCGAATGCAACGTCTTTTGAAATATGTCATGAATGACTCCAAGTAATATCTCTAAAATGAGCAAATGCACAGCGGAAGATTTCTTTCATACCTGAGAATAAACATGCTTTAAAGTGTCAACCAAAAGGTTGGTGAGTTCATAAGTTTATCGTAAACAATAAAATTCATCGTTTTGATAGACCACAAGATTTCAAATACAGTACACCTATCTCGTGTACGAAACCATTTTTCATAATGCTTAGCAGAGTAGGTTCGTATCCTTTTCTCCCCCGTAGATTGCCTCGCGATTTTAAAATAATCGTGCACATATCTCGTGCACAAAACTAATACACATAACCTGTGTATAAAAATCATTCTCTCGATACATAACATTCATTTCAATTTCATAGCTTGGCTTGGTAACCGACCTTAACATATAATGCGCATCAATAATATCCCCAAAACAGAACATCTCGTCTGTATAATAAATAAACCTCGAAGTACTAAACACCACGCCCACTAGCTCTTCCATCTAGTGAACATTTTGGGTTAGGGTGTTAAACCCGGTAGCTACCTTTAGGATTCGCGTGAATTAGGGATATACCGAATTCTAATTCTTAGGTTACCAAGCAATAATAATCAGGTGAAAATATTCACATCAATTGGTGGCAATTATCATGTCCACATAATTCAATAATAATTCACAGAACTTCTGTCTGTATAATAATTCATTCGAGGAATGTTTTGCTTGTGTCTATCTCGTCAAACATTTATAACAACATTTCATGTATTCGCAGTTCAAAATATATTTCAAAAGCATTTAATAAAGCAGTTATAAAAACAGCGCTTGTATTCTCAGTCCCAAAAATGTAAAGAGTAAAAGGGAGCAAATGAACTCACAATTCTGTATTTTGTAGTAAAAATACATATGACGATATTGAACAATGCAGGGTTGGCCTCGGATTCACGAACCTATATCATTTGTATATATATTAATAAACATAATTGTGATCAAACAAATATATTATTATTAATGATGTAATTTATTTATATAGTAGATTAATAAGTTTTATTATATATATTTTCATTTTATATATAGATATATTAATATAGTTAAGTTATGTGTATTAAATATATATTTATATATATAATCTTTATTTTTATGCTTATAACTTTAAAAATGTAATTAATACTTTTATTTTCATAATCGTAATTATTTTAATAATAATGATATAGATAATACGGATAATGATAATAACGTTAGTTTAGTAAAAATAATACTTTTAATAATAATGGTAATTTTTAATGGTTTTAATAGAAATTTTCAGTAATCATACAGTATTACTAATATTAATGTTTAAATGATAAGTCTATTAATGATACCTTGTAATATTAATAATAATAATAATGTTAATACTAATAATAATACCTATGTTAATAATAATAATAATAATAATAATAATAATAATAATAATAATAATAATAATAATAATAATAATAATAATAATAATAATAATAATAATAATAATAATAATAATAATCATAATAATAATAATAATAATAATAATAATAATCATAATAATCATAATAATAATAATAATAATAATAATAATAATAATAATAATAATAATAATAATAATAATAATAATAATAATAATAATAATAATCATAATAATCATAATAATCATAATAATTATAACTTGATACTAATACTATTATTAATGATAATAATAATAGTTTGTGTTATTTTTGTAATAACAATAATAATAATATTCATATTCATAATAATAATAATAATTGTACTTATATCAATAATAATAATAATAATACTATTAATAATTGATGATATTACTTAATAATAACTAAAATGATAATAATAGAAATCATATTATTAATTTTATCATAACAATAATAATAATTACTAATCATCATAATATCAATAATAATACTAATAATGGTTATGTTACTTATATTCATGATGATATTAATAATAGTTATAATACTAATAATAATTATAATACTAGTTTGTAATATTGATAACTAATGATAATAACAATAATAACAATAATCATAATAATAATGATAAATGATAAATAATAATAAAGATTTTTGAAATTTAAAACTACCTCAAAAAGCCCTTAAAAAAACTTAATGTTCCGAACCAGACTCGAACCCGTGACCACTCGAATACCCGTCAACACGTCAAACTAGTTGGGCTGCTGCCCATTTTCCGAAATAATACTGAATTCATTTATACTTAACCTATCTTTCTGTAATTACTTTCTTCCTCCTCTATCTTCAAATCAACAGAACAAACACCCATTCTTAAAAGTGAGCAAAATGTTTTGGTTTTAAATTATTCAAATGAAATAGGAATTACTAGTTATTAGTTAGATTGATTTTAAATTAGAGAAGAAAAATATACAGCAGCAAGAACTCGTTAAAAGAGCTTGAAGAACTCAAATCGAGATTTAAAAATCTAGCCCGTTTTGGATAATTCTTTCAACATGAAAAAGGTTGTATATCATACATATAAACTTTCCAAATCCTTAATTTAATTTGAATCGTAACAGAAAACACGAATTTGATTGAAGAACATTAGTTGACTTTTCAAAACCAAAACTTTGACTTCGAAATTACTCTTCGATTTTGCAAATTAATAACTGAAACTTTGCAGAAAGATCATTTAGAACATTCCTAACAAAACTGTATTATTAGATTTTAAAATTTCATTCGAAATCGAGTTTTGAGTGAAAAGTTACACGTACAGAGTGTTTGAACTTTATTTTCTTAAACTTCTATTTTATTTTCCTAAATGCAGTAGAAGATAGTAGTATTTAAAGGTAGTAACTGAATAATTGAAGTTGTGATGTGATACCATTGATTTTATTTTGTATTGACAAATTGCAGTCGACTTTTTTTACTCGAGCAGACAGGGAAGGACAGAAAAAAATATATAAAATCAAAAGCAGAAATTGGTATGTAAATGATTCGTACAATATTTGATTTTGATATCAAACACAATCAGACAGGAAACAAGATTAAGCACAGTTTGATCGTGATATCAAACGGATTCTGTAATTATATGTACCATTTTTCAAATAATTAATAAATATAAATATAAATATTTTAATAATTATACTTTAATATTAATAATAGTAAATAACAAAACTCATAATAATATAAGGAATAATTAATTTCAGTTAATAAAGATAATAATAGAAATAATAAAATAATTATAATAATAATACCAAAATAATACAAAAAAAATAATACTAATAATGATGATATTTAATAATAATAATAAGTATGATAACCATTAATGATAATAATCATAATACTATAATAATTATAATAATTATTTATATTAGTAATAAAACTGTAACAATTTATATATATCAAGTTTCATATTTGTATGTTATATTAATAATAATTTTGATATTAATATTAAAAATAATAATAATATTACTATAACATTTATTTCTACCTTGTAATTACACTTAATATATTATTATTACAATTTATAAATTTTATCATATTTACTAGTTATCTAATGTATAGAATATTTAATATTTATATATTTTATGTATTTTACAATTTACATGTAATATTAATTATATATATAAGTCATATATATATTTATTTCAATAACAACTAAATTATTTTATATATTATTTTATATTTTAATTCAAATGATATACATATTTTATATTTTATATATTTATATATTTATGTATATATATATATATATATATATATATATATACACCCAATTGTTCGTGAATCGTCAGAAATAGTCAAAGGTTAAATGTATATATAAACACAGTTCAAAGTTTTAGATTTCAATATTACAGACTTTGCTTATTGTATCGGAAACATATAAAGGTTAAGTTTAAATTTGGTCGGAAATCTCCGGGTCGTCACAGTACCTACCCGTTAAAGAAATTTTGTCCCGAAATTTGATCGAGGTCGTCATGACTAACCATAAAAATGTTTTCATGACTCATATGAGTTGGAAATTAGAGTTTTATCACTATTGAGTAATATGGATAAAATAATTCGATTATTCGAAGCGGGTAAGTGAAGCTATCACAAAAGAGTGAAATGAGAAAGACAAGTTTCATCATAACTTTTGACTAGTCATGGTTGAATTCCGGAATTCAAGGGACTTATAGAAAATCTTTGAAATCAAAAAGATTTGATTCTTCGGCGAGTAAGGAAATTAAGATCTCTATAATTAAATACGGTGATCTGCCTCGATTACTCTGTCTGATATTTCCATTATAAATTAAGCTCTTCCGTTCCATTATTCTCACAATTCCTATACTTTCTTTCTTAGTTCATACATCCAAAATATTGTGGAAATGCTTAATCTAGTTCTAATCCTTGATATTTTTCTAATTATCATTTCTATCATCCTTCTTTTCAATCTTCTACCAGAAGAATTTGTTTACTTCTACTATTACCTTGGGGTGATACTATTCTTAATTATACCGTGTCTTTATATTGCTATTCGCATTAATATCCACAGTTTGTAACCTCCGTGTTGTTATTGGGCTTTATATTTTCTATTATATTTTGAAGCTCTTTGCCTTTTTATTCTCTTCTCGACCTCTATTAAGACGAGTAATGGTCCAGAATTCGTAGGTATGGAGTTTTGAATGATTATAATATATTAAGTAGAAAGGAATGGTAATAGCACGAATTGTTTTGTCAAATTACCAGAATATTCGGGAAAGATAGAACTATCAAGAAAATATGTTCTTGATATGTTTAGAGATTAAATAGAATGAAAGAATTATGTAACATGGCAAATGATGACGGTATGATCTGTGAATCATCACGTTCCATTAGAAACTCAGCATGACTTACTGTAATATAATCACGTTGATCAAGTGTCATTATATTATACTAATTCATGCATCAATTTCTTTACATTTTTCCAGAATTCATTCATAAATTAAACTTAAATTTTACAGAAGTTTCCAATATAATGAAACACAGGAAGCACGAAGAGGTATATAATTTCGAACGAGAATATTTATGAAAATATCCTCAGAAGTGTCGAAGATATTTATGATGATATTTTGTAATTTCCAAGTTCGAAGGTTGATGAAGAAAAATTTTTCGCAAGATTTTAACATGACTTCGGAGCAAGATATTCTCTAAAGATTTCAACGGATCTAGAATTACCTGGATTCTTTGAATATAGGGTATGGTCCTTGTATTTGACTGAAAGGACCCGTCCTAATCCACCTGGACGAAGTCATCAACATTTGGTCCCATTACGATGATCGGCTCCAAGTAATGTCCTTATATTGAGCAAATGCACAGCGGAAGACTTAATTCGTACCTGAGAATAAACATGCTTTAAAGTGTCAACCAAAAGGTTAGTAAGTTCATAGGTTTATCATAACAATCATTTCAATATGTTAACAGACCACAAGATTTCATAATCATAAACATAATACACTCGCAAGTGTATGTAAAGCATTCTAAGTGGTTGAGCACTTGGTAACCATACTTAACATTTAATCAACGTCGCATATTCCCTTTATTATGAAATCTCACTACACCGTACCAAGTGTAGTCACCAAAACGAAGTACTGTGCAACCGTTGAATACTGGTCGTCCAGTCCGGTTGGGGTTGTCAGGCCCGATAGATCTATCAACAGGATTCGCGTTTACAATACATCATGTAAATAGTAGTTACCAAGCTACAGGGAAATATGCCAGTGGTACAACTCAACGTAGAATATATTTTTAAGTACTTGTGTCTATTTTGTAAACATTTATAAAAGCAGCGCATGTATTCTCAGCCCAAAAATATATATTGCAAAAGCAATTAAAAAGGGAGCAAATGAAACTCACTTTTGCCTTGAAGGTATTTAATTCAACTTGGTCTCCGATAGATATCACGAACCTAACCATATATATAATATATCAACATATTTTCTTTTTAAGTAATCGTTACATATATATATACTTTTAATACTTTTAATATTTTTCTTAGTCCGTAGTTAGCAGTCTGATGTTAGTGGTCCACAATTAGTTGCTTAAATAAAATAAATAAAGACCCCATCGTATTCTTATTGATCAGAATTAATCTCGACCCATGGTACTATGTTGTCAAATGACGTGTTGCGTACATAAAGTACCGTGTTGTCAAATGACGTGTTGCGTACAATCATGAGGTCTTATGATTAATCTTCTCGTGTTGTTTACGGGTGGTCCTGAAATATATAAAATCAAATCATAAGTAATTATATATAAAATATCATATTAATTAGAAAAGATATGATTAATTTACTTTTTCTCCAAATATTTTCGTAGCTAAACTAGCTTCGGATACCCAATCTTGTTTTAGTCGTAGTTTCTTCATTACAACTCCGTTTTTGTTGGTTCAACTTGCCACTTCCTTGGATCGAGTCAAATTTTAAGAATATGAACTGAAAATACCTTAGTTTGTATTCGAAATCATAGTTTATAGGTCAAACTTTGGTGAAACTTATGAAAGTGATCATTTTCCATCATAAAAACAATATTTAATGATCATTTTTCTAAAAATACTTACACTTTAAGTTAAACCATGAAATTTTTATGTGTTAACATATTCATAAGAAATATCATTTTTCTAGAACATGAACTTCCAATTCAAAGTTCAAGATGGTTTTTAATTATCCAACCCAAAACAGCTCCTGGTTGCACTCCAACGACGTAGATTCAGTTTTTAAGATGTTCTTTGTAAAACCAAGTTATATCTTGTTAGGTTAGCATATCATTATGATATATTACAGGTCTTGAAGTGTTTTAAAAGTCAAGTTAGAAGGATCTATTTAGTTTGCGAACAAGTTTGAAATCATTCAAACTATGTTCTTGTTGTTAAAATTTTATACCACAAAATAAGATAGCTATATGAATATGAATTGAATAAGATTATGAACAAGGTTACTACCTCAAGTTACTTGGACAAAGTTACTGCAAAAGATAAGAAATAATCTTGGAATCAAAGAGTGGTGGAGTTAGATCAAAAGGTTGGAAGTAAACTTCTTCAAATGGGTGGTTATTTTGATATGTTCTTGAAAGAGTTTTCTTATGGTGTTTAAGGCTTGCAATTGAGGCTAAATGATGGGGAAAATGCTTGGAGAAGATCAAGTATGAAGTTAGGAGTATTTTGAGAGAGAAATGAGGGTGTAGGTATGAGAAAATGGAGTGAAGAAATGGTGTTCATTTATAAAAACGTTTTTAGTTTATAAAGAAAGAAAAGGATTCCTAATTTTGTTTTCTTACTAATAATTCATACTACTTGACAAATTCTAGTTACCTCATATCTAGGGCAGTAATAATGTTGATTAGGATGTTGATTTGATGTGTATATACCAATAGTAAATACGTATAGAAGCTGGGTATGATACGGGTACATATACCCTAGATATACGTATAGAAATCTTGAGGAAACGGAACGAGAATTCAAATATAGCTATCTTTTGTGAATATACTTATATTGTTTTATGTATTTAAGTCCTTAAAAAGTGATTAAATACATTATATATACGATACATGTATAAGCATTATAGATTATAAGTATATATATCAAAGAATGTTACGTATAGTTATCGTTTTGAAAACTTAAGTTAGTAGTTCCAAAATATACTTATAACTCATTGTCATTAGTACACAATGAGATGTTAAACCATCCTTAGATCATGTTAAATATATATAAATACATATATATACACAAACATATAATTATCGTATGTTATATAGTTCGTGATATCATCGGTCATATTGGACGGTCAAACGTTGTGTAAAACTCTTTTCAAAAACACAAGTCTCAACAATTTGGATTGCTTATCATGTTGGTATGGTTTAATTTATGTAAATATTAATCTCATAAGTATAATTTGGTCGGAAAATTCCGGGTCATTACAGTACCTACCCGTTAAAGAAATTTCGTCCCCGAAATTTGATAGAGGTTGTTATGGATAACAATAAGAAGGTTTTCATGACAAATATAAGGTGATAATGGAGTTTTATCATCATTGATTAATGTAGATAAAACGATTCGATTATGCGAAGAATATAAATGAGACTATCGTAAAAGAGTGAGATGAGTAAAATATATTCGTCTTAACCGATGACGTAGTTATGATTGATTTCCGGGATTTAAGGATTTAAAGAGAATCTTACGTAATAAGATTTGGTTCTTTGGTTATTAAGGAAATCAGGATCTTCTTTGATTATATGCAATAATCTGTTTCGATTGCTCTGTAGGATATTTCACTATAAATTCATCCCTTCGTTTCCTTATTTTCCACGACTCACACCTTCTATTCTTTCTCCCTTGATTCTTACTTTAAAGCATTCATCAATATGCTCCATCCAGTCCTGATTCTTGATATACTCCTAACTTTTATATATGTCATTCTTCTTTTTCATCTACCACCAAAAGAATCTATTTACTTCTACTATACTCTTGTGTTTATAGTTTTTCTAATTCTCCCGTGTCTCTATATTGCTATCTGCATCGATATACATGGTTTGTAATTTCGGGGTTATTATCGAAGTTTATATTCTTCATTATTTTTCGGAGCTTCATGCTTTCGTTTTCTCTTCCCGACTTCGAGTCAAGCGAGTAATGGTCCGGAATTCGTAGATATGAAATTCATAATGAACATAGCTAATGCTCTAAGAAGAAAATGGTAATAGAATGATTTTGATTTGTTAAATTACCAGAATACCCTGGAGAAGACCGAGTCATCCAGAAAAATATTCTCTTGATATGTTTAGAGATTAGATAGAATATAAGAGTCATGTAAATGGCACATGATGACGGTACTGTGAATCATCATGCTTCATTAGAAACTCAGCATGACTTACTGTAATATAATGATGTTGATCAAGTGTCATTATATTATACTAATCCATGCTTCAGTTCCCAACACTACTTCAAAATATTCATATTTTAAACTCGAAGGTTTCAGAATTTAGAAACTAACACAGTTTCTTTTATGTTGCAGATATTACGGGGAGATAAATGATCTCAGATAAGAATAGTTGTGAAAATATCGCTAGAAATATGGAGGATATTTATAATAGAAAATACGAGAATATCTTAGACTTTCTAATATCAATGGATGATGAAGAAGATTTGTCTGTGAAGGTTTAGAATGAGAAATAAGATGTTTGCTAACGATTTTAGCAGGCACATAATCATTTGGATTCTTTGAAGGCAAACTTATTTTTTGTGATTTGTCCACGGCTTTCTTCATAGTTTCACATAATCTGCTTTTCGGTACTAAATTTTCTATCGAGCGTTCCTAACACTCCTTTCTTTATCATCAAACTTTTGGCCAGTAAGATCATCTACAACATGCTGCTTCGTCAGCATTTTCAAAGTTAACTGATCTGGGTCATCGGTTATCAAACCGAGGTAGTTTCAGGAGAATTGTGTTTTTAGAATGATTAATCGCTGATGGTAATATTGTGGAATATAAAAGGTTCCCCAGTAACAATAAAGAGTACGCATATATATCGCGGTTATAATAAAGTTGTTTCGGATGAAAAGTCGGAGTTGACTTGCTGGAGCTGTGACAAAATTAGCTACTTTGGAAAGGGATTGCAAAACGATCTTCGGTAATAACAATGTCAAAGGAACTAGAACAGATACGTGTCAAACGTTACTCAGTTTCCGAGGGTTTTTTAGGTGCATAACTATATGCATCAATCTTTTCTTCCGTAGATGAAGTGCGGTTAGTTTATCCTCTCGATTGAGGTGTTTTTAAGAATCATGATGGATTTGAACGCTGATTGTAATCGTCGAGAGACAATGAGGTTTAAGATGAAATCAAGTGGCAATCTTGAAGAAATGTTTAGTTTCATATGTTATAATCAATATTTTAATTCATTTTAATTGTCCAATGTCATTAGTCCACAGTCGATAGTCCACAGTAACAGTCCAATAATTCATATATAGTTTAATATATAATATACGAATTAATTAATACGTGTCGTGACCCGTATACCTCTCAGACTAGATCACAACTCAAACTATATATATTATTGTAGAATCAACCTCAACCCTGTATAGAGAACTCAATCATTACTGCATATAGAGTGTCTATGGTGATTCTAAATAATATATATAGATGCGTCGATATGATATGTCAAAACATTGTATACGTGTCCCGATATTTAAAGTGCGTAAAATAATTACAGAAATTAAATGACGATAAATAAAAGTGCGATAATTAAATTGCGATAAATAAACTGCGATAAATAAAATGTAATCAGTTAGCTAGGAACAGTTAGCTGGAACAGTTAGCGTGGATTCTTAACAAAATTTTTCATAGTTAATTTGTTTGTTTCTAACAGATTTTATTTTGTCATATGTTTTCTTCATATGCCACTTGTTGGATTCTGGGAAGTCAAAATCCAAATATGAAATTGAATGAAAATGGTTATTCTGCGGTGAACGGATATGTATATCGATGGTTGTAAGTAGGATAGTAAATGACTGTTGAATCAGCTTCGACGAATGTACAATGTAACTTATTAAGATGAAATCTAATTATTCCTCGGGTATTACCTACCCGTTAAAAAAAAATTTCACCATTAATATTTTGTACAAAAGAACTTTTAATTACAATCTTTATGAAAACATATATACATATATATTTTCTTCAGATGAAATCATGAATTTAATGAGTTAATATGATATTAATCTCATTTGCTTTTCGGTTTGAGCTAGAATAAGAAATCTCTAAAACTTTTTGAAACCACATATTCTTCGCAGAATATCAATGAAGTTATGGATCAATAATTCATCATTCATTATTGTTGGTACTCCTTGGTATCTATGGTGCGTATGATGTTGATGTTTGTGGGACAGATTTATGATGTCGAGACGTGTGATGCGGATGTTGTTTGTTAGTGGTGATGATGGTATTGTTGATGTTATTGATGGTGGTGCTGATTATGCTGCTGGTGCTGCTGCTAGTGTTTGCAATCTTCGCACCATGTTCTCCAAAGCCGTCACGCGAGCGCGAAGTTCGTTAACTTCTGCTAGTACACCGGGATGATTGGCGGTTGGAGCGAGCGAATGAACAAGATTTGTAATATGGGATAGTATATAATCGTGACGAGATACTCTAGAAATGAGAGAGAAAATGGTGTTTCGAATAGGTTCGCCGGTAAGTGCTTCAGGTTCATCGCCAAGAGGGAAATTTGGTGGATGGAATGGATCACCTTCTTCTTGCCTCCAGTGATTTAGTATATTATGAACCCATCCCCAATTCATCCAGAATAGATGATGGGAAATTGGTTGATCCATTCCGGTGACGCTACTTTCGGAGCCCGAATGGAAATCCATATCGGCATAACTGTCGGAATCTGAAGAATTCGAACTAGATGCGGAATCCATCTTGTATAATGGGGAAAATGAATTTTTGATATGGAATAGATTATAGGAGTTAGATTTGGTACTCTTCAATACATAATTTACATATGTATATATAATACCATAATCCCGTAAATTACGGAAAATCTTTGAAAAGATATCAGTCAAAGTTCGCAATAACAGATATGCTAAGATAAGAATTTGTCTATACACTATCAATGCAGTAAATGCAGTAAAACGTGTCTAGACTTATGAATGATAAGCAGGTAATTTCCTAAGGATGATAAGCAGATGATTTACGACTAGAAAAGATAAGCAAAACTTTTGACATGTAGACACGGTCGAAGTCCAGACTCATTAATGCATCCTAATAACTACTAGTTAGACACACTAATGCAAGACCTGGTTCGCTACGACCACCGCTCTGATACCAACTGAAAGGACCCGTCCTAATCCACCTGGACGAAGTCATCAACATTTGGTCCCATTACGATGATCGGCTCCAAGTAATATCCTTATATTGAGCAAATGCACAGCGGAAGACTTAATTCGTACCTGAGAATAAACATGCTTTAAAGTGTCAACCAAAAGGTTGGTGAGTTCATAGGTTTATCATAACAATCATTTCAATATGTTAATAGACCACAAGATTTCATAATCATAAACATAATACACTCGCAAGTGTATGTAAAGCATTCTAAGTGGTTGAGCACTTGGTAATCATACTTAACATTTAATCAACGTCGCATATTCCCTTTATTATGAAATCTCACTACACCGTACCAAGTGTAGTCACCAAAACGAAGTACTGTGCAACCGTTGAATACTGGTCGTCCAGTCCGGTTGGGGTTGTCAGGCCCGATAGATCTATCAACAGGATTCGCGTTTACAATACCCCATGTAAATAGTAGTTACCAAGCTACAGGGAAATATGCCAGTGGTACAACTCAACGTAGAATATATTTTTAAGTACTTGTGTCTATTTTGTAAACATTTATAAAAGCAGCGCATGTATTCTCAGCCTAAAAATATATATTGCAAAAGCAATTAAAAAGGGAGCAAATGAAACTCACTTTTGCCTTGAAGGTATTTAATTCGACTTGGTCTCCGATAGATATCACGAACCTAACCATATATATAATATATCAACATATTTTCTTTTTAAGTAATCGTTACATATATATATACTTTTAATACTTTTAATATTTTTCTTAGTCCGTAGTTAGCAGTCTGATGTTAGTGGTCCACAATTAGTTGCTTAAATAAAATAAATAAAGACCCCATCGTATTCGTATTGATCAGAATTAATCTCGACCCATGGTACCATGTTGTCAAATGACGTGCTGCGTACATAAAGTACCGTGTTGTCAAATGACGTGTTGCGTACAATCATGAGGTCTTATGATTAATCTTCTCGTGTTGTTTACGGGTGGTCCTAAAATATATAAAATCAAATCATAAGTAATTATATATAAAATATCATATTAATTAGAAAAGATATGATTAATTTACTTTTTCTCCAAATATTTTCGTAGCTAAACTAGCTTCGGATACCCAATCTTGTTTTAGTCGTAGTTTCTTCATTACAACTCCGTTTTTGTTGGTTCAACTTGCCACTTCCTTGGATCGAGTCAAATTTTATGAATATGAATTGAAAATACCTTAGTTTGTACTCGAAATCATAGTTTATAGGTCAAATTTTGGTGAAACTTATGAAAGTGATCATTTTCCATCATAAAAATAATATTTAATGATCATTTTTCTAAAAATACTTACACTTTGAGTTAAACCATGAAATTTTTATGTGTTAACATATTCATAAGAAATATCATTTTTCCAGAACATGAACTTCCAATTCAAAGTTCAAGATGGTTTTTAATTATCCAACCCAAAACAGCTCCCGGTTGCACTCCAACGACGTAGATTCAGTTTTTAAGATGTTCTTTGTAAAACCAAGTTATATCTTGTTAGGTTAGCATATCATTATGATATATTACAGGTCTTGAAGTGTTTTAAAAGTCAATTTAGAAGGATCTATTTAGTTTGCGAACAAGTTTGAAATCATTCAAACTATGTTCTTGTTGTTAAAATTTTATACCACAAAATAAGATAGCTATATGAATATGAATTGAATAAGATTATGAACAAGGTTACTACCTCAAGTTACTTGGACAAAGTTACTGCAAAAGATAAGAAATAATCTTGGAATCAAAGAGTGGTGGAGTTAGATCAAAAGGTTGGAAGTAAACTTCTTCAAATGGGTGGTTATTTTGATATGTTCTTGAAAGAGTTTTCTTATGGTGTTTAAGGCTTGCAATTGAGGCTAAATGATGGGGAAAATGCTTGGAGATGATCAAGTATGAAGTTAGGAGTATTTTGAGAGAGAAATGAGGGTGTAGGTATGAGAAAATGGAGTGAAGAAATGGTGTTCATTTATAAAAACGTTTTTAGTTTATAAAGAAAGAAAAGGATTCCTAATTTTGTTTTCTTACTAATAATTCATACTACTTGAAAAATTCTAGTTACCTCATATCTAGGGCAGTAATAATGTTGATTAGGATGTTGATTTGATGTGTATATACCAATAGTAAATACGTATAGAAGCTGGGTATGATATGGGTACATATACCCTAGATATACGTATAGAAATCTTGAGGAAACGGAACGAGAATTCAAATATAGCTATCTTTTGTGAATATACTTAT